>NC_073357.2:52112500-52725833 GCF_027580225.2 Misgurnus anguillicaudatus | reverse complement strand
ATACAGAGAAAATACATCAAATGAGATAAAGTGCATCGAATCTGCAAAACATTTATATACACTGATTTGGTCTATGCTTTACTACTTTACAACTTTGCACTCCATAAAAATATTAAATGGACACATTTATAAACACATTACTATTTGCAGTAGAAATGAAATGGCATAAAAATTTTACATCACTGTTATAGTGACCAAAATCACCACGGTTATCAATATTATCATGGTTTAATTTTTAAGAACTGTAAAAAAAAAAGTACTGATTCAAAACAAATTTAAAATTGATTTTACATGCAAGTGCAATTTTGTTCACAAAATTGTTCTTAACTCTTTTCCCGCCATTGCCGAATTATCTTGTAAATTTTATGCAAATGTTTTTTCTTAAAAGACGAGTTCCTGATTATTTTTTATGTTAATCTGCAATACCACGATTCCACGGATTACCTAATTTATAAAAACTGAAGCAAAAACATTATTTACTCATTTTTAAATCTGATCTCTAACAAAAGTCTTTCACAAAAATGCTATTATTTCAGCCTTTTGCAAAAAATATTTTTAAAGAAAGAGTTAATAAGCAAAAAAGAAAAGATAGGATGAAAAGTTTTTTCCTCCGTTTTGTTGGTTGGTTTATTTGTTTATTGTTTGTTTGAAAGCATAGGGTGTGTTCTTTCATTTCATATATTTGTATGTTTATATATTTTTAGAAGAACATTTTCCTGGAATGCACAAAAAAAACACACATAAAATGCTGGCGAGCAACTTTTCAAAAAACGGCTGGCAGGGAATGAGTTAATCGTGGGGTCCTTTATGACCTAGGAGTAAGCTGCATAACACATTTATTGGTTAAATTGGTGGAGGCTGGGAAGGGTTTTTCGAGCCGTGACACTAGTACGGTTAAACGAACGCGG
Organism: Misgurnus anguillicaudatus; assembly: GCF_027580225.2. Classification (NCBI taxonomy): domain Eukaryota; kingdom Metazoa; phylum Chordata; class Actinopteri; order Cypriniformes; family Cobitidae; genus Misgurnus; species Misgurnus anguillicaudatus. The sequence continues at coordinate 52,724,925 of NC_073357.2, read as the reverse complement.
TAATTCTAACCGCTGGACATTTTTTATCGCAGTTAACCATTAAACCGGCATCTGTAATTTGCACTTTTTGTAAAATCACACATTATAGTAAACACTATACAACTACATGTGATCCTGGACCACAAAACCAGTCATAAGTCAAACGGGTATATTTGTAGCAATAGCCAACAATACATTATATGGGACAAAATTATCGATTTTTCTTTTATACCAAAAATCATATTTAAAAATATGTTTTTAAAAAAATTGACTTCATTTAAACAACTTTAAAGTCGATTTCCTCAATATTTTGCACCCTCAGATTCCAGATTTTCAAAAAGTTGTATCACGGCCAAATATTGTTCTATCCTGACAAACCATATATCAAAGGAAAGCTTATTTCCATTGATGCATGGTTTGTCGAGATATATGGTTCATTATTTATGCAGCTTTCCGATTAAATATAAATCTCAATTTCACAACATTTACCCTTATGACCGTTTCTGTGTTCCTGGGTCACAAATAAATCTAACAATTGTGATAAGTAGTTGCTATATTATAAACTCACACTGACATAAATACACTACCGACAACCCTACATTGTTGCAATAGATTTATTATATTAAATCTAGATTTTCTAACCTCAGCTGAGGAAACTGATGTAGGTATGCCAAAGTAATAAAAGTATCTCTAGCACAAGTGTAAATTTAAGTGTAGACTACACATTCAAAACCCTGACTAATAAAACAACTATTTGTTTGTTTAAAATTCCTTTAAAGGGATAGTTGACACCCCAAAATAATTTAGAATTTATCATAAATCATAAAACACATTTATCTTAAAAAACATTTAGATTTTTTTTCTGAAAACCGGGAGGCTTTTGTCCATTTGACTTTAGTTAGGTTCACATCCGTTTCCCATAAAAGAAATCGCCTAAAAGGACCACGTGCTATCAGCGGTTCAATAATAATAGTATGGAGCTACGAGAACACTTTTGTGCGCAAAGAAAACATATTTTTTTTCAACAATTTCTTCTCCTTGGTCTTATAGTGCGCGTTTATGAGCAGACTACGGTGCATGCTGCTAATCTCACCTGCTGACGTAAGCTGGCAAGTAATTTGCACATTTATATGGACTGTTATGGTATTGTTTACAATGTTTGCATAATGCTTTTTAAAAAAGCTGAAAAAATATTTGCAACTATGTCAGCAGCATGCACTGTAGTCTAGTCGCCAACACGCTCTGAACAGCGAAGGAGGAGAATAAATGTTGAATAAAATCATTTGTTTTGTTTTCTTTGCGCACAAAAGTGTTTTCGTTGCGTCATATTATTATTAATATTGAACGACTGATGGCACATGGACCTTTTTGCCGACGTCTTTCATTTTTTCTGGGAAACAGATTGCGAACCTAACTGAAGTCAATGGGACAGACAAAAGCCTCCCAAAAATATCTAAAAATGTGTTCTGAAGAAAATTGGAGCACTTGGTGATTTAGAACAGGGATTCCCAAAGAGCTGCCACCAGGGGGTGTGCGAGAGGAAAAATGTAATGGCGGTCTGATTCTTTAAGTGGGATTTTTCCATACAATAAATAAATAAAAAAATGAACAGTAAACATTTCCTTTGTAATCGCTTTTATTTTAAATAAAAAACTATAATTTATTATGCACTGCAGCCGCTATATGTGTGCCAACTCGTTTCATTCATTCCATATATATTATAAAAAATTCTTAACTGGCTGAAATCAGGGAAATTGTCAAGTGTGGGACGTCTTATGATAAAGTTGTTAGTCACGAAGGAGGAGAGGGACCAAGAGAAAGAGACCTTATGGCAAAAATAGAAATAATGAAATATGACGAGATATGGGCACGTCTAATGCACAGGATACGCGAGCAATGCGTTTTCATGCATGGTAAAGAGACCGCCAATGAATTATATAATAAAATACATAAATACTTACAAAGACACTGTAGAGTACTTTTTAAAAGCTTTCATTTATTTTGATTTGAAACTTGAGCTGTTATAATGAATCTGCAAACTATTATACACCTTTTGTGCGAACAGTAAAGGCTTTCGTTAATGTGTTTGATGGGTCTGCAAGTGACGCACGCATCTTAAGGGAGAGCGCACTGGTAAACATGAGAAAAACTCTCATGTGTCATCTATTAGCTGACGGCAGTAAGTGTACGTTTTTACAATAGTAAACTCGGCGTCTAAATATCAGAGTGGTTAAACGCATACACAGGGGCGCGCATTATCTACGCTGAGCGTAGCTGCGTCTGGTCGCAGTTTCAGATGATGCAACAGGCGTAAATATTTTTCACAATGTCGGACGTAGCTAAGCCCGACGTAGGACTTACAACCAACTTCTTAACTTCCGGCTGGTGCAACCGGCCCCTGGTTATTTGCGCATGATTAAACATGAGTCTTTATGGCGAGAAAACAAAGCTTTTTTGCTTTTTTTTTTTTTTAAGTGGGTATTGGGGGTGCGCCAACCCGGTTGGGACATAGAAGGGGGAAAAAAGGAAAAAAGTTTGGGAACCCCTGGTTTAGAACAACACTGGGCTAAGGTGAACCTTCCCTTTAACATTATCAGTAGATGGGATGGGGTTAAGTTTAGTTAAACGTGACCCAGTCTGTGAAAATCCAGCTAAAGTAATTATTTTATAATGTACTGTTATCCACACAAAATCATCTTATATAACGTAAAGAACATTCTGTATAAATATAACCTTGAAATCTTTATATTGACTGCGTAAGGTCATGTGTCAAAGATGGAAATATAATTTAATGATGAGATTAGGAGCATCAAAGTTTGAAGACTTTAGCCTGGAGTTCACAGACAGGGTCACATAAGTAACTTCTTTCAAGCATGTGACCCATTATTATATAAATCACACGTAGCAAAACCTTTAGATCAATTTCAAAGTGCCTCTACAATGACAGCATATAATTTATAATAAGCCCAACATGCCGTCAATGGCCCTGTTAAATTAATCAAACATAGGGAAAGCAGCAGGCTAAGTGATTTGATTAAACACATGCATGGTTCTGGAAGCAAAACGGTTATGATTACGTGGAGTTGGGAATTTTTTTATCCCAAGTCTGCACTTGGCTTCGACTAAAGCTCAATTCACACCATCGAGGATGATCTTGTGTGCCATATCACAGGCGATTAAACAAGCAGTTTTGAGACCTTCACAGCGGTGCCTCTTTTTCCTCTAATACCATATGGTATTCGACACGTGAAATTGCTCGGAAAAGAGGCTTCTGGGAAATTTATCGGTGTAGTAACTGTTGCCAGGGATTCTTGAATGGGCTACTTTTTGGGGAGCGGAGAGGCATTTTTTCACCCAGGAAAGAAAAACAAAAAACGAAATGCAGTTCTGACATGGGACAAAGGTGAAAAGCAGCCGATCTACAGTAAGGGAGGACCATGTGTGTTTAAACAGGTGCCGTGTGTGAAAAATAAAACAAGGCCCAAATCGGAAAATAGAAGACAGGCGCTGGAATTATTAAGGGTTAGTTTTCACACAAAGGGCTGTCATGTATGTTCATATAAACAGGATTATTATGAAACTACGGAAAGGTCCAAATATCAAATCGCCGGGCAGGAAAGTGTTGCGCCATGCTGTATAGCCTGGGGTTGTTTACTCAGCCTTACCATATTTTCCATATTTGATTAGTTAAAACCATGACTCAATCAGTTAACACTCTTTTCCTGTTTGGCTGTAATTTAAACCTTCGGAGACTAATATCCATGAGTATCATGTTTACAAAAACAGGATAAACTCAACAGCTTGTTCCTTGCATTTATTAAAAGGACTACACAATTGAAAACAGAATGTAAGCATTTTCCAAATCCATAAATGGATATGAGCCGATATTTTTGACAACCACTGATCATGATCCTATGGTCGAAAATGGTCAACAACATACCTGCAAAGAGCCTGTAGGTTCTTAGGCCTTTCAAAGTTTTGCCTCGCACTCCCGGTGACAAGAGGTCTACAAAAAAACAAAAAAAAAACAGATCATAATGAGAAGAGTATTTACGCAAAAATCTCAGCGGGCCAACAAAAACTATTAACATGTTAGTCCAGGAAAAGAGACCAGAGAAGAAACACTACGTATTTAAGCAATTGAATCCAGATTACAAGTTTAACAGATGTCTCATATGTACAGACTAGTTCCCGGTAAAGGCCAGAGTAACCTAGCCTACTGTCATCAGCAGGAAACCATTCATAATTGAAAGGACTTTGTGTTGCTTCCTTCATTACTGCTAAGGTTTATTTTGGTCAGGTTCATATTTTAGCAAGTAGAATGGAGTTGAATTTGGAAAGCTCAATGAACAATCTCAACCCGTGTCAAGAGTATTGACTTATCCACCTCCATTAATCCATTAAAACAAAAAGGTTTCAGAAGGGGAGATCACAAGTCCTTAAATGTGCCTTGCAAGTGCATGCGTGTTAAAGTAAGACAGATGATGATCCATGTGACAAATAGTATAAGATGTGCTTCCAGAAGAAAAAGAACTAAAGGAGATTTAGTGAATACCTTTACTGATCTCCAGATCAACGGGGTAATCAATATTCTTGACCAGTTTTTGACATCCACCGGTCTTCTCAAAGACAAATCTCTTGAGGTGAAGAACCAGCACTGGAGGAAGCTCTTCAAGAGTGACTCTCCGGCTGATCTCAATCTAAAACAACGCGACAGAAAAATGAGCCACGTCTCTACTTTATCTCTGCATACCTTTGCAAAACTGAACTGTGGGACAGGTTGCACAAAGTTCACCAGCTAAACAATATACTTGAAAATAGGCTGCAACTAACAATTCTTTTAATAATCGATTATTCGGATGATTATTTTTCAGATTAATCGGATTAAAACCTAAACATTTATTCTATTCGATTTTTCACTTATTAAAGCTAAAGAAATTCTTAAATTAGGATATTTGTACTTTAAAAAGTGCAAACGCTAGACATTGAGGTTCACTAATATAGGGGAGGTAGTGCTGGGCGATAATTTTACCGATATAAACTTTTTCGATAAAACTATAAGGACAGTTCGATAAGTGATCGATAATGTTTACGCATTGAGCGTAATGTTGCGCAAGCACTTCCGGATGCGGCACGTGCTCTTGGTTTACAGTGTCATTTAGACTTGAAGTGGAAGATGAAGCAATTTATTCATTTATAAGTAGAGCCCTATGATTTTTCGTGATGCCGATAACGCGGACGGAATCACGTAATCCAAATGTGCGGAAACAGTTTCTTGTGTGTAATCTTGGACGTGCAAACAGGCTTCGTCAAACACAGCAGACACAATAGGTGCAGTCCTGTACTTTCTTTCAGCGTACGCCTTGTGCATCCGCACAGCTTTAAAAGTATATTTACAGGACATTCACAAATTCAGGAAACTGAGGAAAAACAGCAGATCCAGCAGTGAATACAGTGTATGAGTATGTGCGCTCTCACACAGCAACGTGACACTCTTGACATCCATTTATCAGCGTGTATGCCTGGTATATGTATAACACACGAGTGATCACCGAACTAAGTTTCTTTTTTGTTTAAGTGAACATAAACAGCTGGATGTTACAGAGTATATTGAAACTTAAAGCAGTCTGTCTTGGGTCTTAAAGTGACAGTAGCCTGCTGCTTTCTGTGTCGGAAATGTGTTGATTTTATAATAAATATATTTACATTTAATACAAATGTCTGAACATTAAAACAAGATTTTAGTATTTGTATTTGTCATGTTCTGAATAAAAAGTAGTTTAAAACCATTAATAACTGTCTGGTTTTTACAATTTTCATTCAGGAGCAAAAATCTGCCTTTAAATTTCACAGGAATAAAGATTTGCTATTTATCATGATAATTATCGATATTGTCTGACATGGAAAACATTTTATCGATTTTTTTGTCATATCGCCCAGCCCTAAGGGGCGGTTTCCCCGAGAGGGATTAGACTAGTCCTAGACTAAAATAAAATAAATGTAAGAGCTGTCCAAAGTGAAAACAACAATATCTTAAAATACATCAGTGCCCTTTGTTTTGCCTCAATATGCATACAAGTAATGTTCTTACAAAGGCAGGTTTGTTAAAATTAGTTATATTTCCTAATTAAACTATTAGTCTAGTCCTGGCTCAAGATAATCCCTGTCCGGGAAACCACCCAATAATATGTTTAACATTTTAAGCCTTAAACTCTTTTTAAGTCGTAAAAATGTCAAAATATAAATAAAAATGTATCGAGTTGTAATCTTTAGGGATGTGCTGTTGAGGAAATTTTCCCACAGACTAATAAACTTATTTAATCTTCAACTTCAGACCTTGATCAACATTAACATTATTCAATATTAACAAAACCAATAAGCCAGGTGATATGATGGTGATATAGCTGCATGGAAACTGAAATAAACTAGCTGGATTTTCCCTGTATCTTAAAAACATAAGCCACATAAGTTTGTGGTTTATTACAATCTTCATGAAAACCCAACAACAATAAAACAAAAGCATACAAAGCAAAAAACAAAGGAAGAAATGAAACCTTAACAACATATAGAGTTTGGTTCCAAAACACAATAAATCCATTTTGACTAATTTGGGTAAAAATTTGTTTTCTATACCAAGAAAGTGACAAGATGAAACCACTATTTTCTGTTACAAACTTTCACATAGCATCTTTAGGTTATAATAACATTAAAAATTCAAATCCATAATTTGATTTTTCAAGAGTTTTTTTTTCCAAAATGCTATAAATCTATTGAATCAATATATAAATGTGCTTTTATCTTTGCCATGTTATATTCATTTAGTTGACTAGTGGTATACATGGGTTAAAAAAATAAATGGCATTAATCAAAACACTTACTTTGTCATATTAAGAACACTGTCATTGCTGCTGTCATCCTTGGGACGTCGTCGCTTTTTTGACAGCGATCAGCTGTAAAATGTTTTTTCGTTGAACGAGTTAAATAATGAAACGTTTTCATAAGATCACCTGGGGTCAATGTGTTAGCATGACCGAAGCTTGATGCTGTCAGGAGAACAAGCAACAGCCGGCATTTTTCCTTCTCCAGAGTGCCTCTCATGTAAATTATTCGAATTTGATGGCTTACGTTTGTTTCCCGCCACAGAAAACCACCACAGGTTTATCAATGCCATCCAATTTACCATTTTATTTTGTTTGTTTGTTGATCACAAAGTAGATGAGGAAAACTAGCATACAGTGTGTATTCAAAGCACCGCCATTATTGTTTACAATGCGTGGAATGGTGCGCTGTGATTGGTTAAGCGGATTTATTGCATTCTGTAGAGGAGGACTGGCGTTTGTCGCGGTTTGGAAAAAAGGGAGAAAAAATCACAGAATAACACGGCGGAGATTAAATTTTGCATAAAATTAAGAATTTACTTTTAAATACTGACCTGATACAACACTGATTTTGGCAGTAAGAATTTTTTTTAAATGACGTTTAACACGTTTTGGAACCAAACTCTTTATATATGTGTTTATAACTGCACACCTCGCGCTGAAGTGCCTGACTTTGTGACCACGCACCTCAAGCTATCAATAAGTTGTTGCAGCCCTACTTGAAAATTAGGGTTAAGAAAAAAATTACATTTTTGCTAACTAGCACATATGGAATCATGTCTGTGGGTAGATTAAGTGTAGTGTTAATAATTCACACCTCCTGTTTGCTCTTAGTGGTGTAGCCTTGAACGGACTCCCGTGCCACCAGTATCTCCAGGGCTTCCTGGACTGTGCGGATCTTCTCCGACTGGATGTCCAGCTGCAGTGTAAAGAAGGGCTGCAGGGTGGCCGACTCTTTTGAGCTCTGCTGGTATACCACAGATCTGATGAAAGACAAGAACATGGTTCTATTAAAATAGTCACACAGACAACAACAGAAAACCCACAAGAGACGCATGCATATAAAGTGCTGCAAGTTAACAATCGACCTCGTTTAAAAAGCAACTTTTAAAAGGTCAAATTAAACCAATACTATGTGTTAAAGGAAAGCAAAAGAAGCACTTTGCTACTCAAACTCTCCCATGTGGCAACCTCCAAGTGACTCTGGCTCTTGTGGCCAAAGTCAGGCCAGAAGTGTGCCAAACCAAACCCTTAAACAAACAGAGTGAGAAAAGGTTTCATTTAGGTTTTGACACCCCCACAAGCTCAGGCGTCTGCTTTTCTGTAGTTACCCAATTTAGACAGGCGGGTGATGATGGTGGTGGTGGTGAGGAGCCACAGGGCTTGTTATTGTGCAGGGGAGAACTTAAGTGAGACAGTGGGACTGTTTGTAATGGCTGCTGCCACACAACTTGGATGAGCATCAGGACAGAAAGATGGGTTGAAGATGGTACCGCACTCACAAAGTTCTCACGTCGTACCAAACAGTGCCGTGCGAGCCAACGAAAACAAGGCCAAACCCATTGCTGGTGCCACAGTTTCTATTCCACAAGTTTGTTTTTCTTGCAAACGTGCTGTATATCTGTCCATCTCAGTGGTTTTATGCGCCAAAGACGTCAGGTGTCTCATAGCCACTGTATGAGGGTTATGACGTGACAGTGGAGGCTATAAAACATTTTAGGACAAGTACCACCTACATTTAGATGCCACAACCAAGTACGCTCCTTTTATTTTTTGTGGAAAAAGTGACTTCTGTGCTTAGATATACATGGTATTTTTTTATTAATGCCTAGTACTCTTGCAGTTAAGATAAATTATGGTGTTGCACAACCTTCGTCAGTCCCTCAACTGGCCTTTTATATAAAACAGACTTTGTTAACATTTGTATACATTTACGCATTTGGCAAACGCTTTTACTTACAGTGCATTACAAGGTGTACATACATCAGTATGTGTGTCCCCTGGGTTTGAACCCATGACCCATTACAATGCAAATGCAATAATACAGGATAATGAAAACAATAATTTAAACAGTCAACATGAACTAAATGTTGGGACTACTTGTCTACTACACTTAGAAGGATCTCACAATTGAAACCTACCTGATGAGGCCACCAAATATGTCTGTGATGGGAGTACGGATGAAGTCTGCATGGCGGGTGATGGAGGTTTTGTTTTTGGGTCCCACCTGCTCCCACTCATCCTCATTTCCCTCCTCCTCTTTCTCAGCAGAATCTTCCTCCACACCAGAATGAGACTCGGGGCCGTTCGGCGTGGGGGCTTCTACTCAAGAAACACTAAATTTAAACCACGTATTCAGCTAACAAAAATCTGCCTGAAATTGAGTGACTCTAGAGTGCATAAGGGACCAACCAAGTGCCTGACTTCTGCTGTAACGAGTGCAAAATTCAGAAAGGAACGTACTCTCTTCCTGTGGACAGATAAGCTTCTTCAGGGTCACCATTTCCTCATGCAGTCCGTTCAGTATGAAACCGAGGTACTCCTCTGCATCCTCCTGTCGACCCTGAAAATGTGAAAGGAGTAATATCATTTATTACACGGCTGCTTGAAATGCTCGATTCTGATTGGCCAGTTGTGTCTACTTGATTTTGTGAATTTCCCACTGGAATTAATAAAATGTCCAACTATCCATCAATCTATGGTATCTATCCATCCTCCTATGGTATTTATAGTATCTATCTATCTATCCATCTATCTATCTATGGTATTTATCTATCCATCCTTCTATGGTATCTATCCATCCTTCTATGGTATCTAAGGTATCTATCCATCCTTCTATGGTATCTATCCATCCTTCTATGGTATCTAAGGTATCTATCCATCCTTCTATGGTATCTATCCATAGAAGGATAGATACCATCCATCTATGGTATCCATCCATTTATCCATCCATCTATCTATGGCAGTGTTTCTCAACTCTGGTCCTCGAGGACCCACTTTCAGAAAGTTTTAGATGTCTCCTTATTTAAAACACCTGAACCAACTCCTCAGCCTCCTTCCAAAATGTCTCCCTAACAAGCTAATAATTTAAATCAGGTGTGTTAATTAAGGAGACATCTAAAACATTTTGGAAGGGGGTCCCCGAGAACCAGGATTGAGAACCACTGATCTATGGTATCCATCCATCCTTCTATGGTATCCATCCATCCATCTACAGTATCCATCCATCCATCCTTCTACGGTATCTATCCATCCATCCATCCATCCTTCTACGGTATCTATCTATCCATCCATGGCATCCCTCCATCCATGATATCTATCCATCCTTCTATGGTATCTATCCATCCATCCATCTATCTATGGCAGGGGTGGGCAATTCTGTTCCTGTAGGGCCACAGTCCTGCAGAGTTTAGCTCCAACCCTAATCAATCAAGTGATACTGAAAACTTTGATTAGATTTTTCAGGTGTGCTTGATTAGGGTTGGGGCTAAACTCTGCAGGACTGTGGCCCTCCAGGAAGAAAATGGCCCACCCCTGATCTATGGTATCTATCCATCGATCTATGGCATCTATCCATCCATCCATCCATCTATGGCATCTATCCATCCATCCATCCATCTATGGCATCTATCCATCCATCCATCTATGGCATCTATCCATCCATCCATCCATCTATGGCATCCATCCATCCATCCATCTATGGCATCTATCCATCCATCCATGGCATCTATCCATCCATCCATCCTTCTAATGCTATCTATCCTTCTTTCTATAAATCTATCCACCCTTCTATAAATCTATCCATCCTTCTATGGTATCTATCCATCCATCTATTATCTATCCATCTATATCCATCTCCTATTTATCCATCCATATCCATCTCCTATCCATCCATCCATCCATATCCATCTCCGATCTATCCATCCATCCATCTCCAATCCATCCATCTAACTAACTATCTGTACATCTACCAATCTATCCACCCACCCATCCATCTCTGCAGAATTACCTAATTGCCATTCATAAAGCTTACACTCATTGGCTTGAAAGCAAAACAGATGAATAGCTAGAACACATTTTTGGACAGGATAATAGATTTTTAGGTTGCTGCATTTGGAAGACCACCATGCATTCACAGACTCTGCTCATTAACAGCTTTATCTTTAACAGTCAATCTGGTTCATTAGGATTCTTACTTAGGAAGACATTTAGTCCTAGACATTAGTGAATGTGCAGACAGATACGAGCAGAAACTGAACTGGAAGGTCTTGTCTTCAGACGTACCAAGCACAATCACTTCTCATTGTGACCTCACTGTGACGTGGCCAAACATAAAACTCAAGACTTTTAACATTTTCTCAAGCAACCCCAAAGTGGTGCTTTCTCATGAAAAACATGCTGCCATAATGCCATGGCATTGCTATGTGGTTTAACTAAGTCTGAGCAACAGTGATCATGATACTTGTTACTATTGTTGTAGTTCTCCACTATTTAAAGGTCTCAGTCTCGTCTTGGAATCGACCGCATTTTTACTCGGCCTCGTCTCGGACAAAGAGGACTCAGAATTTTATTTCAAGACCGGTCAAGACCACAACTGATGGCACATCACATTTATTTTTTATCATTAGTTTTATGCAGTTTATTCAGGTTTGGCATATGATTTTTGGCATTGTTTAAGAATTGTTTAAGTGTCTCCCAATTACCTAAAAACACCTGCATTGTGTTAAGTGGATGGCAAGCCATGGAAAGACAGTTCAGAATAAATGGTTGATTTCAGCTCTTTAGTGTTTGCTCACTTTTATTTGCTTATAGACAAAGATAAATTCCCACATATCTGCAATGCCTTTGATTATTTTATCAACTTCTCTGTGTGTGCGTGTGTGTATGCCATCACAGACAGACAAGAAGTGCCTAATCATTATGCATATTCCACTATTTATCATAAGTGTTTTAATGCAGTGACTTGCACTGGTCTTGGTCTTGGTCTCGACCCTTTAAAGTCTTGGTCTTGTCTCTGCCTGTCTTGGTCATGACTTGGTCTCGGTTTAGGTGGTCTTGACTACAACACCACTTGTTACTAATCTTCACTGAAAACTTACCTTCTCAGAAAGGCTTGATTTGATGAGGGTGAGGAGTTTGTAGATATATGTGGGTTCAAAAGGAACGCCCGTTCTTATGTCTTTTATTATCTTGTCTCCAGTAGCTAGAAAAGAGACAAAAAAGGATACCTTTATTACATAGCTCATTAGAATTTAAATGACATTCATCCAAAACCAAAGATATGGTCATTGTTTCCAAACATGTATACATTTCTTGGTTCTGCTGAATACAAATGAAGATATTTTGAACCAAACAGATCTGGGGCCCATTCACTTTAATCTGTTTTGTTACGATTTTTCAAAATATCATGTGTGTACAGCAGAAGACATTTATACAGGTTTTTAACAATGTTAGGAAGAGTAAACGATGACAACATTTTCATTTTTGGGTATACTATCCCTTTAAAGATCATGAGTTTCTTAAAAGCAAAACACTGTGTATGTGTGTGTTACAAGAAAGACGACAACTATATGTTCAAGTTCAAACAAATGTGTGTTGCATTTCATTTCTAAAGTGATGATGTCATCAGCCCTTACATAAAATGGGTAAACAATGTAAAGATGTTGTGTCCTGGGTCAGTGTTGAAGAATTTACCTTGCAGTTTGGCCTTGGAGGGGACAGGCATATTGCTGAACTCATTCACAAGCCGAACACTACAAAACGAGAGACCAGATTAAAACTGACATTTTATTACATGCACTTCACAATAGAAAAAAACTCACACAAGATTGGATTTGCACCTGTCACTTTATTAACAAATGACATGATTTCAACTTTACATAATATTGCAGCTCCTAATAATAAAATATTGGCCAATCAAGCAACCAAAATTGAATTTTTTAACCATTCTGATTTAGGTACACCAAGCAATAACTTTTGAAAACAGTGCACGAGGCAAGCATGATGGCAGCAGAATTCATATATATGAGACTAGAACAGAACTTACAAGTTATCAATCATGGGTGTTGATGTACAGGGTCTCTGCATTTCACTGAAAAGGGGAATAGACTTCATCAGATGATACATGGGTGGACACGCAATAAGGGCCTGCAGGGTCTGAAACTCAGAGTCAAGGGACAAAAACGCTAAACAAGAGACTCAGTGATCGAATCTCGAAGACCAGGAGACCAACAAAAAGGATACAGCGTTGATATAGCACCAGTTTCCTTTGTTTATCAGTCCTCGTGGTTGCAAAGACACTGGTTTGTGTATTAACTTCACATTCTCGATTATTTCTGATGGGTGGAAAGAAAAAGACATTACACTTGGAAACTATGATGTCAATCTAAAAAGTGAAAAAGGTTGATGTGTTGTTCACCACTCGAATCTCGAGTCATGTGACTGATGCACATGAAGCTCTTTGATGCAGAATGAGGACGTTTCTTTGCCACGCCTAGGAAGGGAGGCTGAAATGATGTTACAGCTCCCATGGTAACGTGGAAATTTTAATGAGGGATGCACCAATATATTGGCCTATAATGGGTATCTGCAGATAAAAGCATTTTTCCCCCAATATCAGACATTGCAGGTGGTTTACATCGATGCATCCCTTATTTTAATGTATTAAATATAAAAAATAGAATTATGGGAAAAGATCACCTTAAAGGCAGGGTGCATGATCTCTGAAAGCCAATGTTGATATTTAAAATCACTTAAACACACCTCTACCCCAATAGAATCTGGACCTTCTTTTGATAGACCCGCCCCAACAATACGCAACCCAGGCAACGAGCCCGGTTAGTAGACATGTCCCTTAATGCTGATTGGCTACAAGTGTGTTTTGGTACTCGGCCCAACATTCTTTTCCAAAGTGTTTTTCAAAAATCATGCACCACGCCTATGAAAAGTTTGCTCTATTTTAAACCCATACGACTTATTCATGGAACACCAAAGCAATTTTAAAGCCTAAACCTTTCATAAGCAATTACAAATGTTAGGCAGATTTGGAATTTCAACTGCGGTACAAGCACCACAAGTACTCCATTAGTCTAAAAAAAGTTCTGAAGCTATTTAGGTTTAAAACAACATTTCTGGCTGACCCAATTTGATAGACTTAATACATTGTCTGCACATTGACTAACTTTGTAAATGGCAGGTTAAAAGTGCATTGTGTAACTTTTAGAAGGATCTCTTGACAGAAATGCAACATAATATACATAACTATATTATCAGTGGTGTATAAACACCTTACAAAATGAACTTTGTTTTTCATTACCTTATAATAAGCAGTTTTTAGCTACATGCGAATTCCCTTACATGGAAGTCGCCATTATGTTTCTACAGTAGCCAACTAAGCCGTTGGTTGCAATTTACAATCTCACCACTAGATGCCACTGAAAATCTACACAGTGGACCTTTAAACCATACCAGATTTAATGTGCATACAGAACTCTTATGCTGCGTTCACACCAGTCGCGGTAGAGGCGTATAGTGCGAGTGATTTTATTGTTAAAGGATTAGTCCATTTTCTTAAAAGAAAAATCCAGATAATTTACTCACCACCATGTCATCCAAAATGTTGATGTCTTTCTTTGTTCAGTCAAGAAGAAATTATGTTTTTTGAGGAAAACATTGCAGGACTTTTCTAACCCTAATGGACCCCAATAGAACCCAACATTTAATACTTAACACTTAACAATTTTTTTCAACGGAGTTTCAAAGGTCTACAAACGATCCCAAACGAGGCACAAGGGTCCCATCCAGCAAAACGACCGTCACTCCTTCACAAGAAAAATAAAAAATATGCACTTTTAAACCACAACTTTTCGGCTGGTCCGGTCCAGCGCGACCTAACGTAAATGCGTAGTGATGTAGGAAATCACGTGTTACATATAAAACGCACATTTGCGGACCATTGTAAACAATAAACTGCCACAAAGACATTAATTAGTATCAGTTGACATACAACAACGTCGGAACGGTCCTCTTTCTCAACACATGTAAACACTGGGGCGGAGTTTCGCGTTCGTCCTCTGTGACCTCTTGACGTGATGGCGTATTGCGTCGGGTCACGCTAGCACATCACGACCGGATCTGGACGAGAAGTTGTGCTTTGAAGGTGTATATTTGTCACTTTTATTGTCAAAAATGACAATCGTTTTGCCAAACAAGACCCTTGTGCCTCGTTTGGGATTGTTTGTGGTCCTTTGAGACTCAGTTGAAAAAAACTGTTGTGTGTTGAGTTAAGTAATAAATGTTGGGTTCTATTAAAGTCCATTAAAATGAGAAAAATCCTGCAATGTTTTCCTGAAAAAACATAATTTCTTCTGGACTGAACAAAGACAGACATCAACATTTTGGGTGGCATGGTGGTGAGTAAATTATCTGGATTTTTCTTTTAAGAAAATGGACTAATCCTTTAAGTCAATGTGAACGCCAACGCGTCTGGAGGTCTCGTGCCGCAAATGAGGCGTTTAGCGTCGCGCGGTAGACGCAATTACGCCTTGTTCGCGCGAATGATGCAAATTGAGGGTTGCTGCGGAAAACGCGCAATTTGAACATTTTTAACTTTAGCGGAAAAACGCGCCGTGTTAACCAATCAGGAGCTTGCTCTAGTAGCGACGTGATTACAGGAAGCAAGCGGGATCGAATGAAGCGAGTAAACTCAAACTGTTCTAGCGGTACACGCGGATTTGACGCCTCAAACGTGGCTGGTGTGAACCCACGGTTAAATACCCGGTAAAAAAACAGCCTTTTTAATTCTTAAAGGGATAGTTCACCTAAAAAAGAAAATTCTGTCATCATTCACTCACCATCATGTTGTTACAAACCTGCATAATTTTTTTGTCCTGATGAACATAAAGGAAGATATTTTGAGAAATGTTTGTAACAAACCCTTCGTGGACCTCATTAACCGCCATAGTAGAAAAAAATAATACTATGGAAGTAAATGGGCTCCACAAACGGTTTGGTTACAAACATTTCTCAAAATATCTTCCTTAGTGTTTATCAGAACAAAGAAATGTACACATGTTTGTAACAACATGAGAGTGAGTAAATGACAATTTTAATTTTTGGGTGAACTATCCCTTTAAGGGCCAATGAAAGTATAACACTCAAAAACATTAATATTTATAGAAGAACCTCAAGGTAGTAAAATGCTACAAAAAGAGTCTAATAAATACCCTTTTATGGGCCACTTTAATCCCATATGATAGTTTGCATGTTGTATCAATTTAATTCATGCCAAGTCACATTCATCACATCACACCTCAAAATAACAGCAAGAGAAGAAATCCAGACTATAAGAAAATGCATAATAACTCTCGGTAGAAAACTCCTAAAACTTAAACAAGGGCAGCCAATGGTCAGGACAAGAGCAGAGATTCATCTCTGTGTAGAATTTGTCCAAGTCTCTTATCAGAGATAAATAATTAACAAATGAATGCTGATGTAAAAACACACAATCCCTATTTTATGGATTATGGCATATATGTAATAAATAACAGATTCACAACATTAACAAATCTTCTTTCCATTAAGAATCTTGAAGAAAAGCAGTCATATAACTGCCATCAATCAAGCCAACACTCTTTCCTGTTATGCAATTAAATGTTCATTCAACCAAGCGATGAGTCTAGAAAAGACGAGTGCCACACACCACCTCTGAGATCAATTTAACGCATCCAGTCGTAATATATGGAAAGTCTGTGCAAAGCACCGTGCAGCCAAATTTTTATTACAAATAAGAGATTTGGATGAGATTTTCAGCACCAAATACCTCTTGCGCAACATCTTTTATAATACAGAAAGTGCAGGAAAAAACCCACATAGAGATTTATAGCAGTGGGAGTCAGTGTGTGTTTTAATGGTCAATATACACGGTCTACCACACAGGTTGAGACAATGCTGAAATAAATGTGACCCTGTCTATAAAATCCAGGCTAAAGTCTCAATCCTTATTTCTTTGGCATTGTCTTCATCCAAATTAAAGATTTTAAGGTTTTTTTTTTTCACAGAATGTTCTTTAAATTATGTAGGATGACTGAAAAATGTGTTTGGTTTTCACATAGAGGGTCACAAATGTGCAGTCATGCTCTTCTGGAGGGCATGCAAAGACTTCTGAGGCATTGTAACGACATCATAATAGTGGTGGCATACTAATACTCTCATGTGGTTTCATTCTGAGCACAAGCTATTCCAAAAGCATTTTGATAAATTTGAGTGAAAAGATAAAGATGTGATAAAATATTGTGACCAAAGCCCCCCTGTGCTAAACTTAACGGCTTGAGTAATGCCTGGACTTCACTGTATTCTGTTGGCACTGCTGCCATCTTGTGGACAGAAATGCAAATAACAGCATTTAGAAAAAAAGCTAGTTCATCTGAACACATAAAATACTAAAATTAATATATTGTAATAACATGCTATTTCACTGGCAACATTTTATTTCCCAAAGTTATTTACAAGAGCAGCTTTGTGGTTCAAAGGGACCCTCCAATTTTTTTAAATAGGCTTATTTTCCAGCTCTCCTAGAGTTAAACAATTGGGTTTTACTGTTTTGGAATCCCTTCAGCTGATCTCCGTGTCTGGCGATACCACTTTTAGCATAGCTTAGCGCATTTCATTGAATTTGATTAGACCATTAGCATTGCACTCAAAAATAACGCGAGATTCTATATTTTTCCTATTTAAAACTTGACTCTTCTGTAGTTACATTGTGTACTAAGACCAACAAAAAAATTAAAAGTTGGGATTTTCTAGGCTGATATGGCTAGGAACTATTTACTCTCATTCTGGCGTAATAATCAAGGACTTTGCTGCGGTAACATGGCTGCAGCAGGCGCAATGATATTACACAGTACCCAAAAATAGTGCCCTTGGTAACTTTCAATAGCTGAGGACTATTTTCGAGCACTGCGTAATATCACAGGGCTCGAAATTGCCACCATTTTGGTCGCATATGCGACCGAAATTTTATCTGTGCGACCTTAAAATATATTTGGGAGCATTTGTGCGACTGCCCATTTTGTTGTGACGCGAGTTGATTGTGATCCTGCGTGCTGGCGCTGTCCCAGGTTCAGTGTTCTCTCCAACGATACATAACCAATCAAATTTCACCATTAAGTTCTTGCGTTTAATGAAGACCGCAGATTGGCTAATATGAGCGTCAGTCATTCCTTGTTGCCGTGAAGCGCGTAAATGTGAAAAGACGAACGCGTCGCGAGCATGACGAGAGCGGGCCGATTACAGCCAAGGTTATTACTGTATTTTTTGACGACGATCGGGATTCAAATGTAACTCCACCACCGGAAAATACGAGTTGACGTTAAACCTTTCAGAGAGAGTGTCTTAAAGATTTCGAGTGTCTATTAAAATGTAACTGTTTACTGTAAAACATGTAAAACGGTGTTAATGGCGGAATCAAAACATTTTAAGCGCCTGACGTACCGTGCTTATACATGGCTATAGTGCCTAAAACACAAGAAGTGTCATGTCATATGTTTTTATTATTGATGGATACACCGACCTGTCTTTCAGTGTGTTTAAGGGTGTATGTGCGCATGCGCTGGTGAATGGACATTCGACAAACATCCTTGTGGTCCATGTTGCTGTGGAATACGACAATGCTGATGGTATGTTTTTGTTGTATTTTTTAAAGCATTGCCTATTTAGTAGTAAAAGCATCCTGGTAATGCAGTTATCAATACCAATATATATTAGCCTTCTATATTAGGGTCACTTTTGTAATGTCACAATTAATCAGTGTTTTACGTGTTTGCTAGATTTTCTATGTAATCTTAGTCATGTTACCTGTAATTGTTAAATTATTATTGCTGCTATACTATTTCAACAGCATTTGGGTATTAATTTAGGAATTTATGCAGCAAAAAATAAAATAAAATAAAATAGAAGACCAACTTTTAAATGCTGGCCATAGGACGTGTAAAGCCCGGTGGTGGTGTTTTATTTTTAATAAAATAAATCTATTAACATTTACATTGTAGTTGTGGTACTTTTTAATTTTTGGATGGATGCGCCTAAATTTTTGCTGGTGCTCCTAACTCTTTAAAGTTGGGAGCACCAGTGCTACCAAATAAAAAAGTTAATTTTGAGCCCTGTATCAGTATTATTCTTCCTACTATGGAAGTGAATGGGGCTCATGATCAGTTTGGTTTCAAACCTTCTTTAAAATTGTCTTCCTTTGTGTTCATCAGAACAAAAAATATATACAGGTTTGTAAAAACATGAGAATAAGACGACAAAATGTTCATTTTAGGGTGAACCATCCCTTTAAAAGCAGATATACTGAGGTTTCAATCTACTGCATATTATTTCTATAAACCAACATGTGACGCAGTCTGTAAAACCCAACTTAAATGGACACTCAAATTTTTTTGAAAATAGGCCCATTTTCCAGCTCCACTAAGTTAAGAGTTAAACACTTGATTCTTACAGTTGTGGAATTCATTCAGCTGATCTACAGGCCTGGCGCTACCACTTTTAGCATAGCTTAGCATAATCTATTGAATCGGATTGGACCATCAGCATCATGCCAAAAAGTAACCAAAGTTTCAATATTTTTCCCCATTTAAAACTTGACTCTTCTGTGGTTACATTGTGTAACAAGACAGACGGAAAATTAAAGGTGCTGCAGCAGTCGAAATGATACTACGCAGCGCCTGGAAATAGTCCCCTGCTATTGAAAGGACTATTTTCGGCTGCTGCGTAATATCATTGCGCCTTCTGCAGCCATGGGACAGCAGCAAAGTCCTAGATTATTACTCCAGAATGAGAGTATAGTTTCTAACCATATCTGCCTAGAAAATCGTAACTTTAAATTCTCCGTCGGTCTTAGTACACAATGTAACTACAGAAGAGTCAAGTTTTAAATAGGAAAAATATCAAAACTCTTTGGTTATTTTTTAGGTGCGATGTTAAAGGAATAGTCTACTCATTTTCAATATTAAAATATGTTATTACCTTAACTAAGAATTGTTGATACATCCCTCTATCATCTGTGTGCGTGCACGTAAGCGCTGGAGCGCGCTGCGACGCTTCGATAGCATTTAGCTTAGCCCCATTCATTCAATGCTACCATTTAGAGATAAAGTTAGAAGTGACCAAACACATCAACGTTTTTCCTATTTAAGATGAGTAGTTACACGAGCAAGTTTGGTGGTACAAAATAAAATGTAGCGCTTTTCTGGGCGGATTTAGGAGAGGAGCTATATTTTGTGGCGTGGTAGCACTTTTGGGAATACTTCGACTCGCCTGAAAAGTCCGCTCCCCTTCTCTCTCTCATAATGGGAGAGGGAGGTTGTTACTGCGCCAAGTCGAAGTACTCCCAAAAGTGCTATTACGCCATAAAATATAGTTCCTCTTTTAAATCCGCTTAGAAAAGCGCTACGTTTTATTTTGTACCACCAAACTTGCTCGTATAACTACTCGTCTTAAATAGGAAAAACGTTGATGTGTTTGGTCAATTCTAACTTTATCTCTAAATGGTACCATTGAACGAATGGGGCTAAGCTAAATGCTATCGAAGCATCGCAGCGCGCTCCAGCACTTATGTGCACGCACACAGATGATAGAGGGATGTATCAACAATTCTTAGTTAAGGTCATAACATATTTTAATATTGAAAATGAGTAGACTATTCCTTTAATGCTCTAATCAGAGTCAATGGATTATGCTAAGCTATGCTAAAAGTGCTAGCGCCAGACCCAGAGATCAGCTGAATGGATTCCAAAACGGTAAAAATAAAATGTTTAACTCTACGGGAGCTGGAAAATTAGCAAATTTTCAAAAAAAAAGTGGAGTGTCCCTTTAAGACATTAAGGGTTTTCAACATAAAATCGACCTATAAATTGTAAAGGACATTCTGTGAAATATAACCTTGATTTCTTTAATATTAACTAAGTAAGGTCATATCAAAGATTGAAATCAAGGTGAAATCAAGGTAACATAAGCATACAGTTGTTACAATTTGTCACATTCATGTGGAAATACTCATGTAAGTGCAATATATAAGCTGCACAAACTCGTGGTTTGATAAACTCAAAACCTTTAATACTCTACCTGCCAATTTTAGGGCCATAGGATCTTCAGATACCGGGACGGGGCTCTCACGCACCTCAGTAGCCTTCTCAGGCAACTCTGTGGCAGCAGGTGCCAACGTGACCATAGCAGGTGCGCTCTTCACCTCAACGTAAGCCTGAGGGCCTCCTGGAAGAGGCTTGGAGTTGTGGAAGAGGCTGGCCCAGGATTTTGGCTGATTGGCCACAGGAGCTGCAGGGGGAGCTGGCGAGACTACAGGCTGTACCTCTGAATCAGGCAGAGGGGTGACCGAAGAATCGGACAGCACCTCACCCGTTTCAGGCGAGTCTTGGAGTCTGTCTGCAGCTTCGGCAGACGGGGCAGTCTCTGGCAGTCCGTTAGCCTCCCCCGAGCCCTCGGCCTCACTCTCATCAGTAGTAGCAGAAATTGTGGTGACAGTGGATGTGGCCACAGCAGCAGGTGGGGGAGAAGGGCTGTGCCCTCCGTTACCCAGAAGTTCTGAATGCTCTAAAGCTGGGGTTTCTGCGTGTTGCTCTGCAGTCCTGGCATAATTTGCCACCCCACTGCTCTGAGACGACGATGATGAATTAGGCAAAGAAGCTGCACCGTTACTGTCCAACAATGCAGCAGCTCTGCTTGTCAAGTCCAATGTTGAATTGTCAGGGCTATCACAAGTCCTCTGATGGGAAAGGGGGGAGGTTTGGGGGGTTGATGCAGGGGATGTTACAGAAGCGGGGGGAAGAAGCTCAGCCTCAGAAAACCCCTCCCCGACCATGTCCTCCGAGCCCATGAGCGGAGCGTTTGGAGTGTGTCCATTTACCAGCCCTGAACCCCCAACTCTATCTGTGACCCCACCAGCGCTGTTCGCACCTTCCAGATAGCTGTAGTATCCCGGCGGTCGTTTTTTCTTTTTCTTTCGTTGCCCCAAGCCGCCCGACACCCCATCCATGTCTGAACAGCCCAGCCCTGAGGTCTCGGAGTTGGTGCCGCAGTGGGAGTTGAAGTCCTCGCCATCTGCAATGTCAGCGATGGGACTTACTGTGGGAAGGGAATTCTGTGACGGTTGGCAACCTAAGATGAACTCAGGAGCCTGAGGGTTCAGAGTGCTGGACACTTTGTACAGTGGATCCTTTAAAGCCAATGACTCGCCACTCATTACCTCATCCACGCCAAACTCGATGTGCTGGTAGTCCTCTCCTGCAGACCAAAACCAAGTTAGATTGATGCATACAGGAGTATTGCATTCCTATAGGGTTATCAATTAAACAAGCAAGATTTCATTTATGGATAAACTTAATTTATAATGTTTAAAATATCTAATTAAATATATGCATCTGAGTTTAAACACAATGAATCTGGATATACCACACAAGAATTTGTGATATTAAAGGGACATTCCACTTCTCTTTGAAAATGTGCTCATTCTCCAGCTCCCCCAGAGCTAAACACCCGATTCCCACCGCTTTGGAATCCATTCAGCTGATCTCCGGGTCTGTCGCTAGCACTTTTAGCATAGCACAATTCATTGAATCCGATTAGACCATTAGCATCGTGCTAAAAAATAACCAAAGAGTTTCAATATGTTTCCTATTTAAAACTTGACTCTTCTGTAGTTACATCGTGTACTAAGACCGACAGAAAATCCAAAGTTGCGATTTTCTAGGCAGATATGGTTAGGAACTATACTCTCATTCTGGCGCAACAATCAAGGACTTCGCTGTCGCAACATGGCCGCAGCAGGCGCAGCGACACCACGCACTGCCCGAAAATAATTCCCTGCCATTGAAAGTAACCAAGGGGACCATTTTCAGGCAGTCTGTAATATCACTACGCCTGCTGCAGCAATGTTACGGCAGCAAAGTCCTTGATTATTACGCCAGTTTGAGAGTATAGATCCTAACCATATCTGCCTAGAAAATAGCAACTTTTAATTTTCTGTCGGACTTAGTACACGATGCAACTATAGAAGAGTCAAGTTTTAAATAGGAAACAAATTGAAACTCTTTGGTTCGTTTTTGGCGCGATGCTGGTGGTCTGATCGGAATCAATGGATTGTGCTGGGCTGTGCTGGAGGTGGTAGCGCCAGACCCGGAGATCAGCTGAATGGATTCCAAAACTGTAATAACCAAATGTCCAACTCTCGGGGAGCTGGAAAATGGGAAGACTTTCAAAAAAGTGGAGTGTCCCTTCAAAATGCAGATTTTAAGCAGCGAATGATTCAGTTTCAAGTGAATTAAAAGTGTGTTAGTGAATGCAAGTCACAATTTCTTTAAGACTCTATATGAGTCTCAAAAAGTGCCCAGTAATCTTCAAAAATAAAAGCAACCAGAAATATTCATCATGGGAACACAAGCTCCCAAGCAATGGATAAATGAAGAGACAAAACCACCTTTTCTGTTAGTACTCGTTTTAGAAGATTTATTTTGAGAAAGCATGAAGGACAAACTCATAAGCATGTCATGGACCATCAAGACACCTTGCTTTTCAGCATGGTTCTCTCTTTTGATGTCCCAAGATTCACGATTTAATTCCACTCATGAACTGATGAGTTTTGGGACAGAAATTTCCAGGTAAGTATTGTCAAAAAAGCCTCCCATCAACTCTAAGCACTGCAGGTAGATGCAGAGAGTCACCTGGCTCCTAAACATGCAAAGCGCCACAGATTAAATGAACAGGCAGGAATAAGAAGTAAGGGTTTTAGGTTGATAAAGAAGGTTTAAGGTTTAGAAAGCTGTCAGTGTTTAAGATCTGTGTTTTGAGTTCTGCAACGAAAACAGAAAAAAAGTAAGGCGCCGTGTAGTGGACCGAACACTCACCGCAAACCTGCCGTCTCAATGATTCCGTTATGCAAGGCATATCAGGAGTGTAGTAACCTCCTAAATAATTGATACAGATGAGGGTGAAGGTCACAAGTACCCGAGAGGGCAATACGATACTGTCTCGGGACAGATTATTATGACTACAGAGATGGGCATGTAGTCTAAGAAGGTCTGGCAAATGTGGACCATTCCATTACAAATAGCATTAGGATGTAAACAGGACTATTGACAATTTGGTATTTTCTATCCCAGGTGTGAAATGTGTAAGCATATACATGTATAAAACCATTGTTTGATTGGATCCACTTCTGATTAAAGGCCCATAGCTCATATCTTTATTTGTGAATTATGGTTATTAAAGTAAATGTTGAGAATCTTACCTGAGGGGTGACTGACGCAGGAGACTTTATCATTGAAGGGGGGAAGCTGATAAGAAATTTGCATGAGATCACATGAAGGCAATAAAAAACATGCTAATTTCACTGTAAAAACAGTTAGGTACACACCAAGCCGACGGTTGCGCAGATTTTCAGAATCTTAACCTTTGTGGGTTCACTACCCGTTCAGGTTGTTCGTGTACAAAAAGGCCACTAAATTAAAGCGGCTGTAAAAATTTCAGATGATTTTTTTTCACTTTTTTTGCATAAATCTGTTAATCACCCTCAGTACTGATCAAAACTACCAAATGTTTACAAAAATTCCATGATTTTAACCCTTCAATTTCCAAGTTCATAAGTGATGAATGCTGTTATACGCCATATAACTCAATGTACAAGCCAAAAAATTAAGCACTTTTTTTGCACAGGTCTACTAATAGGTTAATGGTGCCACATGGTGATCAACAGTAAAATGACAAATTTTACCTCTTAGCAAAAGGAAAAACCACCAACAATCAAGAATGCATGATAATAAGGTGACATGACTTTGCAATCAAAAAAAAATGTCTTTATAATGGAAGTCAATGGGGCAAAAAAGCCACAAACAACTAATTAAAGGAAAAAATAAAATCTGATGCTGCCCAAAAACTAAAAATGCATCAAAGACAATGTTTTTACCAATCTTTGACAAGCCCAAGACTGTGAAAGAGTGAAAAAAAATCCAGTCCACAATCACTTTTTATATTGAAAATCTGTTATTTTGTGTATTTTTCCCCATATCAGTGACATAACTTATGAACTTGGCAATTAAAGAGTCAAAATAATGAAAACCCTGCAAACATTTGGTACCCTTGATCAGTACCTGAGGGTGATAAAAAATTTATTTGATACATTACAGGCGTTTAATTTAGTGGCTTCTTTGTACACGAACAACCTGAACAAGTATTCAAATTACCCACGGTATATTGTTGAGTTTTTGAAAAATTTCAAAAGCATTTTCTCAAAATGTTCTTCAATATAAGATTTGTCACCAAAAATAATTCCATTTGCTAAAACACAGGGAAAGCTGTGGCCAAATTAAGACGAAAAAGGGCCAAACGTGGCCTAAACAACCCATAAGGGTTAATAAAAACTTTAATTTATATTTTTTATGGCATCTCATCTTTACAGGTGCAGAACGGACGTACTACTTGCCCGCCATTCGTTTGGTGCATCAGGGCAACTTTGGACCCAGACACGGTCAACATGCGGGAAAGGTAATCCGACCTCACCCTATTTTGCACTACTTACGGTTTGGTGTGTCCTAGGCTTTAAAAGTCTTGAATATATCAATTTAGAAATGTATATCCAATTGGGTTCGCTTTTGTTTAAAGCAAACAAAGCAAAGGTAAAACATTTCACAGATGATACAAAGTTTTGAGAGATCTCCATAGTGGCATGAAATATTTTAACCAAATGGAAATGGTGGGCAGCATTTACGATTGTGTCCGAAATAGCCCCATATAACCGCATTGACTATTCCCTACATCAGTTCACTAAAGGGGTGTAACGATATTTTGCGATACCCATTATAATACCTGTCTGGTTTTGAATCGCAAAAGACGATATTATGCACGGCTCTTTCGTGTGCTATGGCTATTTGATCATTAGAAAGTACTTATAAATCTAAAAATCATAATTTGAGTTGTTTATAGCATGCATTTATAAAAACAAAACACTCGACAAATATAATCATTATAAATATTCTTTATTATCATGAAAATAAATATAAATGTTTGAAGAACAGCGATATAAATATGCTTATACATTTCCTGAAGCTGCCTGTGTAATGGTCCTTCTTCTGCGGCACATATCGAGTTTCTACACAAGAGCGCCATCTGGCTTTTGGATGCATCTATATTTCACCATAATTTATTGAGAAGCACAACAAGCAGAATCCCACAATGTATCGTTACACGCCTACTAATATAGTCCACTTGAATCGCGATTAATCTATTGCAGAATAAAGGTTTATATGTGTGTACCATGTATATATAAATATGCAAACATACATGTTTATACACATGCATGTGTGTGTATTATTTATACAAAGTTATTTTACACAGTACACACACACATATGATGTAAACAAAAACTTTTATTCTGCAATAGATTAATCGTGATTAATCGTTATGCAACCCTATCCTGGAGGGTACTTGTCCTGCAAATTTTAGTTCCAACCATACTCCCACACACCTGCTTCTAATTTTAAGGTAGCCCTGAACAACTTAAGCAAGTTCAGGTGTGTTTGATTGGGGCTGGAACCGAAATCTGCCGGACAGGCGCCCTCCAGGAACAGGGTTGGACATCCATGAGCTAGCAATTAAGTGTATATCAGTCGTACACTCGTATTGCAATGTATGATGAGATTGCACTCGATATTGTACACTATAATTTCGGACACCCCTACAAAATGGCTGTCCCCTCAAATGGTTCACTATTTAAGGGTATAGGGAACTAGTTCAGACACAGCCCACGTGTCACTGAATGATTTATATATTTTTGTTACCTCAACAAAACAGCGGGGAGACACAAAGAACTGATTGAATTCATCTGGGCTGAATTCCCCAAAGATGTACTGTGGAGAAAAAAGAAACAAATACATATTGTTAAATGACACAAGTAGCAAACAGATTCTTTTAATAGCATAACCACATCTGATAGCAATCATAAAGACGTGCCATAACCCAGAACTGGGGTAACCTGTTTGGCATTAGATTGAGTACAGAGTTACTTTAGACTATAATTCAAGTTTACCCCTGCCGTATTTAATAACAATCAAAGCACCGTGCACGAGTGTAAATGAGGACACGGCAGCCATTATTAACACGTGAATTGCATCATCAGCTTGGCCGAAAGTAAAGAGTAAAGTTGGAAACTGATGAGTCATGCAGAATGGCAATATGGCTCCCTCATGCCCCACTTTACAGAGCAAAGCAATACCACAGACAGACCTGTCATGCACTCACTTTAGACAATGTGTAACACATTGTTTGAGAACAGACATTTCAAAGTTACTTAGTAAAATGTAAATCACTAACAATTGAACTCTTCCAGTGTGACACTGTGATACTTTTATTGCCGTTATCTTTGGCATCACAAAAACTTATTACACACAACACTCCCCTATTCAAGCACATCATATAGTCAACTATATACTTTTAAGTTTCTTTGTTCTTTCAATTTTTACGTGATTAAAACTATAAAAAGCAACCTGAGAATAAAAATTACTTTTTAATGACTTCCATTTAAAACGTGAATAATTACAAATGTAATGTTTATCTCTCTAAAGCGAACTGACATCTAAACTGGCATCTATGTCTTCTTTGGATTTGTCAAACTGACAGTTCCTTTAATAACCAACAATTTACCCTTCAGTGGTTACAATTTCATGCTAGAAAACCTATGAATATATATCCGCCATTCAGTAAATTTGGAGTGAACAGGTGAATTCATGTGTGCTGCAATTTTAAAGGAAAACCTCACATTTTGCAGGTCACATGTTAAAGGCTAGCACTGACCACTAGTACAAAAGCACCCAACAACACCCAAGTTGAGGAGTGATATTTAACTCAAGCTGCAACAAAATTCGCTGTGTATTACTACTAGAGCCCGACCGATATATCGGCATGCCGATATTATGCATTTTCCAAACTATCGGTATCGGCATTCATAATGGCAGATAAATGAATAGGTTAAAAAAAACGGACGAAACACAGAGCCGCAGAGAGAGAGAGGTGAATAAGTTTGGAAAATGGGGGGATTGTCTTATATTCGGATATATACGGTAATTATAAGGTAGCTTATAAGGCAATATAGGGACAAATTATTACACGCACACAAACATTTAGGAGTGACCTTTATCTTGTTTAATGATAATATAAATGATGATGATAGTAATAATGTCATCATTATTTTTTGTAATTATTACCGTCAATAATTTTTGATGTTCCTCTGTTCTGTTGTGACAACAAAAGAAATAAGTTTCTTTTTAAAATGCATTATCATATTATTTTAGTTAAAACTCAGAAATAACTACAAATAATTAATGCTAGGGTTAATATTTTGTTGCGCGTTTCTGAAAAAAAAAAAAAAAACGCCCGATATATCGGAATATAAAACGAACAAACATTTGTATCGGTATCTGCCTTCAAAATCCTTTATCTGTCGGGCTCTAGTATTTACCTTCATCACATGCCTGCTTCTTTGGCTTGGCCTTGATATGATACTGTGTATACACCATGACATGCACAGCGTGGACGTTGCCAACTAGGAACCTGTATGTGTAAGTGCACATCAACGGTCGAGCGACTGCATAAAAACCGACGCTTAGCCTATGGCGTAAAGCCCGATTTATAGTCATGCGTAAGCTCTATGCCGTAGCTACACTGTTAGGCCCGAGGCGGTAACGGGATTACCGCCATACCGCGGTCACGTGACCCATGCCGCGGGTCTAAACTCTTTGCCGTCATAACCGCAAAAAAAAAAAACATTGGCCTGCACTTGTATGTATACGTGGGGATGTTATACACGCAGCTTGTTAACAATCGCAACTTGTTAACTGAACATTAACTGAGATGATTTTCATATTAAATTGTCATTGAGTAGAAATACAGGTGACGTTGTCTGTGACTCGTTTAAAGCAATACAAACATTTTATTTAATTTGAACATCCAAACAGCCGCAACAGATCAACTCAACATCGAAATCAGGTTTCATACATTATCAAATTTTCACACAACAAAGAGCACGCTGTCAGTCCGAGGATTAATATCCAAAGAGGTTAGATTGTCTCTTTTTCATCTAGCCTACAACAGTGGCCATTTTTAAAGCAGGACACATTTCAAAAAGTTTTGCTTTTGCATCTTCTTTCTCTGTTTGTGGAAAAAGACAGACAGACCACGTCATCTTGCGCACACACACGCGTCTCTGTGCAGCTTCCCAGCTATACTCAAGCACGGACACATATGCAGTACAAGTGATTTCTCATACAAATGGTTATTTTACCAGACCATCAGGGCAGCAATAATTTGCATCATTTACTGGCTATTCACAAATTAAGAATAGAAAAGTGGCGAAATGTCTGTAGGCACGTGTGGACACGCACAATGCGTTAACATTTTTTTTTAACTGATAATATTAATTGTTCAAGTTGTTGAATGTTGAAATTGAAGAAATGTGGAAGGAAATAATATTAACTTTACATGTTCCTTAATTAATTTGCACGCGTTTTGTTTTGAAGATAAATCATGCATGTTATTTAACTCGTTGTCTTGCCAATAAACCGCGGGAATTTGTTGATTACCGACTGCGGTAAAAAAAAAAAACAAACCGGCCCAGCCCTATACACCGTAGGTTATCCGTAGCCTGTGCGTAGCCTGACGTGCACCTCGTAAAATTTTTAACAGCGCGTCAGTTCTACACGGACCGCTAGTGCTGTGATTGGTCCATCAGAACCCCTCCCGTCAGGTAAAAAAACTGCGTCATAGGTATTTCCGTTTGCGACGGTGAAAACAAAGATGAGCCAAGTTAAGGAGTGATTTAACTCAAACTGCAACAAACATCACTGTTTATTTACTTCCATTATTGCTGGTCTTCTCAAATCATACATAAGTTGCCGTTTCTTCTTTGTTTGTGGGTTAACTTGCCAAGCTTCTTCTTACGACGGCGCAAAAGTATAAATGAAAACCGACGCGGAACCTAAGCCGACGTGGAACCTACGCCGTAGGACCTTCGCACAACTATAAAGACCCCTTTAGTTCTAGGCAGAAGTATAATAGGTCCTTAAGTGTAATCTGTGAAAGCAAATATGTTAGCAGAGTTCCCAAACCTTAGTTAACTTCAAATTCAAGGATCTTTCAGGGACTTTCCAGGTCCAATACCCTCAAATTCAAGGACTAAATGTAGGGACACATTTCAAGTGAGAGCAAGGTTACAACGTGTTACCTTTTAAGATACACTGGTACAGTTCCCTTTCGTGGGAACTCGTGCTGTGTCACTGCGGTGACACTTTGGGCACGTCTCCAGTGGTAAGTGCGTCTAAATGTGCATATAAATTCAACCAATGGTAAGGCTTAACGACAAAGACAGGGAGCAAACAGTTTAGCATGTGTGCTTAAAGTCTAGAATTTTTTAAGATATTATCCCACACTACACAGGGAATAATATGGATTTTTTTCCAGAAAACTTCTTGCGTAAAATAGATTCAAGCACTTTCAATTACCTGTATCTATGCTTGTATATTTTCAAAAACTTCCCAGAACCTTGAATTTTCCCCCCCAGATTCACAAACTTTCATGGATTTCAAGGACCCGTGGGAGTTAGGACATGTCTAATACAACCACTAACTCGCGGGAAAGTCTTAACTGCCAATAATTATTATTATTAACAATAATGATTATCCACCCAAATATTTAATTATTTGTTCTTATAATAAAGAAATAGTGAAAATAACAGATAACTAGATAAAGCAAAGGGCACCGGGTCTAAAAACTTCCTTTGTGCAATCGATTAGTGCATTGCATGCATGCAATCTTACCCCAATTATGCTTAATAAACTAATAATGTTTAAGGTCTTGTAAACACATAAAACTCTTGCTTTAATCGGGTAAAGGTCATAAACAGCTTAAAGTCTAACATATATATATATATATATTTTTTTTTTCCAATATTGTGGTATTATTAACAAATGACTTATCTGTGAGCTTCATTATTTTTAAAAAATTCGTGTGTGCTCAATCTTTAATCAAAAATGCAAATCTCCTCCCCTCCTCAAAACGATCTCTCTTCACTTCCGGTCATAAGTATGACAGGTTGGCGGGGTCCGGAAGATCGCAGCGATTAGCAATTAGCAACACGACCCAACTTCAAACGATCCAATCAGATCTCGATGGACAAATTCAAATCCAGCCCTGCCTTATTTCATCTCAAAAGCCGTTTCATTCGGATATACGTTACCACGGGGAAAATAAGGCAATCGCTACTTCCGTTTCATGGCGACTAAGCAAAATCTGATTTAGATTTCTGCCCACTACGCCGATTTTCTGTGATAGGTAAACACCTTAACTGGCTTTCTCGCAGTTTTGTTCATGTGCACGTGACTTTGAATGTAAACGTCCCAAAAAAACGTAAGCGCAACATAGTGCATTAAGTCTCATGCAGTTGACAGGGACACTGCAAAATTAAAAACTTGTTACATTTACAAATCCTGTTTAAATGCAGTTTTCTGCATAGCCGGTTTATTGATTTGCATGTAAACGTTTTTATAAAAAGCTGGTTATTAATAGATATCCGCTTATTTTGTGCATGTAAACGCACTCATTGTGCCATTTGCGTCACCAAACGGATTGCAAAAACGCTTTCCTTGGTTTAGCCAAAGTTGCTTTATTTTGGGCTAGTTTAGATACTCAAGAGCAAGGTTTTAAAACTAACTCAAGGCCACAGTCAGAATTTATAGGGGAATAAAACTACAAATGTCTTATTTGTCTTGACTTATAATAACAGGAAAACAAAATGTATACTTAGTCTGTTATTACTCTTCTTTATAACTTCAAAGATTACAAAATCTTTACCGAGGGGATGCTGCAACTTGCTGCAGGGCTGAAACCCTTAACTGTCCTTCATTTACTTGATGCAGGGCATCTGGTCTTATAATGGTTAGACTGTCCTGTAGATAACCTGCTTCCTCTGCAGGCTATAATTACCTTAATCCCACAAGCACTAACAGTAACTCAAAGACTCTTGCATTTACTACCCACAGCAAAGTGTTAAAGGATTACTCCATTTTCTTTAAAAAAATCTTGACAATTTACTCACCCCCACATCATCCAAAATGTTTATGTCTTTCTTTGTTAAGTCGAGAAGAAATTACGTTTTTTAAGAAAAACATTCCAGGATTTTTCTCCATATAGTGGATCTCAACAGTTTACAGTTTAAATGCAGTTTAAAATTGCAGTTTCAATGCAGCTTCAAAGGATCCGATCGAGGCATAAAAGGTCTTATCTAGCAAAACTATCATCATTTTCAGCAAGAAAAATAAAAAATATGCACTTTTAAACCACAACTTCTTGTCTTTCACCAGCCGTGTGACGCACACTTGCAGACTATTTTTAACAATAAACTGACACAAAGACATTAATTAGGGGGTGAGTAAATTATCAGGCTTTTTTAAAGAAAGTTGTGTATTCTTTTAACTAGTAAAGCCCAAATGATGCTTTGGTTTTCAAATGTATTCATTCACAAGCAATTTAATGTTTATGCAAGTCTGTAGGAGAGCCTGAAAAACTGAATGAGGCTCTCTGAACATACACATAATCCTCCCCTCACATTCAACACTGGCAAGATGAAAAGGGTGACCAAGAAAAAAGAAAATGCAGTTCAAGCACATGTAACCGTTTGCAAATCACCGACCTACATTGCTGAAACGGCACCATAAACAGCAAGCGGTAATCCAATGGCTAGTACAACCACAACACAAAGAATGCATCTTTGTCCCTTTTCTACAAGCATGCCAAACGTACCACACTAAGCTCTCCCTCGCTGTTCATTTGGGTGGGGATTATCACAAATTAGCCATCTGCATTATTTCCACATGTTCTGGTGGCAACAGACTTTTTACTGAATGAGAAGGAGCTACGAGTAAAACTTACACTACGGGGATTAAAGAGGAACTGTAAGCATGAGACACATGTTGGTTAATTGAGGCATATTAAGCAACTTAATAAAGAAATAATTAGTTTAAATGTCACTGTCATAAATTATGTTGAAGTCACAAACCACAGAAAGCTGTGATAAAGACAATCAGCAAATTCCCCAAGAACACACGTTGTGGTTAAGTAAAAACGTGTCAAGTAAACCTCAAGCGGTTATAAGCAAACCACACAAACCATTGGTCAACGGTCTTGGAAAGGTATGACATGCGCGACCTCTTCTTCACTATAAGTTAGGACAAGTATAATGACAAGTTTGGTATTTTAGACTTAAAGCCCAGTTTTCAGATTGTTTATGATGAAATAGAACGGTTTTAACTGAAATTTGGACATATGCTGGCCCAAGAATTTTTGGGTGTTTGATGTATCACCTCCCACCTCCACAACGGCTGCATAGGTGGACCGGAACAATCCCCCCCAAAATGCACCAAACCCTCGCCTACAAAGACGTGAAACCCAATGAGTGGTCAGGGGGGTGTTCACTGATATGCTCACACAAAAATCGCTGCAAAAGATGCTTTCCAACAGGTTACATCGTAGTTTTTGTCCAACTCCATTGACTTGTATTAGATGTGCTGTGAGGTACAGTATTACTCTGAGAACGGAAATTCAGTTGTTTGTATTCTTGCAATTGGCAAAGGCAGATTATCACCACCAACTGGGCTGGAGTGTCTATTATTCAAGCTCTCAACAGAAAAATGTACGGGTGTGAGGCGTTTGGAAAAATAGGTCCACAAGTTTACAATGAATGCTAAAACTAGAGGTCGACCGATATAGCTTTTTCTCTGGCCGATGCCGATATTTAGAAATCAGGGCAGCCGATGGCCGATATGTTTGGCCGATTTTCTATATGTACATAATAATCAAAATGTTCTCATCATTAGCAGATATTTTAAATGTAAAAATTTCACTATTTAAGTGCATTTATCAGACACAGATATTACCTGATACTCTGCTGTCATCATCTTTGATCAGTTTTTTACCATGGCTTTTATTGCTTTGTAGGATAAAATCCTTATTTGGTAGACCTTATAAATTATTTAGTCATCATAAAGTTAACATAGCAAATGTCTATGTTTTTTAGTTGAGACTGTTATTTAGGGCAAATCTTTCTAAACACATTTACATTCTCGTCTTTGTAAACGAAAGTTTAATGCATTTTAGGAAGGATTGTTCCAGTGCACCTATACACCCATTGTAAAGGTGGTGGGGTGATACAACAGAAACCGAAAATTCTTGGGCCAGCATCACATGTCCAAATTTCAGTCAAAACCGTTCTATTTCATCACAAACATTCTGAAAACAGGGTTTTAAGTGTAAAATACTGAACTTGTCCTTTAAGCAACACATCTAAATATTTTAAGTAATGACTCTTAGCATTAGTGATAGACCGATATATCGGGCCGATATTTGCGATACATGGCTTCCGTGTTCGCCGATTTTTTCTGCCATTATTTACAGACAGAGTGCTGGAAGCCGCAAGCGATTGCAGGTCATGTGACTAAAAACAACCAACCTTTCCATGACAACATCGAAAGCTCGGCCTAACAGCTGATCATAGCTGAACAAAGCGGGTTTTTATTTCTCATCTCTATGGGGCGGTTTCCCGGACAGGGATTAGACTAGTCCTAGGGTGCGTTCCACTCCAGTGCGAACTTCCCTAAGCACTTCCCCTCGGGGGAATCCCTGTCGCCATTTTTGAAGTGCGTTCCACTTCGTCAAGTGGACGAGGGAAGTTTGTATGGACAGACCCTCGCTCCCTCAATTTTGACCGAGGGAGCGAGTCTGCTTCATATGTACACTTCATGCAGCTTCACATCCCACAATGCAACACGATTGTGACGTCACTTCAGCAACTCGCGCTTTGCACATGGAGGGGGCGGTCTCCACTTTTCATGTGATCAAGGGCTTAGGGCGATCCATTTGAACCCACTTCAAGTGTTCTAGCAGTAGTGGGCACTCGTACAACGTAAGCAATGACGTACATCCGAGTGAACGAGACTGAGGGAAGTTAGCGAGGGAAGTTCATAAAAAAACAAACTGGAATGCAGGGCGAGACTAAAATAAATGTAAGAACTGTCCAAACTAGTAACATCTCTTTTTAAGAACCTGCAATTTTTTTACATAATTTTTTTAGGATATAAATTGAGTGAACAAAAGCAGTATCGGCTCCAAATATCGGCTCAAGAAAATCGGCAGCCTGTAATTAAGGGTGATGAATCAAAAATCGGTATCGGCACTGAAAAATCCATATCGGTCGATCCCTACTTAGCATGCAAAAACAAGACGTTTAGGTCTTTCAGCAAGTGTACAGTATTATATGAGAATGTAAATGTATCAAACAAAAGGCAAACCAAACTAGTCTTATCAGTGAATGTGTAATCCAAAACACACACAAACATTTACAGACCAGTACATCTTTTAAACAAAAGACCTTTTGGGCCACACATTTTGGGGCAGTTTCCCAAATATGGTTTAGTTTAGACAATGACAAGGCGTTAGTTATATTAGGTCATTTAAGTAGTCTATACAAACATACCAAACAAACGACACTACTGCTCAAGACAAAAATAAAACTAATATATTTTAAGATATAAGTGCAAGCAATTTTCAGCACATACATTTTAAAACCCTTTCAGGGAAACTGCCACTTTATGTACAGATGAAGCAAAATATACAAGCAATATCTATAGTGATCCAGAAATGCAGTTCAATGTTCTTAATACCGTTTAATTTTAATGAGATGCCATCACGCTCATCATGCCTAAAGCATATGTTAGTGAGCTAAATCAAATGTCATCATATTTGGAGAGTGCCAATGAGCTGCCAGTGTCCCATTTATTTATCTATATTAAGCTACAACTCATAAACTGCCACACCCAGAATTGCAAAACTTTCAACTTCTAAAGTTTGCCGTTTCATTCATTCAGTCCTCGTCTCGTATTTCACCTCACCTATTCAATCCAACTCTGCAAAGCCCTTGTCATCGTTGTTTTGCAAAGTCTGTCACACATTGTTAACAGAGACATGCGCTCAACAGCATTCAAACCCAGTTAAACGTATGAATGATGCCAAAAGAATCTGAGGGTGTTGAATAGCACGCACTTGAGTAATTCAGAAACTATTGTTTATATAACGTGGGTGTCCGGCAACGCTAAATTTACTCTAAATCAATTAACCTTGACATGAGTCTATAAAACAATAACAGTACTGTTAGTTGAATCATAGCTTGGTAATCCATAGCTTGATAAAGTCTCAGGGGAAGCAAACTATTGTAGCATATGCTCACGCCGAACTTTTAGGGTTAAGCAAAGTCAGCATTTTCAAAGCACATTAGCCATAACTGTGACTGAATAAACAGCATACATTCATCACAACTACTATATACACTTTTTTTTAAAAATATCTAAAGTTAAAAAACACTTTCTGTAACATTAAACTATCAAAAAGGGCAAAGTTAAAATATTTTTTTTTCTTAAGTATAACAAACATCTAGAATAGCAGAATTGATAGGTAGCCTAAATATAAATATTATCATCATAGGTTGAGATGTATAAATCTATCTGCTAATAAACATAAAGCTATAATTTGAGTATAATATCACAGTATATTACACAAACTACATTTGTATCACAATATAACACCACGTGGGACACAATCTGTAAGTTGCAACTTAAACTAATTCATAATTACTGAATATAAACTTAAACAATCATTGCAAATATATAACGCTAACTATTACAACATGTGCGCTGTTAAGAGCTACAAGCTATCTAGTCCTTTATTATAATGACAGTAAAACGTTTGAGTCATCATCACTTTGCATTAATGAAAGCGCATTTCAAATAACGTTAGATTGTTAACACTAGCACTTTATAATTTTTACATTATTGTTTTCGTAAGTTATGCATGTTGTGTACAAATACTTGAGACACATGCATGTAAAATAACCACGCAAATAAAGTAGTTTGAAACTGACATCGGCATTCAGCATGTGGCTAACAGCGACAGCTACAATGATGTAGCATCGTCTTGAGGACAGTTGACATGCTAACCGAGTGTCTCGTTTAAAGTTATGGATAACTTCGACCCTTCAAAACAGTCTGCACGTCCT
The DNA here is from genome assembly GCF_027580225.2 of Misgurnus anguillicaudatus. Taxonomy (NCBI): domain Eukaryota; kingdom Metazoa; phylum Chordata; class Actinopteri; order Cypriniformes; family Cobitidae; genus Misgurnus; species Misgurnus anguillicaudatus. The sequence continues at coordinate 52,687,911 of NC_073357.2, read as the reverse complement.
AAAAAACATGTGGGGGTATCGAAGTGCCACTGAAAATATTTTATCCCCTAAATCTGAATAAACGCACGATAAAGCTCAAATCAAAGAGTTTGAATGAGCATCGCGATACCGCCCCCAAATCAACAGGCCTATTTCGCTACATTAAAACACACGACACGACTCCATTTAACTTATTTTGACTGAAAACATTCACATAAATACTTTACTTTCACTAACTGCACTCGGTGGACTGGGTCTGGCGGGTAACATCCAATATAAATGTGACAGAAAGCCCCGTACGTTTACACCGAGGTAACACATTAGCCTGCTAATAACCGTTATTAAGTCAGCACGCGCGCATGGCCAGGCCGCTGCTGCGGCAGGGCGAGCGGGCCAAATACAAACTCGCGGTGGACGAACGCGCACACACCGCAAACCTGCACACGAGGCCTCGTGACAGTTGAACGTGACGGTTGCGGTGCAATCGCGACGGCAGGCCAAGTGGGCTTCCCGAAAGCGAGCACATCGAATAAGCGCGTGAGGCTACGGCCTGCAAGCATGCTGCTGATTCAATGAGCTTCATCCATACCTCACAATGACATGTCACACATACCTCGCAGCGCTTCGGAAAGCACGGCCAAACAGTGATTTTTAAATAAGTTACGATCCGATCTTGATTAGCTGGATTTGACCTGAACAATAACTAAAAAAAACATGGAAAACCCCAGAAGTGTCTCCCTACCTGGTTGCTGTGCGAAGCCATGCTCCCGGTGAGACTTCTCCACAATTACAAGATGAATGTTTTCTCAGGGGGAAGGGGGGTGAGGTGAGTTTGTAGTACTTGGTATAACCAGTAAACACCTACTGTGACATGTTTACCATTTTGCGATGGTTCGTCATACAGCGGTATTACTCGAGTTCAGTGCCACTACTCCAGCATATCACGCTGTTTCCCCTACAGTCGCCGCCATCTTTATCTCGCGCTTGTGTGCTGCCAGTGGCTCGCGAGTGCGCGCTTCCCAGCGGACGCGTGCGTACTGGCCAGGAGGGTGGGCGCGCCAAAATGACGCGGAAATCCACATTGACATTTGGTTGCTTTAAAATTAATAGTTACATTTTTTATTTTGGACATCGATGAAAGGTGTACATTTTGTTCAGAGCAGCCTAATAATAATATAAATAAGAATACATTTTTACTGCTTTTATTACAAAATGTTATGGAGATTTATTTAAAACGAAATCTAAATGTAATTTAAAGATATCCTGTAGAGGTGTTTAAAAAAAACAATTGATTTAGCCTAAGCGGTTAGTACAACTAAGAATGACTAGAAATGACAGTGTTTTGGTTAGAATAAATGTAAAGTAAAATATCACCGGAGAAAAGTGCTGACGTTGTTTTGTTTATAAATATAATTTGTTGTAGATGTATTATAAAAAATACATAAAACAAGCCGGAGTGTAAAAAACATTAATTAATCAAAAATGGTTTATTCGTGAAAAATGTTATAAGTCTTCTGGGTGTTGTTTTTATGTGCAAACCCTCGTGACGCGATATGACGCGTATGTAGGGCGGTGCCAGAATCAGACAGGTTTCACAGGTGTACAGCTTTCCAACAACTCACCGAAACTCTTATAAATCAGCCATTTTACAGTCTAATTTTGTTGATTTCTCTTAGAAGGTAGGCTCTATGTTAATTTATCTCTTTAGTACACAGTTACTTTTGGGATTTGCATAACTTTGCATTGTTTTGAACGGTTTTTAGTGCAGATTTAGGAAATGCGACAGTAGCCTACTGAAGAGAAGCTACTAAATAAATGAACGTGAAATTGCAGATCTCGGTTATCAAATACAGAAAACTACAAACAGTTTTAATGTAACTTACCCAACCAAATTAATTTAGCTAACTCCAAGGACCTGTATTCTTCATGTTTCAAGGCTTGTTAAAGTTTAATTGTTTTCTGGCTTTATGCATATTTATTCACTACGTTGCTCCAACAAAATCTGGGAGGTGGTTTGTGCTTGGAGAACTAGTATGAATTTATTTAATATGACTTCATTTTTACTGTACATTTGTATACTGTACATTACAGACACATTTATATGTATTTATTAAAACAGTAAAAAAGTTTTTTTTCTTAGGCAATGCCGGAGCATTATTACGAAAGAAACAAAGACTACTCGAGTCAAGACCGGAGAGCAGGAGATCGGGGACGGGATTACAGACAGGATACAAGAAAGAAAGAGGAGAGGAGAACACATGACAGGGATGACAGATCACAGAACTACAGAAATAAACACAGAGATGCTTACACCCACAGGGATCCCAGTGTTTATGAAGACACCAGACATCATAGCCAGGCATTGTAAGTAATGATTTTAACAGGGTTGTTCCCACCTACATACATTACATTACATTTATTCATTTAGCAAATGGGTGATTCTCGCGAAATTAGACTTATGAGGTGTCATGAAACATTTTGATAAAAAGTAAATGCAAAGTAAGATTATCAAAATTAGAAGCATACATTATAATTATCTCTTCATGTACTATTTTGCACATGATTAAAATGACGATCATACAAACCAATTTTTTGTTTTTTCCACATTTAAAGGGAAAATTTTCATTACCGCAACGTGTCCATGACTGGATTTGGGTTCTTTGACATGGAAATATTTATAATTAAAAAAATCAAAAAATTAAAAACGTCATGGTACGTTATACTATTTACAACAAAGAAACATGGTATTTGGTGATCATTGGTAAATGCAGAAACAATAATAAGGAATATAAATGTGTCCAAGACCAATTTTCTCATCCTCCTCAACAATTTTCAATCATTGTTTAAGCCCTCAAGGAACTAACATTTTCAAAAAAAAATTATGTGAAGGGACATAATTGACTGTGACACTCAAGATGGCTACCAGGTAAATAGTTCTTATTTTTTCTCTCCAGATAAAAGTCGAAATTTTGTTTGTCATAGTACCTAGACAACTTTTTAGTTCTCATTACCAAAACATGAGTTTGTAAATTCATATATTTAATGTAATATCATGTTGCGGTAATGATAATTTTTTATAATGATAATCTAAAAATGAAAATAATTCTATAGGAAATATGTTTTAAATCCTCTAAAAATAATGGTTATAGTAAGTTCAGACCTTAATCTTATATGTGCAAAAATTGGCTTCAAGAGCTTTTTAAAGAAATCTGATGCTGGACACCTTCTAAGTCTGAATTTCGTGAGAATCACCCAGATGATTTTACGCAAAGCGACTTAAAAATGAGAGAGGATAGAGTTGTAGCTAGTGAAAGATGAAGATTATAGAAGATATGTAGAATATATAGACAAAGTTAGACTGTAGACAGTTGGCATTTATGTCACCTATAAAAATACACTGTGGATCATCTTGTTCTGAAGCATGTGATACCAGCAAAACCACACTTTGATGCTGTAAAGTCCTGTTTGTTTTAAATATTTCCTTTAGGTCCAGCAGCCCAACGACATCTTACCATGACAGTGAACCACAACATAGAGGGGCACTGTACAACCTAAAATACATCACCACAAGCAGAGGTAAACCCATTTGAGATAACATATTGTAACAATTTACTAATGATTAGAGAGTTGATTTGTAATCTACCAGTTGCCAGTTTGACTCCCAAAACTGGCAGGACACGATAGGCGCCTTTGAAATACATTTTTATCCACAATTATCTCTAGACAGTGAAAAATAAAGCGCACACAAGCCTTTAGAAGAAAACGGCCAAATTACCGTATTTCTATACAGTAGTAAAAGTTAGGTCATACTAACTAAACTTTTCAAACCTTTAACTAGTATTGTATGTATTAATTTAATTGCCATGTATATTTAATATCTCTATGTTCATCTCTAGGCATCTGTCAGGCCATGGAGTTCTTCTTAAACTTGTTGATTGTCATCTGCTCAGGAGTTAACTACAGTAACTCGGGTCAATATAGGGATATCGCTAGTTTAGGCGGTTTGTACCAGTACTACTATGGAGGAGCCAATGCATTCACTGGAGCAGATGCACAGAAGGTACAGGAGCTCGATAAACAATTTTATCAGCTCAAGCTGCCCCCCTATGTCTACAGCATGGCATGCGGTGGGGTGTTAATGATTTTCGCCTGTGCCGTGCTTGCTCTGGGAGTGTTTCGCATGCCGTACCGTTTTCCACCTCTGTTGCTTGCTGAAGCCTTGTTGGATGTGCTCATAGGTCTTGGATATATTCCCGGTGTGGCTTTTTACTTCATAAAGCTGCAAGAGATCTACAGCAACGCCATCTGTAAAGAAAGGGAAGCGATGTACAACAGCAAAGGTCACAGGGGATTTGACTGCAATCTGAACGGGTCAGACATAGCAGGCGGCTTGTTTGGTGTGCTGGGAATGATTATTTTTCCCATAAGTGCAGTGCTGGCCATCAGAGCGTTTATAAGAGTGCGGAAGATGAAGCAGAAGACAACGACGGAAGATGGCAACCTATGAGAGATAATGTTGAGAGTAAAGATTTTATATGCATGTTACTGTGATGACTAGTGTTACAATGTTAAAGTTATTTTATGAGATGTATTTTATAAGCAATGACTAGAAATGTTGAACCCTCAGATCAAATGTCAGTTATTTTATAATTTGCACGTCTTTTTTTATACTTTATTATATCTCGCATACAAAGTGCTTTTAATTATTTCCTTTTATGTACATTTTAGATTCTTTGCATAATTGCAAACAGATTTTATCAATAAAAACAATTGTAGAAAACGTCACAAATCATTTTTCTGTCATTCCTAAAGTTTAAACTAAGAATAACACAAAACATGCAGCTTGGTAGATTAAAGGTGCAGTAGAATGTTAAAGGAACATGCCCACATTTTGGGAATTTAGCTTATTCACCGTATCCCCCAGAGTTAGATAAGTCCATTCATACCTTTCTCACCTCCCTGTACATACTACTGTGCTGTAACTGTCTGACGCACCCCCGCTAGCTTAGCTTAGCACAAAGACTGAAAGTGAATGGCTCCAGTTAGCAAACTGCTCCCAATAAGTGACAAAATAACGCAAACATTTTCCTATTTATGTGTTGTGATTTTGTACACACCGTGTACAAATTCTCAGAAGGCGAGGCACTGCTACTTGGGCGGAGTGATTTGCACAACTCTGACCAAACTCTCTGCTCCTCACCAGTGGCTTCTCGGTTGCTGCGAGCAAATCACTCCACCCAGTAGCAGGAGTGGAGCAGTTTGCTAGCTGGAGCCATCCACCTCCAGTCTTTGTGCCAAGCCAAGCCAGCGGGGGGCTGCGTCAGACAGAGTCACAGCACACACGGACATGATAATGGCATGTATGGACCTATCCAACTCTGTGGGATACGGTGAACAAGCTAAAATCCCAAAATACGGGCATGTTCCTTTAAAATTAATGCATTCCTATCTTTTCACTGCATGCACTTTTAATCTTTGTACAGCATGTTGTGACTGTGTTAGCATTTAGCCTAGTCCCATTCATTCCTATGGCTCCAAACAGGGATGAATTTAGAAGCCGCCAAACACTTCCATGTTTTGCCTATTTAAAAAATGTTACATGAGTAGTTACACGAATAAGTATGGTGGCACAAATTAAAACTTTAGTTTGGAGCCATAGGAATGAATGGGGCTAGGCTAAATGCTAACACATTCAGGAAGCGCTATACAAAGATTAAAAGTGCATGCATTGAAAAAAAATAGGTATGTATTAATTCATCTAAGTTGGGGTAAGAACATAGTAAAATATTGAAAAACGGTGGTGTTTTCCTTTAAATTGTATTTAACTAGGCATAGATGAATAATACAAGCTCTGACATATCGTGAGCCTCAAACACTATTGTTTCTTCCTTATGTAAATCTTGTGCATGCAAAAGACACAGTCGTGATGTACGCCCCAACATTAAATTACACATTTAATTAATTACAATGCTAAAAACAAAGTTGTGACTGCTAAGTTAGCACTATATGCTAGCGTTTAGACATTACAGTTATGTTTTGCAGGTCTATACTGAAAAACACTAACTTAACACTCAGAAACATCCATTTCCAATCTCCAAATAATTGATTGATTTTCAAAATCTGTATCTTTGTCTGATACATACAGGCTCAAACGTAAGGTCTGTTTACACACACACACAGAGCTACCCAAATGAGCTGCTCTATGAAACGGCCAATCAGAGCAGAGCTCAACATTATTATTCATGACTCTTTCAAATAAAAGAAATAATAGACTATTTCATTCTGGGGACAAAATAGGGTTGTAAATGGACAATGAAGCCACATACGGTCTATGTAGATATTAGAGAACAATGTAACGTATTGTATCATGCATTTTTTGGCACCTTTAAATATAAATCAGTTTTCGTGTTGGATATTAAAATATTTTTATTCACCATTATGTACGGACAGAAAAAAAATCAGAGCACACAAGCCTGTAGACAATAAATTAAAAAAAGAAACGAAAAACAGAATATCCTTGATATAAAAGACACATGATTCACAGTAAAAAATTTTATTGCTACTTGGCTGAGAAGTTAATTAAAAATACAGCTTTCTGCTCAAAACTAAGCATAGCAGCATCTCAAATGAAACGATCCATCACTCGCTCGAAAAAATCCAAAGTAAGCACAGAGCTAGCTGACAAACAGCAAAAGTGCTTGCATGTAGTCTTTTACTTAATCAGTAAAACAACTCAAATGATTTCCTAAACTGAATACAATTTTATAATTTAACGCAATGAAAATATTCAGCAGTTTACTGCATGCTAAAATAGAAACTTAAAATATACATAATATACATTATGCTTCGGATATTAAAACAATTTTTATAAACAAAAATGTATTTTATACAAATAATCACATGATATATTCTTTATATATATATTTATATATATATATTCATTTATAGAGGGCATGCTTTTCATATTAAATACATGAATAATCATCTTCAAAGACATTACTTTAATGTGTGATTCTAGATTTTGCACTAGAGGACCTATACATTTGCATGAAACAATGAAGTACAAAAATAAACCTCAGCTTCTTGGCATTGAGAGGACATATTAAAGCATCTCTTGAAAAAATGACAAAAATGATGAAAAGATCGAGCTTTGGTCACGTCAAACAAGAGAAACATCATCTAAAGTCTTTCCACAGCGAACAGTGATTATCTGCAAATGTCCATAAATACACCAGATGAATGTGTTTCTTTATTCTATAAATTTTCTGTATCTGTGTCAGGGTAAAATCATAAACACACGCTTCATGCACCAATAACAACTCTCTCACACACTGAACAAATTTACAGACCTACATTCAGATAAATGTTTTCGGTGTTAAATAGTCAAATAAAATGCAGACTGATAAGTACTGGAAAAAGATGAGAATATTGCACTGGACATAACATGGGTGCTTGGGACAAACTGTTGCTCAAGAGTTTGTAAAAGACAAATAATGACAAGATCTGAAAACTGATAAAAATACAATTTTAGGGTCAGTTCTCTGAACATTTTCCTTCCTCAAACTCATTTTTATTATTGCAATGATACTCAAACAGACATTATAGTGTGTGACAGTTTTTCTGCAAATGTCCCTGCTGGGATGGGGAAAGGGTTTCCATTAAAACAAAAATGACACACATTATCTTTAACTACCAACATCTGTTTGTCATTGTGTGATTGTATAATCTTTTATCATTTTAAAGGGACACTCTTCTTATGGAATCCATTCAGCCGATCTCCGGGTCCGGCGCCAGCACCCCCAGCATAGCTCAGCACAATCCATTGAATCCGATTAGACCACTAGCATCGTGCCCAAAAACCATATCCAAAGAGTTATTATGTGCCTAGAAAATCGCAACTTTTAATTTTCTGTCGGTCTTAGTACACAATGTAACTAGAGAAGAGTCAAGTTTTAAATAGGAAAAATATCAAAACTCTTTGGTTATTTTTGAGCACAAAGCTAATGGTCTAATCAGATTCAATGGATAGGGATTGTGATGAGATCTCGTGCGACGAGATCTCGCGAGATTAAAATTGTATCGCGAAATTAATTATGTCACGAGATTTCTTGTGGAGGTGAAATGCTGGTCGTTTCTCAAACAAAAGGCTGCATCTTTTGGAGGTCGCATTTGTAGACTGCATACTTTATAAAGACTATCTTATTACAAAATATTAACAATTATAAAGTTTACTATTATATTAAGTTAATTGTAAATTGTTGTAATATGCTTATAACTGATGACGTATGCAGCCTGCATATGCGACCTCCGGAGGATGCAGCTTCCTGTTTGAGAAAAATCTTGGGTCCCGTCTCGTCTCATAGATTAACGGCGCATTCACACGGGGCGTAAGCGTTAACGCTTAACGGAAGGCTTGTCTGAAGCGTGGCCAACAGCCAATCACAGTGGCCGCTACACATACTCTGTTCTTCCATAAACGTAATTGGCTGGCTCTACCTAGGTTATTTGCATAAGGCGATCTGATTGGCTGACGCACGCGTTGCCGCTTGAAAAGTTGAGAAATGTTCAACTTCTGCCGTGAGCAACGGCACTGACGCGGCGCCGACGGATCCACAATTCAGTTCGGCAACGCATGACGTCACCCATTAAAAGTGAATGGGAAGCGTTAACGCTGACGCCCCGTGTGAATGTGCCGTAAGGGTGCGTCTCATTTCTCTGTCTTACCCCTTCCCCTTACCCCTTCACCTCGGTTTTGCGCGTTCATGTGAGGCGAAGTGTTGTCTCAATTCTCAGTTTGATCAAGGGCTAGGGCCAAGGCGTTAGGGATACATAGCCCTTGAAACTAAGTGTGATAAGGACCAAACTTGAAAGAGAGGGGTAAACGTTAACGTAGGAATATCTCAGGAGAGCCGGCATCAAGACGTTTTATTGATGAACGTCGAACTGTCAAGGAGTCGCACAAATGAAAGTAACGTTATTTTCTGCAGTTTGATTGAGATTATATTATGACACTCATGTTTTATGATACTTTTAATAAAATGTTCAAGTGGTTTTAATTGTAATGTTTTTGTTTTGAATCGCTAGTTAAGGCGCTAGCTAGCAGCTAAGTTATGCACTATTTGTTGAGCTCCGCTCAGGCAATCGATACCACACCTGAGACAACGGCATCTTCTTTGTTTGTCAACGCTTATCTGTTTACGTAGCAGCCAGTTAGCGGCAAGGGAAGGTGACGCAAACGGTAATCGAGTGGTGTCTCATTTTTTAGACAAACAATCTGTCTTACCCCTTTACTCGGTTTCGAGGGGCAAGGGGAAGACGAAGGGGAAGGGGTAAGACAGAGAAATGAGATTGGCCCTTAGTGTCTCGTCACATCCCTAATGGATTATGCTAAGCCATGCCAAAAGTGGTACCGCCAGACCCAGAGATCAGCTACATAGACTCCAAAACGGCAAAAATCAAAATGTTTAACTATAGGGGAGCAGGAAAATAAGCCTACCTTCAAAAAAAGTGGAGTGCCCCTTTAAGAAAGGTCATTTTAAAGGGAAAACCATATGTGCAACCATTGGTCCATCAAAACAATATTATAATATTCTATACTTAATTTAATGGGAGTGAGCGTGTTCATATAACTGTGCTTATTCTTCCCATCATAAGCACTTAAGTACCACCATACCATAAAGACTTTGATGGATAAATGTAAACTCCATAAGAGCATATCCTATATTTATAGTGAAAAATACACAGATCATTTATATTTGGCTGAGATTTCCAAGGACATTTGCTCAGTTTAACCCTGTTTTGGACAGGAGAACAGAGCACATGGATAGTTTAGGGAATAATCTAAAATACAACTGTTCAGACAAGTCATGAAAGAATACGGCCATGACAAAGAGACTGTAATCCTAACACGCAAAGACATACATATATATACTGTAGTTTCCTTCTTATCCTTAATCATTTTAGATCATTTTTAACATAAGATAATACTGATGAATCAAACTATAATTATATTGCATATCATCTATAAGACTGATGCAGATATGCATTGCATATGTAGGGGTATAAAGAGGTCTAAGGTGCTATGACATGCTGTATTCAATGTTTTCCAGTGCCGGTTGTAGTACTTTTTTAGTATTTCTAGTAGCAAATATTTGTTTCTATTAAAGCGCTGCAATGAATGAAATGGTTTTATAATTGAAAGTGCAGTGTGATGATGCCCGACTCGACATCAAACAAATCAAACAGGTAAATATTTGCAGAACTCGGTTTGCTAGCACAATATAAATCAGTACATTGTGTTTCAATAATCTTTCTTGTTAATTATAAATGCAAAATAAATATTTATCTCTCAAATATGAGAAGAAATCTAATGAAATGTCCAAAAATAATTGGCTTTCTGGACTAAAGAAGGTACACTGCAGCCTACGTTTGATGTCTTTAAATAGTTTTTTTATTAAAAAGCTCAGCTGTTTATCTTAATCATATCTGTATATTTATATATAGATAGATAGATATATTTTTTGAGCTTTCTACAAAGTGCATACACCTTTTAAATTAAATTAACAGTGTAAAACCTTTTAAATTAATACTTTTGTAAGATTCATTGTCCACTAGAGCTATTAAGCATTCGTGGGAATTCCCACGAAATATTCTTCACATTTCTAAATTGACACTGAAGTCAAAAGTGAATTAGCAACGGCTAAGTATTGTGCATTCAGCTACCAAAATAAAATAAAAAGATGTGCTTTTTAATTAAATCTAAGATGGCTTCATTTAAGAAAAGAGCGAGGGCTACCTGCAACAAGCAATTCGAAGCTGGATGCATCCCAAGTTTAAGGCGATTACAGAAATTAAATCGACCACTGGATTCAGTTCCCAAAGGTCAAAAACAAAACACTACTTTCCTTCAAATACAACTACATGTCTTTTGGCACAAGAACAACAGCTTCTGGTCTAATATAACAGACAAGCAGCTCTTCGAAGCCTTAAAATGCACAGTAATGGCAGTAAACTCATCGCTTCATGAGTCTTCCAAGATTAAAAGACATTTAACACTGGGATTCAGATTGGTCAAATAGTGGTCATTTACTTTATATAGCAAACACTTGTTTGCAGGTTTGGCACAAATAGCTTGCACAATATGACTGTGACATTAATTCAAAAAGAGTAAAATATATATTTGATCTAATTTGGACATTTAAGAGCTGAATGTCATGTCAATGCAAAATGTTTAGTTCGTTTTGAGATTTTAAATGTTAAATACAACATCCGCATTATAGCTAAATCTGGCCTTGACACCTAAATACGTATGCAACATGATATACGTATATATTGGCAAAATAGAAGAAGTGGGCTTTAGGTGCCATCAATAAAAATTGCAACAAGCCTGACCTCAATTTCCCAATTTGAAAGAAAAGGTGAAATGTAATAAAACGTCATACAGTACACAATGACTGCAGTGTCTAATAAACACCACTAGGTGTCCCCTCAAACCATGAGCTCAGCATTTTAAGTCCTGTATGCTATGATTGTAACTCAAATGACCTGATAATGAATCATCTTTTCTTTTCAAGTCCTCTGTTTAAACCAAAACTTCAGCCTGTTTTCTTACATGTATTGTGCAAGGCAAAAAAGCACACCCATCCACACACACAACACAGTACATTTACGCCCTGTACATCTTCATACAGAAAAAAAATTAATGCCAGAATATTTCATACACATAGTTACCGTTTCACTTTTTCCTTGATAATGAGATGATGAGAAAATAACCCGAACCTCACTCACCGACAGTAAACCTGCAAAGACCCAATGACATATTTACGACGTGATGCCCAGTTGGAACCCGGGTTCGGTCATACTGTATAGTCATGGCACACTCAAAACTTCAAGTACGACCCGAGACAGCTCAAGTTAAGGTTTTGTGAGGTCTGTGCACTAGATGTTTCTCACAATGATCTCCATTATTTTCCACTTTACTAGGTTCAGTTTCTCTCCAGGTAGGAGAACAATGAAGGCTCTCAGAAACCCAAGCATCTTCAAGAGGCACTTTTCTCATCTTTTGGTCTCAGTTTATCTGATAGTGTCTTACCGCCAGAAGGCAAATGTGATCACTGAAGCCTACCGAAGCCCGTGACCTTTGATATAAAGGGCAAATGTCGAAAATGAGCTTGCGCACGTGACGCTTAAGGTCCTTCAGCTCCTTGCCCATTTATTTCAAGACCTCAATCTTTCTGATTTCATCGGTCCTGAATGCGTGGCCTATGTGTGGACGTGAGCTACGCCACCACCGATCTGCCCGAAAATGCACATGCAGGGACCCACACGTAATGATGGTGCTAAATAAGAATTGGAATATCTCCGTGACAGGAAGTGCGTGCTTGGCTTTTGGATGTGGCCCTATGATGCAGAGATGGTGCGGTCGTTTTGCACCCGCTACAGAGCTGTGTCGTAGACATCCTGTTGCGGGACGGTGGTGGGGTGGACACCCGGGTGAGGTTGGTCCCAGTTCGGGGGTGTCGAAGGATGTAGTGGCCCAGGAACCACAGGGCTCTGGCCTCTCAACTGCTCTCGAACATCTTGTTCCAGACTGGGCGGTATAATCAACTGGTCTTCCGGGTCTTGCTGGGCTGGCGCGGCAAAATAACCCGACTTCTTTTTGGGAGCCTCAAGTGCTACTTCGATGATGTTGTGACTATCCTCCAGAGCCACTACTGAGCCATTGGAGAGCTTCTTTCCAAAGAGGCTAGAGGTGGACGGAGACTTCTTAAGATCCGAGATCTCTCTCCCGCATACGGCCAGCAGGCATCCGTTGGTGGCGGAAACTACAACGCTGTTTTGCCGCCGCATTTTGCTCTTGGGATAGTCCGAGCCCCGCGAGTCACGACGGCCATCCAGGTCCTTGGGGCTTTCGGGTGGCCCGGAACGGAGCTGAAAAGCACAGCAGTGAATATCTACCTCTACCTCCAACTTACTCCCGTTTGAGATAACGCCCTCCAGAGGAGCTTCGTCATCGCTGTCCAGTCCGTTGTCGGACTGATTGCTGGAGAAGGTGGCGCTGGAAGGCTGCCGCTGAAACAGAGCCGGGTGAGCCCCCGGCCCCAAGCCTATCGGCCCTGCGTTACACAACGGAGCGGCAGGGTGCAAACTGCAGCGACGCTCTGGACGGACAGTTGGCCCTGAAGAAGGGTGCTCATCCGAGGCCGTGGATCCAGCCTCGCTGCCCACTTCCGAGGCGGACATCTCGCTGTTGAACTCGGACGCAATGCCGCTGCTAGACGATGGGGTGGCTGGGTCTCCGGGAGATACCGTGATCGGTAAAGGTGCCTGGGCAGGCGGCCCACGAGCTTCTGCGGTCAAGAGGGGAGGATCACATGTACAGCTGTCTTCTCCGATGTGCAATGCCACCACCACTGCTCCTACATTGTCCCGGCATCCGTAGCTCTGCGCTAATGTGCAGAGCTTTTTGGCAGCAGCGCGGGGGTCCCTAACGGCCAGCACGGTACTCACCGCCTCCTGGTAGGAAACCTTTTGGAAGAGAGCTTTGTTTCCTAGGATCAGGAATTCGTCTTGGGAACACAGAGGCTCTGTGTGCACCCAGGGTTTGGGAAGCACACAAGGAAACAAGTAGGAACAGCCAAGTAACCGTGAGCAGCATGTCACACCGCTCACCTTGTTGTCCTACACGGATGAGAAACACAAAAAGGTCATGAGAATTTGAAAATCCAGTACCATTATGACAACAATCACAGCCCTACTAATGACCAGTTTAGACTAGAAATCGTTTACCATGTTTTAAAACACTGCTAACAAGCACACGCTGAATTTTCCTCGACTTACCTCTGTGATGATCGCTTTAGCCATTTTGACGCGTTCCATCTCCTCAGCACTCTGTTCTAGGCTGAACACCTTTGAGAGGGCGAGAGGTCGCCCGTCTCGACATAGCACAGCTTGACAGGTGCCCACATTGGCCACAGTGAGACCAAAGTAACTCCCGGGTTCAGACGACTCATGATGGATGTAGCAGAGCAGAGCAGAGGCACCTAGTTTCTGACCCGCCATGCCGAGTTTCCTGCAGAAATAAACAGCAGCGATAAGAAACACGTTTATTTATCATGTAGCAATCTGGGCACAAGGGCTAATGTAAACTTCTCGTTCATATGCTACAGAAATTCAAAACAATTTAGCATAAAGATTATTTTAGATAATAGGTTTAGATTAATCCAGGACTAGGTCTTAGTTATATTAGGACATTTAAGTAGTTTTTACATACAAACCTTACAAAAAACAATACTGGTGTGCATCTTGAGACAAAACAATGACATGGTCATGAATAAGATACTGTATGTCAGTACAGGGTGATTTTAAATGAAAGCAGCTCAAACATGCATTTTAGTCTAAGACTATAAACCCGGTCCAGGAAAATGCATCTTAAAGCAACACTATGTAGTTTTTTACCTTTAAATAATGTCTCTAAAATTATTTCAGTGATAGAACAACTTTTTACTTGACAAATTGTACTGTTGCTGCAACCTGAGCAGCCTCCTAGCTGCTACAAGCACACTCTGAAAGTGGCATTGGCGGGTAGAGCACACAGCCCCGCCCCTCCCCCTGTCTGCAGAAGAGTGTCTGATACCAGGCACTGTTGCGCTTTTCAACCACATGGGGGAGCTGTAAGTCATTTTTACATGAAAACTTTAAAGTTTTTACTTAAGGTTTTGTAGTTTCTGTTAATATCGCTTTTGTTATAATAATTCAACTGTTATAATAATTCAACTGTCCACTTTTTAAAAATTTACTTCTTTCATTTTGTAATGCTTTGGTACATTTCATGGTATTATTGCAGTCATCTGTCATATTTTTTGACTAAATGACATATTTGACATATTGACAGTCATAAGGGTCAATTTTAATAATTAATAGTAAGAAAAGCTTTATATTGATGTATGGCTTGTTAGGATATGACAATATTTGGCAGAGATACAACTATTTGAATATCTGAAATTTCAGGGTGCAAAGAAATAAAAATTATGAAAAAATTGCCTTTTATATGTAATGTAATGTATTAAAATATCTTTATGAAACATGACCTTTACTTGATATCCTTTAATGATTAAAAAAATCTATAATTTTCACCCAATAGACCATTTTGGAGTAGACGTCACTGCAAGCTGTGCACACAATGTGGTTGCAGAAAAACAGTGGAAATGAATTAGACACAAGTGAAACGAGCAAGATAACTTACTAGAAAATATCCTGTTGTGCTGTTAAGTGTCTGTTTAAATCATGTGCCCTACTGAATATAAAGAGTTATAGATGTATGAAAAACATAACGGTGAGTCATACCCCTGGTGACCTGTCTGTTCAGTTTCTTTTTCATGCATGTGTTTTACTAAACGAATATAACTCAAACTTTCATGCAAATCTCAAAATGTACTTTTGCCCTCCTGTAGCAATCCTTATCTGACAGCAGAGCAGCCTTTAACCCCACCCCTCGAATCGTCAGTCTGCTGCTATTTGTGTTGTAAGTCGCACTGGTATATTTTCTAGCATTAGCCAACAATACATTGTATGGGTCAAAACGGTGCCAAAAATCATTCGGATATTATGTAAAGATCATGGTCAATGAAGCCATTTAGTAAATTTCCTATCGTAAATATATCAAAACATTTTGTGAGTGGATGTAGCAAAATCGCGAAAAAATTGGCCAGAAACTCACATATAAACTTTACTCCTGCTATCTGCTCTTTGGGAAATACCCACTCAAATTTGGTATCAGTTTAAAATCGCAATGAAATTGAAATAATGAAAAATGTTTTTTTTTAAATTATTCATCTGTGAGCTTCATTTTTTTCATAATCTTTTATCAGAAATGCAAATTTCCTCCCCTCCTTGAAACAATCTCTGTTTACATCCAATCATATAGTATGGCAGGTGGACGGGGTCCACGCAAAGATCACAGCAATTAGCAAATAGCAACATGATCCAACTTCAAACAATCCAATCACTTCTCAATAGACAAATTCAAAGCTTAAAGGTGGGGTGCATGATTTTTGAAAAACGCTTTGGAAATAGGAGTTGGGCCGAGTACCAAAACACACTTGTAGCCAATTAGAAATAAGGGGCGTGTCTACTAATGGACATCGCTGCCTGGGTTGCGTACGTGTGGGTCGGGTCTATCAAAAGAAGTTCCAGATTCTACTAGGGTAGGGGCTTGTTTGTTTAGGTGATTTCAAATGTCAACATTGGCTTTCAGAGATCGTGCACCCCGCCTTTAAAATATCCGTTTTAATTTTTATCTTCTCTTCTCAATGTCATTACAGCGGTAAGCCAGTCGAGAGTGCTAAAACAAAGCTGTTCTTTATATTATACGTTGCTAAGAACTCCATTTGGACAACTTCAAAGGCAAATTTCTCAATATGATTTTTGGCACCCTCAGATTAAAGATATTTGAATAGTTGTATTTTGGCCAAATATTGTCATATCCTAACAAAATATACATCCTATTTACAATTTCAGAAAATGTGACCCTTATTTCTTACTCCAGGGTCACATTTCTGAATGAAATGCCTACTTTTCTAGATCCCATCAATTCACAATGAAAAAACAAACCATGTCGGCTGTCTTCCTTGTTTGATGTTCTGTTTCTCACGTAAAAATGTTACAATATGGAAGTAAAAAAGATGACAATGTCCTCTTCAAAGGGACTTTGTAAAAAAAGTGCTATATAAAAACATTTAAATTGAATTTAAGTTTTTTGTTTGTGTTTTGCTGGCTCTTATTTATCTCCCTAAACATCATAAGCTTCTCTAAATTGTCTAATGTTTGTTAAATAAAATAAGAACTTATCCAGCCTCAGCATTTGCATTCATAAATGAACGCTTAATCAGGTTTTGTGTACGTGTAAAACACACCTATGAGAGGTTAGGAAAGTGTTGCACATGTATATGGTGTCCACACCGGAGTGCTGTATCTCCTCTGCCAAAACATCTCCCATGGTGCACTGCAGTAGCCTGGAAACTTCCTCATTACGGTCACCATCGAAAATCCCATAAGCTGCCTCGGTACTGTCTCCAAAGCGATCCACAGCCAGCACGGACACGCATAACCTACAAAAGCACATAAAAAGCAAAAACACACGCTTTGTTAGATGATTTCCAGTAAAACGACACAAAACCAAAATGTCACAATGTGTTTGAGATCACATTACGACTACATTTAATTAGTAATGGATACGGCGATATAGATGCATACGTAAACTCTCTCTGACAAACGCACAAAAGTGGCCGCCTCACCGAACGACTAGTACCAAGAAAGGATGAGATATTCGAGACAGACTGCTTTTGAAAGTGTGGAGGTAATGCCCTTTACAGGGGGTGCCAGGCACACAGAGGTCACATTAAACATGTAGAAACATGATGTTTAAGCCTATAGGAAACATTCAGCATTTAAAAAACATGACCGCTGTTTGTTTTTTGCCCTTGGGTAGATAAAAATGTCAACGGTTCATGATATTTAGCGGGGGTTTAAAGAATGCCTTAAAATGTGTATTTCTTTGTAGAGGATGTATTGTCTACATTCATTGCTCACTTGTTTCTTTGACCGCACATCTCAGCGTAACCATGATCCCACAGGGTGGACGACCCCTGTGAATCTCCTGACGTCACAGCTGGTTTCTGGTCTAGCTTTAATGTACTTATGTGACTGGTAAAGAGAAGACGGCAGACATGTGGGAGATAAAAAAGAGACAAAATCAGACCCAGGTGGTTAAATGTTTACAAACTGGTTATTAATATTCATCAACTGTATAATGACAGAAGACAGGTCGGAGGACAACGTGTTTGCGGTGTCTCACCTGAAGAGGTTAAGGGTTCTGTGTTCTAGCATGAGACTGCTGTTACCAGTGAGGTCCAGCTCTTGTAGTGTGGAGGGCAAAGAGTCCGGCAACAAGATTTCGGTCTGCTCATTACAACTCACATCTACCAGCTACAAACAACAGATCAAGCATACATGTTAATGTTTATTTGTATGGAATGCAAACTAAATCATATTATCAATTTTTTTTCATTTTCATGCACTTTCATTTAAAGCAACGTACAAATAAAAAGTGCATTTAACGTTTTGTTGAAGGAGTCATGATTAGGTGTAGTCTTTGAAGCTACAGTATGTTAGGAACAGTATGGGTAGGAACAGAGTTGTAGCTAGGGAAAGATGAACATAGAAGATAGTGGGGTTATAAATACAGTTGTGTTCAAAATTATTCAACCCCAACTGAAATTGATTGTTTTGGCCGGTTTGACATTGATTTTGATCATTTAGTCATCCTGCTTACAATTACATCAAAGAGGCATGTGTAGGTCAGACAAATATAACATAACATTTATAATGAAATAACCACAAATGTCTTTTCTGTGCTCACATCATTATCAGTTTTATTCAACCCCCAAGTGACATTCAATCTTAGTACTTAGTACAACATCCTTTTACAGTTAAAACAGCTTTTAAACGTGAAGCATAGCTTGACACAAGTGTCTTGCAGCGATCTACGAGTATCTTCGCCCATTCATCATGGGCAAAAGCCTCCAGTTCAGTCACATTCTTAGGCTTGCGCACTGCAACTGCTTTCTTTAAGTCCCACCAGAGGTTCTCAATCGGATTTAAGTCTGGTGACTGGGATGGCCACTTTAAAATGTTCCAGCCTTTTTTCTGCAACCATGCTCTAGTGGATTTGGAGGTATGCTTGGGATCATTGTCCTGTTGAAAGGTCCAACGTCTCGCAAGCCTCAGGTTTGTGACGGACTGCAACACATTGTCATCCAATATCTCCTGGTACTGAAGAGAATTCATGGTACCTTGCACACGCTGAAGTTTCCCTGTACCTGCAGAAACAAAACAGCCCCAAAGCATGATTGACCCCCCACCATGCTTCACAGTAGGCAAGGTGTTCTTTTCTTCATAGGCCTTGTTTTTCCTCCTCCAAACATAGCGTTGATCCATGGGCCCAAACAGTTCTGATTTTCCACAGAACACTATCCCAAAACTTCTGTGGTTTGTCCACATGACTTTTGGCATACTGCAGTCGACTCTTCTTATTCTTTGGAGACAGCAAGGGGGTGCGCCTGGGAGTTCTGGCATGGAGGCCTTCAGTACGCAGGGTGCGCTGTATTGTCTGAGCAGAAACTTCAGTACCCACATCTGACAAATCTTTTCTCAGTTCCTCAGCAGTCACACGGGGACTTTTTTCCACTCTACGCTTCAGATAGCGCACAGCAGTCGCAGTTAGCATCTTTTTTCTGCCACGACCAGGAAGCGTTTCAACAGTGCCCTTTGCCTTGAATTTGCGAATGATGCTTCCTATGGTGTCTCTTGGTATGTTTAACATCTTTGCAATCTTCTTATAGCCATTGCCCTTCCTGTGAAGATTAATCACCTCTTCTCTTGTCTTCCTGGACCATTCTTTTGACTTCACCATGTTTGTAACCACACCAGTAAATGTTTAGAAGGAGTTGAGTTTCACAGTCATTTTAAAGCTGCCTAATTGGTGCTTATTAGGCTTTATTGCTGTTCCCTGACATCCATAGGTGTTTTCAATACCTGATTGAAAACACTTCAATGAACCTCTGTTCTTCAGAGTGGTAGTTCTTTAAGGGGTTGAATAATTGTGTCAATGAAGAATTCACAAAAGAAACATTTACTACTATATTACAAAACCAATTGATGTCATTTTAGTTGCATATGGTTCTTTAAGAAGTCATTGTAGGATTTCAATCTGAATACAATTACAAATGTACACTAAATTCCCTAAAACCCTTAACAGCATTGGGGGGTTGAATAATTTTGAACACAACTGTATATAAACAAAAGCTGGACAAATGTTGGACAAATTATATGTTTCATTGAACACAATGAAACAAATAATTTGTAGCACAGATAGTTAAATTCAATCTTCGAAATTTTCAACATATTCGAAATAATTTAAACATGGATGCTGCTAAAACATATTTTTATTCTATGATTATTTCTCACTTTTACTACTGCTTGACCACCTGGTCTCTTGCTTGCCCCCACAACTCTTGCAAACATGAAAAGTCTATAAAAAGGCCTTAAAAATCTTGATAAAAAACGCTATCCTATCACTATTGTCATGTTAAAAAAACATAGACTATTGGATTTTGATAATATGATCAAATTAAAAATGGCCTCTTTGATATATAAGGTTTTAAACTGTTTAGCCCCACCACCATTGTGTGTGTGTGTGTGTGTGTGTGTGTGTGTGTGTGTGTGTGTGTGTGTGTGAATGCACGCACAGATTAAGGAAAATCATTGGCAGTGTGAATGAACCAAAAATCAAATGATCCCGAAAAAATATGGGACGCATTTTCCATATATTTTCCATTTCTCTGTGTGAAAAGGGCTTTAATTCTACGCTGATTGCTATCCGCTTGTTAAGTCTGACCTCATGCAGCACTTCCGGGTCCAAACAATATCAAATGCAATAGGGGAAAAAAAAAAATTAATCAAGCTAATACACACTTGTATCATAATGCAAAACTACCAAAAACACACAATCCTAATTTTTATCTCC
Organism: Misgurnus anguillicaudatus; assembly: GCF_027580225.2. Lineage (NCBI taxonomy): Eukaryota > Metazoa > Chordata > Actinopteri > Cypriniformes > Cobitidae > Misgurnus > Misgurnus anguillicaudatus. The sequence continues at coordinate 52,667,348 of NC_073357.2, read as the reverse complement.
ATAACAAAATTGGAACAACCACAATGTTTTTTTCCCCCTATTTTCAGCCAAATAGTTTTGGAACTTTATGAACATTTGACGCATCCCTAACAAATAAACTAAAATAATCAAATAATCCCTTAAGCCATCACTTATTTGCAACATTTTGTAACTGCATAACTGCATTTATTTATACTGTCCATAATAACCCAGATTAGATTGCTAATTTATGCAATTTTTTGTTTATCGAGTTCAAACCAGCTGCTTCTCCATACATATCATTTTGTGTTGTAGTAACACTTTCCAATCAGGTTGTATTTGTTAACTTTGGTTAATTTATAAGCTAACTGATAAATGTTGAAATTAACATGAACTAATATTGATAAATGCTGTAGAATTACTGGCCATTGATAGTTAACTAATGTTAGCTAATGTTAAAGCTCACATAACACACGCTGTTTCTGCATTTCTGATGTTAATCTGGAGTACCTACAGAGTAGTATTACATCCTTTATATCTCAGAAGAGTCTTTAGTTTAATCAGATTTATAAAAGACAGATTAGCTTTACCGAATCTTTCATGTAATGTACAAAAAAATGAAGAAGGATGAGGTATACCGCGGGAGGAGTCATGCAACACTATACAACACTGTTTAACTTATGATTCACTACATGTTCGTGTCATTTATGTAATATGCACGCGCCTATTTTCAACATAAGACAAAGTCTTTCTCACTGCGTGCAACTCCGCTGCTACACCGGATAATAAACTATATCCCTTGTTTCCATAAGGCTGACTTACTTCTCCTTACATCCAAAAACACACTTCTTCTTGTGCCATTGTTGAGTTTTGAAATTAAAAAAAGCTGTGTCGCGTGATAAGATGTTTGCAAGCTGATTGACGGGTGGGCGGGGTTTTCCGGGGGAAGTGCCCATATAAAGAAGTGATACATATAGAAACCCCTGAAACGTCAGCTGGACCCGTTATCGGAAAAAACTTTCCAAAACTTGTGTGAACCCTGGCTAAGTGTATTCGGCACAGAAATACTCTGTACTTTTGACACTTTGCCTACGTTTAGCATGAGGAAACAACTCTATAACTGTGTTAATAATTCAGAATGCTTGAAATACCATTAAACCCCCCCTTTAACAAATGGCAAAGTTTAAAATGTTAACTGTATTGCTCCTTGTTAACCCTGTGGTTTACCCCAAAGATCCTTATAGTATTTATGCTCGCATATCCTCATCATGTGACACACTAACCTTAATCTCAGGCAGGTTGAGGACCTCAGGAAACACATTGATATGGTTGGAGTGGGCGATGAGGGTGTGTAGTCTCTTACAACTGGACACAGTGGAGGGGATCGCTTTCAACTTGTTCCCACTCAAATTCAATTCCTCCAGCACCTCCAGTTTACCGAGTTTACTACAAACAACAGAATGAAGAATGATAAGATATTGAAGGACTACACAAAACAGTCTCCTTTGCCTTCTTGGTGTTTTTGGCATCTCATTTGGAGTCAGGTGAGTGTTTATTTGTTCATTATAGGTGTAGGTACCTAGCAGGGAAGGACTGCAGTTGGTTATAAGCCATATGTAAGACACGCAGGTTCTGGTGGCCCACCAGTAGGGCGGCGCAGTTTTCATTTAAGTTGTTTCCAGTCAGATAGAGCTCCTGCAGGGTGCTGAGGCTCTCCTCTGATTGGCTGCTTGCTGGGATTGTCTCCAGTGCATTGGCAGACACATTCAGATACTTTAAACTATTACAAAAGAAGAGAGAAGGACAAAATCATTGTTTCATAAAATTGTATTAAAAAACTATTTTCATTTTTTTTAATATTTTGAAGAGTGCCTGTCCGTACAGAACTTGGCACCATAATATTGATGGGGTTGTGGGTGGTTGCAAAGGTGTTCACAGTGTTTTCAAATGCATTGCAATTCAGTTGTTAGGGTATCATAGGGTGGCTTTTAAGGAATTGTTCACCCAAAAATGAAAGTTACCCCATAATTTACTCACCTTAATGCTATCATAGGTATACAGTGATTACATAACAGCTACCGTAGTTGCAACACACATTTGAAAAAGTGAGGCGCTAGAGAGCACTATTCGATTGAATGCAAAATACAATTTTACCACTAGATGGGGGTTTTACAAAAAACCTATGAGCCTATAGGCCTATTTAAAATACACTTTAAAAATAAATACATTGAGTTTCACTACTTTATTGTCATATACACTTCAGTGCACACAGCCAGGGTCTGAAACACAGACATCATCAGTTCTCAGATAAATATATGCGCTATATGAAGCAGAAATACTTTTAATAATCCCTGGGGGAATTATTTTCGTTACAACTTCAGATATATACATACAACATATTTACATACAACATACAATATTATAACAAAATTTAATATTAATTAAACTTCACAATTTGCAATGTCCGTGGGGACGAACATATTTTACTTTCGTTTTTAAGTCAGGATCACACGTCGATTAACAGTGGTAAAATATTCTTACAGTGACATACCTAGTAAATTTTTATATAGATATAGATTTATTTACTAAATAGTACTATTACTGTCTGTTTTTAAACTTATAAATAATTCATAAATTTAACAAAAATAATAAAATGGGTTTAGTTCTGATATTGTATAGGGGAGAGCGGGGTATGTTGTCACACTTTTCACACTGTCTAACATTTACTGAGCACCATACATCAAAATGGTATAAATCTCATACCAAATGAAAGAAGGAAGTCTTGGGCACATATGTTGTATTCATAACATCTTTATATCTTATCTCATTACAGAGTTGTAGACTGTTGAATAGTGACTGTGCACTTGTGACAATTTGCCCCATCGGAGGGTAAGTTGTCACACTAGGGCGGGTAAGTTGTCACACTAGATTATCTAAAAATAAGAACACAACTACTTAATTGTGAATATTGATTTTAATTTTTAAACTCAAACCAAACTGGAAATATAAACATCCGTGCCTGGAGAATCTGGAAAAACAATTATTTCAATCCAAATAATGCACATTTCAATTAAGTGGCAAGACCACTTTACTTTGAACTTTGGTTCAAATGTTCTATGGCTTTCACATAAAACCAGATAACTGAATGGAACGCTGCAGATAACTTGCTTAACTTAACATGTTTAACCTCTGAACAAAACAGAATCCCTGTATGACTAATAGGACTCATCTCCAGAATAACAATTCTGACACACATAAAATGCCTGGCCAGAGGTGCAAGCATCATGGGCCCAATTGTTGCATTTTACACATTTTACCCAGGTCTCCTTTGGACAACTCTTTGAAAATGGCTCTACACAGACGAGGCAGAAGCACTCTTCATCATCTGATGATGACTCGTGCATGATTTTTCTTCTTTTAGCTGCCTTGTTTTTCATAGGTCCAGATTTCTGCTTCCCTTTCTTTTGAAACAGCTTTTTGCTAGATTGAGGCTTATTCTTTTCTATATCATGTTTTCTGAGCATGTTCGATGTGTTTGTTTGTACAGGGGCAAGTTGTCAGATGTGACGACTTGCCCCAAAGTCATTGAGACAACTTGCACCATAATTACTTGTGTGCTAATGTTGTCTAAATCTCAAGTTTAGCTCATCATATCACTTTAGCTAAAGTATCAAAAGACACTTTACGGTCTCCTCTATTTTGTGCAAAATAATCATTTTAAACATTCACACCTAACAAAGTTGTATTGCATAAAATGTAAAGTGATTTTTTTTTACATTTTAAGCAGAAAAATAAGAAAATTGTGCTAACCTCAGATTACAATGATCTTGACCACATGTGAACAGGAAGTTCACTATAGAAGAAGAAGTCACATAAAGTGGCTATTTGATTTTTGAGATAGAGCCTCTAGTGTTGGAGTTATTAACAGTGTGACAACTTACCCGTGTGACAACTTACCCCGCTCTCCCCTACTTTTATAAAGAAATACATGGTGTATAATTACATTTTTAGAATAGGCTATATTAGCCTTTTGGTGTTTCCTTTTTGTACATTACATTAATCCCTCACTAACGGACTACTGTCCAAGAGACTCAATAATATTCTTTTACATTTTAATCCTATATTTTTTCATATTTAAAAGCGTGTTTGTTTGTGCTGCTGCGTATCCATGTATTTAATAATAAGCAAACCCGCGTTGTCTTCCCGTGCGCATATTACTAACGCGCTCTTTACTCTTGCAAAAGACACACGCGTCGCACATTGTTCTGCGTTGCGCCGGTTGTATAATGGAGTCCAAAGTCTCTCATGAGGGGACGAATGTCAAGGAAGTTCAGAATTTCTGTGTGGGCATGCATCAGCGAAAGGTGTGTCTTTTTTGGGTCATGGTGCTGCGTACCCCTGTCTTCAAAAGACGCAAGGCGGAGAAAGTGCGCTCGGATGAGGCCATGGAGATGGGTAGGCACAGACAGTAACAAAATTAAAAATCCAAAATACACTTAATAACCTACGTGTGTCAAAAATAATTCCTAAAATATTCATAAGTATATAAATTGTGCAAAATACTTTTACTTAAAAAAAAATCTCCCTCTCGCCAATAGGGGGTGCTGCCGCACCCGCAGCACCTCACTTCCCGCGGCCATGCTACTTATTGTCCCTTTAAATAATTATATTAAATTATATTATATTAAATAATATCCAAGCAGCCACTTGTTTGAAGTCAATCCATCATCAAAAAAAGCAATCCATATGACTTTGCATTTGAGTGCATTTAACAATCAATGCGTTGCATTTGATTGTAAACAAATCTAGATCTAAAATGGCAACACTCCCCGCTTCACGTCTGTATTTAACGTAAAATGATCTTTGTTTCTCACAAGTTTATGAGTATTTTTGAAGTGTATTTCCTGGAAATTAAACCCATGACGTTTGCACTGCTAACACAATGCTCTACTAACTGAGCTAGAGGAACAAAATATGTAAATACTGTAGATTTAATTGCTCTGTAAAAATAACTTTATGCCAATGATATTAATGATCTAAGGCATCAGACATGTCTGTAGCAAAACCAGTGCAGGATCAGTTACATACAAAAGTATATATATATATTTTTTTTTTATATATATAAATAAAGTTGTTTATTTCTTTATTTGTTTAGTCGAGAAGCAATTAGGTTTTTTGAGAAAAAAATTCCAGGATTTTTCTCAATTCAATAGACTTTATTGGACCTCAACAGTTTACAGTTTAAATGCCTTTTAAAATTGCAGTTTTAACGCATCTTTAAAGAGCTCTAAATGATCCCAACCGAGGCATAAGGGTCTTTTCTAGCGAAACGGTTGTCTTTTTAAACCACAACTTCTTGTCTTACACTAGCCGTGTGATGCATCAGCGCGACCTACGTAATATGTACGATGTACGGTGACATGCATGATGTGTTTACAAGTGTGAAGAAAGATGACCGTTCTGAAGTTGTTGTATGTGGAACGATACAAATTAAAGTCTTTGTGTCAGTTTATTGTTTAAAATGTGTGCGAAAGTGTGCGTTTCACACTTTCGACGTGATTACGTAATACTGGCATGTCACACGGCTAGTGCAAGATGAAAAGTTGTGGTTCAAAAGTGCTTATTTTTTATTCTTCTTGTCAAAAATGACAATCGTTTTGCTAGGTGAGGAATGTTTTCCTTAAAAAACCTAATTTTTTTCTCGACTAAACAAATAAAGACAAAAACAACTTTGGTGACATAGGGGTGAGTAAATTATGGTGATTTTATTTTTATGAAAGTGGAATATTCCTTTAATAAGAAAGCTAATCAGTTTTTGTGATACTATAATTATTATGTGAACAAAAACCAGTCTCTGAACAGCTTTCCGCATTCATTACAGATGCTAAATGGCTGACAAGTAAATGAAGCCATGGGAAATGGAGAAGCTCCGGACTGTTTTGTCTCATATGTCAGCCTCTGACTGGAGCTTATATCCAAAGATACAGATTCATATGAAAGCATGCCAGTCCTGTAAACCCATCCATAGCAAATATAAACTTATGCTGTGCTTAATCTTTGTGGTTGTGGAAATAATATAACTACACACAGTTGATTGTACCTATTGACTTCCATAGTAGGAAAAACAAATACTATGGAAGTCAATGGGTACCTTAAACTGTGTTGTGAATAAGTAAACTCAAACAGGTGTGGAACGACATACATATAAGATGTTTTTTTGGGTGAACTATCTCAAACTACAAGATTTAAAAATCATGGTACATCACTACAATATATTATTACTGTTATCGTGCCAAAGGGAGCCTGTGCCCTCATGGGAAAGCACATGTAGACAAATGGATATTGTGACACATTTATTATTATTTTAAAGGAATAGTCTACTCATTTTCAATATTAAAATATGTTATTACCTTAACTAAGAATTGTTGATACATCCCTCTATCATCTGTGTGCGTGCACGTAAGCGCTGGAGCGCGCTGCGACGCTTCGATAGCATTTAGCTTAGCCCCATTCATTCAATGCTACCATTTAGAGATAAAGTTAGAAGTGACCAAACACATCAATGTTTTTCCTTTTTAAGACGAGTAGTTATACGAGCAAGTTTGGTGGTACAAAATAAAACGTAGCGCTTTTCTAAGCGGATTTAAAAGAGGAACTATATTTTATGGCGTAATAGCACTTTTGGGAGTACTTCGACTCGCCTGAAAAGTCCGCTCCCCTTCTCACTCTCATAATTGGAGAGGGAGGGTGTTACTGCGCTGAGTCAAAGTACTCCCAAAAGTGCTATTACGCCATAAAATATAGTTCCTCTTTTAAATCCGCTTAGAAAAGCGCTACGTTTTATTTTGTACCACCAAACTTGATTGTATAACTACTCGTCTTAAATAGGAAAAACGTTGATGTGTTTGGTCACTTCTAACTTTATCTCTAAATGGTACCATTGAATGAATGGGGCTAAGCTAAATGCTATCGAAGCGTCGCAGCGCGCTCCAGCGCTTACGTGCACGCACACAGATGATAGAGGGATGTATCAACAATTCTTAGTTAAGGTAATAACATATTTTAATATTGAAAATGAGTAGACTATTCCTTTAATGTTTACCTTTGCTAGCTAGTATGCTAGCAGCTTTCTACACTAAATGTGCATTTACATTATAAGTGATTTTGTCACTGTGTGTTGCTCGTCTCTTTCAACAAGGTCGTTAGGGGGCGTTTCTTAATCTGTTTGTCATAAACAAATGAGTAATGTCCACTCCAGTAACTGACAAGTGACGGATGACGTGAATTCGCTCTCATTATTAGTCACTCCAGACATTTACCTCAATCTCTCATTGGCTATTGTGAAAGTATTTATATAATCATCCCGTTTAAAGGCTAAATATCAATCATGTTTAAGATAATCAAGGCGCCCCCTTTTTGTTTGCGAGCAGTTCGCATCTGATTCATAAACATCACACCTTATATGAAAATCTGAGCCGAGCATCGGAACCGATCGACGTCCTGGACCCGATATTCTTTTAGATTCGCGGGAGGGGAAAAATCTGTGTACATAATGTAGTGTGAGCCCAAATTAAGAGGACCAGAGTGAGGACAGGAGTGAATGACCTACTTTAAGGCTTTATAGAAGAAGCTCTCCGGCAATTCTTTCAACTTGTTGTGCTGCAGGTCGAGTATTTCCAGCGGGATGTGGTCAAGCAGGTCAGACAGTCTTTCCAATCTATTGTTGCCGGCCAAAAGTTTACGCAGACTTAAGCTGCTCAGAAGTCTGAAAGAAAGATGGAGAGTGAAAGAATAAGATTATAGGGTCTGATCATTGCTGTCATAAATCTAGATCTGTTTAGCCGAGTACTGTGCTGCGTCACACTTTCTGCAATTTTATTACAATCATTTTTATTTCCGTTTCATTCTTTTTGTACACTTTTTAAAACCTTTAAATAAAATGAAAAACATTATAAAATTGTTAAGTGAGCAAGTAAGCCCCACCCACTGATTAACACAGAATCTGTACTGTAGGTTGACATTGAAAACTAAAAATGAAATTGAAAACTATGAAATAAAAGAGAAAAAGAAATAAAAAACTGACTTTACATTTAATTAGATTTTTGTCACTATTATTGTATTAGCATTAATAAACATCCTTTTAAAAATGCATTTGCAGTTTCGTTTTCACCTTTGCCTTTTCATTTTAATATTAGCAGTCTTAAGCCCGGAGTATAGTCTGTTTTTACCAAGCGTGCCGCACAAGCCCTGAAAAGTGAAGCCAAAATGTCTCGATCGTCCCCCAGTGTCCGAGTATAGGTCATAAACCCCGCCTCCCCCATGTTATTCAATGGGACTTGAGACCAACTAAACAATTCAATTACACTTCAAATATCTTTTTTCCGAAGCTGGTTTCTGTCATTTACTGTAGTTTTTATCACCCCTTTGATGTAAATTCAAGTGTTTGTTTTTAAAATAAGTTTGTTTTTAAAATAAGTTTGTTTTTAGTTAGTTATTTAATGCTATAAAAACGGTGGTGTGAAGTCATGATTGACAGCTGTATGCGTATTCTGCGAGGACGAGGCCTTGAATTCGCGGCTTTACTTCCTGCTCACTACTGCGCAGGACTGGTCCCGAAATAGCTACTGCGCAGACTCAAGACCCAAGATGTCAGCGTCATATTGGGACACTGGCGGCTTCACTTTTCACCAATGGAAGAGAGCGAACGGCCGTCGTCCATCTTTTTCTACAGTCTATGTTTTTTACGTGTACGCGAACGTACGTGCACAGCCTTACAAAGTATAGTTTATTTGACTCATACGTCGTGTACACAGATGTTCGACACATGCGCATTGCAACAAAATGCAATGCATCTCCTGGGCTACATACTACATTGTATGCGCATGTGCAAACTACACGTATAAAGTATGCACGCTTACAAAAATCTTGCGTTGCGCGTACAGTACTGTACGTGGACCCTCGATTATTTGTAAAATGGAACTATACTTCCTGCTTTACCTTGAGATCGTAGTAAAAATACCAAATATTAGTTGCATTTTATATTTCAATTTGACAGAAACGATGCATTGTCACCATTAAAATGATATTTTGATTTTTTTTTTTTGTATACAGTGGCGGCCGGTGACTTCTTTTTCAAGGGCGCACGATGCAAAGCTCGTCACAACATGTTTGTAGTCCGCTATGCGTGTAACTCGTCATTTCAAAATGTGTGTTTGGCGCGCCACGTAAACTTATGTGCATCGCGCGTGATGTCAAAATACAAGCCTGCCACAGACGTTTCGAAGGGGTTTATGATAAAAGAGATGCTTGCTTTGCCAGATACTCGCTTAATCTCATATGTAACCAGAGTTTAGTGTTAAGTTAGTGTCTTGCGAGTATTTCGTGAGCATGTATTTCCCTTTCATCGCGTGTGCAGCAGACTCATATTTTGACATCACGCGCAATGCACATGAGTTAGCATGGCGCGTCGAACAAATATTTTGAAATGACGAGCAACACGTGTGACACTCTGAACACATATTTTGAATTCGGCCGCTTGGAAGAGAAGTCGCCAAACTGTTTGTATACAATGAAATTGGTAATCTTGTTTGAATTTTAATTTTTATAATTAAATTAATTCATTTCAAACTGGCAGAATATGCCTTTTATAGATATGGTATTAAATTATGAATTTGATTTTAAATGAATTTAACAGTGGATGATTTTCAGTAAATAACTGCTTTAATATCAATTCATTCCTCACACAAACATGGATTTAGAATACCTGGATCATGCATGGACTATTTTTAACTTCCTTTTAAAAAAAATCTCCTTTTATGAGTATTACAGCCATCAGTTACTATAAATCTTATAAAAAAACTGTGTGAAGGTCTTTAAAATTCTCCCTTTTAGTATATGGGTTTTAAACAACATAATGACCGAACTTTTGTTGTTGTGTGAACTGTTCATTTAAAATGCCAACACAGCATTTTTACATAAAACAAACATTCTGTCCCGACCGGGACGTATATTATCTCATTTGCGCACAGCTTTTAGCTCTTTCAGATGCAAATGACTGAATGTTAATGGGGAATTAGCTGAAAATGTTGGCGCTTGCAACTGCTCGCCGTTTACATCACTTGGCTTTGAGATGACAGAATGGTCTCATCAAGCTTGTGTGCTGATGAAAGCGGACGCGTCTTCATTTCACACCGAGCCGTCTGACAAGACAGCCGCTTTAACCGACATCGTTTGAATCAAACGGGCAATTTGTTGAATAAATAAGCACAAAATGCTGACACGAGGGTTCCAGAATAAAGCGGGAGGACGCTTTCTTTTCTCAGCTTCAACGGGACATGTGGGTGCAGTTGGGCGCACCTGGCTGAGAGCTCAGACAGCAGATTATGGGAGACATCCAACACCTCAATCTTCCTGCTGTCACACACCCAATCTGGTAGATATTCCAGAACATTCCTGCAGGAGCCGGGAGAGATCGAAATTAACTTAAGTATATCTTACATGGGAGTACTGTATGAGTGTGTGCTCGCTAAATGACATGACAGGTACATGAGCCTCTTATAAATGGTCTGATGTGGTTACATTACATTTTTCATGCTTAAGTGTACTAGCAATGCAGTTAAAGGCGGGCTGCATGATCTCTGAAAGCCAATGTTGACATTTGAAATCACCTAAACAAACACGGCCCTACCCCAATAGAATCTGGACCTTCTTTTGATAGACCCGCCCCACACATACGCAATCCAGACAACAATGTCGGTTAGTAGACACACCCCTTACTTCTGATTGGCTACAAGTGTGTTTTGGTATTCAGCCCGACTCCCTTTTCCAAAGTATTTTTCAAAAATCATGCACCCTGCCCTTAATATGAAATTCGCATTAAGTGCCGATTGTTAATGCATCAACATGACTAACTGTTGTTTGTTTGCTATTAGGGCTGGATCAACGTGTCGAATTAATCGACAACGTCAACGCAAAAAATACGTATTTTAAATGCATGTAAAATAAAGTAATGTGAACTTGAGAGTTTTATACTGTTACTAAACTGCACAGTATGCGCTGCAAACGCTTTATTAAATGCTACCTCTGACTAAGAATGCTTTATTTTGCACTTGTATAGTTTTTATTTTGAAATTTTAAGAGCAATAAACATATATTGAAATGTTTTTATTCAGATATGTAAATCAACATGTATAAATTGCTATAAGTTAATTAATGGAGAGATCATCGAGAATCGAATCGAAGTCGAATCGGACTAATAAAATGAATCGTTAAGGGGATCGCAGACCGGCCGCGCAGCTCAGCGCCGCGCAACGCCGTTCTAAAATACATTGTTTTCTATGAGTATATACGCACACCGGCGCCGCCAGGTGGCGCCTGTCCACGCCGCCCAGCTATGGCTCAGGAACAGGGCCGCATTAATGCATGGGCTTACCTGGGCTTAAGCCCAGGGCCTCGGGCTGGGAAGGGCCCCGAGTTGCCGGAAAAAAATAACTGCCGCATTTTATAAAAAGTTGATACTCCCTTTAAAATTATGCTTAATCGCTTTGCTTTGAATGTCCGTGCGTGAATGCAGTTCCTGCGCAGAAAATCTCTCACTTACTATAGGCTACCCTGCAATCATTAGTGAGCTTTTTAAAATTTCTGTCTGAAATATCCATTATTGCATTTCTGAAGGCAACACAGACAGCTTTCTGATAAAGTGACCAAAAGTGCCTTTGATGAACAAAGACTAAACTGAGGACGCGTTTTTATCTTAATATGAAAGACAACGTGTATATAATCATTCATTAAATGATTCCTCGTAACATTTTAAAGCCAAGATGCACAGAACAGCACACAAAGATATTACACAAAACATTTTTGATAACTAAATCTAATAAATAACAAATTAGATTCTGCCTCGGAATCCACGACTAAGTTCAGCGATTGTTTCATTTTGAGATTTAGCGTGGCAAGGAAATAAAAGACGAGAAATTACATATAATTTGTTACTGTAAATTATAAAAAACAAGCTTTATATACAATTACTTAAACGGTTCATTTATAACCAAAAAACACTGAAATTAAGGATTTTATAGACACTATATATGCTTTATTATTTTGCACAGAAATATCTGATTGCTTACTTTCACTTTGATCATCTCTGTATTCACAAAAACGGCTTACCTGTTTTGTAGCTCAACTTTTGACAAGTTAAGCAACCTTTTAAAATACATTTTAAAACTTATACTTGTCGAAAAAATCAGTTTTTGATGTTACGTTTGATGAATGCCTAAATATGATCACGCAGAGCACCTAGCACGTTCGGCTAAGTTGAATGTGACAGCATGCAACCGCATAACATCGACACAACGAAAAGCAATCCAAAACTTACAGAACTTAAATTAGATCAGAATTTACCTTTATAATTAATAAAAAATAAAAACAAAATAAAGTCAGAATCAATAGGTTCAGAACATGGGTGCAAAATGCCTAAATGCGCAGGGGAATAAAACCCACAAATAGTTTAATCAGATAACACTAAATAATCTATAAATTAAATAAAAACAAGGAAATATTAAAATTAATTTTAAAATAACGAAAGTATAAAATTACCTGTTTTGTCTTTTTAATTGCAGAAACAAAGAGACTTTGCAATGGTTTCTGGATATGGACGTCTAGCCCTGTCACGGGATTTAGGCTATTAACAGACTTTAAAAATATTTATTGAAAGCTACTATATTATTTACTTAGTATTATCATAATAAGATGTTTATTTTTTATATTGGGAGAAAGCTGTTAAATGTGAAATCAGATACTGTGCACTCTTATACAGCCAAAATTGATCCTCAATTTTATAACACATCTGCGACAATTGACTGTGCAGTAGTCGAATCAGGCTTCTCCTGTCAAAGCATCAAATCTTAGACTATTCGGGTCACCTAGGACTATGTGCATATGTTATGCAGTGATATTTGTGTATATTGCGGGCATTCTGATATGGTTTTAATATTTTGTAATTCCATTTATTCCAGCAAAATAAAAGCATGACAACATGCACTTAGTGATTATAAAGATTGTGTGAATGTAGGCTGCAATTCTGGTGGATAAAGGGCCACACAAAATGATAAAGCCCAGGGGCCCCTTACAGTGTTAATGCGGCCCTGCTCAGGAAGTTGCTAAAATCCCTGTCGCGCAACACAGCGCCACTCACATAGTTTAACATTAAATAACATCATATTTGTCCCAAATCATTGACGATTAACATTGGCTGCTAACGAATATTTTTCATTTTGAAGTAGATGCTATCTGACGAAGCTCGCGCTATTTAATGTGCACTTCTGGTTTACAATACCTCCAAGTTGCCCTAGACACGACGCGGCGCTGAGCTCTGCGGCCGGTGTTCGAGCCCCTTTAGATTAATTGATGCATCGAAAAAATTATCGCTAGATTAATTGTTTAAAAAAAAGTTTATCCCAGCCCTATTTGCTATGCACAATATTTACACTGAAAACTCCCTATACTAATATGTATGTACTTTAAATCTACTTTTCTATAATGCAAAAGTGCTAAAGAAATTAAATTAGAGTTGAATTATGCAAAAAATGGGGTACACAAGTTTATATTTCATTTACCTTGATAGGTCCATGTGTGTTAGTTGGTTAGGAACTGGGTAGATGTTCACTGTGGTCAAACCTATAAAAGATCACAAAATATGATTACTGTACAACAGGAATGGCATTTACTCACCTTTGTTTAAACAATACATAGGGGTGGTTTACCGGACAGAGATTATCTCAAACCAGGACTAGGCCTTAGTTTAATTAAGATATATAACTAGTTTTAATGAACATGGCTTGCTAAAAACATTACTTGTGTGCAGTGTTGGGGAAAGTTACTTTTAAAAGTAATGCATTACAATATTAAGTTACTCCCCAAAAAAGTAACTAAATGCGTTACTTAGTTACTTTTAATGGAAAGTAATACATGCGTTACTTTTACGTTACTTTTGCGTTACTTTTTCTTAATTGGCTAAGGCTTTATCTCTTTTTATGACTTAGAAGTTCTTCATTCAAAAATTGCATATTTCCATCACAAAAATGTCAAGCTCTGGCCTGCCATCTCCATTTTCTGACTCAAACTGTTCCTCAAACGTGACTACATTCAGTTTAATTTAGTATCATTTTTTTTTATTAATTAAACTGAAAAGTAACTCGCATTACTTTTTTTAAAAAAGTAACTCAAATATTAATGTGTACAATTATAAAGTAATGCGTTACTTTACTCGTTACTTTAGAAAAGTAATATTATTACGTAATGCACGTTACTTGTAATGTGTTACCCCCAACACTGGTTGTGTGCATTTTGAGGCAAAACAAAGGGCACTGATGTATTTTAACTCATTCACCGCCATTGACGAGTTATCTCGTCAATTATGAGTTAATATTTAACTAATAAATACGCCATTCTGGACGAATTTCAAAGTGAAAGTGTAATACCGCTTTTATCCACTAGATGGCTGAATTTATCAAAAACGGAAGTTAAAAAGATTTAATGATTTATTTTAACTGCCTTTATGTTTGATAGTCATTCTGAGTCTGATCTCTAACATAAATTCCTTTACAAAAACGCAATTTTTTAGGCTTTTTGTTAAAAATGTTGTATTTTTGAAGAGAAATATCCATATTTCAGTGGTTAAATTAAGTGGAAAAAGTAAATATATAATGAAACGTTTTTTCCCCATTTTGTTTGTTTATTTGTTTGTTTATTGTTTGTTTGAAAGCAGAGGGTGTGTTCTTTAATTTGAAATAATTTGTATGTTTATATATTTATAGAAGATAACTTTTCCTGGAAGGAATTTTGTGAAACTTTTGTTAAAATCACAAAAATGCAGGTGGGCAACTTTCCTCAAAAAGGCTGGCGGTGAATGAGTTAAGATATGTCTTAAAATATCTCATATCTTAATAATAAATAATATCTTGGCTCTTCTGTGTACAGAGAATCAGATTTGTTTCACATTCCCTGCACTGATTCAGTAAAACTGATTTGAACTGCATTAAACAGAGCTGACTCTCGCTAGCGGGGAGCTTAATAAAATTTGCCAAAATATTCAATAAACACACAAAATGTGGGAGAAGTGTCTTGCTGCTGGCATGGATTCAGGCTTGCGAAAAAATGGTTTCCAATAATTAAATGAGGTTTTGGATGTTAGCAGTGTTTTCGCTCACGGTTGTTATTGGCGTGGAGTGTGCGGAGAGTGAAGCCGCTGAGCGTCAGAGATGCCAGCTGGTTTCTCTGACAGTGTAGGGTCTCCAGATTACAGGTGGAGCTCAGGTCTAAAGAGGTCAACTGGTTATCTCTCAGGTCCAGCTGGATGAGATGTTTGATAGGCTCCAGAGTTTCACTATTAACAGAGCGGAGGCCATTTAACCTGCGTGTGAGAAAACAGACCTTGTGTCAGCTGCAAATAATAAAAAATACAGACATGATGATCTAAAGATATATGTTTCATGTTTATATTTTATGGATCTTATCTTCCTAAACCAATATACTGATACCTGGTTATGTGAATGCATACAGTTTTGAATGCATACACTGTAAAAAAAGTCCGTAAAAAATTCAATGTTATTGCAGCTGGGTTGCCGGTAATTTACCGTAGATTTACATTTATGTTATTTACTGGCAAGAGTTTGTTCAAAGTTAAATAAATTTCAAATATCAACAAGTTTTTCTCTTTACAGAATAAAACTATACAATAACAGCCTCATGCAAAGCACTCTGGGAACCAGAAATCATCATCAACCTTTTTCAGTTTTTTGCTTCAGATTTTGTTTCCCAGAATGTTTTGCTTGATGCTGTTTTTTAGTTTTACTCTGTAAAGACAAAGACTTGTAAATGTTTAATGTTCATTTAACTTTGAACAAAATGTTGCCGGTAAATAACATAAATTTAAATCTACGGTAAATTACCGGCAACTCAGCTGCAATTTCTACGGATTTTTTTTACAGTGTACAGTTTTGAATGCATACAGTTTGTACTTAAAGGCGGAGTCCACGATGTTTGAAAAACGCTTTGGAAAAGGAGACGGGCCGACTACCAAAACACACTTATAGCCAATCAGCAGTAAGGAGCGTGTCTAGTAACCGACATCCTTGCCGGGTTGCGTATGTGTGGGGCGGGTCTATCAACAGAAGTTCCAGATTCTATTGGGGTCGGGGCGTGTTTGTTTAAGTGATTTCAAATATCAACATTGGCTTTCAAACATCGTGGACTCCGCCTTTAACATAGACACAACAATTGATGTGGCATGGTATAATTGACCATTTTGATTAAAGTTTTATCTTATGTGAATAGACATTATTTCAAACATTTTATTAACCCCTTTGAATAGATGTTTTTGTTTCAAACCAATAAAATTCATGCTTTATAAATACTGCTTGGTCACTGATTGGTCCCCGATCAACCTGTCTCAAACGAATCTGAGAGAGACTTATGGTGCGTTCACACCAGACGCGAATGAAGCGTTAAGCGCAAGTGATTTACATGTTAAGTTAATGCAAAGACCCGATTGAAATACTGCGGCACGATTCGCGCAAAATGAAGTGATTTAACTCAAAATGTTCAAGCGTCCATTTCGTGTCTGGTGTGAACGCACAGTTAGACATCACATGTCAGTAGCTCCGTTTCCATAGCAGATTTGTGCAAAACTTTAGTGCAAAACTTTTTGTGCAAAACTAATGCGTTCACACCAGACACAAATGAAGCGTTAAGCGCAAGTGATTTACATGTTAAGTCAATGCAAATATGTGATAGACATCCTGCGTCGCATTTCACGTGAATGAAGCGATTTAACTTTAAATTTCCAATCGTCCATTTCGCGTCTGGTGTGAAGGCACAGTTAGACATCACATTTCAGTAGCTGCGTTTCGATTGCAGATTTGTGCAAAACTTTTTGTACAAAACTAATGGTGCGTTCACACCAGACACGAATGAAGCTTTAAGTGCAAGTGATTTACATGTTAAAGGATTGGTCCATTTTCTTTTGGTCCAAAAAAATCCAGATAATTTACTCACCACAATGTCATCCAAAATGTGCCTTTCTTTGTTCAGTCAAAAAGAAATTATGTTTTTGAGAAAAACATTCCAGGATTTTTCTCATTTTAATGGACTTTAATGGACCCCAACACATAACAGTTTTAATGCAGTTTAAAATTGCAGTTTCAAAGGACTCCAAACGATCTCAAACGAGGCATAAGGGTCCTATCCAGTGAAACGATCGTCATTTTTGGCAAGAAAAAAAAATTCACTTCCAAACCACAACTTCTCTTCCTCCTCCAGCCGTGTGACGCGCCAGCGCAACTTCACGTAATTGCGTAATGACGTCGAATCACGTGTTATATACATGAAACCCACATTTGCAGACCATTTTAAATAATAAACTGACACAAAGACATTAATTAGTATCATTCCACATACAACAACGTCGGAACGGTCCTCTTTCTCCACACTGGTAAACACTGGGGCGTAGTTTCAATACATCATCTGTGACCTCTTGGCGTAATGATGTATTATGTGAGGCGCGCTGGCAACAAAGTTGTGGTTTTAAAGTGCGTATTTTTAATTTTTCTTGCCAAAAATGACAATAGTTTCGCAAGACAAGACCCCCAAATCTTGTCTGAGATCGTTTAGAGGCCCCCGAAACTGCAATTTCAAACTGCATTAAAACTGTTAAGTGTTGGGGTCCACCAAAGTCCATTAAAATGAGAAAAATCCTGGAATGTTTTCCTCAAAAAACATCATTTCTTCTTGAATGAACAAAGAAAGACATCAACATTTTGGATGACATGGTGGTGAGTAAATTATCTGGATTTTTTTAAGAAAATGGACTAATCCTTTAAGTCAATGCAAATACGCAATAGACATCCTGCGCGAATGAAGCGATTTAACTCAAAATTTTTTAGCGTCCATTTCGCGTCTGGTGTGAACGCACGGTTAGACATCACATGTCAGTAGCTGCATTTCCATTGCAGATTTGTGCAGAACTTTAGCATTATTTTCTAAATGAGAACAAAACACAATTGCGAAATAACGGCATTTCCATTAACCGATGACATGCGATTAAAACTTAGTTTTTCCTCTCGCGAGAAGTCATTTTAAACATCACGTCGACTTATGTTGGTAGGTTTGCTAATATCACATCCATCACACTACGCATTATTATTAACCGAAGGAGACATAAGATTATTATCCAAACATTAATGCCAAGAAAAGCCTCTTATACTTGAGAGCAAACACGTATTTTCAGTTCACAATGTCAATTTGCGCAATTTAAAAAGGTAGAAAGGGAGATAAACAGTAAGGGGAGTAAGCAAATGTGCTTCTTAATAAACACAAATGGTAACATGGTTATATTCTTGATAGCATATATTGATATTATTTAAAGATAATCTGAAGAAATGTCAAACAATCCCAATGCAAAAGGTACAACAAAGTACCGCGATAGCAATTTGAAAGCATTCAGCTCACTAACCCCTAATTATAAAAAACTGTTGTTCACTTTTCCTAAATACAACCTTCTAGACCCATTTGTAAACATGGCTTTTAACAATGCATTTTATGTTTATGTTAGCTCATTAATAAGTAAAATGTTAAACGCTCTTTCATTTGTAAGTCGCTCTGGATGAAAGCATCTTCTAAATCAATAAATGTAAAAAATATATAAATGCAAAAACACATAAAATAGTCTATGTGTACTGTATGTAATGCATCCAGGGGAGTAGAGGTGCAGGAGGTTAGTAATTGTAGGTCAGGGTTGGGAGGACGAACAGTGACCTTCACAATGGTTCATCTGCGCTCCATTGCATCTCCATCTGTTCAAACAAAGATGCTTAACCAAACAGTTTCCTGTTATGAGAAATGACAGAGTTCACTAATGACCATCACAATGCCAAATGACAGAGCATTAAACGTTTCGGTTGCTCTAAGCCCCCTGTGAACTTACATTCTCGTTCACATATGGCGTATACACACGGTCTGCCCATGACATCCGTGACTATGCTAGGAATCTGGGAAGGGCTGTGTTAAGATCAGTGAAATAATCCAGCAAAAAAAATCTCAATGCTTCCTCAGGTGACAGACTTTCCCTCAGTATCTCCTTTATCCCCTGACACTGGCAAAGACCATATCAGACACCGTGTAAGTTCCCACGACAGCTCAGCTCTGCCTTATGAATCCGTCTGGATTTCTAATCCGCAGCAGGTGCAGCCAGTAACCAGAAAATCCAAAGTCTGTTCTCACTCTCAAGGTAAGTCACAGTCTGTGAACTGTGATAAAAACCTTAGTAGGTTGAAATAAAAATGAACCATTTTTGCTTTGTTAGTAACAGGATAGTATGCACTATTGTAAAAAAAAAAAGGTTCATCGTTGTCACTAGGGTGGTACATTTTGCACCTAAAGAGTTCTTATTAGTACCTTAGAGGTACATATTGATACCAAAAAAGCATATGGTACGTACTAGACAGGGCTGTATAACGAATAAAAGAATAAATGTTTTTGTTTACATCATATATGTGTGTGTACTGTGTATAATAATTATGTATATATAAATGAAGAGTTTGGTTCCAAAACGCAATAAACGCCATTTTTGAAAAAAATGAGTTACTGCCAAAATCAGTATTATATCAGGTCAGTAGTTAAAAGTAAATAATTAATTTTACGCAAAATCCAATACCCGCCGTGATATTCTGTCATCTTTTCTCCCTTTTTTCCCAAAATGCGACAAACGCCACTGCTCCTTTTTTACAGAATGCAATAAATCCATTTCTTATATTACAGCGGACCATTCACGCAATGTAAACAAACATGGCGGCGCGCTGAGTACACGGAGTCCTAGTTTTACTCATCTACTTTGTACTTCGTGATCAACAAACAAAACAAAATAATACTTTAATAGCATTGCCAAACCTGTGATGGTTTTCTGTGACGGGAAAGAAACGTAAGCCATCAACAGCTAATAATTTCCGCGAGATGCACTCGGTTGCTTGCTCTCCAGACAGCATCAAGCTTCTCATGCTAAAACATTGTGTTCTTAATATAACAAAGTAAGTGTTTTGGTTAATGCCATTAATGTTTATTTTTTAATCATTGTATACCACTAGTCAACTAAATAAATATAAAATGGTAAAGATGAATGCACATTTATACATTGATTTAATAGATTTATAGCATTTTGAAATAAAAAACTGTCATGGATTTATTGCATTTTGTGGAAAAAAGAATTAGTTTTTATAATAAATCTTTGAAAATCAAGTTATGGATTTGAATTTTTTATGTTTTTATAACCTTAAGATGCTATGTGAAAGTTTGTAACAGAAAATACTGGTTTTCATCTTGTCACTTTCTTGGTATAGAAAACACGTTTTTACCGAAATTTGTCAAAATGGATTTATTGCGTTTTGGAACCAAACTCTTCAAATACACACACATGCATGTATAATACATACAAAAAATATGTATATATATTAATTATTCATGTTTATATATAACATTAAAGGAAAACACCAACGTTTTTCAGTATTTTACTATGTTCTTACCTCAACTTGGACGAATAAATACATACCTATCTTTTTTCAATGCGTGCACTTAATCTTTGTACAGCGTGTGGTGAATGTGTTAGCAATTAGCCTAGCCCCATTCATTCCTTAGGATCCAAACAGGGAGTAATTTAGAAGCCACCAAACACTTCCATGTTTTCCCTATTTAAGACTGTTACATAAAAAATGAGAACTATATTGTATGGCGGAAGAGCACTTAGTTTGCAGCACTTTAACCTCGGGCGCAGTAACATCGTCATGTAACAGTCTTTAAATAGGGAAAACATGGAAGTCTCATAATCGGTCCTCATTTATGTCCAAGAGACTCAATAATAATCTTTTACATTTCAATCCTTTAATCTTTCATATTTAAAAGCGTTTTTGTGCTGCTGCGCATTCATGTGTGTGATAAGCAAACACGCGTTGTCGTCCCGTTTATAGGCGCATATTACTAACGCGCTCTTTAAATAACACAATACATATTGCGCCATTGACTTTAGACTAGGTTTTTGTTGGTCAATGGCATAGTCTATTTTAGTTGCCTCAAAATAGCAATGCACCAGCAATTCGTGGGCCCCATGGGCGCAAAATTCGCCGCAAATGCATTTGCTATTTAAACAATGTGGCGTTATACGTGAAAATGATAAGAGCACCGGGTTGAAACTAGCAAAAAACACTTGCGTCGCGCATTGCGCTGCATTGATAGAGCCCACAAAGTCTTAGACAATATAAATCTCGGTCACTGGACATCTAATGCATATCGCAGTAAAAAATGTCAAGGGCTGGCTAAAACCACATGTTCCAATCTGACTGGGTTTTAAGGGGTGTGTGCACAGGTTTTTTCCATCAGTCCAGATTTTTAGTTTTTAATTATTTTTAACTCTATCCCTGCCATTGACTAGTTATCTCGTTAAAGGCACACCATGGAACTTTTTGGCCACTAGGGGGTGCTAGACATGTATTTTTCACACCTAGCGCCCCTAGAGGCCACAAGCGCCGCAGCACTGTCGCAAAGGAAAGGAACTGGCCAACCTTAAAACTAAAACGCAGAGAAACGCAGTCATGTTACAACTTTCTGATGAAGAACTCGTCGTGGCAGAAGCCATTTCTCAATCTGAAGGTTGCAGCCTCCGGATGTCCTATTTCTAAGCTGCATACGTCATCAAGACTCTCTTATTTCACAATATTAACAATTATAAAGTTGACTATTATACTTTGTTAATCGTAAATTGTTGCAGTATGCTTATGACTTGCGAATGTAATGCTCAGTTTACCTTAATAAACCAGGCTTGATGACGTATGCAGCCTGCATATTTGACCTCCGGAGGCTGCAGCCTTCCAATTGAGAAACGACCAGAAATATTTCCTTGCCTTTTTCGAAAGAAGAGGATTTTCCGCAATGGCACTCGTTTTTCCTCTCTTTTGTGTGAAAATTGTCGCTCCAAATCCAAGTAAACCGTGTTTAGGTCTGCCGCTTTGTATTCGTCACGCGAGTGACAGCGGAACGCAGCAAATGAGGAAGAGAGAAGAGAGAAACGCTCGGATCTGATTGGTGAATGAATAGGGTTTGGTTTTACACTGTGAGCAAGTTTGACTGCTGTAGCATCCTGGATTGTAATGTAAATATCATAGACACAGTAAAAGAAAGGTAAATACGTGGACACAGCATCTGAATACAGCGAACTATAAGCAAGATAATCGCCGTCATTTATAAAGAAGATCGCATTTATGTATGAATCAAGGGTTTATATAAAAAATTGCCTTAAAGGGGAATCGAACCCGGGTCGCCCGTGTTATAGGTCCGTGACACTAAAACTGTGCCACGGAGTCACATACTATAGGTTGCTCTCTACACTCTTTAAGTAGCCTCCAGCAAAATTCACGTTAAAAACAAATTTTGTGGAGGAAGTGACGTATGCCGTAAAGCAGTCGAATTTTGTAGTTTTTTTTGGTGCTCTGGTTAAAACCAGAAACCCTAAGTTTTAAAATACGAGTAAAAGTGATACAGACCCCTTCATGCTATGGTAGACATGTCATTCAACCTATTTAAAGTCGATACACTACCACAAGGGTCTTGAAAATTTATTATGAAGGTTGAAAAATTACATGGTGTCACTTTAATTAAGAGAAAACATTTTCCTTGCAAACTTTTTATTTTTTGAAAAATACCCATATTTAAGCAGAGAAAAAATATAGAAGATATGAAACATTTTTTTCACATTTTGTTTGTTTGTTTGTTTATTGTATCATTTGATATATTTGTATTTTTATATATTTTTAGAAGAAATTTTTCCTGGAATGCATTTTGTGAAACTTTTGTGAAAATCACAAAAAATACAGGCAAGCAACTTTTCAAAAAAAGGCTGGCGTGGAATGAGTTAAGGTAAATCTGCATGAACCAAATCAGACGTGCTTCCCTCGATATGATTAACAGTTCTTATTACATTACCATTGTATGTTGATCTAAGCTGTAATAACATACAGACAGGTGACAGACAGGAGACCGAGAAAAGGAGAGGGGAGCGAGAGATGTTTCTAATGGCTCACCGTAAATCAATACTTTTAATGTGAGTCATTCGTAGCAGGCCACACAGATCCAGGGTCTCCACCCTATTTCCAGCCATCGATAGCTTGTCCAGTGCACACAGCCGTTCTAGGATGCAGGGTATGTGAGGAAAATCATTGAAGGAAAGACCCAAGCTACTGAGCTGAGCGAGGTTGCCCAACTCCTCCGGAAGAGAACCCAAGCGATTTCCATCCAGTGACAGAGTCTGTAAACTAAACAGATAACAGTCTTTCATTCACAAATATGACAGTACCCTGAGTTATTTTCAACCCAGCTTGGGTAAAAAAAGAACAAACCCAGCCGCTGGGTTAACTTAACTGAGGAAATCTTTATATTTCACCCAACAATGTGTCAAAGCAACCATGTTAGGTTGAAACAACCTAGCACAGTATAGATTACAAAACAGCAGGTTTGGTTAGTCTCTTTTTGACCCAATGCTGCATTGGAAATAACCCATAAATAAGTGTGTGCAGGTCAAGCAAGTCAAATTATTATCTTAACAATAATTTTCATAGTTAAGGTTTATCACGCTCATTTCAAATTCATTTAAATAACAGTCCTGTATAATTATTAGGACAGTGCTCAGTTCTTTTTCACGTCTCGCATGAAAATGCACTGAAAGTGACACACAATTAACCAGAAATATAATAATTCATGCAAAAATGTAATAATAAAAGAACTTTCCTCAATTTATGGCTCTCATCTTGTTCGCATTAGCATATGAATGACAAAGTTTCATTTCTTGGTGACATTTTACTTGATGAGCTCCAGTGATAATTCATTTCACCAAACGAATGACTTTACTGTTGTTGTTAAATATCCCATCTGTGTTCATTTATATATAAATTATATATCATTTACTAAAAGTAAATTCTTTTAGGGGTTGTAAGAAGATGTGTGAGTGAAAGAGAGACGTGCAACGTCAATATGGTTTGTTACAAATCAAATATGGGGCAGTTTCCCGAACAGGGAATTAGTTACATTGGGTCATTTAAGTAGTTTTTACAAACATACCTTACAAAAATCAATAGTGGTGTGCATTTTGAGACAAAACAATGGCACTGATATATGTTAAGATATGGCAGTGCAATATATTTTTTAATTAAGGCAGCTCAAAAATGCATTTTAGTCTGGGGCTAGGCCTGTCCAGGAATTCGCCCCATCCACCTTTTTCTTGAACGCGAAAGTAAGTGATGTGACGTATTTCCTTTCCGGTCCACTACACTGGTTTCTACTGGCTGGCTATTGAAACGGAGTTTTTTTTTTCTTGTTCAATATACAGTATGCCAGACACTTGTTTAAGAGTAATATAATCCCCAGTATATTTGTAAGATGTCATCGCAGGTCCCCCTATGAGATCAGACCCCAGCACAGAGAGCAGGGCTGAGAGCAGTAAAACTAGGCTGATTTGTATGCTTGATTTAATCTTGTATCATAATATGCATGGCTGAACCCCAAGCTTTTTACTGACTCATTTAGTCAAAAAAAACTTGAACACTATTTCACTTGAATGTTACCGACTGTAATCGCTTTGACGCTGTTTCTATAAAGCAGTATACAAGTACTATTTAATCATTTTGATTTACTTTCTTTCTCAAAATGACCTTCAAACCACATACAGTATCTGCTTATAAACTGATCAAAAAAGTTGACAGTGATGATCCATCAAGAAAATGACTTAAGACATGAGATAAACAAGTGAAGATTACATTATGCACGGTGTTCTCCTTCAGGAATGTAGATCAGCTTACAGAAATAAACAAACAACGGCATGTTTGCAAAGCTCTGTTAAAAACACCAGCTATATAAAGCATGCTGTGCACAGTAAGGTTGTTTTCATGCCAAAAGTGTAATGTGTGCTGACCTCTGGAGGTTGCCGATGCGGTCTGGAACAGAACTGAGGCCGTTGCAGGAGAGATAGAGTTCAGTCAACGCCTGGATCTCACACACCGACTCCGGAAATACACCCAACCCATTGTGAGAGAGATTTAAGCTCTTCAACTGTGCAAATCTGTGGAAATATTCAGTGCTCTTAAAGATATTTCCCAATGATACGACTCAAGAAACACTTATGCATAATGGATTTCAAACAGATGCATTTAGAGTGTAAGCTTGTAGATGATTATTTTAAGGTTTTTCTATGCATGCTCTAAACTACATGTGTCAAGATAAAGATATGCGCAGAGATCAGACAAATTTGGTGCTGGAAGATCATTTTTGATAGGCAGTGTTATTTCTCAGTTTCTTGAGAAAGCAGACTCTCTTAAACCTAAATTAAATCATAATTTCTAATCCAATGGCTTCAGGACTTTAGTCCCCTCAAAAGAGTTCAAGTTGTGTTTAGTGCCAAAAGAGGTCACACTAAATATAAACTTTTGCCAGAAGATGACATTTGTGACCCTGGACCACAAAACAAGTCATAAGTCGCATAAGTACACTCACCTAAGGGATTATTATGAACACCATACTAATACTGTGTTTGACCCCCTTTCGCCTTCAGAACTGCCTTAATTCTACGTGGCATTGATTCAACAAGGTGCTGAAAGCATTAATAGGATAGCATCTTGCAGTTGATGGAGATTTGTGGGATCCACCACATCCCAAAGATGCTCTATTGGGTTGAGATCTGGTGACTGTTTGGGCCATTTTAGTACAGTGAACTCATTGTCATGTTCAAGACACCAATTTGAAATGATTCAAGCTTTGTGACATGGTGAATTATCCTGCTGAAAGTAGCCATCAGAGGATGGGTACATGGTGGTCATAAAGGGTTGAACATGGTCAGAAACAATGCTCAGGTAGGCAGTGGCATTTAAACGATGCACCAAATTCTGACTCTGCCATCTAAATGTCTCAACAGAAATCGAGACTCATCAGACCAGGCAAAATTCCTATTTGTACTGGAGATGAGTGGTACCCGGTGGGGTTTTCTGCTGTTGTAGCCCATCCGCCTCGAGGTTGTGCGTGTTGTGGCTTCACAAATGCTTTGCTGCATACCTCGGTTGTAACAAGTGATTATTTCAGTCAAAGTTGCTCTTCTATCAGCTTGAATCAGTCGGCTCATTCTCCTCTGACCTCTAGTATTAACAAGGCATTTTCGTCCACAGGACTGCTGCATACTGGATGTTTTTCCATTTTCACAACATTCTTTGTAAACCCTAGAAATGGTTGTGTGTGAAAATCCCAGTAACTGAGCAGACTGTGAAATACTCAGACCAGCCCGTCTGGCACCAACAACCATGCCACGCTCAAAATTGCTTAAATCACCTTTCTTTCCCATTTCTGACATTCAGTTTGGAGTTCAGGAGATTATCTTGACCAGTACCACACCCCTAAATGCATTGAAGCAACTGCCATGTGATTGGTTGATTAGATAATTGCATTAATGAAAAATTGAACAGGTGTTCCTAATAATCCTTTAGGTGAGTGTATATTTGCAGCTATAGCCAAAAAGACATTGTATAAGTCAAAATTATTGATTTTTCTTTTATGCCAAAAATCATTAGCATATTAAGGTGGGCAGTCGTAGTGAGAGTCAGGCTTGTAACCCGAGAGTTGCCGGTTCAAATCTCACAGCCGGCAGGTTGCGACTGTAGTGCCCTTGAGCAAGGTACCTTAACCCTAATTGCTCCCCAGGCGCTGAAGGGATAACTGCCCACTGCTCCAGGTGTGTGTGTGTTCACGACTTGCAGTGAGAGTTAAATGGGTTAAATGCAGAGGTCAGATTTCGAGTATGCGTTGCATACTGTACTTGACAAGCATGTCACACTTTCACTTTTCACTTTAAGTAAAGATCATGTTCCATGAAGATATTTTATATATTTCCTACCATAAATATATAAAAATATATATTTATCATTAGTAGTATGTGTTGCTTAGGATTTGGACAACTTTAAAGGCGATTTTCTCAATATTTAGATTTTTTGCACCCTCAGATTCAAGAGTTTTTAAATAGTTGTACCTCAGCCAAATGTCCTATCCTAAAACCCATACACCAATGGAAAGCTATGTATTTAGCATTCAGATGATGTATTAATCTCAAATGGCAAAAAGACATTTAAATCTAATCTAGAGATACAGAAAAAGCAATAGGATGCAGTGTTTTTTATATTATAAAGAAGCTTTTGGAAAAAAAACTTTAAAAAATCCACTTCTTTGGACAAGACATAGTAAACATTTGCAAAATCACTAAAAATGCAACTAGAAACATTGCAAATGTTGTAAGTGTCAGAATTCAAAATGTTACAATAAAGAAACTGAACCAGACATTAGGGGGCGCTGTGATGGATGTGGATGCCACATTCTAGCACCTTGAGGACTTTGCTTAAAGGAAAACACCACCGCTTGTCAATATTTTACTATGTGTTTACCTCAACTTAGAAAAATTAATACATACATATTAGGGGTGGAACAATACATGTATTCTTTTCGAACCGAATCGGTACGGGGGTCACGGTTCGGTGCATGAATTTAAACAGAGAATACACGGTATGAAAATAAAAAAACTTGCGTGCAAAATAATTAATGTAATGCGGAACTACTGTTAGATACGCGGGTTCTTTATGGACAGCTAATCTGTTGCCCCGCTTTAGCTCTGAAGCTCTGATTGGCGCCGATGCATCCGAGCTCCGCCTATGTATGCGCTCTATCAGAGACCGTCTACATTCTGGCACTCTGCAGTTTTTTGTCACGTCGACACCGGTCCAGGCAGTCAGTTAGTGAGCAAAGATAGCGAGGATGGCAAGTGGTGTTCCACAACAGTTAGACGCTCCGCCAGCCATCGCAAGTTTGGCAAAACTTCAGTTTTCCAGTCAGTTACAATAGTACAGGCGAGAGAGTGGTGGAAAAGACGAGGACTTTGCATCGGCGTGGTTCAGCAATTGTTAGGTATGTGAGTGGAAATACATCTAATCAGGGCTCTCAAGTCTCACGCATTCACCTTGACAAACACGCATTTCAGTCAGTTCAAACGCCACACTTTGTATTTTTCACGCTGAGAAGTAGGAGATAAATTGTCCTGCTATATACAACAGGCATACGCAGGGCAGTTCTGTCGAGTTCAGCTGCTTTCAGTTTTTTAAGTGTGCTCAACTTTACGCAGCGCCATCAGCGTCAAAGTACCGCGAGAAATCTTGCCGAGGGAGGGTGATTTCAAATCGCTCTCGCGTTACTCTGACGTCATCCACTTGTCGTTTCTTGCAGCGCCTCGTGAAGTCGTACACACCTATTAATTCATCCTAAGAGCCTTTTTTTTGTTCTTTAGTACATTAATATGGAATAAGGCCAAAATGTAATTTTAAAATGTATTTAGGTAACACTTGTAATACAATTGAACCCATATTTGTATGAAAGATGAGTACAAGATTACTTAAAGTGGTATACATTTTTGAAATACGAGATAGTATGTTAACTGCATTTCAGTTCATATTCATGACATCTCAAAATAACACTGATAAGGACACCTATGTTTTTAAGATTAGCTTAAGTACAAAAAAAATCTTTAATTTTTGTTTTGCTTTTCCCTCCATTGTACCGAAAGTGAATCGAACCGTGGCGCCTGAACCGAGGTACGAACCGAACCGGGACTTCTGTGTACCGTTCCACCCCTAATGCCTATCTTTTTTCGATGCGTGCACTTGATCTTTGTGCAGCGCGTCATGAATGTGTTAGCATTTATCCCCAGCCCCATTCATTCCTTACTGTGCGTTCACACCAGACGCGGAAGAGGCATCAAAAACGCGGTATTCATGCGTAGTTGGACGCTTGAACATTTTGCGTTTACTCGCTTCATTCACGCGTGAAAGCCAAAGTTCAGATTTTTCAACTTGTGTGGATCACACAGCAACACAATTGAGTGCATGTCTTTAGCAACACACTAATGATAAATACATTTTTACATTTTTTATATATTTACGGTGGGAAATTTACTAAATATCTTCATGCAACATGATCTTTACTTAATATCCTAAAGACTTTAAAATAAAAAAAAATAATAATTTTGACCCATAAAATGTATTTTTGGCTATTGCTACAAATATACCCGTGTGACTTATGATTGGTTTTGTGGTCCAGGGTCACATATATAATATTTTGCAGGAATTTCATGCAATGGGAGCGCAGAACATGTGGTAATGATTCGAATTGTCCGCAATCCTGTTTTAAATTTAAGTACCAACTTTAAAGGTCACGTTCTTCCTGATCCCATTTTTCAAACTTTAGTTAGTGTGTAATGTGGCTGTTAGAGCATAAATAATACCTGCAAAATGATATATATATTTTCTTTAAAAAATTTACCTTTCAAAGCCTACAGCGAACAGCCGGTTTTGACTACAGTCCTCTACTTCCTGGTTGAATGACATCAATAAAACAGTTTTTGACTAAACTCCGCCCACAGGAATACGTCAGTTGCCCGCTAAGCTAACGGCAAGCTAAGCTGCTATCGAATCACAACACAATAAACAAACTACACAATCAGAACTCGATACGTATTTCTGAAGGAGGGACTTTGTAGATCAGCCCGTTTTTAGGACAGTGAAAAGAGCGCTATACAGATAAGTAAATTGTGTGAAAAATACTGCATTTTTTTACACGTGAAACATAAACACATGTTTTATTGCGCACACAATCAAAGCTTCAAAAACACAGAAAGAACGGGACCTTTAAAGTCTCTGTCCTGCTCTCTCCAGCCTAATTTCCCACACTCCTGTTTCCGGTAACTGGCTCAATGGCTTTTGTATCCTCGTTTCCTCGGGCAAATGACCCTGTCAGATGAGGCTTTACAGCCGGGTGACTGCCAAAGCCCACTCATCCAGCCCCGAGCAACAGTCTGACACCACAAATACCCCAAAACCATCTGCAAATTATGAGCGGCTACAGCTACATCTGCTCACGTGTCAGTGTGGCATGAGGCTGCGTCTGTCAGTGAAGGATGTCGAGGGGAGATAAAATAATGACAGAGTCATGAAGGTGGCTGCTTGACTCAAAACATATGCTGAGCTCTGGGTGCAAGAGCTCATCTCATGCACACACACACAAACATTCGTGCCTACATCAAACCACAACAATCACCACATATATCCTGCCACGCCTACTGTACCACATACGGTACCTAAATATATATTTCATAGCTGAGATGAGCAAAGATACAAAGATATTAAAGAGCTGATTTATGTATCTCTACCTGTTGAAGTTGATCAGACCTCCAGGGCCATCCAGTCTCATGAAGTTGTGCCGTAGGTTAATATGCGTGACGTCCTGGCAGTAGAAAAGATACTCGGGCACTTCCTCCAGACTATAGCAGGATAAATCTACCAGGCTTATTGTCTGAGACACAACCTACACACAACATATATAAAAAAATACAAACCCCATATCTTTAATCGACATTTTCATAATATACATGTTAGACTTAAAATAGTAAGATAAAAGAATGGAAAGCTGTGTGTTACAGTGAATACAAAGCTTAAAGGGTTCAAATCAATTAAACAAATAAATTAAACGCATTAAACTACTAGGGCTGGGTATAAAAAAAGATTATCGATTTGGAAAATCCTGTAATCAATATTAAGGCCCATGCTTTACTCTTCAGAAAATGTAAATATGATCTGTACTTCATCCCTCTTCCTAAAGACGCCAAAAGATGAGATCAACAAATTTTTCTGTATACGTAATTTCCAAACAAAGGCTTTATGGGCCTGTTTTCAACATGTTATGCATTCAATATCATGTTTCAAGTTGTTAATAAATTTCACTGATGCACATTTACAATGATCTAAAAAAATGTTTTTAAAGTAATGTGCACCAGTTTGTGCAATGCATGCACATTTTTAGGATTTCTTGTTACTCAAAGTAAAAAAATTAGGTAACACTTTACTTGAAGGGGTGATATGACATCTTTATAATCATGACATGATTCATTTCATGAACATGAAGGAGATTTTATGCACGTTTATGACAATTGTCATTAAGTGTCATTCGCTGATTTCTTTGTTATGACAACTTGACATTAACCAATACATCATAACTTGACATTAGTAGTTTCTTAATTTTTATAATTTATCTGCTGTGTCATGTTTATGACAGATTTATGAAAAATTATGTTGTCTTGGTAATGTCAAGTTGTCATGACAAGTTATGATGTATTGGTTAATGTCAAGTTGTCATAACAAAGACATCTCAAACAATGTCATCTTTGCATTAAAAATGACATAATTGAACAAATGACACTTAATGATAGGTCAACGTAGCCTACCCAGCCCTAAAACCTACATTAAAACTGCTGGTTTGTTTAACCCAGGTTGAATAAAACATGGACAACCCCAACTATTGGGTTAAATTAACCTAGAAAATGTCCATATTTGCCTAAAAAATGGGTTTACACAAAACCCAGCATAGGTTAATTTAAAGTCGCAATTAATGGAATTAGCGATTGTCTTATTTTCCCAGTGGTGACGTATAGACGGTTTCAGCAGTAACAACATAAACAAGCGGCTGTCGCGGTCCGCACGTAACTTCCGGTAAACTCCGCTAAGAATAAATTTTAAACGTAGTTTATTTATATAACAAGCAAAAAACAACACATAGATTACTTAGGAAACCAAAACATTTGTTATTTTCAACGAGGCATTCGTTCAAGAGTCAGTTTAGCAACCAGTCAGACCATTAAAAAAACGAAACCGGAAGTAAGGTTCGGATCCAGACGTGTATCACGTGCGTCTGATGAAACCGTCTATATCCAAGTAAAATGGCTTTTTTCCATGTTTAAGTGCTGTAATTGGGTCCCCAGTGCTTGTATCAACCTAGAACAACCCAGTAACTTAGTTTTGGTAAACCATTCCCTGCAAGGATGTGAAAAAATAGGTAATTGAAATTTGGCTCCCCTTTTAATGTCATAAGGGGATAATACCGCCCCTTAATCTGCACTATCGAACCACGGCACTGCCATTTAGTGCAGAGATCAGCTCATTTGCATTTAAAAGGACACATCCAAAAACGGTACATTGTTGCTCATGCCTACAGAGTGGCAATTTTAACATGTTATAATAAATTATCTATATGATATTCTGAGCTAAAACTTCACATATGTATTCTGGGGACACCAAAGATTTATTTGACATCTTAAAAAAGTCTTGTGAAATGTCCCCTTTAATAAAGGTTGCAAACAGAAACACTTTATATTGAATATTTTAATTGCTGCTTATACTGTATGCCCCAAAATAACAGGAAAACAAGGCCTACTTTATTAAAAAAAACTATCAGAGTTTGGTCTTTCGCTTCTTTTCGTTTTTATTTTATTACATGACACAATATAACACATCCAGGTATATTAACGAGTTTTAACGGTTAAAAAACATATATTTATAATGGTAATTATTGAAACTGAAAGTTAGATTAAACATGAAATGCCAGTAATCGTCAGTAAGGCGACCAATCATGAAGAGCTGTGTCGTCATTAGAACTCTATGCAGTCGCTCTCGAAATGCCCTCGCGGTACCTTTAACGCCAGCTCCAGTCAGACAATTTCTAACCGGCACGAACGGTCTGCACAGCGCCTCATGATGTCGAACACTCCTTATTTCAAGGAGTGGAGGATATTTGTGTTTTGAAGATTATAAGGGCACATGAATTTGTAAAAAATACTGAAATTCACAGATCACAAATCATTTGTAAAAAAATAAAGGATTATTATTATTATTACAGAAACGCAACTGTTACATTTTAAGGTAAGCATAAAACTACGATTGTATGTCTAATTTTTTAACTGAATGGCGTATGCAGTCAACAAATACGACTTCCGTAAGACGCACCGAAATCCTGGCCAGGACGCGTCCCGGAAGAATTGCACATATGGTCACCCTAGTTTATCTATATTTTACCCAACAATGGATTGAATAAAACAGCATTTTTTTTTGGTACAGTATAGGGCTTATTCGATCTACGTCATCAATGTTCGCGGCGGCCATATTGTTGACATAAAACTGTCAGTCTGTCAATTGACAAGCGCGGCAGCGTGGGTATTATGCATGGTATTATCGGTGTAATTTTTTTAAAACCGCGCGATGGTGTGTGTGGTGTAATACACTGATGTTCTAACAACAGCAAAAAGTACCCCGGAATTAGTTTTTATGCGATACCGACTGTCAGAAAACATGAAAGGAGACAGAGGAGTTGAACCAGCGAAGGAGAGACTCCCAACAGCAAAGTCTGTCCCCATCATTTTACCACAGGTAACGTTAGGGATATATGCTCACAGCAAAGTCTGTCCCCATAATTTGATCACATATGGTTAGCTGTAAGCAGTGTCTGAAACTGCTCTTTCAAATAAGCTGCCATAAATTGAGACAGTTATTAAATTAGTATTAATAACTATATGAACATAATAATAGGTCTGGCATTGATACTAGGTAGGGAATTAAGGGCCGTTCACATAGTTTTGAAAATCGTTTTATATTAAACAGAATAGCGGAGCTCACACCAAAACTATAACGATACAGATACAATGAACGACATCATTGGGATCACTTTCTGAGCGATTTTCCCACCCGATGAAGGATAAACCATTGATAGCATCTATTTGAACTTCAAGTGCACGGCCACTTAAAATGACAGTGAAGCTCATTTCTGAGCTCTATAACATTAGATTACCTCCAGTTGTTGTGAAAATTGACTACGTAATGCTTTTTAATCTATTACATTAACTAACTGTTATGCCAAAAGGTAAGAGATTACACAAACTATTAGATTCACTGTTTAGAGTTACTCGAAACGCAGCGTGTTGAGGACATCTGCAAAAGTTTTTATTACAAGCAATATTAAAGGCAAGTGATTTTCACGAGTGCCGTGAGCGAATTAGCATAAACGTATTGTTTGGTGATGTGGACGATGATATAGTTATCGTTATAGTTATCGTTATAATGTGAACGGCGCTTCAGTGCTTGTATGATGAATGCGGATACTGTATGAACGATATAGTTATAAATATCCGTATAAGTTACGGCTGGCAATAAGGACGGATCTTTACTTAAGGCTATTGGGTCTATTTGATATTGTTCCACAATAATCAAGCTCATCTTCTCTTAATACAGACGAGATTAAGGCATTAGGCTACTGCTCCCCTCGACTCAAATCTACGTGCGGCTAGGGGCAGGACAGATGTCATGTCAACAAGATGGCCGCGGCTAGTGACTTCCGGTGTTTGAGAATAAGCCCTATTCTTCTCTGCCACACAAAACTTTTTGCAGTTGACCTTGAAATGTTGGACCCAGAAAGGATTGAGAAACTAATTTAATACTGAGCCAGTTGGACAAAATCAGCTACAATATTGCCTATTAACCGCACAAGGAACATTGCCAGACATGCAAACGCACTATCAATCTCTTTCTCACTTCCCATGCCACCTCACCCAGCCCTCTACCTCAGGATGACCCTCTCACACAACTGTTCTGACGGGGTTTTGCATTATTCAGCACGTTTCTGATGTGCGGGATTTAGTTTGACTCTCTGGAGATGGTCAGACTTCATTAGACTCCAGAGACGCAGACAGCGTTTGAACTCCAAATGAATTGGATAATCAAGACAAATGAAGATTGAAAGAGCGCAGAGAACCAAACAGGAATATGAAACCAGAAACAAAACTCCGAAAGCAAACATACAACTTCAAAACGAAAACATTTGCGTGTGTTCCTTCAAATTGCAAATGAAAACAACGACAGCTGTTTCAGCAAAGCTCTGCGCTGCAGGTGGTAGGTACAATGTGTGTCCCATTATTTGAAAGATATCAACTCTTTCGTATCAAAAAAGCCAACACTCTTTAAAATAAAGGGTCCTTTTTATAGTCCATAGAAACATTTTTACACACTTTAGAAAAGTTTCATGGAGCCATACAGCTTGACAAAGATCATTTTGGAAACATTTATTTTTTAGAGCGAAGGAATAGAAACCCGATGATCTAATGTTGAATCACTATGGGTGTCCTTATGAAATCTTAATGCAAGTCTAGATTAGATAAAGCACATTCACTCACTTTCGAAGCCTGCCGATGCCAGCGCTGGTAGTCTGCCAGGGTGTCAAAGTTAACGTAGTAGGTCTGAGCTTGAGGACCAGCGGAGCTGAACATCAGACAGTGTTGCCTCCTCTTTACCTCCTCAACCTGAATAAAGAAGAGAGGATATCAGCTATCAACTTTGGCGTTTGTGACACTACAGGCCTGATTTACTAAACAGGGCAAATTAGCGCGAGAGCTCAAGTTTAAGAATGCGCAGATGGGAGTGGAAATGTCTTTGGGTGATTTACTGACATGGCACATGTTAAAGAACATCTTATTCACGTAATGACCGATACAATCTACCAAGAGTAGTATAAATTAACATTCTTTATTTTGGCGTTAAAGGGCCCATATTATACAAAATCCAATTTTACAAGGGACATGAATGTGTGTTGGCAGTGTGTAAACAGAACCAAAACTACAATGAATACAATCCCCCTCTTCTTTTTTAAACCCCGTTACACCAGACAGTCTCAGTCTGTTTTGATTTTCTTATTAATGTGATGTCACACTAACAAAGCCCGGCACACAGCCATTGACTGACTGGTTAATTTTACCCAAAAACTTTTCTAATGTATTTGTAAGAACGTTGTAGCACTATTGGGGCTAAATATACTATTGTCCCAGATTGTAATCACAGGAATCACATCTATTTTTAACCAAAAACGGTAGTGCATTTGCATTTAAAGGTATAGACAAGAAAACAGCACTTTTTTGCTCCCGCAAAAATAGGGACATTTTGGACATGCTATAACAAATGTGACCCGTGCTGGCAAAATGAGTCGTAATGAGCAATTTTTTCAAAAATGAGTTATTTATATTTTGACATTTTGAAAAAACTCCAAAACTATGTCTGATTTGTTGGAATTTGACAAAAAATTGACAGAGTTTGAAATTAAGAGAGTCAGCAAAGTCAATTTTAAGGTTCAAAAACAAAATCACAGCATCTATACCATAAATCACTGGTAAAACTAATAGATTTGGCACACAAAGTCAAAATATGAATATGGATATATATTCAACTTTTATTTCTTTTATTGTTTGATTGACATTGAGACAGACCGCTTTAATATATAAAGAGTTTGTTTCCAAAACGCGATAAACGCCATTTTTGAAAAAAATGAGTTACTGCCAAAATCAGTATTATATCAGGTCAGTATTTAAAGGTAAATTCTTAATTTTACGCAAAATCCAATATCCGCTGTGTTATTCTGTCATCTTTTCTCCCTTTTCCCCAAAACGCGATATACACCACTCCTCCTTTTCTACAGAATGCAATAAATCCGCCCCACATATTACAGCGCACCATTCCACGCATTGTAAACAAACAATGGTGGCGCGTTGAGTACACGGAATCCTAGTTTTCCTCATCTACTTTGTACTTCGTGATCAACAAACAAACAAAAGCAAAATAGTACTTTAATAGCATTGATAAACCTGTGGTTCTGTAAGTCATCAACATCCAATAACTTGCACGAGAGGCACTCGGGAGACGGGTGCTTGTTCTCCCGACAGCATCTGTGAAGTTTATGTGATTCTAAGAATTGACCCCAGGGGATATTATGAAAAACTTTCAATTTTTTTACTCAAAGTCAACGAAAATCAAGCAGGACCAAAACATTTTACAGCTGATCGCTTTGAAAAATGTTAAGCGACGATGTCCTAAGTAACCGCAGCAATGACAGTGATCTTAAAATGACAAAGTAAGTGTTTTGATTAATGCCATTAATGTTTATTTTTTATCAGTGTATACCACTAGTCAACTAAATGAATATATCATGGCAAAGATGAATGCACATTTATACATTGATTCAATAGATTTATAGCATTTTGAAAAAAAAACTTGTCATGGATTTATTGCATTTTGTGAAAAAAATAATTCATTTTTATAATAAATCTTTGAAAATCAAGTTATGGATTTGAATTTATTTATTTTTTATTTTATAAGATAAAGATGCTATGTGAAAGTTTGTAACAGACAATAGTGGTTTTCATCTTGTCACTTTCTTGGTATAGAAAACACTTTTTAACCGAAATTTGTCTAAATGGATTTATTGCGTTTTGGAACCAAACTCTTCATATACTGTTATGCAAGGATCTTAATAGGCTAATGTTGCACAGAAGCGTCAGAATGGGGGTAAAACCAGTACTGATTACCAGGGCCCCAAAGGAAGAGAGGGCCCTTAAAAATTCTGGAATATATTATGAGGGTGGGGCATGGGGGACCATCAGGACTGATCTTGTGCAACGCCCCTGATGTTGCACATCAGATTTTTTCCCAACAGTTAACCAAACATTCACTTAAGTCTTAAGACATGTTATATCTATGTGAATTCTTTTCAAAACAGATATTTTAAAGGGGACATATCATCAAAATCTAACTTTTTTCATGTTTAAGTGCTATAATTGGGTCCCCGGTGCTTCTATCAACCTAGAAAATGTGAAAAAGATCAACCCAGTTTTGGTAAACCATTCTCTGCAAGCATGTGAAAAAATAGGTTATTGAAATTTGGCTACTCCTGTGATGTCAGGAGGGGATAATACCACCCCTTAATCTACACTATCCAACCACAACACTGCCTTTTAAAAGCATCATTTGCATTTAAAAGGACACCCAAAAACGGCACATTTTGCTCACACCTACAAAGTGGCACTTTTAACATGATATAATAAATTATCTATTTGGTATTTTGAGCTATTTTGAGATGTGTTTTACATCTTTAAAAAAGTCTTGTGAAATTTCCCATGTGTATATGTCGGGGTCATCTGTGTGCATGCCTCAGATGTGTCAGTCAGGGCGAGGAGGAAGATCGTTTTCGAGTCTAGTTGCTCTTAATAACGCTTTTAACATTAATCAGAGCATTATTTCTCTTAATAACTATTTTAACATCAAGCAAGTCCTGCACTTTATTTTCTAATTCCTGCATGTTTAAAAACCGAAACCAAAATAACACACGCATTTGGATGGACACGCATCTTTCTATTAGAGATTAAGCACTTAACTAACTAAACGTACAAAAAAAATCAATTTTAGATGTTTAGAGAGCACCTATTTCATTGCTAAAAACAACGTTGTTTTGTGTATTTGGTATAATACAATGTGATTGCATGGTTTATGGTTAAAAAACATTATTTTCCACATACCGTACATTTTTGTAGCTCCAGATTTCACTCTCTTCCTGAAACGCACAGATTTGAAAAGCTCTTTGTCTCTGATTGGCCAGCTAATCTGTACGTTGTGATTGGTCTGAATACACTCCTTACCATGTTTGAAAGATTTGGTTGCTAACAGGAGTTAATTTATAGGCTTTGAGTCCAAAGCGGGAGGAATTATGATAATGTCGGTCTTGTCTACATCACCAATCCCAGGAAGTAAACTGTTGCCTACAATCCGTGTGTTTGTTGTAGACCAAGAAAAGAGATTTACGTTGGAGATGAAAATTTGCGACATTGTTTACTTTGGGGTATGCACCTTAACATGTACTAATACACACTTACACACCAAAGGAAATGTAAAAACGTGAATCGGACAATAGGTGCTCTTTAATGACTATTTAGTGCATTGGGATTGCTAGACGAGGGCTTAATGTACTTATTTTTATGAAAACCTTAATCAACATTTATACTTTCTTTCGCCTGTAGCCCGCCACGGGTCACAAACGATCTTTGGGGTATTTTAAGCTGAAACTTTCACAGACACATCCTAGGCACACCTGAGACTTACATTACATCTGTAAAAATATGCATAATATTGGCCCTTTAAATGTTA
Organism: Misgurnus anguillicaudatus; assembly: GCF_027580225.2. Taxonomy (NCBI): domain Eukaryota; kingdom Metazoa; phylum Chordata; class Actinopteri; order Cypriniformes; family Cobitidae; genus Misgurnus; species Misgurnus anguillicaudatus. The sequence goes on along the minus strand of NC_073357.2, from coordinate 52,628,442 downwards.
ACCTTAGTGAATCGCGATGAGTGATTCATTTAAATACTCCCCTCCCACAAATTTTGCATTTGAAAAGGAAACTCCTACAAATCCATATGCAATAAGGTGAGTCGTAAAACTAACTACGCACTCATTTTTCACTGCGTTCTTTTGATCAATCCTGACAGTAGTTTTATATAACGCCAAGAGATGGATTGCACAAGCTGTTAGTAAAGCTGGCCCTATATCCTTTGTGATTGCACATCTGAAGAAATGCTTCTGGATTATCTGGATTCTGAAATCTGCAGTCAAAACTGTCTCTTTACCTTATCCCAATTTGCAACAGTGATATAATAATGATGATTATAGTCGAAGCTATCACAGCTACGTTTTGTGGGTAATGTCAGTATGACTTTATTTGACTTCATTTTCTTTTAACTTACAATTGTATGACAGAAATAATGATAGTCTTCTTAACAATAACCTATTTTCTAAACTGATGAATTCATGCTTGAACAAGTGCTTGAACAACACATTTCAACCATTACACCCTCCGGGCAGTTTGCATGCTACGCTTCCATTGTAAATGTATATTACTGTAAAATTAAATGGAGAAAGTATTGTTTGTTGTAATTGACACCGCCACCGAAGCTTACATAGTAGGTTGTAAATAACCCAGAATATCCTTTCTGAGAACCGAGTATTACATCCTGACATCTGATTATCACATTATGGGCAGCATGTGTCTCCCCAACCATTCCCGTTCATTCGCAGCTGTATTGTTACATCTGTTCTCCCTGTGGTGTGTGTGAGTGGGTGTCTGTGAACCCCACCTTGCCCCCGACCAGGGGTAGGATGTGCATCTTGCCGGTCAGGCTGTCCTTGACTGAGGCCACGATAAGGGATGTGCCACACAAGATGACCTGTCGCTCCGCCCATTTATGAAGCTGCGTCTTTCCTTTCCTCACGCTGAAGACGCCCTTCAGTAGGGTCCGTTCTTGCTGGTCTGCGTTCACCGGTTTCTCTGTGCACATATGCAAATATACACAGGATGCAGTTAAACACCTGCCACATCGAGTACTGTATAAACACTGGGCACAACATAAGCAAAATTAATATCAGAGTGCATAAAGTTGAACCGTAAAAAGTTACATCACACCCTACACCAAGGTGGCATTTACTGGACTGAGGTATCACCTATGTCTGTAGCACAAATTTATCAAATACACAAGTTTGTTCGAAAACACAATATGAGTAGAGTTGGGGAAAGTTACTTTTTAAAGTAATGCTTTACAATATTAAGTTACTCCCCAAAAAAGTAACAAATTGCGTTAGTTACTTTTCATGGAAAGTAATGCTTACGTTACTTTTAAGTTACTTTTGCATTACTTTTTCTTACACTGTAAAATATTTGCTGTAATTATGCAGCTGGTTGCCAGTAACTTACTGTAGAAGATAAAGACAAAAATGTTTCATGTTCATTTAACTTTGAACAAACTGTTGCCAGTAAATAACATAAATGTAAAATCTACAGTAAGTTACTGGCAGCTAGTTGCCAGTAATACCCAGTAATACTGTAATTATTACAGAATTTTTTTACAGTGTACTTTGCAGGTGTTTTTATGACTGAGAAGATCTGCATTCAGAAATTGCGTATTTCCATCGCAAAAATGTCAAGCTCTGGTCTGCCATCTCCATTTCTGACTGAAACTGTTCACGCATTGAGTGTATAATTCTACGTTAATACGTTCAGTTTAATGCAGTAGATTGTTTTTTACATCTTATTAATTAAACTGAAAAGTAACTCACATTACTTTAAAAAAAAGTAACTCAAATATTAATGTGTACATTTATAAAGTAATGTGTTACTTTACTAGTTACTTCAGAAAAGTTATATTATTACATAATGCACGTTACTTGTAATACGTTACCCCCAACACTGACAATGAGCAAAATCAGAAAATGGTTCTTGTATGGATGGTTCTTTGAGGAACCAAAAAATGGTTCTTTTATGGCATTGCTGTGAAGAACCTTTTTTTTTAAGTGTATATGATTTATAGGGCCTACTACACACTTCGGCAAATGTAGTTGGTGGGTCAATGACGTGACGTTGATTATTTTGTGTCTATATGGTTAAATATAAAAAGGTTAAAATTTCAAAATAAATTTGCAGATTACTTGCATACATTCTCTTTTTTGACCAGGACCAAGTCTAAAATTTCTGTTTTAATTTTGAAAGAATATTTGGGGGATAGTTGCAAAAATGTCAATGTGGTGTAACCGTTCTGTGTCAATTGTTGTAACTAGTATTTTTTTTAAATAAAAATATATTCATAAAAAATGTAGAATAAAAAAATAATCATCTAGTTTAGTGAAATATTATTTTTTCATTAATATCAATTCATAATTTGTCAAAGATTATTTAGAAAACAGAGCTGTTTTCCGCATATGTCAGGACAAATATTTTACAAAAACGTATTAAAATGTACATTAAGAAATAACTAATAAAATTATATTTTTTTTTAAAAAATTTGTGCTGGGCAAAGATATATATATTTATATTTATATATTTTTTAATTTATATATAATATAGAATAGATAAAAATATAATATAATAAAAATGTAAATGTTTCTTAAATACATACATAAATGTGTGTGTATTTATATATACATAATAATTACACACAGCACACACTCATATGTTATGCCAAAAATCACTTTTATTTTGTATGCGATTAATCATGATTAATCTTTGCCCAGCACTTTTTTTTTGATGATTACACTTACATGCCATTAAGGTGGATAAAATATTTAACTTTTCTCATTCTTTGCCGCAATTGACAATTACACCATTTGACATTTTTAGGTCCATTCAGTCTTAACTTTCATTAAAACGGTGCAAATGTAATTTTTTTTTGCATAAAATTAAAATAAATACACTATGTGCATTTAAATAAACCTGATGCGTGCTTTTAAAACAAGGTTTTTTTTAGATTTTTGAATTTCTCATCTTGCGAAACCATTTTTGTCACTGACCCTGGTCATTCAAACATAAAACAAATACAAAAACAGCTCAAAATGCTGCAAACGTACTTAAAAAAAAAAAACAATTCAATTGCACAAAAATGCTTAAGTTCACAGTGAAGCTACACTCCCACAGCCACACATCTCTGAAGACTTTGCTAAAGTGCCCTCCTTCAGATGCAACGGTCTGATGAATGAGTCAGGCTGTTGTCACATTAAACTTGCTATGCTCAATCTAATTATATAGCAAGTGCCTGGCACGGCTTCTCTTCGACACCTTTGAAGGGCACATCAAACAAACAAACCCACGGCTGGGCCAAGGAACCACCTGCACTCAGGTTAATAGGTGATGAAAGTAGAACTTTTCTTTCCTTACATCATTCTGCACCTTTAACTTTATGAGGAACGATAAAAAGAGGATGCACAAGTGTCTCAAGAGAGTCTGTAATCGCTGAAGGCTCTTTGTTGGAGCACTTCTGTGGCAAGAGGCCAACTTGGAGATCTGGAGATCTTCTAGAAGCTGCTATGGAACCTGAGACAGAGCTGACAGTGTGAGCAATGCAGGATTTGTAGTCCGAGGATCTCCTAAAAGGCCATGGAGGGAAATTCCTTGTACAAGAAGATGTGTAGGGGTAAGAGGATAAGAGCTCCGTTTATGACATCAAGAGCTTATTGTAAACATCTGTGAAGAGAATATAGGGACAAGCGAATACTGATAATTTAAAGGATTAATTCACTAGAAAATGAAACCTCTCATATTAAATCATATAAAATAACATAGGTCATTTGTATATGTATATGTATATGTATATGTATATATATATGTATATGTATATGTATATGTATATATATTTTAACTCTTTCCCCGCCATTGACGAGATATCTCGTCAATTAAGAGAAAACGCTTCCCTGCCAATGACGAGATTTTCCGTCTTTCCGCAATACCGCTATTATCCACCAATACTTTTTAAAACCGGAAGTATTGCCCTATGGCAAGCTGCTGCATGTCCGTGTCTGTTTTAAAGATCGCTTTGAATGGGATCTCTATGAAAAGTCCGTCACAAAAATGGAATTATCTCTGCTTTTTGCTCAAAATGTGGTGTTTTTGCAGAAACCTACCTAAGCTGATTACAAAAGAACTACTGAAGGTAGGATGAAACGTTTTTTTTTTTTTTGAAAGCAGAGGGTCTGATCTTTCATTTGGTATATTGTATGTTTATATACAGTTGTGTTCAAAATTATTCAACCCCAATTGAAATTGATTGTTTTGGCCGGTTTGACATTGATTTTGATCATTCAGTCATCCTGCTTACAATTACATCAAAGAGGCATGTGTAGGTAAGACAAATATAACATAACATTTATAATGAAATAACCACAAATGTCTTTTCTGTGCTCTCATCATTTTCAGTTTTATTCAACCCCCAAGTGACATTCAATCTTAGTACTTAGTACAACATCCTTTTACAGTTAAAACAGCTTTTAAACGTGAAGCATAGCTTGACACAAGTGTCTTGCAGCGATCTACGGGTATCTTCGCCCATTCATCATGGGCAAAAGCCTCCACTTCAGTCACATTCTTAGGCTTGCGCACTGCAACTGCTTTCTTTAAGTCCCACCAGAGGTTCTCAATCGGATTTAAGTCTGGTGACTGCGATGGCCACTTCAAAATGTTCCAGCCTTTTTTCTGCAACCATGCTCTAGTGGATTTGGAGGTATGCTTGGGATCCTTGTCCTGTTGAAAGGTCCAACGTCTCCCAAGCCTCAGGTTTGTGACGGACTGCAACACATTGTCATCCAATATCTCCTGGTACTGAAGAGAATTCATGGTACCTTGCATACGCAGAAGTTTCCCTGTACCTGCAGAAGCAAAATAGCCCCAAAGCATGATTGACCCCCCACCATGCTTCACAGTAGGCAAGGTGTTCTTTTCTTCATAGGCCTTGTTTTTCCTCCTCCAAACATAGCGTTGATCCATGAGCCCAAACAGTTCTAATTTTGTTTCATCAGTCCACAGAACACTATCCCAAAACTTCTGTGGTTTGTCCACATGACTTTTGGCATACTGCAGTCGACTGTTCTTATTCTTTGGAGACAGCAAGGGGGTGCGCCTGGGAGTTCTGGCATGGAGGCCTTCAGTACGCAGGGTGCGCCGTATTGTCTGAGCAGAAACTTCAGTACCCACATCTGACAAATCTTTTCTCAGTTCCTCAGCAGTCACACGGGGACTTTTTTCCACTCTACGCTTCAGATAGCGCACAGCAGTCGCAGTTAGCATCTTTTTTCTGCCACGACCAGGAAGCGTTTCAACAGTGCCCTTTGCCTTGAATTTGCGAATGATGCTTCCTATGGTGTCTCTTGGTATGTTTAACATCTTTGCAATCTTCTTATAGCCATTGCCCTTCCTGTGAAGATTAATCACCTCTTCTCTTGTCTTCCTGGACCATTCTTTTGACTTCACCATGTTTGTAACCACACCAGTAAATGTTTAGAAGGAGTTGAGTATCACAGTCATTTTAAAGCTGCCTAATTGGTGCTTATTAGGCTTTATTGCTGTTCCCTGACATCCACAGGTGTTTTCAATACCTGATTGAAAACACTTCAATGAACCTCTGTTCTTCAGAGTGGTAGTTCTTTAAGGGGTTGAATAATTGTGTCAATGAAGAATTCACAAAACAAACATTTACTACTATATTACAAAACCAATTGATGTCATTTTAGTTGCATATGGTTCTTTAAGAAGTCGTTGTAGGATTTCATTCTGAATACAATTACAAATGTACACTAAATTCCCTAAAACCCTTAACAGCATTGGGGGGTTGAATAATTTTGAACACAACTGTATTTGAAGTAGAAAATTTTCTGGAAGGCATTAAACTTTTGTGAAAATCATGAAAAATGCTGGCGGTGAAAGAGTTAACTAGATTTTAACTGCATTTCACTTCTTGCTTTAAATCCAATTCTATTTGACTACAATAAAATTAAATTATAAATGGCAATTTTAGATTAAAAAAGACCCTTATAAGGCATTTGATATCAAATATATACATATTTAAAATGCAATCAATGTGCTGATATTTATACACTTGTGCTAAACAAAACAGTGCTAAATAGCACTAAAAGTGGTTCTCTGGCTCACAATCATAGGGGGACCATTTTAGATACCATATAGCACCTATGCAGTACCTGTATTGTGCTTTATAAAACCATATCTGGTGCTATAGTGGTGCTATATCACCCCTGTATGGTTCTTCATATGTGTTTTATAGGTGCTATATAGCCCTAAAAATGGTTCCCCTATAATTACGAACTTTTAGTGATATTTATTTAGCACTATTTTTTTTGTATATCAACAACAGCATGAAAACAACTTGCAAAAAACCTGAGCTATAATTTAGGGTATATCATCTACTACATGTAAGTATAGATGGATTCTTCCTAAATCACCACCTTACATATATAGGCACATACAAAAATACAAATGCAAATTTAAACACTACATGTTCATAAACAAAACCACTTCCTTTTAACAACTTGGAAAAGTAAAATCCTATTTAGTCAGCAGAGATCTGACTGCACATGTCTGCTCCTTCTGTCTGGAAAATCACCTCATGAAAATCACTGACTCGAGAATGAATCACACCGATGCCAAAGTGCTGACAGCAGATGAAACAACCACTGCCACCACAAAATACACACAGCACACATAATGATGACCCATACCCTCCAGCCCGGCCTGTGGGTGGGTAGAAGCGTTGAGACTGTTCCAGAGTGACCAAAACAAGATCAGCCCCAAAATAGCACAAACTGAACTCCAAACAAATTAGTTTAGCAAAAGGGATATGTAGATAGAGAGTTTTAAGAGCCTCGCATTGAGAACGTGTCTGAATCAAACCAAAATTAGTATTTCACCCTAAAATGAAAATTGCACAAGGAATATTTAAACAAAGTATTTTCAGAGGAGAACAGACAATCATCTCTAAAAAAAAAGACTCTTTTTCTAAAAGAAAATCTTCATAATACTAAACTGTAAAAAAAAAAATGACATATCAGACCAATTTACTTTAAATTGTAAAGTATTTATGGTATAATTAAAGTATCACTGCACCTGCTAACCTGATATGGCAGGTATCACATGACCCACAGCATTAGGGGTGCAAGATAAATTAAAATCATCGAAATTTCAGAAATGTGCATGTCACAATATGCATAATGCAATGATTGACAATAGCCTCTTTCACACAGTAATTCTGGTAAATTACCATGAATTTACCAGAATTAATTTACCAGTAAATACAAAAATGTGCTGTTCACACACGCAGTGGCGTTCCGTTATTTTACCAGTAAGACATCATTCACACATCAGTATCAAAATACCGGTAAATTCGTTGAGAAAGCGGAAGTACCTGTAGCACGCGGCGAGCTCAGTGTTGTATTTGTAAACAATCCACGTCGTTCATAACCACGGTCCGTATTTTGTTGTTTTCACGTCTGAGGTAGACAGTCGCGAAGTTGCTCATGACCAAACAACATTCAATGAGACGACGTCAAACCGAAAATGCGTTTTTAACAACAGTTTGCACTTTAGGCTTCACAGAGGGCGTGCTAAGGACATCGGCAATTCGGCGGTAAGCTGTTTTAAACAACTTTGGTGAAGAAATGTGGACGTAAACTTCAGGTGTGCTCAACTTTCAAACAGCATGTGTTTGGAAACGTCAGTAAACAGTGCGGGGGTAAACGCGTCATCTGTATTAAAACACTATGATTGGCCCAAAGCTGTCAGCGCGGTCTGACGTCGTCCGTTCTAAATGCCGGTAATCCTATAATTTTCGTTCACACATAGCGCTTACCGGTAAATTACTGGTAATCTTACAACCTGTCTTACTGGTAAATTGGGAGCACTGATTTACCGGAAAGGTTCTGTTCACACATTATCTGTTAACTGCAATTTACCAGTAAATTACCAGTAAAGACGGTATGTGTGAAAGGGACTAATGACCACGTTCACATGCACCCTCGTAAAGAGATTATAATGGGATTTTGGCAATATTGCGATTATACTTTACCTCATGTAAAAATAATGGAATTAAAGGGACATTCCACTTTAAAAAAATACACATTTTCCAGCTCCCCTAGAGTTAAACATTTGATTTTTACAGTTTGGGAGCCATTCAGCTGATCTCCGGGTCTGGCGGTACCACTTTTAGTTAGCACAATCCATTGAATCGGATTAGACCATTAGCATCGCGCTAAAAAATAACCACAGAGTTTCGATATTTTTCCTATTTAAAACTTGACTCTTCTGTAGTTACATTGTGTACTAAAACTGAAGGAAAATTAAAAGTTGTGATTTTCTAGGCAGATATACTCTCATTCTGGCGTTTGTGTCCTGTTAAATGCAAATGAGCTGATGTTTGCACTAAATGGCAGTGTCGTGGATGGATAATGCCAATTAAGGGGCGGTATTATCCCCTTCTGACATCACAAGGGGAGCCAAATTTCAAGTACCTATTTTTTCACATGCTTGCAGTAAATGGTTTACCAAAACTAAGTCACTGGGTTGTTCTTTATCACATTTTCTAGGTTTATAGAAACACTGGGGACCCAATTATAGCACTTAAACATGGAAAAAGTCTGATTTTCATGATATGTCCCCTTTAACAAATGATTAATAAAATGTATAGGTATACAATTATATTTGACTTTTAAATTATTATTTTTCATATGTGACACTAAATCTTTTCTTTGGCAGGGCAAGTGAAAACCTGAACCACTGGCCCAACCGGGCAAGTATAAAAAATTATTTCCGTTGAGCCCTGTGTATGTTCGTCATTTGTGCTCTGCATTGGGCTATGTGTGAATAATAAGCATAATCATTTGCGAATAATCCAAAAATAAAAACTGAAGATTTAGCTCCAGTCATCTTACTGCGATTAAATATTTTCTTAAATTTTCTGCAGCCCTACACATTAAATAAGTATACTGAGTATATTGTGCGGCAATTATTGTAAACATGACTGTCTGACTTCTGTCGTGACCAATATACTGGAAAAACAGTCTCTGGCAAACAAACTGTGCGACTAACAGGATTCCTAAATTTCTGCTAACAGAATACAACTGTGGATGAATGATAATGCACAAAGATGCATTAGCAGACAACAAGTGGACCAAGATATGCTTTCAGTGACGTAAACACCCCTGAGCTCAATTACACTGAGAAATCTTCCCTAATTGCTGAAGACCAGAGAGCACATGACACCTAACAGTCTAAATGTCCTTCAATCGGGCTCTGAAAGGGAATTTTCTCCCAAAGATCCCCAGACCAATCCCAGACACATTTTCTGTGCATTTTTCTTAATCTGTGTGTGCATTCACTGTATACATTTATTTATCAGTATGTTCACTGGAATATAAAGATTAACATTCATATTATATACATAAATGCATATATGCATACAATATAGACATGCACAGATGAATATTGTGTCATCAATGCATACTGCATCTGCAAATAGAAAGAACTGCATAGAAATGTGTGAATTAAAACACAAGTCATGTACTATTGTGCAAAGTATAGTGAAAAGACTTGGTGGGAAAACTGTTCCTGGAACAGAGAGCGGAGAACAAGAGAGACTTTAAAGAGGCAAATAAACTTCTAATTCACATTCTGTTTACAAAATTGCGACAAAAGCCTACTACTTGTTGCTGAATCGGCATGTACCCATTTCAAAGAGCTCTGCCTCCATCAAAAGAAGAAAATCATAAAAATGATTCGACTCCTGCAGAGTAATAACATCCCACATATAGACCAAAGATGAATAGGTCCGATTGTTCAAATAATATAACATTGCACAGATTAAGTCGGCTTGCAGTGGGGGACCAACGGGGACGGAAACACGGGTTCAAAAAAAGCTCACTTAAAACAGTATGAGACCCCTGCTAATGCCAAACTTTTAAAACAGAGACAAATATCAGCGAAGGATTGTGAGAAATTCTGTTGGTGGCATTTTCGTTTTCAGAGTCTTTATGAAAGAGAAAATGAACACGAACTCTGTTTAAGAAGATAAACACACTTGGCATGAATGAGGTAGATGGCCAAGTTATTAGACATGAATAAACAAGAAACCCAAGAGCAAGAAATTTAAAGTCTATACAACCGCCTTGCTGAGAAAAGTCAAAAACCATATATCTGCTCCTTTGGGTGATTCTCACGAAAACTTGGTTTTAAAAATGTCAAGCATGAAAATGTAAAAATTGCTTAAATTGACTTTTTTTCCCACCAGACATTGAAAAACAAAGTCTGGAGTAAATGGGAACATTAATTTAAAAACTTTTACTTATCATTTAACACTTTTAGTGACATAATTAAAAAAATTTGTCCTAAAAAATCTCATTACCGCAACAGTCAGAAAACATCAACACTGACATATTTTCAAAATGACATGACAAACCTGAAAGAACATAATTTGGAGATTCTGCACATGCATTTAAAATCAAAGTATTATGCTTCTATTAATTCAATTAACATTTAATAAGCATCTGTTGCGGTAATGATAATCAAAATGTCATGTAAGCATTCTGACAAGACAATATTTCAAATTAACTGTAAAAAATGATCTTACCTGGTAGCCATCTTGAAGTAACTGGTCCATGTGCTTGGTCACTCAAAATCAAACTATATTAAAATTCTGTATGTGTGCTTAAACTGTTCTCAAAAAGTGTTGCGGAGGATGAGAACATCAGGCATGGACACATCATTTTCCTAATTTTTCTTCATTATTATTATACATGAATATTCAGTAAATATTTTTTCTGTCTTCTAAAGTAGTCTAGCAAAACATCCATTTATTTTTTTTCTTAATATTTTTGTGTTAATTTGATTAAATTACAACATAACGCATGTTCAAACACAGCCGGGCACATTGCGGTAATGAGAATTTCAGCAGAAAATGAGATAAAATTTCCAATTATAAATTCTTATGTTGAAATCACACATTGTGCAAGGTAGAACACAGTATTGTGTTAATTCTGATGCTTTTTAATGTTACTATATTACACATTTTAAAGCTAAAATCATTAGTGCCGTGGTGTTTCAATGGTTTCGTGAGAATCACCCCTTTACTGCACTTATTTTGACAAAACACGTGATGCACATGGTTCACATGACGCAACAAACACATATTTTGAAAACGTAAGCCACACATGACACTCCGAACACATATTTTGAATTAGCGCCCCTCGGATGAGCAGTCACAAGCCGCCACTGATGTCAGGTGAAGGACAATTTGGCATCCCAATTGAGCTAACCTGGATGTTTTTGGGCGGTGGGAGGAAATTACCCGGAGTAAATCCACCCTGACAAAGGGAGAACATGCAAACTCAGAAAGGCCACCTGACCCAGCCAGGGTTCTTGCTTCTTGCTGTGAGGTAACGGTGCTAATCCCTGAGGCACTGTGTGTTACCATGACTTTACTATAGTAAAAGTGTAGTAAGCATTTTTATCATACTGGCTGTCATTTGTTAAAACTATGGTTTACTGCATAAACTATGGCTTAACTATGGTTACTGTAGCAAAGCGATGCTGGTAACCATGGTTTAACTTAACCCTTTTTTATATTTGTAGTATAACCATTGTTAATCTATGTAAGGTTTTGATTATGAACAAATGGAAACATCTATGTGGGTGATTCTCGCGAAATTAGACTTATGAGGTGTCATGAAACATTTTGATAAAAAAGTAAATGCAAAGTAAGGGTATCAAAATAAGAAGCATACAGTTACAAACATCTCTTCATGTACTATTTTGCACATGATTTCAAATGACATCATACAAACCAATTTTTTTCCACATTTAAGGGGAAATTTTTCATTACCGCAATGTGTCCATGACTAGATTTGGGTTCTTAGTCATGGAAATATTTTTTAATTAAAAAATCTAAAAAATAAAAAGCTTCAGTGCATGTTATACTATAAACATTTACAGTAAAGAAATGTGGTATTTGGTAATTATTGGTAAATGTAGAGACAATAATAAGGAATATAAATGTGTCCAAGAAAAAAAATTCTCATTATCCGCAACAATTTTCAATCATTGTTTAAGCCCTCAATGAACTAACATTTTCAAAAAATAAAAAATGTTGGATGGAACATAATTGACTGTGACACTCAAGATGGCTACCAGGTAAGCAGTTCTTATTTTTTCCCTCCAGAAAAAAAGTTGTTACTTTTTAGTTCTCATTACCGAAAAAGTTGTTACTTTTTAGTTCTCATTACCGAAACATGAGTTTGTAAATGCATATATTTAATGTAATATCATGTTGCGGTAATGATAATTTTTGATAATGATAATCTAAAAACTGTAAATAATTCTATAGGAAATATTTTTTAAATCCTCTAAAAATAATGGTTATAGTAAGTTCAGACCTTAATCTTATATGTGCAAAAAATTGGCTTTAGGGGCTTTTTTAAAAAATCTGATGCTGGACACCTTTTAAAGCAACACTATGTAGTTTCCATGTAAAAATGACTTACAGCTCCCCCATGTGGTTGAAAAGCGCAACAGTGCCTGGTATCAGACACTCTTTGGCAGGCAGGGGGAGGGGCGGGGCTGTGTTTCCTACCCTCCACCACCAATTTCAGAGTGTGCTTGTAGCAGCTAGGAGGCTGCTCAGGTTGCAGCAACAGTACAATTTGTCCAGTTAAAAGTTGTTCTATCACTGAAATAATTTTAGAGACATTATTTAAAGGTCAAAAAACTACATAGTGTTGCTTTAAGTCTGGATTTCGTGAGAATCACCCATTTGTATTTTTTATAAACATCACATACAACCCTGTCCCTGGGAACACACATACTGTTAAAACCTATACTGTATACCTTGTAATGTACAGTAAGTTGCTTAGGATAAAAGTGTATGTCAATGCATAAATAAATAAACAAACGCCATGTGTGTAGCTAGCTGTATAACAAATGTTAGTTGTTCATTAAATGTCATTCAAATGCATATCAAATGCATGTCACAAGTTAAAAATACATGTGTTGACACTAGTAGACAATGGTGTTACTTCCTTTATGTCAAAGAAACAACACTCTAAAAAATGTTGGGTTACGACCCACTGGGTTGTAATTGAACCTATGCAAGGTATTTCCAACCCAAAATGCTGGGTTGTTTTAACCCAGTGTTGAGTCAAATAAGCATTTTCTGGGTTGATATAAACCAATGGCCGGGTTTGTCCCTTTTTGACTCAACGCTGGGTTGAAAATAACCTAGCATTTTTTAAAGTGTAGTTTGCACCAAATACAGTATCACTGTTGGAGAAAGTTCCATTATTGCATTACTTCTACAAAAAAAAATAATAATAATAATTTATACATGAAATGAAATGACATAAAAGTGAGTATTTATGCAGATGGATTTTGTTTTTGTTTTGGTTGTGCTATTGCTGTACGAGTAGAAATACGTTTGCATTTACTCTAGTCAGGTCTCAGCTCACAGGTTCTCTGTCTACTTCCTAAGCATTCGACCTGAAAAGTTAAGGCTCCTCGCAGATCAATACCTCATTAGTGGCTAAATCCAGCACCACAGATGATTTATTTTTGTAAAGCCACAGCAATGGCCTGCAATTCCTGCATCCAGCAGGATTTCAGTTTTAAAAGGACAGTTCCAAAGAAACACCCAACCACACAGGGAGGATCCAGTCCAGAACTCACGCCAGGTCTCAGGGTCTGTTTTTACCTCATCGTGGCTTTTAAAGGGATAGTTCACCCAAAAATTACAATTCTGTCATTATTCGCTCACCCTCATGCTGTGTAAACCCAGACCAGTGTGACGACTCTTTTTGTGTTGTACAGAAACAAGCATGAGGCTGACAGCCTCTCTCACTTTCAATGCTTGACGTTAAAACATAGCATTGATGTTTTCTAGTGTTCCTCAGATGAGAAAGTTAAATGGGCTTTAAATGATACAAAGATGAGTACATGATGACATTTTTGGGTAGACTATCCCATTCACTAAGCATTTTGCAATGTTCACTCCCTAAAACCACAGCAGGATTTCTAAATGAGGGCGAGGACTTAGGAAATTAACGCATTTGTTTTCATTGAAAACATACTGTTGTCATCAGATACTCAGAAATAAGCAAATGCATGCAAGTAAAGGAACACATTGCACTGTAATAATGGCATGTCACCACCCAACAATAACCAGACGACTGTTATCCTGTCACATACGAAAGAGTACTATGGTGGTATATAAGTGCCAGAATAAGCCAGATCCATCACCGAATTCAGATTTTACTATATAGCCCACCTAATTCTCTTTTTAAAGACATTTATGTATACAAACTGATGTATTATATGAACAGTTTATTCAAATTTACCACATTTTAAGTAAAACTTTATAATAAGTTGGAATTAGTAAACATTTGTATGCATTAACTAACATTAATTCTTGTTAATGTTAGTTAATTAAAATACTACACTGCAAAAAAATGATTTTAAAGAAAAAAATTCTTAGTATTATTGTCTTGTTTTCAGTAAAAATATTAAAACAATTCTTAAATTAAGATGCTTTTTCTTAATGAGCGAAACTACCCAAGAAAATAAGTCTAGTTTTTAGACAAAAATTATCAAATTTAAGTGATTTTGTGCATAAAATAAGCAAAACATCTGGCAATGGGGTAAGCAATTTTTTCTTGAATTTTTCTTGATTTTAGTGTTTAAGAAAAAAAATGGCTTACCCCATTGGCAGATTTTTTTGCTTGTTTTATGCACAAAATCACTTAAATTTGATATGTTTGGTCTAAAAACTAGACTTATTTTTTGGGATCGTTTTGCCCATTAAGAAAACGAATCTTAATTTAAGAATTTTTTTATATTTTTTACTGAAATCAAGACAAAAAAACTAAGTAAAATCTTTCTTGAAAGTCATTTTTTGCGGTGTAGTGTATTAAAAATTACCTTCTTACTTAGTATTTTTGCCTTATTTGAAGTACAAAACGACTTAAGAAAATAAGTCTAGTTTTTAGACAAAAAAAACCTTGAAATAAGTTTACTCTTTTCTTAAACACTTAATTCAAGAAAACATTTCTCACCCTACTGGCAGATATTTTTGCTTGTTTTAAGCACAAATTCACTTAAATTTTATATTATATTTTGCGGTGCAAGTTCTTTTATAGCTAATTTTTTACTTAGTATTTTTGCCTTATTTTAAGAACAAATGTCAAAAAATTATTTTTCTTGATGAGCAAATTTACCTTGAAAAAAGTGTAGTTTTTAGACAAAAAATATCAAATTTAAGTGAATTTTGTTTGCTTGTTTTAAGCACAAATGTACTTACATTTTAGACTTATTTGCTTAGGTCATTTTGCAAATCAAGAAAATACTTTTAGATATTTTTACTAAAAACAAGACAAAAATACTAAGAAAGAAAGTCATTTTTGCAGTGTAATTGTTAACACATACAACCTTATTGTAAAGCGTTACTGAATTTTATCAATTTACTCAACCTCATGCAATCCAAATAGATTTGATTTCTTCTGTTAAACACAATTTAATAATTTTGTATTAAAATGCTGTAATGTTATCTTCATATAAGGCTTTATATAAGGCCAACATGCCAAACTCTCCACAGGTAATTCAGCATATTCGTTTACATCTATACAGTCTATGTTGTAAAGTTTTATAGTTACTTGGCTAACTATAGCATGATTATGCATAACACTTGTTAGTGTAAACACGCATGTGGTTTAATGTGTTCGAACAGCCACACGCCGTCTCTCCGCCCATTTATGTAATCTGAGGTACTGAGATAAATGTTTTTCATCTTTTCTGACCTCTAGCACAAACACACGGTGACAGCCCTATTTTTAGCCTTTCATTGATAAATCTGATCTGCGCGTCTTTCGTTTCATTTTACAAGCGTGTGAAAGTTGAGCGATCTTATTTCACCAATATCAGAGAAAGCTCTTACATATACACGGACATGTAACGTTTACTTAAAACATAAGCATTGGACTCTGACATAATATTAGTTTGCATTCTTTTAAACCCCACATTACTTCCGCTCATGATTAAATGACAGGAGAGGGACTCGTCCACAGACCATCCCCTCAATAATCTGGAGAGAAGCGGTCGAAAATGGACAAAAAGAGACGGATTTAAATACCAAGTGTAAACGTGATGTGTCTCTCTCGTCCACTTGTGATCCGATCGATGAAAACACATCTTAATACCAAGTGTAACAGCCCCTGGGATATTTTTCCTTGTGTGGATGAAAAAGGAGTGTCTAAGCTACGTTTATGGATGTATGTGATTTTAAGCGGACATATCATGAAAACGCCACAATGCTACCATTAGATTTTGTTGTTTTTGCAATGTTATAGTGATCATATATAATTATTTCTCAGTCTCTTTATTAGAATACAACCAGAAAATACAGGAAATGTGTATATAGTATTAAAAACTGTATAAAAGTATAAGCTGAAGAGTCAAGTATTTTGGGTAAACTCCCCTTCTGCTTGAGCAATAGCAGGCAGCTGCAGGATTAAATCCTAATTTCTAATTCTAATCAAATGAGTTCAAGACTTCAGTCCCCTCAAAAAAGCTCAAGATGTGTTTCGTGCCTAAAGAGGTCACACTAAATACTGACTGATGCCTGAAGACGACATTTAGTTCTGAAAATTGTTTTTAATTTTGTTTACATATTTCCTGTATTTTCTGTTTGTATCTTAAAAAAAAGAGTGACAAATAAATTTGGATGGACATTAAAACTTTGCTAAAACAACAAAGCTGGTGATGGTGGCCTTTTGACTTTTGCACAGAACTGTTTATCTTGTAAAATTATTAATTTGTGTTCAACCACAGAAATAAGCCATATACTGTACATCTGGGATGGCATAAGGATAAGTAAATTATGAATTTTCACAATATTCATATTTGGGTGAACCTTTCCTTTAATATCAACAACAATATTAACATGCCCACATACAAATGGTAATAGGTTATAACCATAAAGGCCATAGTATTTAAACGCTACTCCAAACTCCAAATTTCTCCAAACAAACTTATTTTCTTATTTCTCCAAACACACTTTTTCTTAAACCTAAACCATTCGAAAGTAAGATGAAAAACATGAGCTATTTCAAAAAGCATGCGCCAGTATTTCTTCATCATCATACACCCTGTACTGAGTTCATCCTTGTGTTTGTTTTTATAAATTACCAAAATGAGCAGCCAAAACTCCTATAGCCTGAGCAGCATAATAAACCTTCAGCCTGAAGTCTCTCTCTCTCCATCTCTTTTCTCTCTCGTTCTATCAAGGCACTTCTAAGGCTACTTAAACCGAGTGCACCGAAAACAGAAACCACCAGCCAATAATATGCTTTTACCTTAAAACACCCAACAAACATCATTCCTAAAGCTAGATATTCCTCAGATGTGGCATTTATGTTTGTCCATTCACAGCGCAGGTGGATTAAAGTAGCACTGACTCAGGTGTACAGACATGTGTAACCGGCCCTATTTGAACCCGCCCCGAGCGGGGTTATAACCGGTGATAGGTCCAGCATGGGAGTCGGGCACTCTAACAAGGAGGGTAAAGGCCACGGCCTTCAGCGACTGTTGCTAGAGCACCTCTTGAGGTTGTGGATTGAGGTTTATTCAATGCACAGGTCTCACACTGCACTCTAAAAAATGATGTGTTGGATTTACTTAAAATATATATGCACCATTTTTGCAGCACACTTTTTAAGTATTCCCAACTTTGATAGTTTTACTTAAAATTAACAAGAAAACCTGTGTTTTATGTACTTAAATTTTTAAGTAAAGAATGTTGATGAACTCAAATATTTAAGTTCATATAACACACATTTTCTTGTTTATTTTAAGTAAAATTATTCCAAGTTGGGATTACTTAAAAAGTGTGATGCAAAAATGGTGCATATATATTTTAAGTAAATCCAACACATATTTTAGAGCGAAGTTGGAGCAATTTAGTATACCCAATAATCTGCATGTTTTGGACTGTGGTAGTGTACACAGAAAGGTCTGCTGAACAAAGTCTTTGTCTGACTTAGCTCTTGCTTAAATCAGAGACCTTTTTGCTGTGAGGAAATAAATATGCGCGCTAACCCACTGTGTTGCCCTCTACATTGAGCACACACTTCTCAATCATGGTAACAATGAACAAACATAATTTTTTCAAAATAACTCTAAATACAACATATAACTAACATTAACAACATATCAACATAAATAAACCCAGCAAACATTAAAACAGTCATCTTTTTTAGTAAATATTAACCAAACAAGTGAACATGTCGCAATGCATGCTGGGAACTATTCAGACCGTTGTTTTTTTTTTTAAATTGCTTGTTCAGATTACTAAATTTGGCAAGTTGGGTAAACAAATTGGACAAAAACTTAAAACTCCAGTCAACAAATGATATTTGTTAGCAGGATGCTTATGCTTATTTCATTCAGTGAACACAAATTAATGAACTGATGCCCTTCAACAAGGAAAAACTTTGTTTTTTGTTAAAATAACATTTTGAAGTTGGATTTTTTTACAGGGCATGTGCTTAACAAAATGGCTACGACAGATGTCATAATTTTTGGCTGGAAAGGCATCATGGGAAATCACGTGGCTCTATAGTTACTTAAAATGTTATGCTAGATTTACTTAATTTTGATGCAATTGTTATAGTAGTTAGCATTACTTATGTTTTTTCATTTTATTTTTGAATACATTTAAGTTCACCTGGTAACTTACATTTTTGTGTTATACATACTAAATATGTTAAGTAGAGGTTGAAAAGTTATAAATACTAAGTTTTCTGTGTTTAATCCAATTACTTTCATAAGTTATGGTTGTTCAGCCAACGAATCGTTTTTTAGAGTGTGGGTAACACCTAAAAATGTACGTTTATTTAACTTAAATTTTCACTTTAGTTTTTTATGTGTTACCAATTGAAGTAACTTTTTAAGTTGAACTAACTGGCTTCCGTAATACGGGTGATTCTCACGAAACCATTGAAACACCACGGCACTAATGATTTTAGCTTTAAAATGTGTAATATAGTAACATTAAAAAGCATCAGAATTAACACAATACTGTGTTCTAACCTTGCACAATGTGTGATTTCAACATAAGAATTTATAATTGTAAATTTTATCTCATTTTCTGCTGAAATTCTCATTACCGCAATGTGTCCGGCTGTGTTTGAACATGCGTTATGTTGTAATTTAATCAAATTAACACAAAAATATTAAGAAAAAAAATAAATGGATGTTTTGCTAGACTACTTTAGATGACAGAAAAAATATTTACTGAATATTCATGTATAATAATAATGAAGAAAAATTAGGAAAATGATGTGTCCATGCCTGATGTTCTCATCCTCCGCAACACTTTTTGAGAACAGTTTAAGCACACATACAGAATTTTAATAAAGTTTGATTTTGAGTGACCAAGCACATGGACCAGTTACTTCAAGATGGCTACCAGGTAAGATAATTTTTTTACAGTTAATTTGAAATATTGTCTTGTCAGAATGCTTACACGACATTTTGATTATCATTACCGCAACAGATGCTTATTAAATGTTAATTTAATTAATAGAAGCATAACACTTTGATTTTAAATGCATGTGCAGAATCTCCAAATTATGTTCTTTCAGGTTTGTCATGTCATTTTGAAAATATGTCAGTGTTGATGTTTTCTGACTGTTGCAGTAATGAGATTTTTTAGGACTCATTTTTTAAATTATGTTATAAAAAGTGTTAAATGATAAGTAAAAGTTTTTAAATTAATGTTCCCATTTACTTCAGACTTTGTTTTTCAATGTCTGGTGGGAAAAAAAGTAAATTTAAGCAATTTTTACATTTTCTTGACATTTTTAAAACCAAGTTTTCGTGAGAATCACCCATACCCACCCCCCGAACCTCAAAAATCCCATCCGGGTCATGGCACCACTGTAACCGGCTATTCACACACCCATCCCAACTGGGATTCGAACCAGCAATCAGTCCGGCATGGGAGTCGGACGCTCTCACAAGGACTCTAAAGGCCACAATATTTAGCATTTCTAGCTAGAGGACCTCTTAAGGTTGGGAAGGCTTACTCAAATCACAGCTTTTACACACTAGCTGGCCTCCACTACACGAGTTTAATGAGTTTAATACATATTATCATTTTATCATCCTACAACATTAACACACACATCGCACACAACACTTATATCAGTTTTAATAAGAGCACTACTATAAAACACTATAATAATCACATTTCCATTCACATCAGCATATTACTAACTTAAACATAACCAATAACCCCATGCCTTGCGGAAATCAACCTAGATCCCATAATACACAACATTATACACACAATATACAACATTAACGCAAAAAACACAATCTGCTTTATTGACAATTAAATTGAAATGATTGCATAATGACTTGCTTCACTAAAATAATATGACATGACATAATGGAGATGAGCTCAATGATGGCAGACCAGCACAAACATAACGCTAACATTAACATACTATTTAAAACCAATAATAAAGACAATTACACAGATTTAATGGCCCATCCGCAAAGAGATACAATTAACATATTAAAACCTTCATGAGGCAAATTTAAACTCCTCTCAACATCTCAGATTTTCTGTCTGCCATCTATACAAATCTAAATATGTTTACAGTTTAATTTGATACAAAACATACTGTTCAAATCCATTTTGGTCTTTTCAGAAAATATATAATTTTATTTTGGGTGAACTGTCCCTTTAAGATCACATACAATGCGTTCAATATGAGAAGCGCATTAACCACCTGCAGTCACGCTAACAGCGTCATTACCACAAATTAAGTCTGACTTACTCACATAAAAGCAGAAAGAGTTCACCGTATCATCTGACCGGTTTCAAAAGCAATGCATTTTGTTACACCACATACGCAGCCCTGCAACGTAAAACAATAACAATTGACAAATCGATAGCTCGCATCAGGAAATCAATGCAACAATGTGACTGAGCACCATTACAACACTCCCATATCGATCGTCTCCCTCACCTCCGAGATTCAGGAATGGGTGTTCGGAGGTTTGAGGGCACCTTACTTTATTCTGCTACGTCTCACCTGTCCCCAGAGTCACAGAATACAAATGAGAAGGATACAGGTCGTTCGTTCAGTCTCCGCAGCTATATATCAGGCGGACGTGCTGGACTGCGACTCACCGGTACGGCCCTGACAGGACCTGAGGATGAAAAATGTTGTGTCCCTGTGCGGCCCTGACATTAGGCATTTACTTACTGCCCTGGACCGAGGGGGGCTGCGGGTTACTGGTGTTTGCATTTGACGCTCACTGTGGGAAGGACAATGGGGAGGACTCGCAATGTAAAATTACCATGTTGATGTATAGCTAAAATAATCTGGATTTAATTATAAATGTCTGGGTTCATAGTATGGGCCGGTTACTGGTTTCAAGGTATAAAGAGGTCTTAATGCTCAATTCAGATTTTTTGCACTGTTGCACAATATCATTTAAAGGGGACATTTCACAAGCCTTTTTTAAGATGTCAAAAAAATCTTTGTACCCCATATGTGAAGTTTTAGCTCAAAATATCATATAGATAATTTATTATAACATGTTAAAATTGTCACTTTGTAGGTGTGTGCAAAAATGGTGTGTTTGGGGTGTGTCCTTTAACATGCAAATGAGCTGATCTCTGTACTAAATGGCAGTGCCGTTGTTGGATAGTGCAAATTAAGGGGAGGTATTTTACCCTTTAAAATCTCATAGATTCCTTTATATTTCAAATGCCGGTCCGATATTGATCCTTGTTTTATTACGAGCACGGTCGCTTTCTATCTTTGCTTCCTTCTTTTTATTGGTTGTTTTCCTAGCTCTGGTTGTTAACCGAGGAATCGGAAGTTTGTTTGTGAATGTTCTCTCCGCCATCACGCTGCGTTCAATCCAACACACCTGTGAACTTCAGGCGGATGCATGTGATATTGTAATGTGTGCGAGGGGTAGGGGGGATCTGTGGGGCGTGCAGGAACTGTGATTGACAGGCAGATTTTACGCAGCCCTGCGCTGATTGGACCAAATGAACCGGGAGCAGTGTTGGGAACGTTACTTTAAAAAAGTAATTAGTTATAGTTACTAATTACTTCTCACAAATAGTAACTGAGTGTTTGCTGCGCGATGACCGGGCTGCCTGTAAGTGCTTCGTTTGAGATGGGGTACAGCAGCCGCTGCTCGTTGAGAAGAGAGAACGGCGCGTGTTTTCAGGTCAGTCTACAAAAGTCTCCAACCACGTCAGAAAAGATAGCTAGATTTGTCCTATAAAGTCGCTTTTTTGAAATAAAGTCGCTAAAGTGATAAAAAGTTGCTAAATCTAGCGACAAAGTGACCAAGTTGCTCAGACTTTTTTTACACTGTTCGGAGTCGGACTGTGCGTGTGTGAACTCTGCCTCTGGTTGGCTAACGATGGAAGTTAACTTCCATGTGGTTGTGCCACCCCCTCTAACACACACACACCAATCATCATCAGTTATGTTTCACCCAACACACACACAAGAGAAAACAGTGTTTGGCTGAGAGAGCGAGCCTACACGGTTGAAAATCACTTCAGTAAGATCAATTTTAGTAATGCGCAGCATTTTAATGTCAGTAAAGATAACGGCGTTATAACAGGGGAAATAACCATGTCATCCAAAATATTGATGTCTTTCTTTGTTTAAGTTATGTTTTTTGAGGAAAACATTCAGGGTTTTTCAACACTTATTAGTTTAAAATTGCAGGTTTACCTGTAAATGTTCTCGTATGAGGCATAAGGGTCTTATCTAGCGAAACGATTGTCATTTTTGGCAAGAAAAATAAAAAATATGCTATTTTTAAACCACAACTTCTCGTCTATCTCCGGTCATGTGACGCGCCAGCGCAACCTCACGCAATACGTCATCACGTCAATAGGTCACGGATGACGTATGTGAAACTACGCCTGTGTTTACAAGTGTGGAGAAAGAAGACCGTTCCGACGTTGTTGTATGTGGAATGATACTAATTAATGTCTTTGTGTCAGTTTATTGTTTAAAATGATCCGCAAATATGCGTTTCATATATGTAACACGTGACCTCTCTACGTCATTACGCAATTGTGAGGTCGCACTGACACGTCACACAGCCGGAGATAGACGAGAAGTTGTGGCTTAAAAGTGCATATTTTTTATTTTCTTGCCAAAAATGACAATCGTTTCGCTAGATAAGACCCTTATACCTCTTTTGAGATCGTTTAGAGTCCTGCAATTTTAAACTGCATTAAAACTGTTACGTGTTGGGGTCCATTAAAGTCCATTAAAATGAGAAAAATCCTGGAATGTTTTCATCAAAAAACATAATTTCTTCTCGACTGAACAAAGAAAGACATCAACATTTTGGATGACATGGTGGTGAGTAAATTATCTGGATTTTTTTTTAAGAAAATGGACTAATCCTTCAAGTCATGTAATTTATTTGATGTTTACATTTAAAATATATTTTTGAAAGATATTATAATGTAATTTTTTTTTGTACATGGCATACATGTTGTGTTGCTTAAAAAGTTGTTTAAAATAACACACTAGTTTTGCAATGGCAATACCTTAAAACCATGGTATTTTTGCTTAAGGTTATTATACTAGCAATACATTTTTACTGTTAAAGCACCAACCACAGTATTACTCCCAATGCCGTCATTGCACCACCACATGGTACCACTACATTACTTTTATCAAATGAAACAAAAAAGATAGTTGAGACTTGAATTCTGAATGCAACTCTGCAAACCGAAACAACCAATCATGCCATCAAGAGAAGGTTCCTATATGATGGCCTACTGGAACAAAGGCATAATTGGCATCTTTTGTGTGACTCGAGAGAAAAAGCTGGAAACAGACACAATCCCATCAACGCTGATGTTGACACACACTGTCGCCTGACACTAGAAAAGCCATTATTTAACGCTGTCATTTCAAAGAGTGAATAGGAAAGGGGATGCATACGAAAATGCACCAGCGCAGAGTGGGCGGCAGCTATAATGTGCCCTTACAGTAATAGCAGACTACACCCAGTCCTACTGCAGATGGCATCCAGAAATAATCCACAAGCGCCGTCTCACACAGATATGGAACAAGACTGCCGATCTGGTGGACTCAAAGTAAAGGCGATAGATTGTTCAAAGAATTGCGGGATTTGGACGGGGTCAATAGCAGTGCCAACATTCAGAATGAAGTTGCATAAAGAGGCAGAACTCACCACTATAGAAGCGGATCATGCAGCTGAGATCCGAATTGGCCGCTTCCTGCTGGACCCGAAGTGGGTCGTCATAACCCATAGCAGTCAGGTAGTCATAAACCATCTGAAGAGGACGTTCAGAAGGGTCCAACCTCCTATACAAAGAGTAAGAGAAAAGACTCTTTAAATGTATATACTTAAAATCAGAAATGAACGAGTCACATTAATAACCAGTTTTGTATATAATGACAAATACACACTTTAGACATGAAGTAACATTCAAAAGTTTGGAAATTCTTGACTAAATGCTTCTTATGATCTTAAAAATCTTTTAATTTAAGGGTAAATGTTTAAAGGAAAACATTCCAAGGTTTTTCTTTATATTAATCGACTTGAGTGGATCTCAAGAGTTTTAATGCAGTTTAAAATTGCAGTTTCAATGCAACTTCAAAGGGCTCTAAATCCCAACCGAGGCATAATGCTGCATTCACACCAGCCGCGGTAGAGGCGTCAAGCGTGAGTGATTTCAATGTTAGGTCAATGTGAAGACGCGTTGACGCGCGTCTGGAGGTCTCGCGCCTCGAATG
This sequence comes from Misgurnus anguillicaudatus, assembly GCF_027580225.2. Taxonomy (NCBI): domain Eukaryota; kingdom Metazoa; phylum Chordata; class Actinopteri; order Cypriniformes; family Cobitidae; genus Misgurnus; species Misgurnus anguillicaudatus. The sequence goes on along the minus strand of NC_073357.2, from coordinate 52,603,587 downwards.
AGGCATTTAGCGCGCCATGGTAGACCCGATTCCGGCTAATTCGCGCGTCTAAAATACGTGCCACGTTAACCAATCCGGAGCTTGCTGTAGTAGTGACGTGATTACAAGAAGCGAGCAGAGTTGCAGAAGCCCCTCCCATGATGCGAATTTCCGCGTTTATGTCTCGATGACTAGAATTTCACGCGAATGAAACGAGTAAACTCAAAATGTTAAAGCGGCAAACTAGACGCGGAAGACGCGAATTTGACGCCTCAAACGCGGCGGTGTGAACCCACAGTAAGGGTATTATCGAGCCAAACGATTGTCATTTTCGCCCAAAAAATACCTACTTTTAAACCACAGCTTCTCAGCTTGCACTAGCCGTGTGAAGCATCAGCGCGACCTTACGTATTATGTAATCACGTCGAAAGGTCATTTAAAGTGCACCTATTTCTTTGCTAAAAAACATTATTTTGTGTATTTTGTACAATGTGCTCACGTGGTTTATGGTAAAAAAAACACATTATTTTCCACATACTGACATTTTTGTAGCTCCAGATTTCACTCTCTTCCTGAAACGCACGGATTTGAAAGGCTCTGTGTCCCTGATTGGCCAGCTAATCTGTACGTTGAGATTGGCCTGAATACCTCTGAGGTCAGCCAAAAATCGTTACCATGTTTGAAAGATTCGGTCACAATGCAATGCTAAGAGGAATAAACTTACAGGCTGTGAGTCCGATGCGGGAGGAATTATGATAATGTCAGTCTTCTCTACTTCACCAATCACAGGAAGTAAACTGTTGCCTACAATCCGTGTGTTTGTTGTAGTCCAAAAAAAGAGATTTACGTTGGAGACGATAACTCGCATCATTGTTTACTTAGGGGTTTGTACCTTTTGCATATCGTTAACATGTACTAATACACACTTACACACCAAAGGAAATTTAAAAACGTGAATCGGACAATAGGTGCTCTTTAAATGTTTGAAATTACTTTTGTAAAAAAAAAAGAAACTAAAACTTTTATTTCAAAACTTTTACATTCCAAAGCTGATATGATTGGGCCCCGAACATGTGCAAGTATACCAGCTTTTAACAGGCATGACAACACAGGTGTTTCAATTTAGGATCAGACACATCATCCTGACAAGCATCTCCCTCAGAATTTGGTTTTCTCCCAAAAAGCCAGCCAGAAAATATATCCTAATCCACAGGGATCAGATCAAGCCCAGCTCCAGACTTCGGCAGTCATTAAAGAGCTTCTGAGCTCATAACATCCGACAATACTCACTTAACAATCAGTCTGCCGGACTGACACGACAATCTTTTTGTGACGTGAAAGCATCTTGCGTTTTATTAAAACCGTCCGACCTTATAATCATCAATCTTGCACTTCACCTGATTAAATCCTCATCTCATTCCAGCATCCTAATCCTGTTAGCGGCTCCTCGAAGCAGATAGGCCTGCGAACACTGCAATCCATGAAGCACGACCCAGACCTACATGTTAGTACGCAGAGCCGTCAGGTGCCCTCATGTTAAGCCAGCGCAAGGGTTGGTGGCCTCGCTCCTCGAATCAGCTTCAACGAACTGAGCTTTTATAGCTTTGCTCATGCAGAGCGTAGCTGACAAAGATGCTTTTGGGATTTAACGGCTTCTCGCGTCTTACCTGAATTGAAATAAACAAGAGAGACACGCGGGCAACACCATGCACAAATATCACCAATGTCCATGTGAGCTGCACTAATGTGCCAACTCCTCAGAGCTTATTCAGCTTAGATGCCTGGCTTTGCCACGGCTCAGGGCTGGACTACTTCCTGCAAAATAATGTGATTTCAGCCATCTCGGCTGCAGCGCAGTCATTCCCAGAAGGGCAGAGAGAGGGGAAAGCATGACTTGCTTCTCTTTTGTTGGTAGGCACACCTTTGAAATCACCACAGACACGTCAGGCGATGGATGCTAGATTGAAAAGAGCATTTTATGCAAAAACACACACATAGAGGAGGAACACAGATTGCTCACACTTAGTCCTGTCGCGATTATGACTGTATCGACTTATCGAACGAAAGGTGAACATGACGTCGGTAGTTTTTTGAGAGGCGATATATTAGCGGAGAGAGATATTAGCTACTCAAGTTACAACCTGGCATCTCTGACGTGAGGAGAGAAATTTAACATAAAGAGCTGGTGTCATGAGCAATTCGGTCCCCCCTGGCAATTCTGCCCCCTTAGGACCCCCGCGTGATTCCATTGGCTGAAAAAACTCATGGGTAATTTTCTTAGCGCCTTATTACAATTCCTACAAAATCGCTTTATGATTTATGTAGTTAGAACGTTGTTAAAATTACAATCGATGTCTTTTAAATTATATGTTTCATATAGTAGTATATAAATGAGTCTATAGGTGGGAGATCTACACATTGCTTGTGTCATTTAGATATTTTATACTGTATCCTTTCCACTTTTTACTGTGTAAAGTTAACAAATTACTTATACAAAACATGATTACTACATAGTTGAATCACACATTAAAATTATAATTTATAAGCCATGATTACTACACTTTTACTATAAAAAATACATTCCGTAAGGTATGTTAATAATTTACAAAAATAAAAGTATTGTTTTTGTAAAGCAGATGATGACACAACAGTACTGACGTGTCTGCAACATGAATATTAGTTTATTATATTATTTTTTTGTTAACTTTTATTTTTAAAAAACTTGTATGCTTCTATTTTGTACAACGTAATTAGCTTGCTAGACCGCTAATGCAGACGAGTGCTGCGTCCGAAAACTCAAGGAAGTGACTCGTTGCCTCGCTGCCTCATGAGGAAATGACTTCGGAGGCATGAAGGCAGCTCAGAGAAAGACTTTCGGACGCACTTCAAAGGCACCGTGTTTGAAATCTAAACAAAGAGCGCCTTTGTGATAACTAATCACATATTTGAAAACTACAATACTAATTTCTCGCTAGAAATGCAATTAAAATGTGAAAAGTGAAAATCTACCTTCATTTACACTAAATTTGTGCTCCAGTCGCTTCCTTGGCCGGCATTTTATTTTTTCGAACTTGACAGGCTCGACCAATCACATTCTTATTGTAAGCCCATGCATAGGTATCTTAGGAGACAGGAAGTAAACCTAACATTGAATTCGGACATGTCTTGATGCCTGCCTTGGAAAGCTGCCGCAGAAAGCAGCAATTTAGAGTTTTCGGACGCAGCCGAGATATCGCAATGACAATTTTTTGAACAGACATTAGTGGTAGGTACCAATCGGGGTCATAGGGGAGACCGAATTGCCAGGGGCTACCGAATTGCTCTTGACAGCGGCATGTCTACTCTGTTCAAAAACTGAGGCAATGAAAAGAGCTATACAAATTAAAAGTCATCTGAACATAATCATAACATCTAGTGTTTAAGTCTGAAGGGGATCGCACACCGGCCGCGCAGCTCGGCGCCGCGCAGCGCCGCGTCGCGTCGCGCCTAGGAGAACTCGGAGGTATTGTAAACCGGAAGTGCACATTAAATAGCGCGAGCTTCGTCAGATAACGTCTATTTCAAAATGTAAAATATACGTTAGCAGCCAATGTTACTTGTTAATGATTTGGGACACATATGATGTTATGTAATGTTAAACTGTGTGAGTGGCGCTGTGTGGCGCGACAGGGATTAGAACAACTTCCTGAGTCACAGCTGGGCGGCGCGGACAGGCGCCATCTGGCGGCGCCGGTGTGCGTACACTCATAGAAAACAATGTGTTACATTTTTTTAGAACGGCGCGGCGCTGCGCGGCGCTGAGCTGCGCGGCCGGTGTGCGATCCCCTTGAGGTGTAGCCATTATAAACGTGACTGCGCATAATCGGGCATACTCGTCACAGATGCGATCAGAGTAACACACGTCTAAAGCAATTAACCCTGTGAAGCTGGGATTTACACTGAACAATCACTATTAGCTGTTTAAAATTGAAATGCATATTTTATAATATTAATGTATGTTTTAAATATTTAGAATATTTTTCTTACATTCCAATTATATATTAATATTTCATATTTGATATTTTTTAGCTTAATATTCTTAAAAATCAAAGTTGTGTTTTTAGAAAGGATGTTCTTGCATTATTATACTATTTTATTGTCAATTATAATCAGTTACATAAAATGGTCTTTAAAAGACAATACTATCGACTATCGACATTATTTCTGGGGCAATTAACCGACATATGAAAAGTAGCTATTGTGACAGCCCTACTTCCTTTATTACAAGTGTTTTTTCAACGTGCGTTCCAAAAGTTGAAGTACAGTTGTGTTCAAAATTATTCAACCCCCCAATGCTGTTAAGGGTTTTAGGGAATTTAGTGTACATTTGTAATTGTATTCAGAATGAAATCCTACAATGACTTCTTAAAGAACCATATGCAACTAAAATGACATCAATTGGTTTTGTAATATAGTAGTAAATGTTTCTTTTGTGAATTCTTCATTGAAGATCCTTAAAGAACTACCACTCTGAAGAACAGAGGTTCATTGAAGTGTTTTCAATCAGGTATTGAAAACACCTATGGATGTCAGGGAACAGCAATAAAGCCTAATAAGCACCAATTAGGCAGCTTTAAAATGACTGTGATACTCAACTCCTTCTAAACATTTACTGGTGTGGTTACAAACATGGTGAAGTCAAAAGAATGGTCCAGGAAGACAAGAGAAGAGGTGATTAATCTTCACAGGAAGGGCAATGGCTATAAGAAGATTGCAAAGATGTTAAACATACCAAGAGACACCATAGGAAGCATCATTCGCAAATTCAAGGCAAAGGGCACTGTTGAAACGCTTCCTGGTCGTGGAAAAAAATGCTAACTGCGACTGCTGTGCGCTATCTGAAGCGTAGAGTGGAAAAAAGTCCCCGTGTGACTGCTGAGGAACTGAGAAAAGATTTGTCAGATGTGGGTACTGAAGTTTCTGCTCAGACAATACGGCGCACCCTGCGTACTGAAGGCCTCCATGCCAGAACTCCCAGGCGCACCCCCTTGCTGTCTCCAAAGAATAAGAAGAGTCGACTGCAGTATACCAAAAGTCATGTGGACAAACCACAGAAGTTTTGGGATAGTGTTCTGTGGACTGATGAAACAAAATTAGAACTGTTTGGGCCCATGGATCAACGCTATGTTTGGAGGAGGAAAAACAAGGCCTATGAAGAAAAGAACACCTTGCCTACTGTGAAGCATGGTGGGGGGTCAATCATGCTTTGGGGCTGTTTTGCTTCTGCAGGTACAGGGAAACTTCAGCGTGTGCAAGGTACCATGAATTCTCTTCAGTACCAGGAGATATTGGATGACAATGTGTTGCAGTCCGTCACAAACCTGAGGCTTGCGAGACGTTGGACCTTTCAACAGGACAATGATCCCAAGCATACCTCCAAATCCACTAGAGCATGGTTGCAGAAAAAAGGCTGGAACATTTTGAAGTGGCCATCGCAGTCACCAGACTTAAATCCGATTGAGAACCTCTGGTGGGACTTAAAGAAAGCAGTTGCAGTGCGCAAGCCTAAGAATGTGACTGAACTGGAGGCTTTTGCCCATGATGAATGGGCGAAGATACCCGTAGATCGCTGCAAGACACTTGTGTCAAGCTATGCTTCACGTTTAAAAGCTGTTTTAACTGTAAAAGGATGTTGTACTAAGTACTAAGATTGAATGTCACTTGGGGGTTGAATAAAACTGAAAATGATGTGAGCACAGAAAAGACATTTGTGGTTATTTCATTATAAATGTTATGTTATATTTGTCTGACCTACACATGCCTCTTTGATGTAATTGTAAGCAGGATGACTGAATGATCAAAATCAATGTCAAACCGGCCAAAACAATCAATTTCAGTTGGGGTTGAATAATTTTGAACACAACTGTATTTCAACTGGCTGCGGCTATTTGAGCGCGCTTGCCACGCATCTACATTCAAAATAACGTATTTGCGCGCGCAAAAGACGTGAAATGTGAACCGCCCCTAATGCCCCATGCAGACTGCCAACGACTAGCAATAATAGCAAAGCGATGCAATCTTATTCATTTCAATGGAAGCTTGGCGACTTTGGGTGACACAATCGAAAGTGACCGTTGGCGACTGGATGGGTGTGTCCAGCGATGCGAGAAAGTTAAAGGTCACATTTTTTCTGATCCCATTTGTTAAACTCTAGTTAGTGTGTAATGTTGTTATATTGGCATAAATAATAGCTGTAAAATGATAAAGCTCAAAGTTCACTGCCAGGTGATATATTTTCTTTAGCAGAATTCGCCTTTCAAAGCCTACAGCAAACGGCCGGTTTGGACTACAACCCTCTACTTCCTGCTTTAATGACGTCACTAGAACAGTTTTTTGACTAAACTCCGCCCACAGGAATACATCAGTTGCCAGCTAAGCTTACCGCAAGCTAAGCTGCTATCGAATCAAAACACACTAAACAAGCTACACAATCAGAACTCATTACGTATTTCAGAAGGAGGGACTTCATAGCCCGTTTTGAAGACAGTGACAACAGCGCTATACAGATAATTAAATTGTGTCAAAAATACTGCGTTTTTTCACACAGGAAACACGAACACGCTATATTGCACACCTTAAACGCAATCATAGCTTCAAAAACACTGGGAAGATGGAGCCGATGGTGTAGTGGGCAACGCTCCGATATGTAGTGCTTTCGTGTAAAAAAAATAAAATGGCAGCAACAAAAAAACAGGAAAAACGGGACCTTTAATTTTATGCAAATGATAAGCGATTTGCAGGAGCGACTACCAATGGGAGCGAAGCACTGAACTTCACGTTATCCTTCTCTCTTCAGTTACTGGAGTGGATGGTACTCATTTGTTTATGACAATCGGATTTATAAACGCCTCATTGAAAAAAATGGGCGATACACCGGGAGAAAGTTTCTGGTGGTCTAAACGAGTAGTAAGTCAGTAGGGTCATTTCAATATCATACAAAATTTCAATATTCATCTTCTTGAAATGGGGTTTTTCATCCATATCTGCATCCAGCAAACCCACTGCCACAAGTGATCAAAGTTTAGCCATCTTTCTCTTAAAGGCGGAGTGCATGATTTTTGAAAAACACTTTGGAAAAGGGAGTTGGCCCGAGTGCAAACACACACTTGTAGCCAAAATAAAACGTAGCGCTTTTCTAAGCGGATTTAAAAGAGGAACTATATTTTATGGCGTAATAGCACTTTTGGGAGTACTTCAACTCGCCTGAAAAGTCCGCTCCCCTTCTCCCTCTCATAATGGGAGAGGGAGGGTGTTACTGCGCCGAGTCGAAGTACTCCCATAAGTGCTATTACGCCAAACAATATAGTTCCTCTTTTAAATCCGCTTAGAAAAGCGCTACGTTTTATTTTGTACCACCAAACTTGCTCGTATAACTACTCGTCTTAAATAGGAAAAACGTTGATGTGTTTGTTCACTTCTAACTTTATCTCTGTTTGATACCATTGAATGAATGGGGCTAAGCTAAATGCTATCGAAGTGTCGCAGCGTGCCCCAGCGCCCACGTGCACGCACACAGACGACAGAGGGATGTATCAACAATTCCTAGTTAAGGTAATAACATAGTTCAATATCGAAAATGAGTAGACTATTCCTTTAAAGTACTCTCTGAAATGTTACGCTGCAGCAGTTGAAACGGTTTGACGAACACAATTTTCTTTCTTCTATTAGTCTATTTCTAATTAAAAGAGGAAATTGTTTTAAATACTTAATTATCTTTAGTTTACGTAACAACCTTGTAAAAATTATTTGCATTTTGATAGTCAGACCCAGGTTGTTTTAAAGCAATAGTTCACAAAATAAAATAATTTTATGCCATTATTTTGTGTGTGTGTGGTACCTGATGAGGTCTCCGTGCAGCTGGAGATAAAGACCCTGAATATCTCTCTGAGCACACAGCTCCTCCACGGTGGTGTTGGTGGAGCAGAGCACCAGCTTCAGGTCCGGCTGGGCGGTAGAGGAGGTCTGGGGTCCCGACGATGGAAGCTGGGGCTCCGAGGCCCCATAGAGACACACGCAGCCTCGCTGAGCATCACCTTTCAGCCAGTCCCGCTCGCGAGAGCCAAACCGCGTCTTCCGGGTCACGCAACCTCTACTCCCGTTGCGCTTCATGTTACGCTGGGGACGAGAATCTGGATTAGATGCTGCTTCATCGCTGTATGCAATAAATAGACATAATTCGTGTACTGTAGCCAGATGATCTTCTATTTATGAGGTATTTGAAGGCCAAAGGAGTAATAGGAAGCCGTGTCTTGGCATCCACAAGCTGGTGAGTGTTTGCCACCCCACCCAGTAACACCAGGCTTTGTTTTGGGTTACACCAAACGGCAGCAGCCCAAATGTTTACCAGAGGGCACAAACGCCCTGGAGAGAAGTGCGAATCGGGTCACTTTTGAGACGACATGAAGTCAGCCTGGTGAAACTGTTTCCTTTTTTTAATGTGAAATAAGTTGGCACAGCAGATTACTAGGCTATTTTATTCAAAGTGGCATAAAGCATTGTTACTTTAATCATTACTGAATTAACATTACTAACCCACATCATAATCACAGGCTTCAATGTGATAACATATCAAAACAATCTTTACACTCCTCTACGACTATTTAGGTAATGCAGCAATAATGATGATTCTAAAAGATAATCATATCTAAAGATCATCTCTGACTCAGCATTAGTTACCTTTCTAATCACACGCTCCACCAAACAATAAGAAACACTTCTACAGTAACACTCCTCTATGTCCCTGTTGATTTACATTATGATTCAAAACAACAGTACTGACCTTTAAAACACTGATAAGCATTATTAAAATCATCACATTGAATATGAATGTTAAGAGAGTACTGTGCCTTAGATATCCTAACTGCAAGCAAACAGTAAATCTAATTTTAGTCAGAAACCCCATAGTAAGCTCACCAAGGTAACTCTGCATACAGGAGGGGGATGCAACTGACATTTATTTTCTGTTTTGATTATGTAGCGAAATGCCTAAGGACAAATTTCAGGCAAATTTCCTTTAGGAGTGTTATGTGAGGTTTATTGTGACGGTAACATCATGGGCATCACCACCACACACACAGATTAAACGGTTGCAGAAGTTACAGTATAACAATACTGTAACCATTGTTATGCATCTATTAAAGGTGCCAAAGAATGCAATGAAATAATATGTTATTGTTTTCTGATATAGAAGGTATGTGGCTTTATTAAGTGCAAACATTTTCCAGAGACAATTTTACATGTCCATTTACAACCCTGGGATTTGCTTTTAGAATCAAATGGTCTATTATTACCTTATTTGGATGGTCATGAATAATAAATGTTGAGCTCTGCTCTGATTGGCTGTTTCACAGAGCAGCTCCTTTCAGTAGCTCTGTGTGCGTGTAAACAGACCTAATGTTTGAGTAGTGCTGGGCGATAATTCGATAACGATAATTTTACTGTTATAAATTTTCCCAATAAAACTATAAGGACAGTTCCATAAGTGATCGGTAATGTTTGCGCATTGTGCGTAATGTTGCGCATGCACTTCCGGATGCGGCACGTGCTCTAGGTTTTCAATCACAGAGTCAGTTTGACTTGAAGGAGTGGAAGATGAGGCAAGTTATTCATTTATTAGTAGAGCCCTATGATTTTCACGATGCTGGACAGAAACACGGAATCCAAATACATGGAAACATTTTCCGTTTGTATAATGTTGGACGCGCAAACAGGGTTCATCAAAGCCCGAAACACAGCAGACAAAATAAGTACCGTATACTGTACTTTCTTTCAGCGTCCGACTTGCACGAGCACATGTCCGCACAGCTTTTGCGCTCCCACAGCAACATAACGCTCTTGACATCCGTTTATCAACGTGTATAGCTCGTATATGTATAACACATGCATGATCACTGAACTAAGTTTTCTTTCTTGTTTAAGTGAACATAAACAGCTGGATGAAACTTAAAGCAGTCGTCTTGGGTCTTAAAGTTACAGTAGCCTGCTGCTTTCTGTGTCAGAAATGTGTTGATTTCATAACAAATATATTTACATTTAATACAGATGCCTGAATATTAAAACAAGATTTAAGTATTTGTATTTGTCATGTTCTGAATAAAAAGTAGTTTAAAACCATTATTATCCGTCTGGTTTTTACAATTTTCATTCAGGAGCATAAATCTGCCTCTACATTTTTAAAGACATGAATAAAGATTTGATATTTATCATGAAAATTATCGATATCGACTGATATGGAAAACTTTTTCTTGATCATTTTTTTGGCCATATCGCCCAGCCCTATATTTGAGCCTGTTTTTGAATTGTTTAGAGATTGTTAATGGACGTTTCTGAGCGGAAGTCGGTGTTTTTTAGTATGGACCAGCAAAACTGTAACGTCAATAGTAGAACTTCATCCTGAACTCTAGCATATAGCATTAACTCTTTCCCGGCATTGACGGGTTAACTCGTCAATTAAGAGAAAACGTTTCCCTGCCAACGGCGAGTTTTTCCGGCAATCCGTATTTCCGTTATTTTCCACCAGGTGACGCTTTTAGCCAACTTATAAAACCTGAAAGTATTAAAAAATTTATTTTTCTTTTTTTTTTAAGAAACCTACCCATATTTAAGAGGTGATAAAAGGAAAACAAATAAGGGTAGGATTAAAAAAAATGTGTTGTTGTTGTTTGAAAGCAGAGGGTCTGTTCTTTCATTTGATATATTGTATATTTATATATTTAAATATGAACATTTTTCAGAAGGCATTAAATTATTTTGTGAAAATCATAAAAAATGCTGCCGCTGGCTGGCAACTTTTTAAAAAACGCTGGCGGAAAAAGAGTTAACTAGCATATAGCACTAACTGAGCAGTCACTTTGTTTTTAGAATTGTAACAGCATTGTAATAAATGTAATGTTTGGGGTGTACATCACGACTGTAACGTCACAGCAGGTGTTATGTTGAGATTAGCTTGTTTTCCAATGAACAAATGCACAAGGTTTGCATAAGAACGAGGAAACAAGTGTTTGAAACTCACGATATGTCATTATGTACAGAAATCTTATTATTCATCTATGCCTATGTAAATACAGTTTTCCATTCTATGGCACCTTTAAAACAACTAACATCTACATTTTGAAGCCCGGGAATTTTGGAAATATCCAAGTTAAACCTAAGGAAATTATTTGTTAACTTTGGGTAATTTATACAAATTGTATCACACACAAACATTAGCTTTCTCAATATCCGACTTTTCTTCATTTATGTGCCGCATATCCCATATATTCCTGTGTAATTATTTTCATGGAAAGTTTCCAAAATGCCCAGAAATGTACACATAAATAATAATAAATATCCAGAAGAAGATTCTGATTCGAAACCTATACTATCCGTACCAAAGCAACAATAAAAAAATTTAATGGTTTCTTTTACACATACTTGCATGACCCATATCAGCCAATAAAACCATTACAACCACTGGGCCTTATTCCAGTAGGATTTAATGGTGTTTTATTAGTTCCCATCAATCAGATAACATCCCACCAACATAACCCAACACATTACCAGTAAAGACCCACAGAGACCATTATAGTTTTCATTAAAACCAATACAAGTCCCATCACAAGCATCACATCCATTCAAATTTAACTGAAGGCACTGTTTATTTCAGCAGGGATCAGTGACTATCTTATAATGAGCTGCCTACCTAGCAGCATTTTGAGAGTCACTTGAGTTCACCCAAATGCCCTGAGCTCAGATGACTCGAAAATGCCCAAAAATGCTGCCTGTTAAGGTAGATAGTTCATGTTTTGAGACACATCAAGCCATAAGAAGGGTTGTGTATATATAAATAAATCAGATGTTTACCATTTAAACCATTCCGAAATTCCTTGAAGTGCGCTTTGGACCTTATTCCCGTAAGATTAGGTTCTCATCAACCAGATAACATCCCACCAATAGAACCCAACACATTACCAGTAGAGGCTTTAATGAGACCATTATAGTTTTCATTATAACCAATACAATTCCCATTATAACCATTAAACCATTACAATCTCTTTAATGGATTCTCTCATAATGACCAGACTAAACAGCATTTTGGGGAATCATGCGGAGTCACCTCAGTTGACACAAACGCACTGAGCTCACGTGAAAGTACCCTACGTAGACAGCTCACTAGGTTCATTAGTAGGTTTTGAAACACAAGCAGCGTATGAGAAGTGTTTCTTTCATACAAATAATAATTGCTGTTGCATTTCACGGAATCACGCGTAGTACTTTGGCCCTGCTCCTTATCGGCAACATTTCAAACACGGATATGCTGGCTCCGATACCTTTAAAACGCGTATTCCTGTCGCTGTCCGGGCTGTCGGTGCAAGGGCTCGATCTGATCCCGCTTCACGGAGCGCCGGGTTTAGCGTCGCGCGGCCGTCCTCCACATCAGCTGCGTTTTGACGCTCCGCGTCGGCACTCTGGAGCGAGCGCGCCGTGTTTTTCTCGTCCTTCATCGCGCCTACATTTGATGTCTTTCAGCACAAAAATCCAGCCGTACGACAGCAACGGTCGACCGATACATTCCTGTACATGAGGCGGTAGAAAAAGCCCATCCTGATCTGACGAGAAGCCATCATGAGACTGAAGCGCACGGCTGTCAAATAAACTCAATCAATAAACATTAGGTAGGCGGGGCTAGTTATTATTCATAGAGCAACGCCCATTTCTGTATTTCCGGTTGAGAATTATTCATGAAGCAGGTGTTTTGGAAGGGATTTTAAATCTCCATCTAAGTCTTCCATTTATTTCTTAAATTCTAATCTTATATTCCTTACATATGTGCACAATAATAATACAAATACCGAATTTTTATTACATTTTTTTTAATATTTGATTCAAATTTAATGATATAGTGACTACATTTATTTAACTTTTTATATTACTGTTGAATATAAATGTTTTACCTGTTAATGCTTCTATTTATGTCATTCTGCAATAATAAAAAAATCATGTTAAAGTTGTAGATATTGCCAGAGATATATTGTATTTCATTTTTTTAACATTAGATAAAGTTATCCCATCGATTTAAAAAATAATAATAATTTAGGTTTTGGATTGAGCAATAAAAATACAGTTTTAAAATACAAGTTACACAAGCATTAAGCTATTAATTTAAGCTTGCTGTATGTTCCTGCAAAATAAAGCAATAAGCCCCAAGAAGCAGTGGGTTACCAGTGCATTTTATAACAGCTAAGGGGCGTTTTTTTTCAGTTATCACCTCTCAAATTTTCAGCTAAAAGCGGAGATAAATTCATTTTTGTGAAGAACTTTTGTAAGAGATCAGATTCAGAACCATCAAAACTTAAAGGAGCAGTATGTAAGAAATGTATATCAATTAATCATAAAATGGCCCTGATATGTCACTAGACATTAAGAAATTATTTTCATTTCAAATACTTATATCACTGAAAAAAGTGGTCCGGCCAGAATATTGTCATTTAAAAAGTAGAGTTGCAGCCCTCAACTGATGTTTATGTTGTCATGTTGTGTATTGGCCACCAGTTGTGTGATTGCAGTACCAGTTTTAGCCACAAGTTTTGTGATTGCAGTACCAGTTTTGGCCACAATCCTACATACTGTTCCTTTAAGTTACACGTCATGCTAAATCCACCACAACGCTGTTGTGTCGAGTAAATGCGTCAGTGTTTAAGTTGGGTAAGATTGCCATCTAGTGGATAATAGCGGAAATATCAATTTAAGACAAAAACAACCCGGAGAACGTTTTCTCTTTATTGACGAAATGACTCAACAATATTTATTGACATTTATCTGGATATCGCCATAATTGTGCAAATGTAGAAAAATTAAAATATGATTAAAGACTGTGGTGTTTATTTTCATAAATCAGTACGCAGCAACAGTGGCGCAGAACGCGTTTCAACCAATCAGGATGAAGAACCAGAACGAGCCGTTTTATAAAATAGTGTAGTATATAGAATTATCCATGATAAAATAACATTAGTTAAACCAAAATTTCTTTTGATTTCTTTTTTTATGGTGACTAAAATGATGGATAACACAATGGTTCAATGGTTGGCACTGCTGCTTCCCAGTTAGAGGGTTCCTGGGTTGTGACTGGCCAAATTAGGGAGACTTTCTATGGAGTTTGGAAGTTGTCCCTGTGTTAGCGTGTGTCCTTCTGGTACACCAGTTTTCCCCACAGTCTAAAAACATGCAGATGAGGTAAATTGGAGTCACAAACTTGCCCTTAGGTGTGTGCATGTGAGTGTGTATATGTGCCCATGGCCCAAAAAAAGACTCCAACCCTCCAATGAGCATGCATAGGATAAGCTGGTTTGGAAAATTCATTTATTTTGGAATTTAAAATAAATAGATAGATAAAGGGACTGAAATTATTTGATAAAATAAATATTTTAGTGCTACTACTTTGGTGCTTTAATTGTTAGTCTCTAACTGTGACTTTGTACATTTTGCATTTGTTTGATGATAACTAAAATGTCAAAGTAAAACAAAACATGTTTTATTTTATAATGAATTGGTGAAACAGTCATGTATTTAAGGGTTAAAAGAGAATAGGGTCAGAAATTGTATCGTTTTTTTTTTTCAGAGTCTTACAGTCTTATCAAGAATGGTAGACCTCTGTCACCTTTACTGGAGTGATCAGCCCTTCTTATGCAATATGTTTTCAACAGTGGTTAAAATTTAAACACAACATAAATATTGTTATACACCATAAATCAGTTATAGGCTATTGAAGGGTGTATGTGTAGTCATATCAAAACGTGACTGCTTTATCAAAGTTAAGTGTAATCATAGTTTAACCTAGTTCAAAACAGTAAACAGTTAAGATATAGTTCTTTCCAGTTAGCTAAAACCTACAGAGCCGTCCTTCCTTACGTAGGCAGATTGTGGTAGAAACAATGGTACATTTGTGTAAAGTATAACATTTTACATATATTTTTTTTAATTATATGAAGACATGACCATGACATAGTACAGTAACTGATAAAAACGTCTTTATCCTATCTGTGCAGCTATAGGTTGATGGGCAAAATAGATAGTTTCACTCTAATGTAACAACTCATGTCATCTGTGATAACAATGAATCCAACTCCCATATAATCAGACATACAAACATCTACAAAAAAGCCCACAGTAATTGTTTACCAGAATAAGAATATGAATTTAATTCAGCCCACATGTCTAGACATTAGGGAATAGGGTGTGATTTAACATGTGACCCTGGGACCATAAGATCTGTCATTAGTTGCATGGGTATATTTGTAGTAATACAGCCAACATAACATTGTATGGGTCAAAATTATAGATTTTTTTATGGCAAAAATCATTAGGATATTAAGTAAAGATCATGTTCCATGAAGATATTTTGTAATTTTTTTACCGTAAATGTATCAAAAATGTATTTATCATAATATTTATTTCTAAGGACTTTATAAGGACAAATTTAAAGGCAATTTTCTCTATATTCATATTTTTTGCATGCTCAGATTCCAGATTTTAGTTGTACTAGTTGTACTAGTTGAACTAGTTGTATCTCGGCCAAATATTATCCTATCCTACAAAGCATACATCAATAGAAATCTTATTTATCAGCTTTCAGATGATGTATTAATCTTAAAGGAATATTCCATTCTCTTAAAAGAAAAATCCAGATAATTTACTCATCATCATGTCATCCAAAATGTTGATGTCTTTCTTTGTTCAGTCAAGAAGAAATTATGTTTTTTGAGGAAAACATTGGAGGATTTTTCTCATTTTAATGGACTTTAATAGAGCCCAATTTAATTTAATACTTATTGTATTAAATTTGCAAATTTGCGGACCATTGCAAACAATAAACTGACACAAAGACATTAATTAGTATCAGTTGACACACAACAACGTAGGAACGGTCCTCTTTCAAGACATTTGTAAACACTGGGGCGGAGTTTCGCGTTTGTCCTCTGTGACCTCTTGACGTCATGACGTATTGCGTGGGGTCACGCTGGCACATCACGATCGGATCTAGACGAGAAGTTGTGCTTTAAAAGTGGATATTATTTATTTTTCTTGTCAAAAATGACAATCGTTTCGCTAGATAAGACCCTTATGCCTCGTTTGGGATCGTTTATAGTCCTTTGAAAAGCTGTTGAAAAAAACTGTTAAGTGCGTTAAGTATTAAATGTTGGGCTCTATCAAAGTCCATTAAAATGAGAAAAATCCCGCAATGCCCTCCTCAAAAAACATAATTTCCCCTCGACCGAACAAAGACATCAACATTTTGGATGACATGGTGGTGAGTAAATTATCTGGATTTTTCTTTTAAGAAAATTGAATATTCCTTTAATTTCAGGGTCACACATAATAAACTCGTTTGTGTTCTAGAATTGGACTGTGATCTTTTCCTGTTGCAGTTTCAAAGTTCGGACACTAGAGGGTGGTGCTAGTCCACCGGATCCACTAGAATACAGCTCTTAAATTGGTTACAAATTAGATGATTCACATATATTTTCAGTTACAAGAGGGATTATATAATTGCAGGACATTTGGTTTTACGGTTTTTCAAATGGTTAGTTTTTTATTATTTTAATAATTTGGTCGTTGATATTTGGTGTCATTGATCACAAGATGTTACAGGCCATAACAATATAATATTTTCTGTAAAAAGTGTATTATATAGCTATAAATCATGATCTCCTGTTGTCTGAAGTAGTAGTGTCAATTCTGTCACCGTCATTACCAAGGTAGAGTAACAGTGTTGACAGCATATGTGTGCGTGAGAGAGAGAGAGCGAGCGCGAGAGCGAGAGAGATTTTTTGTGTATGCCAGTTCTGTTACATACTATCAACATTGTTACTCTACCGTGGTAACAGTAACATCACTGACTAATTTGGATAACAGAAAATCATGATTTTCGAGTATTAAAGGCACTTTTTACAGAAAATACTATTGCTATGGTCAGTGTTGGGGGTAACGCATTACAAGTAACGTGCATTACGTAATAATATAACTTTTCTGAAATAAAGAGTGAAGTAACACATTACTTTTTAAATGTACAAATTAATATTTGAGTTACTTTTTCAAAAAAGTAATAGTTACTTTTTAAGTTTAATTAATTCGATTAAAAAAAATTATGTACTGAATTAAACTAAACGTAGTCACATTATGAACTCTATATGCGTACGCCTGTGAGGGAACAGTTTGAGTCAGAAACTGAGATGGCAGGCCAGAGCTCGACATTTTTGTGATGAAAAATGCAATTTCTGAATGCAGAACTTTTCAGTCATAAAAACACCTGCAAGGCGTGAAAGAGATCAAGCCTCAGCCAAGAAAAAGTAACACAAAAGTAACTGAAAAGTAACAGAAGCATTACTTTCCACGAAAATAATCTAAATAACGCAATTAGTTATTTTTTGGGAGTAACTAAATATTCTAATGCATTACTTTTAAAAGTAACTTTTCCCCAACACTGGCTATGGCCTATTGAATCGATTCATGACAAAATAATAACCAATTAAACACTTTGGATACGAAATGCACCTGTAACTATATAACCATTCACAAACTACATAACATAATATACGTAAGGAATAATTGACGACGGGTAGTTGAATTATAAGAAAATAATGCACACCAAGGCGTCGTGCCATTACACCGCAAGTGCACATTATTTTTAAATAATTCAAAGGACCGGAATAAATGATTCCTCTTATACCACGGTTACCACAAACATCACTCTGGTGCCAATTTTTTTTAAGACATTTGACAAGTTAGGTGTGCGGTTTACAGAAAAATAATCAACACCCATTGAACATTTCTCAGCCAATCAGAATAAAGCATTCAACAGACCCGTGGTATAACAGACAATAATCAAGTTTACTTTTTATTTCTTTTGATCATTTTCTTCAACCCAAAGACCATACACAGCATACGTCTAAAATATCCCATGTTGATAGGTTATTTTCATCCGTTATGAATTATATTTAGTCCAACACTCGTTCCTTGGGGATATGGGGCTGTGATTAAGTTCAACATGTCAAACCCATTGGGGGAAATGTCTGCAGTCCTCTCTCTCCAGCTGCACGAGTTTAGATGTTGTTGAATAGCAAGTTTAAAACTGATCTGAAGAGGGGTACAGTATAGATACACTTCACAAAAAAAAACAATATTTTACAGATTACAAAGGGATTTTGATGGAGATCATCCAAGCATTTCAGAATCCATCGAGTCAAATGATTACAAACTGAGTTTGAAAAGTCTGTTCATGTACTGCAAGGTACTGTGGAACAGTGATTAGTTTTATTCGTCTGCTTGCATTATGTAAGTGTACATATGTAATAGTATATTTACATGGCTTGATGCGACTGAAAAATTGTTGAAATTCACTAAGACATGGCAACCCATTTCCAAGTAGCTGTTTGCGCTTTTTATACGCAAACATCTTTGCCTGACAACGTGGTGTAAAAAGCAGTAGATTAAAAAGTTTTGAAAGATGTCTCTCAATATGCCGTGTCAAAACGTAACTTTAACATTGTTATAAACCAAAGGCTACTGTTTAAAGTACCACCCCGATATTACATTTAAAACACTGAATAAAATTCATGTTTCTCAAACCCATATGATAATTTATTTTATTTTAAATGAGTAAAGAGAATATTAAGTCTGTTTTAAAGTAGATTCATGACTCAAAACCACATGACAGATCAGCAAAGGTGACTTGAAAGCATACTGGTGTTAGTAAAACAGTTTTCTTACAAGTGTTTGAAGTCAATGAAAAGTCAGAGAATTGTTTCTAAACACATTATAAATGTATCGCTGAAACAGATTACAAAAACTATGTGGTACTGAATTGTAAAGTTACACGCTAAACCCCCACATTTCTTTGTTCGGGGTTAAAAAGTTGGCCCCGCCAGTAAAACGATCACGTGAATCCATTAAAAATATAACAGCGAGAGAGAAACGGTTGTGGCTAGAGGGGATACAGCAGCCAGCTACGTCCAAATCAATTTTGGGATAACAACAGCGGTTCTGGCTAGATAGGATACAGCTACGGTCTAAATCACATGAAATGTTGGGTTAGGATGAAAACATCGCGAGATTTCACGAGATTGTGGCCGTGGCTGATCCCCTTCTAGCCCATAGATATGTATATAAAGGCTAGATGGCTCAAGGCGGAGTCCCTAACGGCATCACCTGGCGGCCATCCTACGACAGGGCGCTCGCTCACTCGTAGCATTGAGTTTAATGGTGCAGGTACTTTTAAATGACCATAACTTGCTCAATTTTCTACCGATTTTCAAACGGTTTGGGTTTTTACAAACGTTATTAACGTGGCTATAATTCTGGATGCTTTAACATGTTTCATGAATTTATTTTTTATTTTTAGTATAGGTATGCAGTGTCATAGGTACATCTTAGACTTTTATAACAAACCAAACCGTTTGAAAATCGGCAAAAAATTAAGCAAGCTATGGTCATTTAAAAGTACCTGCATCATTAAAACTCAATGCTACGACTGCGAGCGCCCTGTCGTAAGATGGCCGCCAAAATGCGGAAGTTGCACTCAATTGGCCTGCAGCGCGGACGATCCATCTAGCCTTTATATACATATCTATGTTCTAGCCCATAACCCAGCGAGACGGCAGCGTTCCCTCGAGTGGGCGTGACATAAGCCGGAAGCGGACACGCCTCCACTGTTTGAGTGCCTGTTTTTTGAGATTTTTATTTGATTTACTTGGCACTTTTTTAATGATTCAAATTGGTCTTTGTGGTTAATAACACATTTTTCTGTGGTGTGACAAACTGAGAACACATTTAATATCAAACTTTAATGATTTGTCATTGAAGCTTTCCTTAGCAATAATGTATAAAAATCAACATGAAGTGATCTGATGATACTTTAATTCCAGAGATATGTTAACATGAGGAAAGCTGCAGGCCACCACATTAAAAATGACAAAGCTCTTTTGAAAAACTGATCACGTGACTGCAATCCACCACCCGACTATTTGAAAAGTAAATATAAGATCACATGCACACTTGCACAGCAAACAATGTCTATTGCATTTGAGATCTCTCTGTGTAAAATTACAGCCCCTAACTAAACGTCATAGGTCTTCAAATGGGACTTTTATTTGATTTGATCTTTTTGATGCGTTTTACAATTATATACAATATACAGGCAGCACATAGTACATTTCTTTCCAATAAACAATCAAACAGGTACGTTGTTAAATTAGACTATTTTCTGAGGGAGAGCTTTGAACATTATACACTGTGCAGAACTGGAAGGAAGTTTCGAAGAATGCCGGCTAAAAAAAAGGGGATGAAAAGAAACAGGTGATGCATCTTAAAAGCCCTCGGTATGTACAGACAAAAGCCAAGAAAGCTTCATCGTTGCAACAAAAGACATAGAAGCTAATAGAAGGAAATCATTGTTCTCCATATACATAACATTGCTAAAAATATTTCCCACAGCCAAATAACATCTCTTGATTTGGTCACCAAACTTCAGTGTGGCATAGCCAATGCAATTACACAAAGTGATAAAGGTTAAAATGAAGAGCGAGAGTGTACGGACACCAAGGTTTCCCACTGAGAGCATTTGATGAAACAGTCATGGGGCTCTTCCGAGCGGACAGACAAAAAAGAAAGTGAGGTATTTTTTAGGTTAATGTTACTAAATGACTTTGGAAGCTGCAAAAGGAGACCCACACGTACACAAAGACTAACACACATCGACAATATGCACTTAAGATGCCCTCTCAAGTGAAATGACCGCAAAACAAAAAAAGGTCCTCTACTTTTCAGAAATCTTCCTTTGAGGATAACTGCTCGTCTTCGGAGGCATCTAAGGGTTTTCTTTAAACCAGCTGACAAAAGGCACATTGCTTTAAATCAGGCAATAATTCTGTACTTCAAATCACTGCAGAAAAAAACTTTAGTCAAAAAGAAAAAAAAGTCCATTCAGTGCATAAACTACATTCATGAAGGCCTTATTTTCATAGTCTATATATATATACAGCATCTATGCTGACCATTACATTGGTGGGCCTGTATGTGTGTTAATTTAGTAAGAAATCAATTTAAAATTTTAATCACACCGCGACTACCATTTTAACAGGTTGCGATTTTTATGTATGCTAATTATTATATGTATTATTATTATTATTTTATCAACAATACAAGAACACACTATCCGTGATGAGTAGAGACTAAATAAAAAAACAATGCCAAATTAACGGTTTGGGAAAATCTGTCTAGCGTAGATGATGCAAAACTATATTTTATATAACTTAAACAGCACAGTAACAAGCAACATCCTCCCTCAGGACTTCACATAGTTGACCTCAAATGGAGGTGCTTCAGAAAAAAAACATTGTCAATTACATTTATAAGCAGTCCTGCTTAAAACAATAATTCAAAAAGTTGCCTATTCATGATTCATGTGCACTTCTGGACATATCAGTTATTGTACATGACCCGGATATTATCGTATGAAATATGGTATAGTCACGACATATCTTTTATCTGAAGCATTCATCTGGTATACTTTATTACAGGACATTAGATCAGTAGAGAGACAACCTTTTAGGAAAATTAAGAAATGCCATATACAATGACAATTTAAGGCGCCATCACAACCCACTTTACACTCTTGATTCTGAAATGCCTAAGGTGCGAATGTTCAGACTTTGCAATTCATTCAGAGTTCAATCATTTTTTCCTTAAAATACACCAAGCCCATTAACAAGATTAAAAACATGGGGAAAAAACATCAAACAAAAGACAAATCAAACGATTGCTCATACCAAACAGCTCCGTTCTATAGTGGCCACCGATGATGTTTCCACGTATGGACTCTTGGGCGGCACGGTGAGGTGACTGATTTGTGGGAGTGCACTTTATATTAAGAGTATGAGTGAGTGCGCACGATGCTAAGTGCAGGTGTGAGTACGGACATGTTGCACTAACCCCAAACGAGAGAGGAAAAACAGACGGGCGAAAAAAGTAAAAAGATATGTATTCAGAGATTTGTGATTTTGCTTCATCATTGTCGCTGTAATCATCATCATCATCATAGTCTTCATACCATCAGCACTTGACTGGGTCAGGAAGATTCCACTGCTTCCCATGCAACCCCAGGGCAGCAATCAGTGGTGATGTCATGGGAATCATTTGGGAATGGGGAGGGGCCATCTTTCCCATAGTTCCCTTGCTGGGGGTCTTTATGATAGAGAGGGGTAGCAAAATCACTGCCAGGACTGAGGGGGGAAATTGTTGACCTCTGCCAGGTCTTGAACAGGAGAGCCTTTGTGAGTGTACGTCAGCTTGATCCGCATTCGCAACTGTTGCTGCAACAGAAGGGGAAGTGTCAAGCATATGCAAAATCCACATATTCAAATGTATTCAACATAAATGTTTAACAAAACCATTGAGATGTGGCATTTCTTTGTAGAAAGGTTTGTATAAAGATGTACCATATTTTTCGGTCTATAAGCTGCGTTTTTTTTTCATAACTTGGCTGGTGCTGCTTCTTATAGTCAGGTGTGCCTTGTAAGTCAGTATGAATTAATTTTGACATTTATGAGGCAAGAGACAACATTATCGTCTACAGCCACGAGAGTCCGCCATATGCTGCTTCTGTATGTAATTCAATGGATTCTGTAATGTGAAATGACGAGTATGCGAACTTCATGCTATTTGGCTTGTTCGGTTAGTTTAGCCTATTTAACATTCCAGGCAAGTTCTGTATGCTATGGTTTATCATTTAAATAACTGATAATATTAGTTTTAACGTACAGACATCTATTCAGCCTGCTGTTCTGTGCTATTGTTTAGTTGAATAACTTGCCTTTCCAGATTAAATGTCTGTTCTTCAGCTTGGATTTTGTGAAATAATTTTCTAAATAAACGCGATATATAAGTCACAGTGGACTATACATGTTATTTCGTCTTAATGACGCATTTTGGAATGATGCGGCTTATATTCCGGCGCGGTTTATAGTCCGGAAAGTACGGTAATATAAGTCTCAGGTGTGCCTAAAATGTGTATGTGAAGTTTCAGCTCAAAATACCCCACAGATCATTTGTTATAACATGTTCAAAACACACCTATTTGGGTGAGAGCAAAAAATACACGGTTTTTATGTTTGAACCTCCAAATGCAAATAAGCTACAGCTCCTCATTCTCTTACCAACGGACAGCGAGCGCTTTTGGTTAAAAATAGACAGACAATAATTTCTTTAGCGGTTACAATGTGCTAACAATTTAGAAAAGCTTTTGTGAAAAATTAATCAATCAGTCAGTGGCCGTGGGCGGGGATTTGTTTGTGTGATGTCACATTAACAACAGAATCAAAACAGCATGTCTAATAAGACTGCTTTGATTTAATGGGGTTTAAAAAAGAAGGAGAAGGTGGATTTTTTTCATTGTAGGGTTATCTTCACACATTGGCAACACACATTTATGTCCAAAAGTGGATTTTGTATAATATGTGTCCGTTAATATTTAAACATGACTTATAATAGCTGAAACTGTTAGAGGTCCTTTCATTAAAGATAGGGATGCTCCGATCAGGATTTTTGCAGCCGATATAGAGTACCGATTTGTTTTCGTGATCGGCCGATACCAGTGTCCGATACAGATTCTTCAAGCTGATATGCAATCTCTTTAAAGGTGACATAGAATGATTGAACGGGGTATTTATCCTTGTTCTGTGATGTGACATGTAGACAATTTTTTTTTCTTTGGGTCTGTAATGCCTTAGAAGCTTCCTTAAAACCTCTCTCAGATAGCTCTATTAGGGTGGGTGATTTTAAACAAGTGGTTTTGCACCTATTTGGCTCCCCCTACTGGCTTAACTTGCAATCTCATTACTGATTGGCTGACTTTGCTGCCACTCAAAAAATGTATCCAATTATTTTAAAGTGGAGGGCCAGTGAGATGCCTGTGATGTCATAAGCATCAGTTTTTCAGATTGGGCTGTTTTTTGGCTGACATTTCTAAAAGAGGAATTTCTATGAGACTGAGATGTTTAGCATGTCTAGCACTTTTTGTATGTTCTTGAATGCGGGTAGACTACCATTATTCAACAAAGACAATGTAAAATGGTGTTTCATTCTCTGTCCCCTTTAATGACTATAACTGTTAACATTTTTTCTAGATAAAGTAATACCACAAATGTTGCCTTTGTTATATTACTTGCAGTAATTAGGTATATTATTGTTTTAATAGAGAATCAAATAAATTAGCACATCAAATATTTCTTCTGCAAAGAGAAATTTTGCATTTAGGAAGGCTTTTGTTTGTTAAAAGTAATGAAAATAAAACACTTCAGTATTTACTGTATTAATTAAATATAAACGCATTCATATTAAGTACAACCGTTTTTCAGTGAAAAGCAGAGAGGGATTTTATTGAGAGATAAATTAGGTTACTGTAGCTTTAAGACAAGAGAGAGATCGCTCTGTTCATGTGCACTGATGACAGGCAGCTGTGTGTGCACGCGTCGGGTGTATGCGGACAAGAGCAGCTGTGAAAAAATGTAAGTTTAAACTATCAAAACTGTAAAACGCATGCAAATAATAAACTCACACCATGATTGGTGAAATACAATTGTTCGCGATAGATGTGTGTTGTATACGCTGTTTGATGGGGATGTGAATGCGTGTCGTGCTGTTAGGACCAGAGTGCGTCCTCTTAGAAAATACACATATCGCAAAGAGGGAAATGTCGCACATGAGCAACGGGATATAAAAATGCTCGCACTGCGTACAGATGGTCTCTAATTGCAACCGCATTCAGAAGCCCACAGAAGTAAACAGAAAGATCGGTTCCAATATCGGCAAATTTAGAGAGTACCGATCGAGTCACTTAAAGCCATTATCGGTTGATCGATCGGAGCATCCCTAATTAAAGATCTACTTTAACAAGAAAAGGAGCCTGGCCTGTGCCCACAGTGATCTCTTACCTTCTGTGGGTTAAGAACCCGGATGACTTGTGTGACACTTCCCTGGTTGAGTGCTGGAACTACATTACTGCTGGGGGAAAGAAGCTGCAGCTGGAATGTCTGGGAAAAAGCATTTAAATTAGATTTGGTCATACCCCCGTGACACCTTAACGCATTAACCATGTTAATCCAACATTCTGATTCCTTAAAGGAATAGTCTACTCATTTTCAATATTAAAGTATGTTGTTGCCTTGGCTGGGAAGAGTTGATGCATCCCTCTGTCGTCTGGGTGCGTGCACGTGGGCGCTGGTGCGCGCTGCTGCACTTCGATGGCATTTGGCTTGGCCCCGTTCGTTCAATGGTACCATTCAGAGATAAAGTTAGAAGTGACCAAACACATCAACGTTTTTCCTATTTAAGACGAGTAGTTATACGAAAAAGTTTGGTGGTACAAAATAAAACGTAGCGCTTTTCTAAGCGGATTTAAAAGAGGAACTATATTGTATGGCGTAATAGCACTTTTGGGAGTACTTCAACTCGCCTGAAAAATCCGCTCCCCTTCTCCCTCTCATAATGGGAGAGGGAGAGTGTTACTGCCCCGAGTCGAGGTACTCCCAAAAGTGCTATGAGGCCATTAAATATAGTTCCTCTTTTAAATCCGCTTAGAAAAGCCCTACGTTTTATTTTGTACCACCAAACTTTTTCGTATAACTACTCGTCTTAAATAGGAAAAACGTTGATGTGTTTGGTCACTTCTAACTTTATCTCTGAGTGGTACCATTGAATGAATGGGGCTACGCTAAATGCTATCGAAGTGTAGCAGCGCGCTCCAGCGCTTACGTGCACGCACTAAGATAATAGAGGGATGTATCAACTCGTCTTAGTTAAGGTAATAACATTTTAATATTGAAAATGAGTAGACTATTCCTTTAAGTCTGGTGCTGGTATTAAAATCTTGAAGAATATAAAAAGTCATTTTGATTGTTACCAGTGCCGAAATTGAAAAAACAGCAAGACAGGCTGCATTTTAGATGATCAAACAGTAAAGACAAAAAACTAAAGAAACCTTTGGTACTGCAGCCTGGAACACAAAGTCCGTCATCTCAGCCTCAGTGGAGTTGGTGGCATGGATGGTGATAACTGCAATATTGGGATTGGGGTTGGACCTCTCAAATGTGAACTCTATTTTCAGGCCATTTTTGTTGTATGCCGTCATTGGTGGAATGCCTGCGAAAGAGATAAACAAACATAATGACAGCCCTGTCCCATTTTTTTGAGCTTCTGAGGCAGGAACCATTATGATGAAATGCATGAGCTCACCCGCTGTTATGTCATTGAAGAGGGGCTGTGAGTTGAGACCATCCAAAAGGAAAGGGGGCTGAGACATGGGCACAGAAGGAGCAGGGGTAGGGGTTGGGCCGCCTATGGAGTGAGGGAAAAAAATTTTGCAGGGAGGATTTAAAGGGTCGATTAACTGATAATTACACCTCAACCTCATATCATCTAAAACCCATGTATTGTACATTTCCAGTGAATGCAAAGTATAAAAAAAATATACTTTTTATCCATACAAAGACAGTGAATAGAAACTAAAATATAATTTCAACATGTGCTCCTTACAACATGTGCTCTTTAACACAAATAGTTTATGATGATATTATAGCTTTGCATTTAAGCCATTACCTGTATTTGTACAAAGAAAATTACATGTATCAAATGTAAATGTATTTTCTACATAATAATACGTGCCACAGACATTTACCGTCTGAATATTCTACCCATCATCTCTTGTGTTTCATAGAAAAGTAATAATGAGGGTTTGAAATAAATTGAAGGGAAGGAAATTAAGACAGAAACCCATTTAAGATGGCAGCGGATAGGATCTCATTCATGGTAAAAAAGGGACGGCAGGACGACACCTGCTTTACGGGATGAAAAACTACACGGGTGTGAATTCAGTACAGAACTGAAGAGATTTAGGAAAGTGTGTAGGCTGACCTGACAGAGAGAGATCTCCCAGCAGGTCCAGTAATTCCCCTCCAGCTGACGCAGGTTTTGTGGGAACAGTCGTCGGGATAACAGGTACCACATCATTACCTCCGAGTAGGACTAATAAATCATTTGCCTGCGAAAAAGTAAACGTAAATGAAACATTAGCATAACTGCTTTACAGCAGCCAAGTATCCTCCTTACCCACTCAACCATACCCTTGCAAATCTATGACCACTTTATTACTCTAGCAGTCTCACCTGATTGGCTGGCTGAGTGATGTTGGGCGGATGTTTTGTGTCTAGTATGGATGAGTCTGTTTCCCCATTGGTCTGCACGATCTCTGTTGGGCCGTTAGTGGCGGATTTCTCCATGATAGGCATTCGCTCTAGTAACGCGGGCCTCATGGAAAAAAAAAGAACGTAAGAGGCCATAAAGGTAAAAGATAAACTAGGGGAGAAGTTATGTAGCCTGGCTCCGCCCTCCTACGTGCTTCCGCTTAATTTTCATTTCGCTTCAGTACTACGTCTGGGACTGCTCTGTAGAGTTTCGTTTTCTCCGTTAAAAATCTGCAGGACCAATCAGCGAACAGATGGGGGTGGCTAAGAACAATGACGTTGAGGTCGTGCGTCAGTTTGAGTTGTAGTTCAGTAATGGCAGCGGAGAAAGACATGAGAAAATCTATTCGGTCCGTTGTTGCAAAACTGCTGAATATACAGAAGTTAAAGCCGGAGCAAGAACCAGGTTTGCCAAGTTTTGTTTGTCTGATTATTCTTACTTGTTGTTTCCAGCCGGTTTCGGTGCATGATATACGTCACGACCACACGTTAGCGATTGGTTATGGCAGATTCAGAGTGACTCTGGGCAGATCCAATAGTTTTAAACTTCAACAGAGGGCCCTCCTTAACGGAAGTAACGCTTTGCAATGGAGCGTGGCCAGACTCACTGTACAAATGAAATGAATGTACGAGAGTCTGGTTGGACCGGGCTAGAAGTTATGGGCTAGACTTACCTCATGTGATCGTATTTTTTGAAAAGTGCATTGTATTCCACAGCTCTCTGCTGCAGCTCCACGTCTATGCTGCTACCGTATATTGAAACCACTTTTTTGATTCGACTGCAAATTACAAATACAAAATTGGACATTTAGAGCAGTGTGGATAAAATCATTTAATGAAAAAAAAACACTTGAATATGAGTAAAAACATGTATGCTTACTTCACGCTGCTGAAACGGGTGGATAGCTTCATGATAGCAGTAAGGGAATAACCTCGCGTTACAGGGGTGGACAAGTTAGAGACAAGAAGACCTTCCAAAACATCAAGGACCTCATCTTCTGTCACCTGTAAAGAGGAAAGAAATGAGCAAAGTGCATATATTCGGTCTTATCTATTCTGTCTGTGTGTGAGACATACCTGAATAGGCTCCTCTTCTTCACACTGGCCTGAGACCAGTAAGTCTCCATATTCACCTATGCACCAAGATGCCACCTGGACTAGAGGTTGCTTTAAAAAGAAGAATTAAGAGTTCATCCAAAAATGTTTCTCAGAAGGTCAGGTTTGAAACAACGGAAGAAAGTCCGACCACTTTGCATTAGTAAAGTAAACGCATAATAGAGTATTGAGATGCTTCTAACCTGTGAGATGTCATCCAGCAGGGCTTTGTAAAGTCTCTGTACAGTGTAGGCATGCATCTCTACACTGTTTGTAATGAGCTGAATGAGGTTGGGTACAGAGTCGTCCCGGACATAACTCCCCGCCTATATAACACAAATCAAAACATCATTCTGAAGGACATTTTAGGCATATGATGATGCACATATTACAAGTAAGCCTTTGGAAAGCTGTTGTCAGAGATACTAGTAGTTAGGGTTCCCACACCTTAGTTAACTTTAAATTCAAGGACCTTCCAGGTCCAATACGCTCAAATTCAAGAACTAAATGTGGGGACACATTTCAAGTGAGAGGAAGGTTACATTGTGTTACCTTTTAAGATACATTGTTACAATTCCCTTTTGAGGGAACTCGCGCTGCGTCACTGCGGTGACACTTTGGGGACGCTTCCAGTGGTAAGTGCGTCTGAATGTGTATATCAAATTCAACCAATGGTAAGGCTTAACGACAAAGACAGGGTGACACGGGAACCAGAAAGTATATCGCTATCTAAAACATTGCCGAAGACGGCGTTACAGGGACGCAGGAAGTATGGCTAGGGAGACACAGCGTCTCGTTCCTTTCTCAGGGAACAACAGTTACATACGTAACCCGAGACATTTTCATGTGTCAAATACAACTACGCAAAAGCATTTTGTATGAATAAACATTCGCATATAGAAGATACAAGCATTTTAAGTGAACAGTTTAGCACGTGTGATTAAAAAGTCTAGAATTTTTATGAAATATCCTACACTACACAGGAAATATGGATTTTTTTCCAGAAAACTTCTTACATAAAATAGATTCAAGCACTTTAAATGATCTGTATCTATGTATGTATTTTTTCAAAAACTTCCCAGGGCGTTGAATTTTTCCCCCCAGATTTACAAACTTTCAAGGATTTCAAGGAACCGTGGGAAGCCTGTAGTAGTAGTTTTTATAATTTATTAAATCAGTGAAGGAAATTAAAATCAAAATGTATAAAAAAAAAATGACAGCGAGATATTTACCGTTGTCAAAACCCTCATAATGGTGTCTATGTGCCATCTTTTGGAAGGGGCGTATCTGCAACAAACAAGCGTCAGTTATATCAACATCCAAAAAAACCCTCAAATTCTCCATATATGATCAAGGTACCCAAATAGAAAGCCTCTGATCAAAACAAAACTCTTTTTGATGCTGTCAGATAAAAAGTTATCAACAGTTCAGGTTCTGTCGATGGATCACTCATTTTATCATCACACAGCTATGATTCACTCCACAGACTTTCTTGTACAAACAAAAACATCATAAAGCAGCAAAAAATGTGCCATTTCAACAACATCCCAAGTCACACGTTCACAATTATACATTTAGCTGCCTCGAAGCAACTTCCGCTCACATGATTTCTCACAAAGCTAACTGCAATAAACATTAGCGCCTTACTTCTCAGCAGCCAGGAAGATCCCAGAGGCGCAGTCGGCTTTGAAATCAGGGTCGCAGGAGTCCAGGAAATATAGAAGCTCTTTCATCATGCCCCGGATGTTGTTACCATTGACCAGGGCGAAGCTCAGCTCCATTGCACGCCTTTTAATGGACATCGAGGATAGCGGCAGTTTAGGAAGCAGCACTAATCGGCAATGCACAGCATTTATGATGAGATAAATATAAAATCGATATTTCTTTGTAATAAATTACCTTTTAATGGACACGTCAAGATCTTTTAAGCAGTCTACAATAGTGCTCCGATGCCTCTGCACAGCATTGTGGTCCGTCTGAACCGTTTTCAGTAGAGATGTCAATGCCACATATCTGAAAGGGTAGAGGAATAATATCAACGAGGTCTAATTTTTACAATTAAGTCTATTGTGTTTCAGTCGACTCGACGGTAAGGCTGTCGTCAGAGACAATGAGATCATCATTTGTATCAGTCGATGGATCACTCAAGGTCTTCATCACTGAACAGCAACTACATTTGTGCATATCGCTGAACATCATACTTGGGTCAGCAAAGTCAAAACAACATATCTGATGTTCTTGTCGTTGTTGAGAAGAAAGCGTCCCAGAATGTTAATGGCTAAAACCTAAATAACAACAACAACAACACATTAGAAAGGATATTATAAAAGGCCCACATACAATCTCAAGTCACCAATGATGCTAAGCAATACTCACCCTTAATCCACTCTCCGATTTGATGTCCATAATAGTAAGAACCGTTTCATACAGAATAGCGTTGCCTACGTTTTTACTCGTCTCTGTGTTTGTTGCAACCTATTTCAATAAACATTTATCAGCACAAAAATGTATTTGACAGGGAAGGTACATCTAATGCCAAAGTGGATATGCTTGTCCTGCTTACCTGTGCAAGAATGTCATTCATAGCTTCGCTTGAATCGTCGTCACCCTTTCCCAGAATTCTCAGTAGCCTCAATATCCGCACCTTAAAAATGCCAAGAGACACAGTGTGGCCCAGAGGAGCTCATCAGATTGCTTAAGGATGTAAAAAACAGGCCTCATTTGGGAAACAAATGGATTGAAAATCTAGGACCACTCTAAAAATCAATCGCCTGCATCCGACCAAACAAACGACATTGGAGAAACTCGAAATTGCCTGGAGTGTTAAATGTAGCATAACTGACAGTAGAAGAGTTGTGTCTACCTGCAGGAAAGGGTCACTGATGCCGGACACATCATGTTCAGGGGAGTAGCCTGACATGATCAGGTTCTTTAGGATTCGTACGAGTTGTGGAACCAGCTGGAAAAATACCAGTGGGGGAAAAAAACTGTCAGTGGGGTACTTTCAAAAGGACCTTTCAAAACACAGATGCACCCCTGAGTTGATCATCTTCCAATAGATTTCTTTTCACCAATACTCATTTGATTCTTATTTGCACACAATCAGAAATGGATATCACGTCACCGTTTTGTAAAATTGCAAATCACAAGTACATTTATCAATGATCCTCAATTTGGTAAACACCATACAGGCCCCCACTATCATGTACATATTGGAAAAACACAACCCAATAGTGACCATGTGAAAGTGAAACATTAAAAGTAATCTAAAAGGTACACGCAGGACAAGTGAAAATGTATATGAGGTCTAGGAAATCCTGTATGCAAGAAAAAATAAACGAATGACGACAATTTCAAAATAATCAGTACAAAAGATTAACTCTATCTACAGTGACCATGGTGATGAGACGTGTTTCTTTAAGAGCATGCACCAGCTATGAAACCAGAATGTCCTCTTACCTTTTCATTCTAACACAATGCAGAAATTGTAACAAAGACAAATGACAGAAAAAATATGAAGTAGATGTTAGGGGGGAATTGGATAAAAGAGTCAATTTAAGAGAAGAGCTTAACATAATGCTACGGTTATGAGCATGAGGTGGACGTGCTGGAGTAGAAGCAGATATAAAGAGTGAAGAACTCATTTTCCATCTCCCAGTGAGATAAACACACCTGCATCATTTCAGTAAGGACTAGTGGTGGGCGGTATGACGTATATTGCTTAAAACAGAATAAAATGTCAAGCGTAACAGATTTTTGTATTTCTTGTATAGAGTAGGGCTGCACGATTCTGAAAAAATTACAATCACAATCTTTTAGTTTTTAAATGAAGATCACGATTCTCCCACGACTCTGCTGCGATCTCTTTAAAACATGTATATTTTATATTTTTATACCAGTGTGGTTATTTCACACACAGTGCTTCTGTATGTTAAACCAAGTGAGACGATGCACATAAAACACACAGATCAAGAGAAACTATAAATGTATCCCAAGCAGGACGACGTTATTATTAAAAGTGGTGCGAAATCTGCAGTGTGGACATGGGACTACTTATAATGTATACATAAAACATATACATTATATATACACATTGTACATATTGTGGTATATATCGTTAATGTGAAATGATACACATTAGGGATGTCACGATTCTCCAAATCCTTAATTCGATTACATTTTCACGTTCACGGCTCGGTTCTCAATTTTTACATTTATTTTGAACGCACAAAAAAAAATGCTATGCCATTTTTAGACTAGACTTTTATAAAACATAATATCTGACCTTGAACCCGGAGATGCCCTGCCATGTTAAGGGGGTCGCACACCGGACATGCAGCTCAGCGCCGCATCGAGTCGCGTCTAGGACAACTCGGAGATATTGTACACCGGAAGTGCACATTAAATGGCGCAAGCTTATTTAGATAGCGTCTACTTCAAAATGCAAAATATAAATTAGCAGCCAATGTTAATCATTAATGATTTGGGATGAATATGATGTTATTTAATGATAAACTATGCGAGTGGCGTGACAGGGATTTGAGCAACTTCCTGAGTCAAAGCTGGGCGCCGCGGACAGGCGCCACCTGTTGGCGTTGTTGTGCGTATACTCATAGAAAACAATGTGTTCGGTTTTTTTAGAACGGCGCAGCGCTGAGCTTAAGTCGTGCTGCCAGTGGAAAAATATGGTACACGCACATACCTGATAAAACATTGCTGTTTCATTGTGAAACTTAACTCATTCACCGCCAGCCTTTTTGAGAAAAGTTGCCCACCGGCATTTTTGTGATTTTAACAAAAGTTTCACAAAATTCCTTGCAAGAAAAATTATCTTCTATAAATATATAAACATACAAATTATATCAAATTAAAGAACACACCCTCTGCTTTTAAACAAACAATAAACAAATAAACAAACAAACAAAATGGGGAAAAAACGTTTCATTATCTATTTACTTTTTCCACTTACTTTAACCACTGAAATATGGATATTTCTCTTCAAAATACAACATTTTGAGCAAAAAGCTTAAAAAAATTTGTTTTTGTAAAGGAATTTATGCTAGAGATCAGACTCAGAATGACTATCAAACATAAAGTCAGTTAAAATAAATCATTAAATCTTTTTAACTTCCGCTTTTGATAAATTCGGTTTGGCGCCATCTAG
The DNA here is from genome assembly GCF_027580225.2 of Misgurnus anguillicaudatus. Taxonomy (NCBI): domain Eukaryota; kingdom Metazoa; phylum Chordata; class Actinopteri; order Cypriniformes; family Cobitidae; genus Misgurnus; species Misgurnus anguillicaudatus. Next base: position 52,570,041 of record NC_073357.2, on the reverse strand, counting down.
TGGATAAAAGTATTACACTTTCACTTTGAAATTTTTCCAGAAAGGCGTATTTATTAGTTAAATATTAACTCATAATTGACGAGATAACTCGTCAATGGCGGTGAATGAGTTAAACAGAGCTCAGTTCAGATAAACAACTGGTCCTGGCACAAACACCGTTCTGCTGTGCACAAGTGCGACGATTGGCCACATCAACGATTCCATTTTTTAATTTGAAGTTCGAGGTTGTGACTTAATTTCGATCGATTTAAAATCGAAATCGTGACACCCTTACTACACATACAAAAAACAGATTTTTGGTCATACCACCAACCTCTAGTACTATCAATACAGAAGATATTAATTAACCCTTCCTTCAATGTCGCTATTAATTCAACGATAAGAAAGTTTTTGTCTTTGTGTTTAATGTGGTACATGGTTTCACATGACTTTTAAAAGTGAAGGTTGTTGCATACCTTCCTGAAGTGAGAGAGCATGTCAGGGCTTCGCTCACACATTTCAGTGAGCAGGACGACGGATGTGTGGAGAACGCCTGCAAAAAACAACAGAAAATAACTTCACGTCACTTTGTTACTAATAAGCAACAAAACAAGTGTTTTCATGCAATGAAAATCAAATTAATATACTGCGGTTATCACGCAATGTAAAATATTTAAACCAGAAAATATACAATAAGATACAAGAATGTGGTTGTGAGGTATATTACAAAATGTTCATTCATTTTCTTAATGACAAACAGATACATGACACATGGAAAAGGTAAAAAGGCAGAACCCTCACCATGATTTTTCTCGCTCAGCAGGTTTTTTGTTGCCGGCAGAAACATTTCCATCAGCTCTGGGACCTTACGGATGACGTGGACAGCACACAACGCTGCCTGAGGGGAAAAGCTTGTGTCAAAACTATTCACACCTTCAGAGCTCCACGTTCAACTAGACACGATCCTCACACTTAAAGAGACATTCCACTTTTGAAAATTTGCAGATTTTCCAGCTCCCCTAGAGTTAAAACATTTGATTCTTACATACTGGTGTAATAATCAAGGACTTTGCTGCTGAAACATGGCTGCAGCAGGCGTAGTGATATTACGCACTGCCCGAAAATAGTCCCCTTGATTACTTTCAATAGCAGAGGACTATTTTCAGGCACTGTGTTATATCACTACGCCTGCTGCAGCCATGTTACAGCAGCAAAGTACTTAATTATTATGCCAGAATGAGAGTATAGTTCCTAGCCATATCTGCCTAGAAAATCACAACTTTTAATTTTCCGTCGATTTTAGTACACAATGTAACTACAGAAGTGTCAAGTTTAAATGGTAAAAATATAAAAACTCTTTGGTTATTTCTAGCGCAATGCTAATGGTCTAATCAGATTCAATGGATTGTGCTAAGCTATGCTAACAGTACTAGCGCCAGACCCAGAGATCGGCTGAATCAATTCCAAAATGGTAAGAATCAAATGTTTAACTGTAGAGGAGCTGGAAAATGAGCATATTTTCAAAAAAAGTAGAATGTCACTTTAAGTGCACCTTAATTCAATTCAATTCAATTTATATAGCGCTTTTCACAATTTGGTTATTGTATCAAAGCAGCTTTACATTAATAGAAGCAGTGAAAAGCACAGAAAATTGACAGATAGCACAACATAATACACAATAGCACAAGCAGCTAAATTTGCTGCGGCTATAAATCAACATTAAAGCGAATGTATTACTAATGTAACATATAGAAGTTAAACCCAAGAAGGCTGCCTCCCCGGGTTGAAAAACCCCCTAGGGGAAAAAAAACCCCGCATTTTTTAGCCAGGAATTAAAAAAGTCCTAGGAGGGAAAAACCCTTGGGAGATATATACATATATATACACATTGAAACGGATAGGGAGATTTATACTTCTGCAATTGTATGACATGGTCTACGCAGGGATGCAAACCCTGTGTAGTAACCTTCGGCATAGCCTGATGTGCACCTCTCAAAAAATTTTACAACGCGTCAATGCTATGCGGACCGCAAGCGATGTGATTGGTCGGCTAGAACCCCACCCTCAGGTCAAACATTTTTCGCATTTCCTTTGTGTGCATTTCCGCTTGCAACGGCAAAATCAATGATGGACCAAGTTGAGGGGTGATATTTAAAAACTCAGGTTGCAACAAAATGTATCTTCATCACTGCTAATGCTTCTCAAACAACATACACAATCTGCAACATGCCCATGGCACCTACTGGCGATCTGCATATGTAATGCACGTCGATGCGAACAACGAAGCAGAAGTATAAATGCAAATTGCTGCATAGCATATGGTCCTACGCAGACGCATAAATCCACTTTTAGCCGTGAAGAAGTAAAATACCTTTTTCCTCAGATAGGAGTTTGACGCTTTGAGGAGCTTCTCTACTTCTCCGGCCAAGTCACGACACATTTCAGCCGAGCCCATGCAGCCCAGGGTACACAAGGCTAGTCCCTGCACATACTGTGTGCTGTGGTTCAGATCACTGCAATACACCCAGACAAAGCATTAGATGTACAGGAAACAGAGAGAGCATAAAAAATATTAAAGACCGTAGTTCTCAACGGGTGGGTTGCAAGTTGCAAGCCAAAAATAGCTTGCAGATCTGTTCTGATAGGAGCGTGGACAGCAAAGCAACAATAAAAGTGAAACGCTAGTTATAAAATGCAGCTAACCATATAATTAGGAATGGTTGCAACAATTTCAGCACAGAATAATCCGTCATAGGTTTGAAACTGCCTCGTTCCCAAAAGATTTGAACACAGGAACGGTAAATATATATATTAAAAAAATTAGACTACATTAAATACAAATTCACTTGTGGTGGGTTTACTGTGGTGCATTATTGCATGAGACAAATTAATTTACAAACCTTGTGAATTGTTCTGTTCAGCATGTAAATACTTTTAAATATTGCTTAAAGATATTTTTTACGAATGCCATCAATTCTCAAATCAGGAAGACGCTTACAGTCATCCTGCACTTCACATCTTCCACAGACAACTGATGTATTAAACTCAACCATTCACAAAGATACTTGTGTTTAATGAAAGTGTCGAGACCAGATGAGCTCCTCTGCTCACTTACTTCTTGATGCAGTTCGTCATTAATAGATGGACGTCCTGCCTTTCATCCAGGAGCAGCATGGCTCCCAGGTATCCTATCCGCTTGTCTGTGAACTTCTGTGATGCAATCAGTTTCAGGCACTCCAGCTGAAAAATTACATTTTGCCCATCAACACCCACAAAATTCTCAGGCTGGCAGCCCATTAACAGATTCCAACCTGAAGCTAATGGTTTTTGATATAGTGCTTTATAACTCACCTGTCCAAAATGTGCTGGGTACCCCAGCATGTGCATATAAAGCAGCTTGGCCACATTTCTACAGCGATACGTGTTGTCCTCTTCTCTAAAGGATGACCTAATGGCAGCACACTCTTTCTGGATCATCTCACGCTCCTCGGCCTGGGTCCGAGCCGTCCGGATTGTCCGGATCAGCTCCCGCAGTCTGATCGGAGCTGGCATCCTCTGAAATTAAAAGCACGTTGTCAGCCAGTGTAGTGTCACGGTGGTGCTAATGACTATGTGCTACAAAGATAAATGAAGATTTATTTTATATCCGCATTAGCCAAAGCACCAAGCAATCAAACAAAACATGGCACAAAATCCTGAGTTTATGCTGGATTTTTGAATCTTTTTTATTATTCAATGAAATACATTCAATTCTATACGGATTTCTTTATTGGGCCTAGTAAAAGATATGAAGAGTAAAATAAATAGCTAGCACAAACAATATTCTGGACATTCTGTTTCTGTCTATGTATTAGCTTTGATGGATATAGGCAACGAAAGCAACTGAGCTGACAAATCTAAATGAACCAGTGCTATGGTAATGATCCAAAGTAGACAAATCACTTCTGTATTGCAAGATGAATTTTAAGCACAACAACCCAGAGCTCTCCCTTGATCTATCATCCCGCAGAGCTCTAATAATCCCAAAAGGATGCTGAGCATCTCATAACAGACTAGCATGTGCAACAATCTTATACAGGGGGATAACTAGCAAAAAAAGTAGACATCAAAACATACATTATCAGCCAATGTGTGCACCATCAGCCAATGTGATACTAGCAGGTGGAACCACCTTTGAAATTCCATTCCTTCGACAGAAAAGAGCACTAAGGTTTCAATGCACCCTAGGCTAATTAAAAATTAAACGCAAGCGCACACAAAGTGGTAAGATTACATGGCTGTCTATTTACACATGTCTACATCATTGAATGTGAATCCAACACTAAAATAGAGAAATATTTGAATTAGTAGCATTAGAAAGGCACTATTAAAATACAAGACCTAGATTTAGTTTTTCAAAAGAAAACAATCAAATATAATTTTAAGCAGCATTAAAAGCTGACATTTATAAATGTGGAACACTTTATGATTGACATCTGGTCACAAGACTAAACCAATAAACACTTATTAAACAAAAAACGCTAAACCGAAAGCTTGAATAAATGTAGTCTGATTCCAAATAGAGAAAAAGAGAGGACGTAAAGGTTAGACTAAAAGGTTGTTCACATTATAACGATACTGATAAAGATACAATGAACGATATCATTGGAATCACTTTCTGAGTGCTTTTTTTTAACTGATGAATGACCATTGACGGCCAATTAAATCTATTTGAACTTCAAGTGCACGTGCATTTGAAAAGACAGATGACATGGCGGAGAAGCTAATGTGTCAACCGGTAGAGATTTTGGACTATCGTCTCTATCGAGGTTACGCGCCCACGTCACGCTCATGTGTGCGTGGTTACGGAAACGTAAAGTTTGTACTAGGGGTGGGCAATAAACCGGTATGATAGTAATTACCGGTATTGTGTCACGCCATGATATGGATTTTGCAAAACCGTTGATACCTGGGTTACATATTTTAAATTCTATTTTTGCACTTATCAGGGTTCCCGCGGGGTGTTAAAAAAAACGAACCTTCAGAAAGTTATATCTAAGGCCTTAAAACTCCCAGATCTTCATCCTAGGACTTAAATTTAACTTTATGAATGTTATTTTTTAAGACCACGCGGGAGTTTACCCAAGTCTTAAAAGTCATACCTCCGTTTCCCGAGATGCGCTGTCCACAGAAGCTCCGATCGCATTTAAATCCATTTTTAATCATCTTTTTTTTTTAAGAGGATGCACATAATAGTGCACGCAAATCCTGCCAAAGACTATATTTCAGGTGTTGTGATCTGTATACAGCGAGCTTGGCGAGAAACAAGCCTGTGGCTTACCTAAGCATTACCAGGTTCTGAAACATAAGAGGACCCAGAAGCGAACACTATCAACACTGCTTTATTAAAAAACAACTTAAACAGTCGGGCTGTCGAGTCCCAAGGCACCAACAGCGCGTCAACAGTGTTATACATTTTTAGGAGACTTTTTTTACCTCACTGCTTCAAAGTCGTTTACTCCCTTTTCACTCAGATCTGCTCTCTACCGCGCCCTGCACGCGCTCTCCAGGTAAGCGATTGGAGGACGGAAAGCAAGAAATTACAGTAATAAAACATAATTTGCCAAAAAGTGCAATTTATCTTCTTTTAGGAACCATTCCTTTTTTGATAGCGCAAATGATTGAGGAGTTACGGTTAAATTAATAGCGCTTTCAGAGTGAGTTAGCGGATAACGTAAGCAACGTACCAAACACATTAAAAACAGACTTTAATGGTAAATTTCGTTTTCTTAATGCAGATTTATTAATTAGAGAGGCTATTAAACAATACATAGTGCATATTTACGCATAAAAACGTATGAGTGGAGTGTTTTTGGCACTGTGAATCTGCTGGTTAATTAAATTAAATGCAATAAATACATTTATTAATATAACTAACTTGTATTAATAAACTGCATTCATTAATGCGTTCGGGGATTAATAATAATTTAAAGTGAGATGGCATCTCCCATCAGATGTTCATATTAACAACAAAAAGAAAATCTTGTTCTTTGTATATTTATAAATCAAACAGACACAAGATATACACAGCACACAGCTTTAAAGTTGTTGGATGTAGCATAAAACATTGTAATAAGGCACATAGCCTACCAGCAAATGACCATACTAATTTCCATACTTTCATACTTCCCATATTAGTGACAATATGCATAAGAAGATGAGTCCACTCATCCACACAATGGCACTTTTAAAGGAAAAAAAGGGAAAAGATAAAAAAATCATGTCTATGTCAAATCCCTCACTTAATAGTAACATATGGTTAAAAAAAAAAAAATGCCAGTAATTTAACTAAGGTTTACTACAGTGTGACTCCAAAATGTTTTATCTCATGTGGCAACATACCCTAATACCGTTATACCGGCTGAAGAGTGAAAAATACCTTGATATGAATTTTTGCTCATACCGCCCACCCCTAGTTTGTACACGCATTTAAGCACCGCAGTTTTAAAACAAGTTATTTTAAGCCATTGAAACACAAACAACAGATCTATATGCGTGCGCCTTTTCTGTGTCTGAGGATCGCGCAAGAAACGCAACCGCTGCTCTTTCTGTCTGTGAGGAGCACGCAACCGCTACTCATTAAGCTCGCGTGAGCATTTTTCCCGCTTTATTGGCCTTAAATACACATATGCGTCAAAATTCCCGTTTTTGCAAGTATTCTCATAAACACGACCATTTAAGGCTCAAGAGAAATAAACAGCTTAAAGAGAAAGCGCATGTGTAACAGTGTATTAGATCCGGTCTTAAAGGGGAAGTTACCTAATTTTGCTCCTGTCTGTCACTCGTGTTTATCAAACAGCATTGAGAGAAAATTAGAGATCGACCGATATATCTGTTTTCCGATATTTTCCCCGATATTTGAGCATTTCCCGATGATCGGATATCGGTTTTGTGATATCGGATTGACCGATAAACAAGAGAATTGAGAATTGCGCGCTGGACGCATCTGAGGAGAGGAGCTCACAGCAGCAGCAGCAGCGTGCACAGCAAATATGACGGCGGAGTGACGCGACTTCATTAAAAGGACTTTGAGTATATTTACTTTGCATATGAGGCATTTATAACACATCTTATTTGTGCATTGATGTATGTTATGTTAAATAAGTTGATATTAAAAGCAATGTATGCAGCTTGTCCAAGAATAGAGACGAACTCACAGAGTCACGCTGGCTGATCCATAAAATCCGGACCCAATAACGACGTAGCTTTGCATGAATAAAACAGCCATGAATTAATGCTTTGTGGAATTAAAAATGCTAAATTAAATTCGTTTTTCTGTTAGTTATGCTGTTATTTATTTTCTGTCATTAGCTTCGTAAAATCACGTTCATATTGCTGATCACTTACCGGGGTTGAAGGCTAAAGCACATCTACCACTTTTAACAAGATTTACCCTAAGTTATATTAACATTTACCAGATAAACATCATTTTGCTAAAATATCTAAATAAATGTCTGTGGATATTAATGAATTATTTATTGCCTCCGCAAGCGGTCACAGTTTGATACAGTTACTGCGTGAGTAAATGCATAGATAAACAGCGCTGTCAACAGCCATCTCATAAGCTAAAACAACTAAATATGAATTATTCTGACATCAAATAACATTACCAGTTAAGAAATTTAATGATATATAAGCCGTTTTGTTTGTTACTTTCCAGAATGTATTATTCCAGTCAGTGATATTATTTGTTAAATAACTTTGCTAACTATTGGTTGGATTGCTGAAGGCTACATGTTGCTGGTCAAAACAACGATATTATATCCCAAAAAAGCCACTTAATCCACCTGTTTTACTCTATAAACTATGTATAACAAGCAGCCAACTCCGCTATACTTTTCTCTCTCTCCCGCTCCGTTACCTGAAACCGCAGCGCGAACTTTGGATCAGTCCATTTCCAACGAAAAGATAGGGGTGTTAGGAATAGTCCATGTATTGGGAATATAGTTTCTACATTATTCATTAATTCTTCACTCTTTCAGACCCCTCTATTTATGACTTTGTATGCAAAGAGGGAGTGATTGTGATGATGATGATTATTATTATTATAAGGGAGGGTTTGTTCAGTTCAGTAGTGTTGTAGTAATTATTATGTCAAAAACAGAAGTATAACAATAAATAAAAATCGGTTCAGCATATCGGTTATCGGGCACATAAGCATCCAAATATTTGTTATCGGCATCGGTTAAAAAAAAATGAGTATCGGTCGAACTCTAGAGAAAATCTCTCACTGCTCTTGACTGAATCACTTTTCAACCTTAAATAAAAAATATATTCACATATACATAATTATTTATAATCTTTCTTATAATTGATTGTTTATCTTTAGAAAGCTTGAGTTTTGTTTGTTTTTATCTTCCTTTTATGGTTGTATAAGGTTTTTGTGAGAATCATGAACATTTCTATAATGGTATTAAAGATTTTAATAACAGAAAAACTTTATTAAACCATAAAAACTCTACCGTGATACATATCGTTATCATGATATAAAATGAATCCTATCGTGATAGAAGATTTTGGTCATATCGCCCACCCCTACCAAAAAGATATTAAGATATTAGATTACACAAATACTAGATTCACTGTTTAGAGTTACGCAAGCGCTGGTTACAGCCGAGGTGTAAAGGCAACAAGAATATGTACATATTTAATGACGTATGATTAGTTAATGCCATTGAATGCAATTGATTTGCGCAAGCGACTTAGCATAAAGTTAATATATATTAGCATAAGCTAATATAGTTATCATTGTATTGAGAACGGCCCTTAACAATAGTCATGCAAGTGATAACTGGACCAGCATCTTCAGCGCATAAACACTGAGATTTAAATGGATATTAGTTTTGATGGATTGAAACACAAATGCTGAAAGGCAGAAGGGTAATTTATCAAATTCCTCACAAGATTGTGCTTGAAATTTGCAGTAGGAGTGACGGTGAGGAGACAGCATCGTGACAGACAAATAATTTAAATCAAAGAGACAAAAACAACACCGTAAAATTATACATATGACACTTTTTTTAAATTATACACAATACAGGGCTCAACATAAAGGACTGCATGGTGAAAAAGTAAAAGTAAAAAGTATTGTTGCTTGCCAGATCAGGCCAGTGCTTCACCCTCAGACTCTAAAATATATATTTTAATTAATATATATTATTTAACATCTTGGAAGCAGACATTTACTTGGGTAAAACACGACGAAAGAAACAACGTAATATTTGGCACAGTTTGCTGTCCGTTTACAGGTAATGCAGAAAAGTTGGGAGCCTTTTTCGTTGGAACTTGTTTGTTTTATGTATGCAATTATATTTGACTTGAAGAATTATTTTTAAATGCGGGACAGACACTGATTTTTTTTATTGGGGCCTGTAAAAATTTTGGCAGGGCAACTGAAAACCTAAACCACTGGCCCAGTATAAAAAAATCTTTGCATTGAGCCCTGCAATAGATAAACAAGTCTTTAGAAAACATTGAACGCTGTAAGTACTCACGTTTAACTAACTGGCTGTGTCAAAAATTGCCCACATACCCTTAAATAGTGCACAGTTTGATGGAACATCCATTTTTTGTGGTTTCCGAAATCATAATGGACATTATTAAGTGCACTCATTTAACCTCACAATGCACCACAATAATGATGGTCCAACCTATGTACACTCACAGCTAGCCGCTACTCGCTTACTAAGGCTCGCGCCGAATTAATTCTCGCTTTTCGGTGGAAGATTCTGCCAACGCCGCAGTGCTTCCATCGACTTCAAGTGTTCAAATTCACTAACTTGTTTTCATTCATTCATTTGAGTAAACTTTATTAGTGAACTAATGTAGGGAATACTGAACAAGGGTATGGGGTTATTTCAGACAGAGCCACTGATCCAATGATTCAAAGCTCTTTGGAATGCAAGATTATTAGTGTATTAAGATTTTACACAAAGCTATCGCATGATTTCAATAGACTTCAATGGGATGTAGTAAGTCATCTGGCGCTTATTTATAAGAGTGACCAACCCTGTCCACTTTAATTATTTGAAAGAGTAACCAGGACATGTATTTGTTGTATTCCAAAAAAAGCAAGCATACAGGCTTGGAACAACATGAAAGTAGACAAAATACATTTTTAGCTAAATTACTCTTTATATTTATATGAACATGGTTAATAATGATCTATTAGCAGTGTCGGGATAAGGGAAGTAATTCATACCACAGAAAGTTTTAAAGAAAAGGACACAAATAATCAGTGGCACCATAAAGAGCTTTATGAAAGGGATAGTTCACCCAAAAATAAAAAATTGTTAGGGATGCTCCGATCGATCGGCCGATAATGCTTGCTATGTTTCTCAATGAATTACGGTGAAATCCCGTTACATCCAAAAGCCAGGGGGCGCTCTCGTGCAGAAACTCAAAATGCGCTGTAGACGAAGAACAATACACACGCAGCTGTGATGACACGCAGCTCCATGAAATGGCTGAAGGATATATTTATATTTCTGTTCTTCAAACCTTTTCAGGTATTTTCATGATAATAAAGAATATGTTTAATAATTATGTTTGAGAAGTGTTGCTTTTTCAAATGCATGTTATAAACGACTCAAACTAACAGTGATTTTAGATCGATAAGGACTTACTGATCAAAAGCCGTAGTACGTGAAATAGCTGTAATAAGATCGGCTGTCCGATTCAGAATAGTGAGCTGCAACGTATTATTAGTGGAGATCGCCATTGATCGGAGCATCCCTAAAAATTGTCATAATTTACTCACCCTCACGTTGATGGAAAGCAGCTGGGGGCACCCATTGACTTCCATAGTAGGAAAAACAAATGCTATGTAAGTCAATGGGAACCGTCAACTGTGTTCTTACCATAATTTACCTTCGTTTTGAGTTCAACATAATCAAGAAACTCATACAGGTTCAGAACAACATGAGGGTAAGGAAATGACGACACAATGCAACAAAGTTAAAAGTTAATTCCTCCCTTTCTCTATGCAGAGACGAGCTTTATTTTAGCTCGACATCACAGAGGAACCCAGCCTTTAATCTGTTAGCATGCTGCACCTAATTAAGCTGCTCAAGCCAGAGAGAAACTACAATAATTACTTGTTGAATAAAGCATCTCTCTGCAAAACAACAAATGTTACGGTGGGGTTAGAGGGGTCTGTTTTATAATCCGTCAAGTGTACACATAAGCACTTTAAAACTAATATACAAAGTCATTACCAAGCTAAGCAGTGTTTTTAGTTTCAGTCGACTCCACTAATAAGTAACTAGTCTTTTGTCTTGTGTCAGATACCTTCACAGTTCAGCATGTGTACCCGCTCTCGCTGAATTTGGCCTTGTGCCAGTTTGTTGAAAGCCAAGCGTTCTTTCTTTGAGGAAGGGATGCTTCATTTCTAAGTGCCTCTTCGGCTTACTTGCCACTATATTAGCAATAGCAAAATGCATGCAGATGACACAAGACCTGAGGGCAATTAGCAGCCACAGCTGCAGACAAGCTAGTTTTTTGCTCTTTGTTGAACACCTTTACATTTGTTGTTTGCACAGAGTCGGCTGATTGCTTGAACATTGGCTACAACGGCCTCTGTGTACACATTCTTTCAGCCACTATCAATTACAAGTGCATAGAAATAATAAAGCCTACTACATATTTGTCATCTTTCCAAAAATTTCCAGTGTCTAAAAAAATCAATCAAGAACAAAAATCAAGTAAATGAGATATCTTCTTAATGGTCAGTCGAGAAAGACTTTGGCCATCCATTATATTAAAAGAGATACTTCAGATTAAATTGTGCATGCAAGGTCCAGTGCACATAGTTCATACAATAGAGTTACACATACAGATCTCTTTGACAGCCAAAATGTCAAGGGCCCAGACTGGTAATACAAAGCTAACTAGCAAAACTGTTCTATAAACAGTGTAAAGTACAAGTGATAAACAAACGTTTTTTTTTTTTTTTAATGTGGGACTGTTATCCATATTTCCGGATGTTGCAGAGATACCATAACATAACCTTGTCTGGAAGACAAGCTTTAAAAATAAAAGAGAAAGAACTATTGTATGCATACATTGAAGGATTGGTTACATGCTGCTACGGGTGAAGAATAGAGCTGTGCAATATATTGAAACAGCGGGATATTGCGATAAGGAATTCCCATTTATTTTAATACTTCAAAAAGTAACCGGGTCAAAGTTTTAGGTCAATGGGTATAGGGCTGCACGATTAACCCGGAAAAAGAATCACAATCTCGATTCATACATAAATGCGATCTGCTTTCTAAATGACGGCTATTCACTTGCATATAAAATATTTCCCTGTAGTCAGACTCAGATGCTGCATTCACATGTCCACGTATTTACATTACAACTATCCAAGATGATATATTAGTCAAACTTGCTCACACTCACACAGTGCCTGTGAAAAAAGCCTATTCATTCACCAATCAGACCCAATAGTTTTCCTCCTCTTCCTCAGACCTAAACACATAGTCCATTTACTTGATGGATTAGAGCAGCAATTTATACACAAAGGAAAGAAAAAATGAGTGCCATTGTGAAAAATCCGGGTGGCGATAGAGAGAGTGATGATGCAACAACATTGGTTCCAAAAAAAAAAGGCAAGGAAATACCTCTAGACATTTTTCCAATCGGAAGGCTGCAGTCTCCAGAGGTTGCATATGCAGGCTGAATACCTTATCAAGCCTGGTTTATTTAAGGTAAGTTAAGAATGATAGTCAACTTTATAATTGTTAATATTCTGAAATTAAGACAGTCTAGATGACGTATGCAGCTTAGAAATGCGACCTTCGGAGGCTGCAGCCTACGGATTGAGAAACAGCCTTTGTATTACTGCCGCAAGTTCACCATTAGAAAGGGTTTTTAGCATAGGAGGAACATTGTAACATGCCTGGGTGATTCTCACGCAATCCAGATTTAGGAGGTGTCCAGCATAAGAAGTTTTAAAAAGCCCTTAAAGCCAATTTTTTTTGCACATATAAGATTAAGGTCAAAACTTACTATAACCATTATTTTTAGAGGATTTAAAAAATATTTCCTATTGAATTATTTCATTTTTTTTGATTATCATTATAAAAAATATCATTACCGCAACATGATATTACATTATATTACAGTAATGAGAAGTAAAAAGTTGTCTAGGTACTATGACAAACAAAATTTCCACTTTTATCTGGAGAGAAAAAATAAGAACTGCTTACCTGCTAGCCATCTTGAGAGTCACGGTCAATTATGTCCCTTCCAACAATTTTTTTTGAAAATGTTAGTTCCTTGAGGGCTTAAACAATGATTGAAAATTATTGCGGAGGATGAGAAAATTGGTCTTGGACACATTTATGTTGCTTATTATTGTCTCTACGTTTACCAATGATCACTAAATACCACATGTTTCTTTACTGTAAATGTTTATAGTATAACATGCACTGAAGCTTTAAATTTTTTAATTATAAATAATTCCATGTCAAAGAACCCAAATCCAGTCATGGACATGTTGCGGTGATGAAAATTTTCCTCTAAAATGTGCAAAAAACAGCAAAATTGGTTTGTATGATATCATTTGAAATCATGTGCAAAATAGTACATGAAGACATGTATGCTTCTTATTTTGATACTCTTACTTTGCATTTACTTTTATCAAAATGTTTCATGACACCTCATAAGTTTAGTTTCGCAAGAATCACCCACCTGCATTCCTCCCTGAAGCCTCAAAATGTTGATTGTTTAGTGTATTAAAGGTTTCGAGTTTTTAAAATTTTAAGGTTGGCCAGTTTGAGTGTACAAAATGCACAGGTGCTATTTATTTTAATTATTTTTATTTATTAATGTCAAAATTGTATTGTTTAAGTTTAACAGCTAAAAAATTATTTTATAAAATTGTTTTATTTTTGTTGGATTGTTTACATTGTTAAAATGTCTGATTTGTTTTATGCAACTGTAAAATATGGCTGTTCACTATCAGAAGTAGTTGCGATTCATCTTTCTTTTCCCTAAAATATCAATCATGTGTAGGTTATATAATAAAAAAATAGGGATGCACCGATAGGATTTTTGGGGGCCGATACTGATACCGATTTAAACAGACAACTTCTGGCCGATGCCGATATTAAACACTTGTATACAATACTATACAGTTGGTCTATTAGCTAGTTTATTTCTGCATCAAATTATTTTTACTGAACGTGGATTGGATCTAATTAACATTCAACTGACCAACATAATAAGAGAGGCACAAATTAAGCTAAAACAAATATAAGAAGACAGCATGACAATCCTCAAAGGTGTGTTTTGCTATTCAGCATTTATTTTATTAACAACATTAACTAATTTTTTACATATAATGGATTTCTTTATGCAGTTAATTAATAAACAATCGGTATCGGCCTTTCTCCTGCTTTTGCCGATATGCCGATGGTTTCAAATTCATCAAAAATCAGCCGATAAATATCGGCGGCCGATACATCGGTGCATCACTATAAAAAAATATACACACACGCAAAATATAAATTGGTTTAAAAAATATATATATTTTACGGCACGCCTCACTTTTAAACATGCTAACGTATATCGCATTTCCTTCAATATTTCACAGCCCTAGTGAAAAATAATTTCTGGGAAACAACACAGAGGATTAAAGCAAGAAGTATGATGGATAGACATCAGAAAAATTGGCAGCAAATTCAAAGTCCCTCTCTGAACCTATAACTATTTTGCATAACTTGCCAATGCTTTTGTTTGCACCTCTTATCTCGCAAGCACCAAATGAAAATCCAAAGCACAGGGAAGATTAAAGTTACACTCGTATATAATGTTGGTTTAGATGGCTCAAAAAAGGTGTCTTATATTCCCATTACACCTCTTTCCACTTAGCCACTCTCCTCATTTTCAAAACTTAAAAGCAGACCGAGTTCCTAAGAAAAACAAGGTCTGTTTCACGCATCAAACAAGCTACTATACAATTATGTTGAATCATGGCTGTGTATGCTAAAACTCTAAAGTAGATACACAACCTTATCATGACAGCT
The DNA here is from genome assembly GCF_027580225.2 of Misgurnus anguillicaudatus. Classification (NCBI taxonomy): domain Eukaryota; kingdom Metazoa; phylum Chordata; class Actinopteri; order Cypriniformes; family Cobitidae; genus Misgurnus; species Misgurnus anguillicaudatus. Next base: position 52,554,991 of record NC_073357.2, on the reverse strand, counting down.
AATGATTTAGCATTCACTCTTGTGACATCATTAATGACAAAGCCTTTACACTTGAATGAATGAGGAACTCGCCTTTTCAAGCATTAAAAAAGCATGGCCATAACTGCCAAACAGCATGACTTTACACACAGAGCCAACAAATCATGGAAGATGTTATGATCCACCTGACATAAAGAGGAACTATGGATTTCATTCAATTACACTAGGCAGGATTGCTTTTCCAAGCACACAGTCTCATGCTATATCTAAAACACAAAATGAATGAGCAATCCCAAAAACCCAAACGCACTGCTACTTCAAATTTACTGCTTGAAGGATAGGCTGAGTATAACAGAGGGATTAGGGTGACCCTGGATGGGGTGGTTCAACACATCAAGGGCATCTGGGGCTTTGTAAAACGGACCTTGGAGAAAGTATTCATAACCTTATGTCTAACCCCCAGGATAATAAGAGCATTGTTACACTGTGTAACCCATTGGTGGGTCCTCTGCCAAAATCTATAACTGCAAAATTGGGAAGGCTCAGGGAAAGGGGTATTGTAAAGAGGTCTGCTGCGAGGGGAATTCATTCTTATTATGACTGACTTGAACAATGAATTAATATATTTTTTAGCCTAGAGATAATTACCTGCTAGAAGTCACATAAATGGCTGTAGCACAGTAGCAGTTACAATGTCATAACTTGGAAAAGTCTTAATCTAATTACGAAATTTGGAGCATAAAAATGCCTTTCAATTATTAATATCAAATTTTGACATGGCCTTACTCTGGGTTTATCCTGAAGATATCAAGGGTATATTTTACAGACTGTTAAGTAGGATGATTTTATGTAAATCACAAGAAATATACTTTAGCTGGATTTTCACAAGCTAGATCACATGCAAGGGTATATTTTTCAAGTATATCAATGTTACAACAATGAAAACATTAGTGTTGCACTACCTTTACAATTATTTTTACAATACTTTGTCGTGTGAACCTGAGTGAGCAGAATTTAAGAACAAGGCAAAATATGATCATATCTTCGAGTCTACACTCAGATGGGTTTTATCTTACACCTGCCTCCAGAGAGCTAGTGTTGGTCACATGGAAGCTGCTCTTAGCAACCAAAAAGATAGCAAAAGAATGACACAAACCCCGCAAGGAGGTGATGAAGTAAATAGAGGCCAACTAAACATAATCAATGCATAGTTACAAGGTAGTTTAGTTAGCTCACAAAGTTGGAATATATAGCTACAAGGAAATAATAATTTTCCAACAAAACTTAAAAACTCACTTGTGGAGAGAGAATGCAAATGTAATCCAGCAGTCATGCAAACTGCAGCAGGAGGACCGACTTTAAAGGTAAAGGCTAACCGACAGTCACTTCCTTTATTTCTGTAACCTTACTCCAGGATCACTAGGGACAGATATCCGCAGACGGCATTCGTATTTCCATCACAACTCAAACATATGTTAAGATACCACGAACAGACGATGGTGAAGATAGTATAAACTTAAAAGAAATACTAGAATCAGAATGATTGATCATTTCCCATTGAAAACAACACGCGACTAAACCAGCCTCAACTCACAACAAGTGACACACACCTCACATTCTTGACCCTTAAGTACTAAATTTGTCTATTTAAAACGCTGACTGCTTATCTGTAACATTAGGAGAGACCATTTTAGTTTATATGCTTATAGACCCATCCCTTACACTATAACATCCCATATCTAATAGGCTAGGCTAAAGGATAAACAGTGATGTGAAGCTATCTTGATCAGACTTTGGTGAAATTGAGACGTTTTAGTATCTTAATCTCGTTATTAAGTTCTTAAACTAGTATTAATTACATTATGTAGCCGTCAGTAATATCGCTGAAGGTAGTGCTGCGTGTACCCCTTGCTAAATGACTGAAATCTAGTCAGGCCTCAAACGGAGCGTCGATCTGAGGGAGGATTAAACGGGAAAACATACAGCTCAGACCTTACGTTATACCAACCTATACGTTCAGAAAGCACTATATAACTGGCATGTCACGTTGGACACATCGAGTAGCGTCATATCTTCCGTGGAAATACAGTGTGAGGAATAGTTTGATAGTGCGAGCGGCGCCCGTTAGCGTTCGACTGTGTGACAGCGTCCCGGTGCACGCGCAAGCCCCTGCGATCCACTTCCTATGCAGCCTAAAGTCAAGCCCACAAAACACAACCGCTTGACAGCCCCGAGCCCACTACTCGCGAAAAAAGTTTTTATGTATATGGTTATAATAAGGTCCCACTCACCAGCCGTTATGATACCAGAAAACAAGTGCAATCTTCTCAATCGACGGAAGGAGGAACGGACCAGACATTCAAAATGGCGGCGGTACTAGCCTCAGCAATTCTACCGCAGGCGGAAGGTTACATTGAATGATGTGCAGAACTTCAAGGTGTGAGAAATGCGGATGTGGGAAAAAATATAATAAAACCTAATTATATTTAGAACATTTACAGGGGACATTAATAGCACAACGTCAGCCTAATAGAACACAAAAATATAAAAAAAGTTTAGATTAAATTAACAGGTATACGTGATAAACAAAAATGGGAACAATGCCATAATAAACAAAAAAGTTTTGCTTACAATATTTAAAACACATTTGTTTCAGATATATTTTAATATCTTTTTTGTTAAGAACATAACCATTTTAAATCAATAGTCTAAATTCTCTTTAGACGCGAAAAACGGTTTATATTTTTTCACAAAGGGTTAAAACTTTTAATTCATCATCCAGAAGGATATCAGAAGGTGCGACTTGCTCAGCTGTGGTAACTCTGCAGCTGAGATTTGAGAATTTGCAACATTAACGTGTTTAAATGCGTTAAGATTAACTTAGGTAGGGTATTGAGATAAATAGTATATAAATAAAATAGTAATATAAATAAAATAAATAATACCATGATACTTAAAGCTTGTACATAAGTAAATATATTAGTCAGTGGACCCGATTTAAAATCCACACACAAAACAATACACGTTCTAGATTACTAATACATGTACAGTAAATAAGAAGCCGGTGAAATATTTTGTCAGTGGAGCAGCAGCACACTTCTGTCAATGCTGAGCTACGTGTCATTTCGGCGGATGACTTGCCCAAAAAGCTGTGCTGCGGTTGCACCTCGTGGCAGTCAGTGATGACGTCAACGTGTAATGTTGTGGCACTTCCTTTGGGAGTCACTCAACTGGTTCTCTTCTGTAAGTCAGGGGTCGTTTAATCGACCCGATGAGTATTTTTTTATGGTAAAGTCGGTCAGTGTTTTTTAAAAACTGTCATATTGATGGGTGTTCATGCTGAATAAGTCAAGCTATTGGAAGTCCAATATTTCATTGATCATTATTGATTGATTATTGTTTTCTGCAATTAAAATTAGGAGCATGTCAGAAATTAATAAAGATCTATTTGCATTGTGTGTTTAAGAATAATTAAAAAAAAACAGCAATTGTTACACATTCATACATAGCACTGCAACCCTGCAGAGGACATGTGGATTTGGAGAAAGTGTGGATGGTTCTTAAGAGTTCACTTGTTAAAATTCATCATCATTTTGAAGGTCACCAGTTAGCCATTAAGGAGCTAGGTTAAACAGTCACGATGTCATATAGCAGCACAGTTTCTCATTTTTAATTTTTGTTAGGTAAATGCTCATCAGTGTAAATTTTATTTAAATCCACATAGGTGGATATACTACACCACTCTTAAAATAATGTCCAGTCATTGTCCACATTATTTCAGCTGTTAGATTAATTATTAATTGTGCTAGTAAAAACATGAAAAAATGCTAGTAGCCTACACCTCTATTGCAAAAAAAATCATAATAACAAAACAGGAAATACAAGAATTGCTTCTACTCTTTACAATAAGAGTCATGACCAAATACCATAGCAATTTGGTGTATTGTTTTGCTTCTATTGTAATAGAAACAATGCATTTTATATTACTATTTGTATTATTTGCATATTTGAAAAGCTGAAAATAACCTTGACTATGATGTTCTCGTATATGGTACTTTAGTCCAAGTGCCAACAACACTATTTAAAAGGTCTGGCTAAGAACCAATATGATGACAAATACATATCTGTACTTTACATCTGAATATACACCCTAATTTTAAATTAATGTGAATAAAATATAACAACGAATGAGCTAAATAGATAAAGGAGTACATGATAATGACAAAAGCATTTTTGTTCCTCCACATCCACGTATGTGTATCCCACAATGCGTTTCGTTGAAACCAAACTGGCTTACAATTATAGAGACAGAAGACGTGGTAAGGGTTATTAACAAAAGACTAGTACAAAAGAGGGCGGAGCAAAGCGGCCGGGAAGTTATTGCTAAAAGGTGCAATGCAGCGTCGTCGCATCCAGGCTAGTGATGAGGTGATGGTTAAAAAATGTTTCTTACATTGCACATTTGCTAGCTTCCTAATCACTGATTTATAAAATTATATTAATTTACTATTATTTTCAAAGTTATCAATGCGATTTATGTATTAATTACTGAACATAATAATAATAATAATAATAATACAAAATAAAGTTAAAGTGAGATATCAATTAATTCCAGAAAGAAAACATTTACTATAAGATTATTCATTTTTATTTAAGGTTGTGTCAATTCGTATAAGTATTTTTGGAAAGTGAACGAATGAAAATAAGCAACCGTTGCTTCTTTAAACTTTCTCAGTGGTATGACATTATGTACAACAATTGCACGTGCATGTAATGATCTAACATGACTGGTGGATGTTGACACATGGCATTTCCTTATTTTAATGGCACTTGAATTTGTAGCATTTTTTCAATTTACAAAAAAAACTTTTGCGAAATTTATAATAATATGTCAAACAATAATTATTTATACATAAATAATAATGTTTACAATTGGTCAAATCCCCTTAAAAACCCCGAACAAAATCCCCAAATTACAGTACATGTCAATGGGTCAAATTGGTTTTATGGGCCGCCGAGCGCCCCCTGTAGGAATTATAGTATTTTACAGATAGCATAAGGTAGATGATAACATTAGTCATGCAATTCACTTGAATACATCGCCTTGAAATGCATGTCGGCAGCGTATCTGCAGTGGCCGGTTACACTGTCGCAGGATTTCACATCCACTACTCCGCACATCTTACTCCGATTCTTATGTTTAGAAACACACATCTGTCGACATGAATGCGATTTCATGGCCGACAAAGACCAAGATGTCTGTTAACGGAAAATCAGTTTGTTACTCTCTATCAGTGAAATGATCTCTGTTGAACTCGCCAATGTAGCCGTTCTGCGCGTTTAGAGCATTTTTGTTTACGGAATTGGATTTTTCTCAGAAGAGGCTTCAGTTCGTTTTTCTCTGGATTGGTCAAAGGCAAAATCACATCAGTCGGATCGTAGAAGAGATTCGACTCTTTCATTCGGGAGTCGGGTATAATATGTCAAGACGAAAACAGACCAACCCTTTCAAAGTGAATTGTAGGTATCCCAGGTATTGTAAACCCTTTTAATTTATTACTCCTTGTTAAATAGCCCTGTTGTTTACTAAAGGACATGCAGCAAGACTCATCGTTCATTACGGTGCCATTGAATTGTTTGATGGGTTATATCCGCATTTTACTAAACGACGGGAGTAGCCAAAGACCAAGCGTTCACAAACTCGTTATCCCAACCTTACTTACAGCATAATTTACGTAACGTTAGACCTTCAGATTATGGCAATCGGTGAAATATGGGTAACTAATGCACGAACCTTGTACACCCACGAACCCTAAAGATGTGTTTGTTGAAATTCTGTTGATATTACGTTTATAAAATGTTTCTTACAACTCCAAGAAAACCCACAGTCAGCATTATTTAAACATAAATAACATTTTTATATAAACTAGTCTGCGTGAATAATTCGCAGTATTACCGTATTGTCGCGGGGAAAATGCAGTGCATTGTGGGATATTTGCACAAAATATTTGCACCACATGAAAAATACTGTAGTGTACTTAGTGTTTACTAGATAATATAGTGTTTTTGAACCAGTATTTACTACAGTTTATCAATACACTATAGTTAATACTACAGCATACTTCATATTATCAATATAATTTATATTTACTTTATTATAGTAAATACTACTAACTTTGCCATATTTTTCATGTGGAGGTTACTGTGTCTGCATGTATATTAGCCTATATATCAGTTGTTTTATTTTTGACATCGGACTGATATTAAAAGCAACAGGGCTCCGATTTTTAAGGGATTGAGGTAATCAGGCAGCTTTTAAGTCAAATTAAGTTAATCATGTAATCACTGTGCCAGCTTATAAGAAAAGTGTTATACCTTTTATTACTACCATCAACGCAGAGTTCATAATCAAAGTCATCAACAGCATTATAGCACAACTTATTCTGCACTTGTATGTTCTTGTTCAAGGTGAGCCAGCTGTGTCTTGTGTGTTAAAGGTTGTTTGCCAACAATATCTTGAACAAAGTACATAGGCTTAATCCACCATTATTAATGGCATGTATATGCATACTGTATTCACTTAGGAGACACAGAAGTAATGCTAACAATCCTTTGCAGTAACATAGGCCGTCTTTCTATATGTTGTCTCTACAGATGGGTTTAATACATTTAGAGGCTTCCTATGGTCAGGGGTCTCATTTATAAAACTGTGCGTAGGATCCTTACTAAAAGTCTGCACAAAAGCCAAAAATGGCAAACGGCAAACAATATTAAGACTCAAACAAAGCAATGATCCCTTTATAAATCACAGATCACCTGCAAGTGTGCATAAATTAATCATCTAGTTTTTTTTATAGATCACAACCTTTGCGTTGGAACTGGCGTACGCATGTTTTCAGCCCCGTGTTGTGCATACGCACGCTTTATAAATGAGACCCCTGACTTTTTGGAATTATTGTGATATCCAGGATTAATCTTAATTATGTTAAAAAAAATTCCAGAATGTTTAGCAAGAAAATACTCTTTTTTTTTTTTTTTTTACTATTTTGCTGTATAGAAAGCTTCAGCGGCAACAACATAAACATTCCGCTTTTGTGGCCCGAAATTAACTTCTGGTAGACTTCAGCAAAAAATCAATAACAACAGAGTAGATTATTAGTAATCAGAGTAGATTATTTCTTATAACAAACAAAATAAATAACAAGTAAATTACCGAAGTTCAAATCCTAGCTAATGTGTATCGACTACACTGAACTAACGTTACTGTATAAAATGAATGTATACACAATGTTAGATACAGATCCTTTAATAAGACTTATGAGCCAAACTTTTCTTTGCACAAAGGTGACCTATGCTCGCCGTCTTCTATTGTCTTTAGGAAACTGTTTTTTTTTTTAAGACAAGGTATTTGTTCCAGAGGTCAGCCGTGTAATGAGCATCCGTCTCTTTGTCTGATTAAACTGTCTATAACATAACCATTAGGCTAGTAAGCCATTAAAATGGCATATAATGTACTACATCCTGTAGTTGTTTATAATCTCAACAGTGCTATGAAATTATACAGATTAAAACAATGTTTAGTTCATGTGTATTTTACTGTAATATTAGTGTTACCTGACTAAAGACTGTCTTTACAGGAAACTTTCTGTTTCTATTACTGTTGCAAATATGCATGGTATTTGATGTTTTGACTTTGATTTTCAGTACCCACTGGCAGTTTAAGGAAAAAATAATAAGTCAGCAATTTGGAATGTTACTGTAAAAGTTACTCCATTATCTTTTCTACTTTGTTAAAATAGGTCATATTATTCAACATTTTGGTATAGTTTATCAGACAGATGAAACATTATACAGTTTAGTTACACTGTTCTTTGGGTTCTTCCAGTCTGAGGTACACTATGGGAAATGTTACTCCGTGGGAAAGTATATGACCGATCTTGTTCCTCCATCATGCCTGGAATAGTCCTTTTGTCAGTAAGGCAAAGTGAGACCAGAATTCCTTGTCTGGGTTTATCTGATGTGATTATTCCTTCAACCTAAACCAGACAAGCTGTTGAGGTAGGTTGGACGAAGCCCGGTCCTCTCCAACCTTTCCTATGCCGTCTTGTTTGGGGTTGGCTGGAGATTCTAAAGGTTGTGGGAGAGGGATGGATTGAATTCAGGGGTACTTTCATTGTTTGGTATTTGAGTTAAGTTTTGTCTGTTGTGTTCCCACCCCCCACCACTGACTTCACCCCATTTTCTCATGTCTGTTGGCTGATGAGTTTGTCTCTTTGTCTGGATTCAGACAGACAGTGCGTCACCTCCTGCCTACAGACACACAGACTCTGAGATAACATCACAGTGGCATAGATGGGGGGGGGGGTGGATAGACAGGAGAAGATGGAGGGAGGGTGGAGAGACAGATGTACAGACAGAACCAGCAGAAGGGGGATGGGACTTACACTCTTACATCAATCACAAACTGACTGCTATAGAGTCAGCCGGTTCTAGCTGATCTTGGTTTTCACACTAAAACCTTTTTTAGCGTTTGTAAGTGGATGCAAACTGGTTGGATTGGACATAATTTTAAAACTGTCTCGAAAGTCGGACTCTTGATTTCCTCTGCAGGAAAATAACTTTTGATTTGGTAAAATATAATATCTGTTGGCGTTATCCAAAGGGAAATTATCTGAGCACTAAAATGGATTGAAGCTTCAAAGGTCCTTGGAAAAACTACATGGCAGTCAAAACACAACTCCAGCTCAGCCGCTATTGTTTTACAACACGTTAGTGTTCTTGGGCTAAGGCATACATCAGTTTTTATCAATACAGAAATGTTATTATGAGGCTGTTTACACTTGGCATTAACATGCATTTTCATTGATCGGATCACAATTGGACGGCGTTAATGCCAGGTGTAAACGGTGTTCAAAACGTTTTGAGCTTGTCCACTTTCGACCACTTTCAACCACATCCAGAGGTAGTCTGAAACCCCTTTGGATCGGATTGCTTTTGTAGTGTAAACGCACATGTGGTTGAATGTGTTCGAACAGCCAGACGCGGCCGCCTTCTCTCCGCCCATTTATCTAATCTGAGGTACTAATCACAAGTTTTACTTCTTTTCTGACTTCTGGCATTAACACACAGTGTACAGCGCTATTTTTAGCCTTTCATTGATAAAACTAAAGCGTCTGATCTCCATAGTTTCGTCTTGAAAGCGTGTGAAAGTTGCGCATTCCTATTTCATCAATTGCGCTGAAAATCCAGAGAAAGCTCTAACATATACATGTACAAAACACTGTGCGGCATGTTTACTTGCTAAACAAGCAGCGGACTCCGACATAATATTAGTTTGCGTCCATATAAACTCATAATTTCTTCGCTCGCGCACCGTCACAGACCACCCCCTCACAGTATTCAGGACAGAAGCGGTTGAATGTGGACAAAAGAGACGGATTTAAATACCAGGTGTAAACGTAATGTGTCTCTCTTGTCCACTTGTGTTCTGATTGATGAAAACACATCTTAAAGGGAAACTTCACCCATTTGCATTAAGCTTTGTACCGTTAGAACCCCAGTCATGTTTTTGAATGGTCGTGCACCATTCCCTCAGTTTCCCCTGAGAGGGGAGAAATACTGATTTCAGTGAGGCACTTCCTTCTTTCAATGATGTAAAAATCGTCATCAATATTACATGGAAGAGGGTGATTTTACAAGCGTGATGCTCTAATCCGCTGTTCATTGCACCTTTATGAGCCACAATACTGCAAAGAGCTGAGGCAGATGTAGGAACAGAAGCCCGAGGAGTAGGCCGGAGCCTGGGCGTCGGCTGGGTAGAGGAGCCCGGTGAAGAAGCAGCAACCATCGGCCTCTGCTGCGTAGAGAAGCTTGCCTGTTCTCTCGCTGTGTGGCTTCTTTATAACATTTCTGCATCAGATAAGGATATGGACGTTTGTTTGGTGAAGGTTTCTATGCAAGAGAGGAACTTTGCGTGCGTTTGGAACGTTTATTTCACGGACATGTTTCGGTTTACGAGCAGACGCGCTGCGGAGTATATAAGCTTGGACGGACTCGCGCCGTTTGCTTTCGGTTGAACTTTTCTGGATCAGATAAGGAGATGGAAGTTTGTTTTGTGAATGTTTCTGGTCGCGTGCTTATTTCAAAGACATGTTTCGGTTTACGAGCACAAGCTCCAAGAGCTGAGGCAGCGCGTCTGTGGAGATATTATGCAGGGGACGCGTTTGTGTGGAGGAGGATGGAGGGATAAACGGACGTCTGACTAAAGTGAGTGTTTATATTTTCTTTGTTATACTAACGTGGCATTTATGTACACAATAGCATATCTGAGCGGTGTTTTATATGTCTATATTGTGAGAGCAGTGAGGCAAATAATAACACAAATGTAATTACAGTAAACAAGAGACAAAAAGAAAATTGGTAAAACTAAATAAACATTTAAAATGCATACACTTTTTTTAAGTACTTGGAAAGACATTTGTACTGCGCATCTGAAACCGCACGTTACTGTTTGAATAAGACTTTGCTACACACCAGGCCAGAGTGTTATTGTGTGTACCACAATGTAACATCACGTTTAAAAGTAAATCATGATTGGTGTCAGTCAGACACAGTGGTGGTGGCTATTTTCTTTGTTTTACTAACGTGGCATTTATGTACATAATATCATATCTGAGCCGTGTTCCGAGTAATGGGAGTGGCTTGCAGATCTGTGCATTGTGGTGCATAGTGGAAGTTGTAGTTTTTCATACAAATGTGCTCTAAAGTCACATTTTGTCTTTTCTCTGTCAAATAGGCACAAAATTCTACATTTATGTTACATTTTGACTACAAATATGACTCACTTTCCATAAAGATTAATGTTCCTATCGGTGAAATGGCCCTTTAATACCAAGTGTAAACAGCCCCTATAATAACAATGTGATGGTCATATGTTAGGGGTAACATACTTGGTATTGAAGTATTTGGGACAAAAATTATTCTGCAGTGTTTGTGCCACATGCGTAATATGTCAAGTCATGTGATCTAATTTGTATAGTAGAACCCCATAGCAACTGCAGAGCAACACTTTGGGCTAGTAAGCAACAACCTATCAACCACTTAAAACCCAATAGAAATGGCAGAGGAACACCTTGGGCTAGTAAGCAACACCATAGCAACTGCAGAGCAACACTTTGGGCTAGGGGTGGAACGGTACACAGAAGTCCCGGTTCGGTTCGTACCTCGGTTCAGACGTCGCGGTTCGGTTCAATTTCGGTACAATGGAGGGAAAAGCAAAACAAAGTTGAAGAAGGCAAATTTTTTTAGTACTTAAGATGTCCTTAAGGTGTCCTTATCGGTGTTATTTTGAGATGTCATGAATATGAACTGAAAGGCATTTAACATACTATCTCGTATAACAAAAATGTATAAACTTGTACTAATCTTTCATACAAAGATGGGTTTCAAATGTATTACAAGTGACCTAAATACATTTTTAAATTACATTTAAGCACATTTATTTCATATTAATGTACTAAAGAACAAACAAACTCTGTAGGCTTGTAAGATGCATTAATAGGTGTGTACGACTTCATGAGGCGCTGCAAGAAACGACAAGTGGATGACGTCAGAGTAACGTGAGAGCGAATTGAAATCAGCCTCCTTTGCAAGATTTCTCGCGGTACTCTGACGGCGCTGCGTAAAGTTGAGCACACTTAAAAAACTGAAACCAGCTGAACTCGACAGAACTGCCCTGCGTATGCCTGCGCTTCGTCCATTAATTGTATATTAGCAGGAAAATTTATCTCCTACTTATCTGCGTGAGAAATACAAGTTGTGGCGTGTGAGCGTGTGAACTGACTGAAATGCGTGTGTCTCATGGTGAATGGGTGAGACTTGAGAGCCCTGACTAGATGTACTTCCACTCACATAACCAACAACTGCTGAAAACGCCGACACACAGTCCTCGTCTTTTCCACCACTCTCTCGCCTGTACTACTGTAACTGACTGGAAAAGTAAAGTTTTGCCAAACTTGCGATCTTAAAGAGGCTGGCGGATCCTCACCACCATTTGCCATACTCGCTGTCGCTGCTATCTCACTCACTCACTAGACCGTCAACCTGACAAAAAACTGCAGAGTGCCAGAGAATGTAGACGTGCTTGAATAGAGCGCATAAATAGGCGGAGCTCGGCTGCATTGGTGCCAATCAGAGCTTCAGAGCTAAAGCGGGGCTACAGATTAGCTGCCCTAAAGAACCCGCGTATCTTAACAGTAGTTCCGCATTATTTATTTTGCACGCAAGTTTTTTTTTATTTTCATAGCGTGTATTCTCCGTTTAAATTCATGCACCGAACCGTGACCCTCGTACCGATTCGGTTCGAAACGAATACATGAACCGTTCCACCCCTACTTTGGGCTAGTAAGCAACACCTTAGCAACCACTTAAAACCTCATCGCAACTGCTGAGCAACACGTTGGGCTAGTAAGAAACACATTAGCAACCATTTAAAACCCCATAGCAACTGCAGAGCAACACCTTGGGCTAGTAAGCAATACCCTAGCAACCAGTTAAAACCCCATCGCAACTGCAGAGCAACACCTTGGGCTAGTAAGCAATACCCTAGCAACCACCTAAAACACCATCGCAACTGCAAAGCAGCACATTGGGCTAGTAAGCAATACCCTAGCAACCACTTAAAACCCCATCGCAACTGCAAAGCAGCACATTGGGCTAGTAAGCAGTACCCTAGCAACCACCTAAAACACCATCGCAACTGCAAAGCAACACATTGGGCTAGTAAGCAACACCTTAGCAACCACCTAAAACACCATCGCAACTGCAGAGCAACACATTGGGCTAGTAAGAAACACATTAGCAACCATTTAAAACCCCATAGCAACTGCAGAGCAACACCTTGGGCTAGTAAGCAATACCCTAGCAACCACTTAAAACCCCATCGCAACTGCAAAGCAGCACATTGGGCTAGTAAGCAGTACCCTAGCAACCACCTAAAACACCATCGCAACTGCAGAGCAACACCTTGGGCTAGTAAGAAACACATTAGCAACCATTTAAAACCCCATAGCAACTGCAGAGCAACACCTTGGGCTAGTAAGCAATACCCTAGCAACCACTTAAAACCCCATCGCAACTGCAAAGCAGCACATTGGGCTAGTAAGCAACACCTTAGCAACCACATTGCAACCGCAGAGCAACACCTTGGCAACCTGCCAAAAAAATCTTTATTTTGCCCCCATGGCTGTGAGTTTTGTATAGGCAAGCACTTCTCATATTTTCTTCAGAAAATGTAAGCTGATGTTAATGTTACTCATAAAGGTGAACATTTAAAAGTTTGCAGAAGGTGTTTGGTGGATGGCAGTGATGGAGTAATGGAGGATGTATGTTGAGATGGAGGACAGAGTAAAGATCTGCTCTGTGTGGGAGTATGGAGAGTTTCTAGAGAAGATGATTTTCTCACATTAGCAGCAGGACTCTTTATGCAGGAGGCAGGCGGTTTCCTCAGGGACTGCAGTGTGTACGTTGTGTGTTTAGTGTAATGTGGGGGTTGGTGAGTGTAAGGTGGAGTGTGCATGTTTGTAACTAATGTTTGATAAAAGAATGCTTTGATACTGTATTTCTGGGGTGAAGTTCAAAAATTAAATAAATGATTCACTTAAAATTTTTTGAAATCTTGTGAAAGATTTCCTGTATTTGTGTTTCACTGAAATAATGATATGGATATCAAATGACATGACTGTAAGAACACAATAGGTACGGTATGTTTACACGCACCCACCCAGCCATTTTGGTCAATCCGAAATGAATTTGAACTGTTTACCTTAAACATTTCAAATAAATTCAAATATAAGTTTACATGAAATTATTTTTATTTATTTACATAAAGGTATTTTGGAATCTGATTAGGAAAATACTCTGATTCAAGTGTTTACATGCTTAATGTGCACTTATTAAAAAGATTATTACATGTCCCCTTTCAATCTGATCAACAGTTTATTTGGTTTAAGCTCTCCAGCAGTACTATTGAGATGTACTTTTAGGTGATCTGTTCCTTATTTTTTAATAAGACTTATTCAGAGCATGACTTTATGGAGGTCTGCAGAAATTCACATCTGTGTTGTAAACAATCTTTTATGGCGCTTTTTCGTTGGACTGTACGGCTCAGTACAGCTCACTTTTGGGGGGTACTGTGTACAGTACCTAGTAAAAAAAACTTGATTTTCACCACAGGGAGACTTTAAATGAGGGACTCTACTATGTATAATAATTATGTATATATAAATACATACATGTATAATGTTAAAGGAATAGTCTACTAATTTTCAATATTAAACTAAAATTTTCAATCTTATTACCTTAAAGCAACACTATGTAGTTTCCATGTAAAAATGACTTACAGCTCCCCCATGTGGTTGAAAAGCGCAACAGTGCCTGGTATCAGACACTCTTCTTGAGGCAGGGGGAGGGGCGGGGCTGTGTGCTCTACCCTCCACCGCCACTTTCAGAGTGTGCTTGTAGCAGCTAGGAGGCTGCTCAGGTTGTAGCAACAGTACATTTTATCCAGTTAAAAGTTGTTCTATCACTGAAATAATTTTAGAGACATTATTTAAAGGTAAAAAAACTAAATAGTGTTGCTTTAACTAAGAAGAGTTGATACATCCCTCTATCATCTGTGTGTGTGCACGTAAGCGCTGGAGCGCGCTGCGACACTTCGATAGCATTTAGCTTAGCCCCATCCACTCAACGGCACCAATCAGAGACAAAGCCAGAAGTGACCAAACACATCAACGTTTTTCCTATTTAAGACGAGTAGTTATACGAGCAAGTTTGGTGGTACAAAATAAAACCTAGCGCTTTTCTAATCGGATTTAAAAGAGGAACTATATTTTATGGCATAATAGCACTTTTGGGAGTACTTCGACTCGGCGCAGTAACACCCTCCCTCTCCCATTATGAGAGGGAGAAGGGGAGCGGACTTTTCAGGCGAGTCGAAGTACTCCCAAAAGTGCTATTACGCCATAAAATATAGTTACTCTTTTAAATCCGCTTAGAAAAGCGCTAGGTTTTATTTTGTACCACCAAACTTGCTCGTATAACTACTCGTCTTAAATAGAAAAAACGTTGATGTGTTTGGTCACTTCTAACTTTATCTCTGATTGGTACCATTGAATGAATGGGGCTAAGCTAAATGCTATCGAAGTGTCGCAGCGCGCTCCAGCGCTTACGTGCACGCACACAGATGATAGAGGGATGTATCAACAATTCTTAGTTAAGGTAATAACATAGGCTGCGTTCATACGGTACCATAATACTGTTGTCAAAACCGTATTTGAGTCCTTAAGACGGTTCCGTTCACACGCAGTTCGGTTATTTACGGGTTTGACAACCGCATTCTATAACCGACTTCACACCCGTAACTTTTCGGGTTTCACAACCGTATTTACAGAGAAGCTGTGCCGTGTGAACGGAATCGCACTGGACAACCAGTTGTCTGTCACGTCATTTGTTGCTCTTTGTGTTAAGAAAACGTTACAGTGCATGAAAATGACTGCAAACTACGCACCAGAATTGCTCCATAAGATTAATGTGATATTATATTACCTTCATAGACGCCACAGAACATATTACATTACGCATAAAATTGCGTGCAGCCAAGTAAGTGAGATATATAAACTTTAAAAGTGGACGATTAATATAATGTTAACTGTATAATAAAAGGGATATAAAAATTAGCTGTTTATTTACTCACCTTTTATCTTCAGTAGAGCAATAAAGAAGATATTTTGCAAAAAAAACCCATCTCTGATTCATATCATGCAAGGCAAAATATGCGTCACTTTGAGAGGTCAAAAAGCAGATATATCCAATACAAAAGTAATCTCCATGACTCCTGGTGACATTTTTTGCTGCTTGTGAGGCAAATCGGTCGGTTTTTGCAGGATATTGAACGTTATTTACAACATTATTAGCATCCATACAGAACTGTGGCAACATATGAAGTGCGCTTTTTACACTCCCGCTCTCTAGGTGGCGCTAAGAGGCTGGCCCCGCCTGTGGTTGGCAAACCATACTCTCTGCGCCACCTACAGAGCGGGAGCGTAAGCGCACTTCCTTCCTATTTGGCTGCGTTAATGGTTTAAATGGAGTTTGATTTCTTGCAAGGACGGACCGATTTGCTTCATAAGTCATTATGATTACTTTTATATTGTATATATCTGCTTTGGTAAAACGTGCAGTTGCTGAAACTGATTTTATGTTCATTCATTTTGGAAATTAAAACTTTAATAAGGAACCACCCTTGTTTATTTTTCTCTGCACAATGGTAAGCGTTACACCAGCCAGCTGTTTTTGTTAATTACATAAATAAAGTTTGCCCATTGCATAAATAATACTTTTTTATATTTACGTCCGTCACTATGGTTACAGGCGCCGCGTGTAACTAGAATACGGGTTTGAGGTCGGTTGCTCGTTCATATAGGCAGTGTTCTATTTGTGTCTTTAATTTGCTGTCTGAACAGGACACTTCCAGCCTCACACCTGTAAGTAAATACGGTTGTCACTCCCGAAATTTTGTCGTGTGAACGCACCCTTAGTTTAATATTGGAAATGAGTAGACTATTCCTTTAAGAAAAAAATGTGTATATGTTAAGTATTAATATTTATAAATAATATAAATTATATATAAATATAAAAAAGTATATGCATGCACATGTAAATATTTCGTAAATATATGCATGTATGTGTATTTATACAGTACAGTACTGTACCACCACCACCAGACTCGTTGTTTTAGAAATTTTAGAAGTCCATCCATATTTATCTACACTAGTCAACATGTGGATCAAAGCCTTTTTAAAAGTTGTCTTAAAACAAATACCCAATACCTGTTCTTGTCTTAGGACAACTTTGATGAAAATTTTTTGATCCACTTCAAATGTTGACTAGTATATTTTATTAAGATACAAACAGAAAATACAGGAAATATGTAAAAAAAAATTACTTTTCAGGACTAAATGTCTTCTTTAGGCATCTTCTGTGTTTAGTGTGACCTCTCTTGGCACAAACACATCTTGAGCATTTTTGAGCAGAATGAAGTAAAAAGACAAATTTCTTTAAAATTAGATATTAGGATTTAATTTTATTTAGGTTAAAGAGATCCTTCAGTTTCCTGCTACTGCTGAAGTGGAAAGGGAGTTTACCCTAAAAACATGACACATCAGTTTACATTTTATACAGTTTTTAATACTACATACACATTTCCTGCATTTTCTGGATGTATTCTTAAATGGACTGAGAAACAATTATATATGATCACTATAACATTGCAAAAACAACAAATCTAATTCTGTCATGGTGGCTGGCCTAAAACTTTTACACAGTACTGTATACATAATTATTATACATAATACACACACAAATACATATATGATGTAAATAAGGACTTTTATTCTGCCACCGATTAGTTGTTAAGCAACCCTACTTTAAACTTAGGCACCACAGCATCATTACAGCAGTGTTTGCATAGACAAGCAAGTTTCTTTAGAATGCAAAATGTTACATTTCAAATCTATTTTTAGTATTAATATAAAATCATTTCACACCATGCTGTTTTACTCATAGGGCCTTTTCACAAGACTGGGTTGTCTGGCCCTCAACACTCTTTTGAGATGGACACTAGAAATGACTTCATTGAGGATGGAGAATGCCATAGCAACAACTCGCAGGATCCTGAAGAGCAAGAGAGCACAAGTGGTGAGCTTTGAGGCTTTAGAAACAATATAACGTTCACTTATAAAACCTTAAACTTGAATGCACTGCTGCATGTCACTTTTGATAAAGACTTCGGTCCACTGTGTAAATTAATGTTTATCAATTTATTCATTGCTTGTAAAATGTTTAAATATAAGAAGAAATCTGCAAAAGTTATCTGCAGTATATGAAGACGTAAAGCAGAGAAGCAAGTAGACCTGTGATGCAGTAGTCAGTATTGTTTTAAACACAACTTCTTGTCTTATTCTGCCAGAGGACGGTGACAGTGAATTTGACGACGACTTAAATGGCTCTGCGGATGACAGTATGACGAGTAATAAGAGCAGCCAATTCCGCTTACATCAGGAGGATGTCAAAGAGGAGAGTGGTGTAGATCTTATGTGAGAAGTAGGCGGTGTCTAATTAGTATGAATTCTTTATCACTGCATACTTTGCGTTGTCATAGGCAAGATTGTTTCTTCACTTTACAAGTATTCAGTCTTTGACCTGTTCTCTCTTTTTTATGACGTATGAATAGATGGAAAAGCCATTGAGATGCAAATATTATGCAAAAGTGATACTATTTCATGTATCATTTGAATATTTTTCTTTTTGAGCTACTCCTGTTGATGTATGAAATGTCAGGTTTGTAGCAGATTTTTAAAGGTGCAATGTGGGACTTTTACTTTGCGTTCACACCAGACGCGGAAGAGGCTGCAAAAACGTGCTTTTCGCGCGTTAGTTGGACGCTTGAACATTTTGAGTTTACGCTCTTCATTCGCCCGTAAAATTCTAGTCATTTGAGACATTCACGTGGAAATTTGCATCATGGGGGGGCTTATATAGCTCAAATTGAGTAAACTTACCAGATTGTTCGACCTCCTCACTCACTTTCTTTCAAACAAGATCCCTTTAATACCTGTAAAAGTACAAAGATGTCTTGTGTAGCGATGATGATTGTCCTTCATTGTTGTTTTGTTTATCTGCTTCCGCTCGCTTCCTGTAATCATGTCACTGCTAGAGCAAGCTTCTTATTGGTTAACGCAGTGCAAAATTCCGCCAAAGTTCAGATTTTTTAAATCACGCGGCAACGCGCCATTCGCGCTTACCGCGCCACAGTATGCCTATTCGCGTCTTTGCATTAACTAATCATGCAAATCACTCCCGCTTGCCGCCTCTTCCGCTTCTGGTGTGAACACCCCATTAGAAAGATCTCTCCACAGAAGTGCAATATAATATACATAACTAGATTATCAGTGGAGTATTGTTTTTATTACCTTATAATGAGCCGTTTTTGTCTACATACAACGCTGGTCCCCTTACATGGATGACACTGTCATGTTTCTACAGTAGCCCTAAACAGACAAACTGTTCTATAGAGCGCGTTTTGTTACTATGTTGTCTTAGACGATGATGTGTTTGTCCTGTGGCGACTACACTATGGGTTTTGAAAAGAAGGGGTGAGCTGTGGACTGAGCCATTTGTTGCAATTCACAGTCTCACCACTAGATGCAGCTAAAAGTCCCACATTGCGCCTTTGAAGTAAATTACCTTAGTCAGAGGTCTTCAACCTCTTTTGGGCCAAGCACCCCTTAAATTGATAGAAATGAGGTACAGGGACCCCCAGTACATTAAGACTTGATTTACGATTTATAATGATTATGTTACAAAGATATTAAAGCATCCATAAAACACGTTGTTATCTCAGTGGTTCTCGATTCCAGTCCTCGGGCTCCCCCTCCCAAATTATTTTAGATGTCTTCTTATAGGAAACACCTGATTTCACTCATCAGGCTCCTTAATTAACCCACTAACAAGCTGATGAACTGAATCAGGTGTTTTTATATATGGAGACATCTAAAATGATTTGGGAGGGGGGTCCCGAGGACTGGAATTGAGAACCACTGGCCTATCTGATGTTAATCTGGAGTACCTATAGAGTAGTATTATACAGTACCCTTTATATCTCCGAAGAGTCTTTAGTTTTATCCGATTTATAAAAGACAGATTAGCATTACCGATTCTTTCCAATAACGTACCAAATAATTCAGAAGGAGGAGTTACTAGCTGCGGGAGGAGCGAGTCACGAGTCAACACTTTATACAACACTTACTGGATAACTTGTGATTCAAGAACATGTTTGTGTCGTTTATATGATATGCACTTACGCGCCTATTTCCAACATGACATAGAAGTCTTACTACCCGCATGCAAATCATGACCCGGTTGGCTTTTTAATGAAATCCGGCGTTAAACACACACGCAAAACCTCGGATAAACAAACTATATCCATTGTTTCCATAATCCTGGCTTTCTTCTCCTTACATCCAAAACCACACTTCTTCTTTCATGCCATTGTTGAGTCTTGATATAAAACAAAGCTGCCACGTGAAGTGATGCTTGTAACTTAGCGTCCTCTCCCGCTGACTGACGTGTTTGCGTGGTTTTCCGGGAGAAGTACCCATAAAAAGAAGTAATCGTATAGCTTACCGCTGAAGCATCAGTTGGACTAGTAATCGAAAAAAACTTTCGGAAACTTTGCTGGTGAAGTGCATTCGGCACAGAAATACTCTGTAACACGTCCAACTGCTTTTTTGACACTTTGCATTTGTTTAGCATGAGAAAAACCAACTCTTAAACTGTGTTAATAATTCAGAATGCATGAAATAACATTGAACCCCTCTTTAAAGGTGACATAGAATGATTGAATGGGGTATTTATCCTTGTTCTGTGATGTGACATGTAGACAAACTTTTTTTTGTTTGGGTCTGTAATGCCTTAGAAGCTTCCTTAAAACCTCTCTCAGATAGCTCTATTAGGGTGGGGGATTTTAAACAAGTGGTTTTGCACCTATTTGGCTCCCCCTACTGGCTTACCTTGCAATCTCATTACTGATTGGCTGACTTCGCTGCCACTCAAAAAATGTAGCCAATTATTTTAAAGTGGAGGGCAGTGTGATGCCTGTGATGTCATAAGCATCAGTTTTTTAGATAGGGCATTTTCTGGCTGACATTTCTAAAAGAGGAATTTCTATGAGACTGAGATGTTTAGCATGTCTAGCACTTTTTGTATGTTCGTGAATGCGGGTAGACTACCATTATTCAACAAAGACAAGGTAAAAAAAATTGTTTATTCTCTGTCCCCTTTAAAATAAAATGTTTTGGCATACTACATAACTAGGGTGGCCATTCGTGCTAGTTCCGCCGGACACGTCCCGAACATGTTTTGGGGTTCGTTCTCCGGAAGTCGCGTTGGTCGACCTCGATGACGTATGCGGTCGAGCAACGTGACTTCCGGAGAACGAACCCGAAAACATGTTCGGGACGTGTCCGGCGGAACTGGCACGAATGGCCACCCTATACATAACATTTTAAATAAACTAAAAAGATTTTATTGTGGGAATGTTATTTTTCAAGTTTACATTTTTTATTATTGACCTATTAATGCATTTTAGTTTCATGCCTAATATAATTTTTTTTTTAAATAATATATTTTAAATTCAAACCATATTTGAAGGACCCCCAGATATACCATGCCCAGAGACCCCCTTTTAAAGACCAATGACCTTAGTTACCTAGTTCAAATTATAGCTTAAGCCTATCAACTACTACTAATGTTACTGTTTAAAATTAATGTATACAGTGTTAGTTTCAGTTTCTTGCCTGGCTGCCAAACCTCTCTTCGCAAAGCTGTGATCCATGCTCGCCATCTCCCCTTGTAATTTTCGACAAGTTATTTCTTCCAGAGGTCGGTTTAGCCACCTTTGGCACATAACCATAGTAAAGTGCATGTGTCCGATAAAACTACATGTGTCTATATCAAGAGAACTAGTTGAGGACCTAAAACTTTATTTATAATTATGTTCAATTTAATAAGCATTTCTTCTGTAAAGATGATCTAAGAGCCTTACTAATTCCTTTATCATCAGACATCAGCAATTGTTGTCATGTTTAAGAGCCTTCAGATAACTATGGTGATAGATATTTTTTGCAGCGTGACTCATAACTGTACAGCAACATGACAGTTGAAATGAGTCACAAGAGCTTACGCATTTCTGTCTGCCATGGACTCGACATCACAGCAAATCTGCATCAGTCATCCACACACAGCTACTATTTCACATTATCATCTTCTGTGTTGTGTCAAACACTGGAGTAATTCACCTAAAAATAAATATTGGGTCATTATTTACTCACCCTCATGTTATAAGAAGTCATTTTGGAATACAAAAGACAACATTTTGGAAGAATTGTACTGGTTGTTTTATTTATTTTTCACGCAGCTACAATTTCACGGGTTAACATGTAATCAAATAGGATAATAAAGCAAAGCATATTTGGCATGCTGTCCGAAGGAAGGGCTTTGAAATCAGAATTTTAGATACCAGCTAGCAGTGGTGTCGACTATATATAATATATAAAATTGTGATCAAAGGTTTACATATACCTTAAAGAATCTGGATAATGCTACAAATTTTGGAAAAAGATATTTAGGAGAAGAATTTAGGTTTGTTTTTATGCAGACCTCTTTATGCTGATTGGTTTGACCATGCTCCTCCTGAACTTAAATAAACTTTAGGGATGCACCGATATGGAAATTTTGGCCGATAACTCTTTATATTTGGGGGGCGATAACCGATATATATATATAGAAATAGATATAGATATATATATATATATATATATATATATATATATATATATATATATATATATATATATATATATATATATATATATATATATATATTAGGGATGCACCGAATCCAGGATTCGGTTTCGGATTCGGCCGAATACTGGGCTTTTTGGCGGGGTTCGGGTTCGGCCGAATCCTAGATTTTTTTTCCACCGAACCGAACCCTAGGCTTGCGCTACGCTGGTCGACGTCACGACGGGTGCTGACGTGGAGATGAGCTTTTTCTTTCGGTCAGCTGGACACACCAAAACTTTTAAACACCGCTGAAAACGCCGTGAGGACACCAAATGCCAGCTGTTTTTCAGCCGAGCACTTGGTAGGTGTGATGCTTCAGCTGTGAGCCGGTTGGTTGCTGTGGTAATGTCCCGCCCCTCCTCCACTGTAATTGGACGGCCGTGTGAAGACTGACATTGACGAGCGGAGCTTCTCACTCAAAGTTAAATATAGTTTTCAGCGCGGAGCTGCTTGCTTATTGGAAAAACGAGCGTGTCGCAACGCATCGCTATCATTATGCATAGGCTTATGGTAATTGTCAAAATAGTTTTTCCAACTTGTCATCCTGGCATAATGTACAGTTAAAATTAAATAAAATGAAAAATACACTGCTGTGGACGTTTTTTACTTCATTAATGTGTTTTACTGTGTTGGAATAAGGATGCGAGTAGGATTCGGTATTCGGTTTCGGATTCGGCCGAATCTTAAACGGTGGATTCGGGATTCGGCCGAACCTAAAAAATCTGGATTCGGTGCATCCCTAATATATATATATATATATATATATATATATAGGTCGATAAATATTCATATTATTTTCACAATGGAAAACTCCCAGACCGCGGACATCTTGTCTTTGTGCTAGACTAGCATACCCTTCTTAAGCCCGCAACATGTGTCATCTTCGTGCTATGTCACAGAAAGCACCAATCAAAACTTCACATGGCCAGCAATGAGCAAGTGAAGTGGTTCAACAAACCAAAATAATCCATCATTTATCGGCTTTCATTTATCGACCTAATTTTGCTATCAGACCGATAATATTAAAAATAAGCAGTTATCGGCCGATAACGATATGTATATATCGTGCATCCCTAATAAACTTCATTAAAAATGACCCATGCAATTTGTGTGCTATATTCCAAGTTTAGGGTTAGGTTAGGGATATGTTTAGTGTAAGGAAGAAACAGAAATTTCTGGCGATATGAACTGTTGGATCATTGGGAGTCAGTGAGAACTCAAATCTGTATCAGTTTTTATGAACTGAATTAAGTGATTCTTTGAAAAGTTAAGAAAAAGATTAATTCATTAAAATACAGTCACAGGTACTTCTCTCTTTTTTTTCCAGTTAAATTTAAAGGTGCATTGTGTAACTTTTAAAAGTTGCTTTTTCAAATGCATGCTATAAACGAGTCAAACTAACATTGATTTAAGATCGATAAGGTCTTACTGATCAAAAGCCGAAGTAGGGCTTATTCGCAAACACCGGAAATCGCTAGCCGAGGCCATCTTGTTGACATGACATCTGTCCTGCCCCTAGCCGTACGTAGATTTGAGTCGAGGGGAGCAGTAGCCTAATGGCTTCATCTCGTCCGTATTAAGAGAAGATGAGCTTGATTATTGTGGAACAATATCAAATAGACCCAATAGCCTTAAGTAAAGATCCGTCCTTATTGCCAGCCGTAACTTATCCGGATATTTATAACTATATCGTTCATACAGTATCCGCATTCATCATACAAGCACTGAAGGGCCGTTCACATTATAACTATAACGATTACTATATCATCGTCCACATCACCAAACAATACGTTTATTCTAATTCGCTCACAGCACTGGCGCAAATCACTTGCCTTTAATATTGCTTGTAATAAAAACTTTTGCAGATGTCCTCAACATGCTGCGTTTCGCGTAACTCTAAACAGTGAATCTAATAGTTTGTGTAATCTCTTACCTTTTGGCATAACAGTTAGTTAATGTAATAGATTAAAAAGCGTTACGTAGTCAATTTTCACAGCAACTGGAGGTAATCTAATGTTATAGACCTCAGCAATGAGCTTCACTGTCATTTTAAGTGGCCGTGCACTTGAATTTCAAATAGATTTTAATGCTATTAATGGTTTATCCTTAATCAGGTGGGAAAAATCGCCCAGAAAGTGATCCCAATGATGTCGTTCATTGTATCTGTATCGTTATAGTTTTGGTGTGAGCTCCGCTATTCTGTTTAATATAAAACGATTTTCAAAACTATGTGAACGGCCCTTAATTCCCTACCTAGTATCAATGCCAGACCTATTATTATGTTCATATAGTTATTAATACTAATTTAATAACTGTCTCAATTTATGGCAGCTTATTTGAAAGAGCAGTTTCAGCCACTGCTTACAGCTAACCATATGTGATCAAATTATGGGGACAGACTTTGCTGTGAGCATATATCCCTAACGTTACCTGGGGTAAAATGATGGGGACAGACTTTGCTGTTGGGAGTCTCTCCTTCGCTGGTTCAACTCCTCTGTCTCCTTTCATGTTTTCTGACAGTCTGTATCGCATAAAAACTAATTCCAGGGTTATTTTTGCTGTTGTTAGAACATCCGTGTATTACACCACACACCATCGCGCGGTTTTAAAAAAAATTACACCGATAATACCATGCATAAGACCCACGCTGCCTCGCTTGTCAATTGACAGACTGACAGTTTTATGTCAACAATATGGCCGCCGCGAACATTGATGACGTAGATCGAATAAGCCCTATAGCTGTGAATATTATCGGCTGTGCGATTAAGAATAGTTATCGGCCACGTATTATTAGTGTATATCGGCATTTATCAGTCCACCCCTAGTTCTTTGCTTTTACCCATCATGAAGTCTTTTCTGTGTGCCTCCTGGGTAATGAAAAGCCTTTAAAGGCCATCAATAGGCTTTATGCCCAGCTGCACTACTTCCTGAACTTCAGCCAGCTCCTTGTTTCCTGTCTGCCATTATTGGACAAACTGATTAATCCAGGTGTGTCTGATTATTGTTGTTGTGACTACTGAGGTCAGGCTCACCTGGATTAATCAGTGGCTGTTTCTCAATATGCGTTCTTCAGCGATCTTGCGTCCTCGTGTCCTCGCTTCACGTCATCATTAACGGTCGAAGTTCATTCCAATTCTCAAGAACGCAAGGACAGAGGACGCATGAAAATACCCGGATGAGTTCTTGATATCAAGGATGCATCAAGTGCAGACTTGCGCGTTGAAATCTGGAGAGGTCACGTGACCAGCAGGAAGATCGCACACATCTCAATTCTCACAAGTGCTTTCTGTGTTCTCGCGATCTTCTGAGTTCGTTCTTTCAAGGTCGCCTGGCAAGACCAGTCTCCATGAGAACGCAAGTCTGTTCTTTGCATTCTTAGAATTGAGAAACAGCCAAGGAGCTGGCTGAAGTTCAGGAAGTAGTGCAGCTGGGCATAAAGCCTATAAGGACTAAAGCAGTTGGTATCAATTTGTACTGATAGGGGGCAGGTTTTTCTCTCAATACTGACATATTTCAGGTGATCTCCTAGCTTTCTATGCCATTTTGCACCTTGTTCTCTTTATGTGTTCAATACTTATTCCCTGTGTCATTTCACTTTATTTATTATGACTCAACTTGTATACTTAAATGTTCTGATTTCTTTGTATGAATTCAATATTGGCTTGATGGCTACATCTGGTGGAAAATAGCCCACTTAGAAATCCCCTTACTGATAAAAATGCTAATATGTCAAATACTTATTTTCCCAGCTATAACTATAGTATCAGTAGAGTTATAAAGACCGTACAAAATGTACTGTTTTGTTTGTATTAAGTTAGAATGAGCGTTTTTATGTACATACACCGCTTGTCCCCTACATGGAAGTTGCCGCCATGTTTCCACAGTAGCCCTAAATAGACAAACTGTTTTCTAGTGTGTTTTGTCACTATGTTGTCTCAGACAATGACATGTTTTTCCTGTGGCGGCTACCGTAGCTTCTTTATGCGTTTCGAAAAGGGAGGAGTGAACTGTGGTCAGAGCCATTGGTTGCATTTCACAGTATGCAACTACAAATCTACACAGTGGACCTTTTAAATTGGAATCTTACATGAAGCTACACTATGGCATCAGAACACTTTGGATATGACATATAAAGTCACACAACTATATAGACTACTTTTTTAAGTTATTTTTGGTGGGATTTTTGCCTTTATTTAGCAGACAGTGGTAAGGGGAAGACATGAATGTACAGGGTAGACAGAGGGGCACGGGACCGATAAATAAAAACCTGTACTGTACTACCCACTACACCATCGGCTTTGACAAACAGACCACTTTTATGGTGTTTTTGATTCACATTAATTGTAATTGTATATAAACCTGCAACCAGTACAATTCTTTAAAATACTACATGCGTGTAGGTGTGCCACAGAAGAAAGCTTGGAATGGCATTGAATTTATTTTATGTTAACCATTTCTTAGTTAATCCAAAATGATATAGGTTTGTGTCACAGATTATCCCTTATATTTTCAGGCTGTGAATCATCATTCTCTGAACTTGACTGAAGTTTCTTACTCTGTGTTGGTCCATTGTTTATTAGGAGAGCGAGGATGGGACTGATCATGGGAGCAGTTATGTTTGTCCTCTTTGTCCGCTGGAGTACAGTAGCCCAGAGCAACTCATCACACATGTCTACCAGGTGAGGAAACATAATACCAAAGTGAAATTATGACTGGACTAGAGATTAAAGAAAAGCGGATGAGTCTTTCTATATGTCCCTGTTTTAATAGGGAATACGTCCACCTCAGAATAATAAAACTGTATTCATTGATGCATTTCATTAATCTATCACAAATCTATTTACGTTTCCTGTGTACAGCACACAGCAGTGGGCGGCAGTAAGAGTTTCGTTTGTCCTGTGTGTGGACGAGCTCTCAGCTCTCCTGGCTCTCTTGGTCGCCATCTTCTGATCCATTCAGAAGACCGTCTGTCAAACTGTGCCGTGTGTGGAGCTCGCTTCACAGACACGAGCAGCTTAAACAGGTCAGCACATTACTTCAAACACGAGTTTGTTAAAGTTGTTAAAGAGTTAACGGTTTTATGGTTTAAAATTGTAGGGAAAAGTTGAAAGAGTTTCTCAACACGAGTAATATCGACATCAACAGTGACGGTGAGTCCTGCTCGGTGCCCAACTCTCTCCCTAGAAGTCCTATCGCTAACCCCAGTACCAATCCTGGTCCCGCACTGACCTCAATGCAAGACGGTCTCCTCTCTTCTGCTCCTCCTCTTCCTTCACTGTCCGACACCGGTCTGCCATCGATCAGCCCCTCGAACACGGGTCTTCCGGATCTTCTGAACCCGATGCCCGTGTATCCGGCTGGGGTCATGTTAGTCTGCAACAGTTGTATAGCCTACCAACAGCTCGTGGATGCCCAATCGCCCACCATGAGGAAATGGGCGGTTCGTAGGCAGAACGAGCCTGTGGAAATGAGGATGCAGCGACTAGAACGCGAGCGCACTGCAAAAAAGACCAAACGGGCATGCGAGACACCGGAGGAGCGCGAGATGCGACGGTTGCGAGACCGTGAGGCGAAACGAATGCAGAGGATGCAGGAGACGGACGAACAGCGGGCCCGACGTCTACAGCGTGACCGGGAGGCCATGCGAGCCAAACGGGCCAACGAGACGCCCGAGAAGCGTCAAGCGCGGCTGATACGTGAAAGGGAGGCTAAGAGGCTAAAGAGGCGGCTGGAGAAGATCGACCCATCGTTGCGAAACCAAATCGAGCATGACCCTGCAGCGATGGCGGCTTTAACTGCTGATATGAATCTATTCCAGTTTTCTTTTCCCATGTCCGTCTCCTCCATGGATAATGGGTTGTTTATGAAACTCCCCTAGTGAGCAGAGACCTCTGGGCCCAGGATTTGGTGTTTGACGTTCTTTAAACAAAACTATTATTGGGCTTGGCAAATCGATCGATTTGATGTGATTCGGTTTCAATAATAGCAGTTCGAAGCAATTTGGGGGTTTTACAAACTTCTGACATTCACAAAAAAATATCCTGTCCATAAGCATGTTTTGGAGATTCCTCTACTCAATTTTAAAGACTCAGACTTATATTTTAAGACTCTTCAGTGATGCGGTTCTTCGTTTGCACATGGACCTACAGTGACAGGAGTGAGATGTGTAGCTGCGCTCCATATTTGGTTCACCCCACTGTTCAAATTGCCAAAGGTTGGAGTTTATCTGCAACTATGGCTCACCTCCCAGAACCTGAAAGTGGGCGACTGGTTAGCTCAATTTTCACAAAACCAACTACCTCACCATGGGATTTCTGCATGGCCCCATTACATTTTGACTCTTTTTTTATGTTCCCTGACATACTGTATTTACAAGGGCACTCCATGGCCAAGGCTCTCTCAAATGGTTCGCTTGATGTGGACCCCATGTTCTCATGTCTGAAAGGCTATGGGATGTCCTGTTTATTATTTTACGTTTTATAAAATAAGCACCTCATTAGTGATCACTACGCACCCTCGCTGTTCTGTTTTACTCGGACTATTAAAGTAAACTTCTACTCGTCTGTTTACCGCATTACGCCACCAATATGGAAAACTGCAGTGGCATTTGGGACAAAGCCTTTTTGGGAGACATTGCTCTTTTACAAAAGAGGAAGGTCATCTCTTAGGATGCATTGTTTTGAATCCAGACACGTTTCTCTGACCTCCCAAAGGCTTCATTCTTTACACACGGGTTAATATTTGGGCACCTACTCAGGGATGGTGAGGATCACCTGTATCCTTATGGCCTGAGGACATAGAGGAGCAGAAGTCCTAGATTGGGGCAAAGTGGCACCGTTAACCAACCAATCTTCTCATCTGCTGCTGTCACTGTACTGTATAATGTGTATGTTACCTCTGTAGTGCACTTGTTGTGCACTGGACATGGGAATGCTTGTTGGGAGTTAACAGTGAGTTGAGTGTGTGCTCGATCTTTATGGCAACATACGTAATGTATAGAAATTCATTAAAATGTTGCCTTTGTCACTGGAAATTTGTGCTTTGGTTTTATATTTATATACTAGTATGATTGTTTTGTTTCGTTTTAGTGCCATTTCTGAGATGTGCAATGACGTAGAGGTTTAGCGAATGCACGAACAATAAAACGATCAGAAAAAATTCATCCTTTATAGAGCAAATGTACAGTATTGTGCCAGCGTTAGTCCACCATGCTACCCCATTAGAGCCTGACCGATAAAGGATTTTGAAGGGCGATACCGATAAAATGGTTTGTTGGTTTTAAAATCTGATATTCCGATATATCGCCATATATATATATATATATATATATATATATATATATATATATATATATATATATATATATATATATATATATATATATATATATATATATATATATATATATATATATATATTTTTTTTTTTTTTCAGAAACACGCAACAAAACATTAACAGATTTCCCTAACATATTAGTTGTTTGTAGTTATTTATGAGTTTTAATTAAAATAATATGATAATGCATTTTAAAAAGAAACTTGTTTCTTTTATTGTCACAACAGAACAGAGGAACATCAAACATTATTGACAGTAATAGTTACAAAAAATAATGATGAAATTATTACTATCATCATCATTTATATTATCATTAAACAAGATAAAGGTCACTCCTAAATGTTTGTGTGCGTATGTAATAATTAGTCCCTATATTGCCTTATAAGCTACCTTATAATTACCGTATATACCCGAATATAAGACGACCCCCCCCCCCATTTTCCAAACGTATTTTTGGGTTTTCACCAGAATTTTTTTTTATTATCTCTCTCTCTCTGTCTACGTCTCTGCCTCGCACGCATTCACCTCTCTCTGCGTCTCTGTGTTTCGTCCACTTTTTAAAAAAAATGTAATTTATCGGCCATTATGAAAGACGATACCGATAGTTTGGAAAATGCCTAATATCGGCCTGCCAATATATCGGTCGGGCTCTATACCCCATACGGCAAAAAATATTTTTAAAATATATTTTAAAATATATTAAAAATGGCCAAAAACATATATTTGCTGAAATATATTTTAAAATATTTTTTTAAAATATTTTTAAAAAATAAATACATTTTAAAGCAAGGAAATATATTCATGTCGCATTGGAAGAAAAACTTTGTTTGTTACAAACCTGTAAACATAACAGGTATGAAAATGTTAAAATTAAATATATTTTCAATTTCAAAAATATACTTTAGAAAATTAAATTGTATTTAGCATATATTTAAAATATATTTTCTTTTCTTTCCATATGGGTTGTAAATTGTATTTGCTTGCGCTTATATTTATATGCGGTATATACTAAATAAATATATATTATTTTTTTATTTATTTAGTTTTAACCTTCATATTCAAAAAAAATATATATTTAGCAACATAATTTTGGCCAGAGAAATTAATTTTTTTGCCGTATGGGACCATAAAATGTATTGCTTTTGCAATAGTATAATCAGCATATATCATCATTTCTTAGTCTCTTTATTAGAACACAAGAAAATACAAAAAAACTGTATGCAGTATTAAAAAAAAACAAGTATTTACTTTGACCTCTCCTTATACATGTGAGCAATAGCAGGAAACTGCACGCTCTCTTAAACCTAAATCCTAATCTAATGACTTCATTCTATGTTTAAGATGTGTTTAGTGGCAAGAGAGGTCAAATTAAATACTGCCTTTTGCCCGAAGAAGCCATTTCGCGCTGGATATTGTGTTTTTTACACTGTGTACATATTTCCTGTATTTTATGTTTGTATCTTGATAAAGAGAGTGAAGAATAAATATGGATGATATTTAAAACGAAGCTGATGGTGGCCTAAGACTTTTGCACAATACTGTATTTTATAAAAGGAAAAAGGCGAATACTATTAAATTGACAAAACTATTTTCATTCTAATTTAAAGCAACAGTTCACCCAAAAATGAAAAGTTTTGGGACATAAATGACACCAGAGTTTTAAATATTGTAAACACAGTCGTAAGACCCGGAGAGTCACAGTGTTTACACTCTTCAGGGAAGTTGGCTTACTTATAGTTGACTCTGCACATTAAGCTGGGGTAAAAGAAAACATTAAACATCTTATAAATTACATCTTACAAAGGAATAGTTCCCCCAAAAAATTCAAATAAGCTCATATTTTACTCACTCTCAAGGCATTTTAGGTGTATGACTTTCTTCTTTCAGCCAATCACAATCACAGTTATTAAATAATATCTTTGCTCTTTTCGAAAAGAAAAAGCAGGAACACAAGATGGCTTTAGTGCACACATGGGTTAAAAAGTGCTCCATGCAACAGTTAAATATACCAATGGATCTGTTGTTGTGAGCATGGGCATCTTATTCAGATACATGGCGCTATGGATTATATCAAATACCAACAGATAATAAAGTCAAAACCTGACTTATAATGGGTTGTGGTTAAAGGTGGGATGCATGATTTTTGAAAAACACTTTGGAAAAGGGAGCAGGGCCGAGTACCAAAACACACTTGAAGCCGATCAGCAGTAGGGGCGTGTCTACTAACCAACATTCCTGGGTTGTGTCAACATTGGCTTTCAGAGATCATGCACCCCACCTTTAAATCTTCCATCAAGACATTGGTTCAAAACAAAAAATGGGTTAATGAGCACAAAATTAAGGTTCTGCCATAGCCATCAGTTCCCTGACCTGAAACATAGAAAATGGAGTAAACTGAAGAGGAAAGGGGAGCACCAACATTTGAAATTCTGTATGGAGGATTGCCATCAGAGATCACTTGCCATGAATACTTTAACCTCGTCAGACATTATAAAAGACGACTTCGAGCTGTTATCGAGTAATAAATGAAGGATGGGCCAATAATTGTGGCCAATGTGTATTTACGATAAACATTTTTTTATGATGTGATTTGCTTGCACTTTCAAATATTTTTCATCAATGACGCAATTGGATTTTTTTTAAAGGAGAAACCATAGAGATTTATTTTCCCAGCTTTTTTGCTCGTGTTTACTAAGGGTGCTAATATTTTCTTCACAACCTTAATGGCATTGTATAGTGCCCCATTTTTAAAGGTGCAGTGTGTAACTTTTAGAAGATTCCCTTGACAGAAATGCAATATAATATACATAACTATATTATCAGTGGTGTATAAACACCTTTCATAATGAACTATTATGTTTTAATTACCTTAAAATGGGCCGTTTTGATCTATATACACGGAGGGTCCCCTTACATGGAAGTTGCCTTTTTGTGCCACCATTTTCTACAGAAAACTTTGTTTACCAAGTTGTCTCTGACGATGACGTGTTTTTCCTGTGGTGGCTAGCGTAGCTTCTCTATGCGTTATAAAAGCGAGGGATGAGCCGTGGACTGAGCCGTTGGGCGCAATTTGAAACCTCACCACTAGATGCCGCTAAAATTTACACACTGCACCTTTAATGCTACAAAAAGCTCATCCATACTGATCCCAAAACCCATCGCTTCACCTTAGAAGACATTTAACAAACTGTATGGATTAGTTTTTTATGGGAGCTTTAAAAACGGGGCACTAATACAATTACAAAGCTGATAAAGAAAGAATATTATTTAATATAACTCTGAGTGTTTTGGGTGAAAGAAGAAAATCATATACACCTAAGATGCTTTTTGGTCGAGTCAAATGTGGGCTTATTTTTAACTATTCCTTGAACAAGCCGAGGGTCAGTCATGCCATTATGTACCACTACACAGTTATAAGTACCTCTTGAAAACAGGGTAAGGTGTGTATGTATGATATGTCTTAAATTTCATTCTAATACTAGTTTTATTTATTCAAATTTGTTATAACGGTGAACAGCGCCTGTCAGTGTTTAAACGATGTTTAATTCAGCATTTTTATAGATACCTCAAATACTTTGCAGCTGAGTGTTCCTGCATTTAAAGGCAACAATGTTATACTGGATACAGGTGCCATTATGTGCTGTTGTGAAGTGTTAATAAGGGGGTCTTGTTAACACTCTCAAAGGTGTTACATGCACCACTATGCAACCGAAAGCTGTACTCAAGAACATGACACTTTGTGTTACTACTATGCAGTTGATGTGGCAGTAAATGGACTTCAGCTTACAAACCTCAGGCAGTTCTGGACATTCAAGCCATTGGTCCTCAAGTACATAACGCTGACCGTGGGGGTCCATCCTAAACTTTGCTTTTATTCGTTTCATTGATATGGATTGAGACATGTGAAAATTTGATATGTTGGTGTGTGCACAGATGATTGTTTTTATGACAAATTACATTCTGAAGCTTCTCGCATGCCCATTCAAGACAAAACCAAGATTTCTACAGTGCAGTCTATTTTAAAGATGACATTTAAATGAATATTTTTACATCTTTACTCTTTGCATTACTCCTAAGCTATTATTTTAATTGGTATGCATTGCTATGTGAGATGTTAATTACTAAAGAACACATTTTTATACATGTTTGTGCATATAAGTCAGTATACTCTGCTGGCAATGGAATTGCATGTTATAAATTACGTTCTAGATGCATTTATATGAGCTTTGGAGACCAATAATGATTTGCCTTTTTGTTTGTCTATACCCGGATATTTCCATGACAATGTTTACAAATCTCTGAAAGGCCAAAATGAATGAAAACTTAATGGGGGTGATAAAAATAGCACTGTATTTTTCTGGTATGGCGCCAAATGATCCTGTTGAGAAAGCCATGCTGTGTTTTGGGTAAACAGATTGAAAGCTCATTATAAAAGCAGAATGTGGAATAAACATTGACTTGACTGCTAAAGGTTTGCCTGCGTGTCTCTTGCTCTTTATTCGTCCTCTGAAATGGATGGGACAGGGGAGACAGACAGGGCAGAATGTTGCTTCACTTGTCAATAGTTACGCTCTTAAAAATAAAGGTGTTTTACAATGCCATAGATATTTTTTTTTACATTGTTAACATTGGACAATATTTGGCTGAAATGCTGCTATTTGAAAATCTGGAATCTGAGGGTGCAAAAAATCGAAATATTGGTAAAATCCAAGGCTTTGAACCGGTTCAAGGAACGATTGGCAAAGGTGGATTATCGCCACCAACTGGGTTGGAGTGTCTATTATTCAAGTTCTCAGCGGAAGAATATACGGGTGTGCGGCGTTTGGAAAAATAGGTCCACAAGTTTACAACGAACTGTAAAACACCTGTTGGAAAGCATCTTTTGCAGCGATTTTTGTGTGAGCATATCAGTGAACACCCCTGACCACACTGAGTTTCATGTCCTTGTAAACGAAAGTTTAATGCATTTTAGGAAGGATTGTTCCTGTGCACCTAAAGCCATTATAGAGGTGGGGGGTGATACAAGAAACACCTGAAAATTCTCGAGGCAGCCGCATATGTCGAAATTACAGTCAAAACCGTTCTATTTCATCATAAACAATCTGAAAACAGGGCTTTAAGTGTAAAATACCAAACATGTCCTTTAATACTGTTTTTTTTTTTCATTCTTTGACAAGATTTCTATCTAATATGACTCGGTGAAGTTCACTTCCGGTCGTCGTTGACTCATCAGAGAAATGAGAAGCTTGCCACCAGCAAGTAGTCTACTTAAGCCTACGTATCTAATGCTTAATCATAAGAGGTAAATATTGTAGGCTACCAAGTACCTGAAGATTGTTTTTTTAATACTAATTAGTGGTGTAACGGATCGCAGATGATCCGTACAGATCACGACCTACGGTTCGAGTTGCTTGCGATTTGCGGTTTAATACGCAAATTTAAATAGGGTGAAAGTTAATCATTTGCACGTATTTCAAAGGCTTGCAAATGTTAACACTTAAGTTACTTAAAACAATTTAACCACAAAAAGGCGCTAAAGTTAACATTTTCTGTACGGACAGATGCACATGCGTTTGAATGTGTCCGGTCCAACTCCAATCAAACGTGATTATCCCTATGCCCTTCAAAGATCAGAACTCTTGATGTATAAAAACATTTGGCGAATAATGCACTGAAAAACAACGTCATTTTCACTTTATGCTACATCTTCTTCCTGAAGCGCTGTTTGGAATTCGTCCTCCGTCTGTGTGTGTGTGCGCGTGTGTTTAAGTGCACTCAACAAATGTAGGCATGTCAGAATTACAGTTATGCCGCTTACAAAATGTAGCCTTTTTAATGTTTAATGATGACAAGATAGAGACTTAAGGAAAATTATGTAGACTAATAATTTAAGTTTAATGTCCTAATGAACAGACTACTTATTTGTATGTCCCACAGCTGACATGGAACGTTATTAACCGGTTAGGAACTTTATTTTTTGTTCTAACCGCTTCACGAACGCCAACTTTAGGGTTGGACCGAAAACTGGAAACGTTAAAATACTGTTTTTGTTCGGAACAAACCAATTGGGAAAAATTCTGGTTCAAAGCCCTGGTAAAATTTAAAGTTGTCAAAATGAAGTCCTTACTATGTATCCACTCACAAAAAAGTTCAGGAAATTTAAACTCGACTTTAAACTTTTAAAATTATATCCTAATGATTATGATGTATATGACAAAAATACTGAACGTCAATTCTGTGTGCATGCATGTGAAATGGGTCTATTTTTCTGAAAACACTAAATTTGATTGATCATCATCATCATCATGACATCTGAAATTTGATGACCAATTGGTTCATTTATGTATTTTTGTGCATTCAAAGCTTAAAGGGAAACTCCGCTTTTTTGAAAATATGCTCATTTCCAGCTCCCCTTAATTATTTCATTTTTACCGTTTTTGAATCCATTCAGCCGATCTCCTGGTCTGGCGCTAACACTTTTAGCATAATCCATTGAATCTGATTAGACCATTAGCATCGCGCTAAAAAATAACCAAAGAGTTTCGATATTTTTCCTTTATAAAATTCGACTCTTCTGTAGTTAAATCGTGTACTAAGATTGACGGAAAATTTAGAGTTGAGATTTTCTGGGCCGATATGGCTAAGAACTATACTCTCATTCTGGTGTAATAATCAAGGACTTGACATTACCCAGTCCACGAAAATAGTCCCCTGCTATTGAAAGTTACCAAGGGGACTATTTTTGGGCACTACGTAATATCATTGCACTCCTCCAGCCATGTTAAGGCAGCAAAGTCTTTGATTATTACACCAGAATGAGAGCACAGCTCCCAGCCACATCAGCCCAGAAAATCACAACTTTTAATTTTCCGTCGGTCTTAGTACGCGATGTAACTACAGAAGAGTCAAGTCTTAAATAGGAAAAATATCAAAACTCTTTGGTTATTTTTGAGCGCAATGCTAATGATCTAATCAGATTCAATGAATTATGCTAAGCTATGCTAAAAGTGCTACCATCAGACCTGGAGATCTGCTGAATGGTTTCCAAAATGGTAAAAATCAAATGTTCAACTCCAGGGGAGCCGGAAAATGAGCATATTTTCAAGAAAAGTGCAGTGTCTCTTTAAATGTACCAGTTTATGGGACAGTTTTCCAGACAGGCCTTATCCTGTGTTTTTAAATTAAGGCAGATCAAATACGTAAGCCTTGTCCGGAAAACCGCCCCGTAGTGTTTTTTTTGTAAGGTATGTTAGTAAAAATGTCTTAAATGTCCTAATATAAATAAGGCCTAGTCCTGGATTAACCTAAACCCTAGAAACTGCCCCTACATGTTTCCTGCATACCACCCATGACTAGCTTTATTACATTGGTACGGTTACACAATTATATCACAATTTATATATAATGTAATATTGATAAATATTCACAAGCTCGAGATGTGTATTTTAGATAAAAAAAATAATGCATAATACATTGAATATAATAATCTATCCCTTATTAAACTCGTTATCAATATCTTATTGTCAGATGCACAGTTGCATTTTTACACCCGCATTTATTTATGATACCAAATGTATGGGCTATTCCTCTCTCCTAACTGAATGAAATGCATAAAAACAACACAGAGATCAAGCCAGCATGTTATTATTATATAGATATAATATATATTATATTGTGTTTACTTAACAAACATGATAAATGCAATGTTTCCAAGAGGTTAGCAGTAACAATAAAAATACAATATCTTTGTGTCCTTACATAGAATTAAAACAGAGAAACAAAAAAACAGCCCTAAGTAGTTCACAAAGAGGTACAAATATACAGTACAAATCTATTTTATTCAAAAAAAGGGTACAAATAAAAACGCAACAAAATATAGTTATTAATGCTTTGTAAAGTTCAGGTAGGTGTAGGGTAGTCTAAGGGAGCACTTTGGGTAGACGACTCTAAGGCTTTTGAGAAGAATTAATAATACATATTGGTACGGCCATACGATATTAAAATGTACTATACAAAGTTTATACAACCTGGATTATACTTGAGGATTGAATATTACACATACATCATTGCATATATTTCGCAGAGTTTATGCATTAGAGAAAGATGCCATCTCATTTAAAACTGATCACACATCACGATAAAAGCAGTGTCACTTAGTGCCAAGAAGTACAATGTCAAATTTAAGAGTATATAATCATTCTTTTCAAACATTTAAACCGTTAGAAACCTGATTTCAGGATACAGGACCGACTCTGGGCCTGCTACACTGTAAAAAATATTTGTTGGTTCAACTTAAAGTAGATTACCTGGTTGCCTTAAAATTTATTTAATCATACTTTTAATATTTTTATGTTGAATTAACTCAAAATCTTAATGCAACCACCAGGTAACCTACTTTATTAAGTTGAACCAACATAATTTTTTTACAGTGATCATGTTCTCTCTGGGTTTTACACTTTTACATAAACCAATACACCATTTATTGGGTTCATAAAGCCTTTCAAATTTATATTATATATTAAAAATCACATGAACTATTTGAAGCAATGATACTATGCAACTGGAACATTACTCAAAGTAAACCGAGCATTGATCCGTAACCCGGACGATTTTCCGCATAAGTTTTCAATCACTCTCACACTTCACAACTATGGGGTGACTCCACATGGACTTTCATTAAAACATTTCCCAGGATTCAGCAGGACTCTTAGCCCAAACAACTAAGGAGATATTATGGAATGCTGTGTTAATAGGAAACGTTCCTCTTTCTATGCACATGTTCCTCTTTCTCATCTCCTGATGATGATCAACACAGATAAACTAGCTAAGACTCGTTCTTCAAACCACTTCAGAAGTGGCATTTTAAAAACACGCAGTTACCTCAACAGTGATGCTCAAAAAAAGAGAGAAAAGAAACAAAAGTAGATTAATCTCACAAAGAAAAAGGTCTGGGTCACGTTTCACTCCAAAATCCAAGTAATATTCTGTTTTAAAGCCTATTTTTATGCTCAAAATTACTTTGATAACAATTGAGAGCATATTTGCCTCCAAATTCAAAAAAAAAAAAAAAATGCTGGGTTATTTTCAACCCAGAATTGGGTCAAAAAGGGAAAAAATTTATATTTGACCCCACAACATTTAAAACAACCCAGCGTTTTGGGTCGAAACAACCCAGCGTTTTGGGTCGAAACAACCCAGCGTTTTGGGTCGAAACAACCCAGTATAGGTTAAATTACAACCCAACGGGCTGGGTTTGACCCTTTTTGACCCAGCATTTTGGGTCGAAACCACCCAGCATTTTGGGTCGAAACCACCCAGCATTTTGGGTCGAAACCACCCAGCATTTTGGGTCGAAACCACCCAGCATTTTGGGTCGAAACCACCCAGCATTTTGGGTCGAAACCACCCAGCATTTGGGGTCGAAACAACCCAGCGTTTTGGGTCGAAACAACCCAGCGTTTTGGGTCGAAAACAACCCAGCATTTTGGGTCGAAAACAACCCAGCATTTTGGGTCAAAAACAACCCAGCATTTTGGGTCAAAAACAACCCAGCATTTTGGGTCGAAACAACCCAGCATTTTGGTTCAAAACAACCCAGCATTTTGGGTCGAAAACAACGAAAACAACCCAGCATAGGTTAAATTACAACCCAACGGGTTGGGTTCGACCCTTTTTGACCCAACAATTTAAACAACCCAGCATTTTGGCTCGAAACAACCCAACGGGCTGGGTTCTACCTTTTTTGACCCAACGCTGGGTTGAAAAAACCCAGCATTTTTTAGAGTGTAATGCAGAAACAATACAGTAATGAAATTTGTGTCCAAATTGTGAAATATGACCCTAACCTGTCCTTCAGAGTTTATTTAGGCTCACTCTCATCACGCAGTTTCTCCAAAGAGAAACACATACTCTTGCTTTCAGGACTTTAACATGCAAGTGAGATTTTCCTGAGTTGGAATCAGGGATGTCTCAACAGTACAAAGCAACTATTATAAAAGGCTTTTCTTCACTAACCAAATGAAAATATAAATAAATCGAAACAATTTAAATCAAGCTTATATTGTGCTCAATGAGATACGCGTTATGAGCCCAAAATACAAACTTCCTAGTCAGTGCAACTTCACTTATTGTTGTCAGTGAGCCACCCGAGCCGCATTACATTAAAACCCTTACAGAGGAATCCACGGCCTTTTCTTTTTCTCCGTGTGAAATCTTGTAACCTTGCAGTGTGGGAAAAGTGGGAGTCTCTAATAAGCATCATTCGATTAACACGAACGATGCACATTTTAAGGCGTTATTGACAAGCTAATACTATACAAAAGTTATTTTTATATCTATACAAACATACAAATTCATTAATGATTGTTTTACGTGGTTTTGGATTATTCGATACGACATAATGAAAGCAAACATTTACGGTAACGCTATAGGTGAGGGAAAATAAGTGCATTGCGTCAAATTTACTTTACGTCCATAGTACGTGATAAGGTGAGGCTCAATGGAAGAACGCAGGTTTGCGAAATCTGAGCTGAAAACACACCCGGCGTTTTCATATCAGAAAAAGTTAGAGATGAGGATAAAAAGCAAGGGCTTGCGAATGTGATGTGCTGCAACACCCTCTGACTTTGGTTAACATACGGCTATGAAAATTGCAGACAAGCAGGTCCAAATGTGGAAGAATTTATTAAAATGCACTTGCGCTAATCGTTATAGACATCGATAGGCTTTTACCAAGAGGGGGCGCTGTGCTCAATGCATGCATATGTGAGGTAAGTACATGATCTGATTCATTTTCAGACATCCGTAGAGAGATGAAAATGTGATGCTGAGGAAGCGTACTATCTATAGGAAATGTAGACCAGATTAAAGCCCACGAGATATGACGCAGGATGCCGAGCCTAACAATTGATATATGATACCACGATAACAGCAAGAACAAACTGAGGATGCTCAAGTCACCCAGAGGAGATAAAATTAGCTGAATAAGACAAACCAGAGTACGGTTAAGACATCGGGAAGGCACAGAAATAGCATCGACTCTTTTCTTTACAGTGCACGGGACAAACTCGGCCCATCTCCCTCACAAAAATCACAAACTTGCTAACTAAAGACAGCTGGTAAGGCAGTGCATTCCAGAATAAAACAGTGCACCAACAAGGTAAAGTAAGCTTCAAGTTATGCAATGTAACTGCGAGATTATAGGATGATAGCAAAGGTCACCGAGCCGGTTGGCTATTGAAAAAAATACAGGATGATGAGAGCTTTCCTGAAAGTCAGAGGAGTTGAATACACCGCAGAGAAACCAAAGGGGAAGAAATAGTACAACCAAATTCAACGTGATGGATATACGCTGTCTCTACTGCATAGCTCGTGCTAAATCTTTCCGGTTTCTGGAAAGTATTGCTCAAACTTTAAATCTAATACTTGTGAAATGTACTGCTCTACATCTGTATTACTTTAAAAATTCATATCATCTCCCCTGTTTATGAGCGAGTATAATACTACACTGCTGCCTACATAGCACACAGCTGAAGATGACAGTGGACGGCACGCTTCCGGTTAGTCAAAAAAACAAGGAAGTGCCCTACGTGAACAAACAGCTCCAAAGTACCACAGAAATATTCAAAAGGGAAAAATAAAATGAAGATCCGAGACCAAAAGAAATAGTGTGACTTATCCAAATAAAACACTATGAATTACCTTAAAGCTACCAGTCGGATCAATTTAGAAAAGACAGATGATAGTATTCACTATATACTGTACATTAAAAACAAAGTAAAGAGATGAAAAATACTGCTTTAGCCATTTCTTTCAATGAGGCTGAACAGGTGCAGGTGGTCTACAAAAACTTCATTTTTCTGATGTCAGAGGTCTGAAATAACTGAGGTTGATGTAGTCGAGGAAAGTTGATATTTAACCAGTCAAATGCTACATTTATTAAAATATATTATTTGTTATCTAAAACAAAACCCCTTTTTAAAGCCTAGAGTGATAGTGAGTCTAAAGAGCAATAAATCCAAACATACGCACAGCTATGCCAATACATGACAATGCGAAAATTAGATATCGCATTACTGGGTTTGACCCGAAGATGTAACAGTAAAATGATGTGGTATTATTAAAACACTGAGATGAAACGAAAACAAAGAGAAGGAAATCCTGTAATCCATGCTGGATAATGGGAATGTCAGAATGTTTTGGAATGCCGTTTGAAAAAAAAAATATTCCTAAGGTTTAAAAGATTTGGTCTAATTGCACTTAATGATTTCATCCATTGGAAAACTGAAACTGCAGCATTTTCTCTCGGCTAATCTGTAAACAGTGGTAACCTTTCCTGTCAGTTTCTCTTAAGTCGAAACCACCGCCGAAACAAAACGAACACAAACTCGCATTTTCCCTTCAATATTAAAAAATAAAAACATCATATTTGATTCCCATTAAAAGGTCAGTGTGAACTCGTGGTGAACGTATCTGTGCAATACAAAACCTGCAGAAGTTTTACGAACCACTCGTGGGTAATATTGCAGAGAAGATAGGCAGAATACAATTCTGTACAATAATACGTGAATTACAGAAACACAAAATTTAGCACACGTTGATTTGAATTAAGCGACATCTGAAATTAAGTTAAAACGCAATTTAAGATAAATTTAGCTAACAGTGTCTCAACCAGGTGTGGTGTGATGAATTTCAATGCTAAAAGTGAACACGCACCACCGCAACAAAATAACAGCCAATCACATTATATTTAGAGGTGGTCTCCCGGACAGGGCTTATCTTAGTCCCAGACTAGAATGCATGTTTGAGCCTTAAAGGTGCAGTGTGTAAATTTTAGTGGTGAGGTTGCGAATTGCAACCAACGGCTCAGTCCACTGCTCACCCCTCGCTTTTGAAACGCATAGAGAAGCTACGGTAGTCACCGCCGGAAAAACATGTCATCGTCGGAGACAAATTAGTAAAAAGTTTGTCCGTTTAGGGCTTTTGTAGAAACATGGCGGCACAAAATGGCGACTCCCATGTAAGGGGAACCTCAGTGTATGTAGATAAAGCGTCTCATTCAAAGGTAATAAAAACATAACGGTTCATTATGAAATGTCTTTACACACCCCTGATAATATAGTTTTGTATATAATTTTGCATTTCTGTCAAGAGATCCTTCTAAAAATTACATACTGCACCTTTAACTTAAAAACATTTACACTGACGTATCTTTTCTAGATCTCAAGATGCACACCAGTATTGTTTTTTTTTTTTTTTTGTAAAAATAACTTAAATGTCCTTAGCCCTAGATTAATTTAAAACCTGTCCTGGGAAACTGCCCTTTAATGTTTAATCTACTGGAGTTTTTGCATTATACAATAGACTGTAAAAAGTCACTTGTTTGCAGCTTATACAAAACCTTATTAACTCGCATCGCACCTGGTTAGGACAAACATAAGAGACTGTGGTCTTCAGGGCAAAATCTGCCCTCCTAAACTGTGAGTCTTTAGAAAAAATGTGTGCTTTTATATTAGTTATCTTTGAAGACACTACTGGTCACAAATAAAAACATATAATCACGTCATGCGTTGAATAAACTCCTGTAGTAATTGTTAATAAAACTGTCATCTTACAAAACCAAGAGAAGTGCAAGATTAAAAAGGTCTCTGGTTAAGAGACTGCAACTGTTGCACATGAAGAATCAGAATACAAGGAATAATACACCCTGTACGGGATCAGAAAAACAAAACATAAAACATGGAAATCTGTAAAACCCAGCCTTGTCTTCTGCAACTATTGCTTTGTTTTGGTAACTGAGCAGGGTTTTTTCACACCAAACAGCTTAACGCTTCCAAAAGGACCACTTCATTTCAACCTGCGTGCTTTATCGCAATAATCCAAATGCAAGTAGCTAAAACCTGTTACATATTTGGTCTTCCCAAGCAGGTGGATTTGGGCTGATACTCCAAAAAACGATGCAGGATTAAAAAGTTAGTCGGAGTGAATGATGCTTCCAGCTGTGAGGTATTATAAAGAGTCTGTTTTTATTGGCCGGTCCTATGGGGAAATCATAATTCTGATGGGTTGAAACTGAAATGAAGGATTTTTAAAAAAATCATTGGAGAGTGTGTGACTACTACAGACACTAGATTTCATCTGCAAAGCTGGATACTGATTGTAAAAAGATTGTTGGATCGATCGATTGATGGGTAACTGTTCTCAAAATAGAGGAGTTCTCCAGAGAAGCACCCTGAGTAAAGGCAGGGAGAGGGGGAGAGTGTAGATCAAGAGTAGGAAAGTGAGGAAAAACACATCTCTAGAGACAGAGACGCGTTGAAATCACAATAAAAAGTCCAC
This sequence comes from Misgurnus anguillicaudatus, assembly GCF_027580225.2. Taxonomy (NCBI): domain Eukaryota; kingdom Metazoa; phylum Chordata; class Actinopteri; order Cypriniformes; family Cobitidae; genus Misgurnus; species Misgurnus anguillicaudatus. Next base: position 52,510,879 of record NC_073357.2, on the reverse strand, counting down.
GTTTTAAGGTCTTGGCTTGGCAAAACATCAATGGAAACAAGGCCGGTTGTTTTACAAAAAAAGATCCAAACAATCGATCCTCTGGGATTTTATTCCTGCTTTTGAAATATAGATTTATTATTAAGCAAACTTGAAAAGGCTTGTCAAGATTTTATGGCTGTATCCCGTTCTTTCCCTGGCCTTTCTTGAAAAACATCTATTTGAAGGACTGCGAGATATCTCAGCGGAAGTGATCGCTCCCGAACGTGATATTCCACCCACAGGAACGCGCAGACGATGCAGGCTTTGGTACGTGATTTACCAGATAAAGCTGCCCATGCGGATCATTGCAGATGCTGACTATGACCTGGCACAAAACTGCAAAGGTTCACTGCTAGGTTCACCAGAACCAAAGAAATACAGAAAAGGGGGCGGCAAAGGGACTCTTCCGATATGTGCAAAATCTCAAACACTCTGAGGCTACATTCTCTCTCCTACACTCCCTACTTTGCATCCTTGCACCCAACTCTGACACTTTGCTCCCTTAGACAATCTCTTGCTTTTGTGTTTGCTGCTATGGCTGCTGCTACTTTCCGGCATTGGAGCGACCCTCGATGGAGAGCTTGACCTCCTGAGAGATAAAGGAGGGGCGAGAGGAGCCAGCTAAAACTAGATTCCCATCCTCGTTCTTCATGGTGTATCTTTGGAAGCCAGGGGCAGACCAGCGCCTCTGGGACGCCCCTACGGAAGAGGCTCCCGCTCCGGTTCCCGGACCCTCAGTGTGCAAATAATAATTGCTCTGGCTTCGAGTGTGCTCTCCTGAAGTCCTGTTTGGTCTGGGGGGAGCATCACTGTGCCTCGAAGCGACAACCTGCATGGGTTCCTCCTTGTCTCGATCCCGGTGGACGCGCTCCATCTTTAGTTGGCTTTGTGGCCGTGCTTGTTGAGGGGCAGGGGGGCCCATGGGCTGAGGTGGGACCCCTGATGTGGAGTTGACTTTGGTGGGAGTCCTGGCTTGTGCCTGCTGCTGCGGTTTCTGTTGTGATGCAGTTTGCTGCTGCAGCGTGACGGACACGCAAACATCCCCCACTTGCAGATGGTGGCAGGTGAGACCGTACAGTTGGGCGGTCCGCTCTGGGCTACACGACGACCAGCCCTGTCCGAAAACAAAAAACGGATGTTCGGGGGGTACGTCTATAGTTACTTTGTTTTGCTGTTCCCCTACATTAAAATGCAGGGCCACCAAACCTGGCCGCTGTTGACTGGAGCGGATATCCACCACCATGCTCGAGTCGATCTTCAGGCTGCCGCTCATTTCTGCGCTCCGCACGAAGTCCTGAGTCTGCAAATCCTCTACGCGTTTGAGCTCTCCTGTGGCCAGCTGGATGATAGCCCCCTTCGTGAAGTGCGATGGGCCGGAGGGCGCGAGCAGAGGAGCTTGAGGAAGAGTTACGGTGGTTGGGGCGGGAAGGTGCTGGGAAGGCTCCGGCACTGCACGTTCTTCGAGACATACCACTGCTGTTGCCTCCACGGTTTTCGTATACGATGCAGGAGCAGCGACAACAGTTGAGGCTGCCAAGTCATTTGTTTGACTTGGGTAATGCTGCTGCTGCTGCTGTTGTTGTTGGTGGTGGTGATGGTAGTCCAGTGGCACCAGAACGGGTTGCCCACTAGCCAAAATAACAGCGTGGCTTTGTTGAACAATCTGCTGATGATGAGCTCTGGATTCAGCAGGATTTGATGCATATGCTGTTCTGACTTCACTCTGAGTCTCTCTACCTCTCTGGGACAGGTTCAAGGGAACGTGCAATGCCTCCTTCCGACCCGCTCCGTGACTTGGAGAGGCCAGACGTCCAACCACCTGCTGGACCTATAAAGGAACCAAGTTTATGTATCATTATGTGTCACATGAGCTGTACAATGAAAAAAAGGATCTTAGCAGATTTTGTAGAATGTAAATCAAAAAGCAATCTCTGTTGTTTCCAAGAAGTAGTAGCCTGATGGTTACTCAATCCCAAGATACACACCCGAACTACAGCTAATAAAGGAAGGAAGTGGTGTAACCAATGCTGACTGCGTAAAATTGTGCCAAAAAAAAGGTTCAACTCTGTAAATTCAATAAGAAAAGGATGAGGCAAACTGGCAGGATTTATTAGCTGTGGTTCAGTGTATGTTTTTAAAAATAAAGGTGCTTCACAATGCCATAGAAGAACCATTTTTGCCTGAATGGTTCCATACCATCTGGAGAACCTTTCCATTTCAAAAAAAAGTTCACTGTAGTCAAAAAGGTTCTTCAGATTATAAAAAGGTAAAAGGAGCCTTTGACAGAATGGTTCTTTGAGGAACCAAAAATGGTTCTGCTATTGCATCGCTTGGAAGAACCTTTCAAGAACTTAAGGGTGTGTTCATACTTGACATGTTTGGTTTGATTAAACAAACTCTGATGCGATTGCTCGGTTCTTTTGAGCAAATGTGAATGCTGCCATCTGAACTTTGGTGCTCATTAAACAAGCAAACAAGGCAGCTGAAAATATGTGAACGCACATTAACCACCGAAAACGTAACGAACCAAAAACAGGATGTGATATCACAAAACGCGACCCTGATTTTACAGCGGGATGAGCGGTGTATGCATAAACAAAATGAGCAGAGGGGTTTGGTTATTTTGGTCCAGACCAAAATAACCAAACGAACTGAACTACATGTTTGAACACTAAAGGTGTACATAATAGATATATACAAACCTCAAATGCTTGTAAATATTACGAATGGGAAAAAAACATTGATTGGATGGTTATGTAATATCCAAACAGTAAGTTAGTAAAACTTTTTAACAGCTATAACATAAACATGACATTTTTTTAACATAAAATTTTGGATTAGGGATACACAGAACGTTCGGCAACCGAAGGTATTCGTGCATAAATAGCAGAAAAGCATTTTTCGGTGTTCGACCAAATAAGTAAAAAGACTGAATAAATTTTACCCAACAATGACGTTTTTGATAACGTCATCAAATAGCAACCAGCGTAGAGTGAGAGGCGCGGATGCAGGAAGCCTTTCAAAGGTTCAAAGAAAGATGCTTTTTGCTATTTTCGGCTGAATAGTTTTGGTTGCCGAACATTTAGTGCATCCCTTTTTTGGATCAAAATCTTGATAAATGTGTACGGAAATTTTTTTGTCGATTTAAAACAAGGCGAGGTTTGTTTGCAGTTCACATAAATAATCCTGTGTTGTGATAAATTCCTATCACACATTTAACTAAAATAATTACATCATGTCAATATTTATCATACAGAAACAACATTACTGGAAATTAAAGGAAAATGTGTCCTAATGTTAGAAATGTGTCTCTAAAACCATAAAACCCAAAGCAGAAGATATAAAATTGTTAGAACGAGAAATCTATTTGCTATCACGATTACGTCTGTTTTGATTAAAGTAAAAAAAACACCCAAGTTAATAGTCGTCCTGATTTGCTATTGCAGGTTATTCATATTCTCAATTGCATAACATAATTGACCATATACACAACAAAATTTATTTTCGTTTAAAATAGGGCTGGGCAAAAAAAAAATCGTTTTTTCAATTAATCGTTTCTTTTTTATGTGGTCAGTTCAAAATCGATTCTCAAAAAGCAGAATCTGTTTTTTTTTCATATTTATTTCCGCAAACACTGAACGTAAGATTAACATTAATCTAATTACTAGTCTTCTTCACTAGATGTCACCCTGTTTTTTGCCTTGCGCGATGTTACCAAGAAGCGAGAGTCGAGTCTGTCATTCATTTATTCAGTGCTTAAAATGGCGGTTTCAGGTGCTTCATCGATGTTGATGCCACCTTCACATAAAAGGTCAGAGGTATGGGAGCATTTTAGGTTTCGCAAGCAAGACGACGACAATAGTGTTGTGGCTTTTATTAATGGTGGTGTTTTCTTTTTATTAATTACCCACTTGTAAACTGCTGTTCACTGTTCTTTATTATTAGCATAGTATTTGTATTAAATATATATTCATTGAGTTGAATCGAGTATAAAAACCGACCCCAAAACCAGAATCGAAAATTTAATTGAAAATCGAAAGGATTTGATAGCTTGTGAATCGAAATCGAATCGATCTGGAACTTCTGAATTAATACCCAGCCCTACTTTGCTTTCTTTTGTGCATGATTATATCACTGGATGACTTTTAGTAAAGTTAATTCCTTGTTGTCTACAACCATAACAGAACAGCCCTGCTTGACAATTACTGTCTTATATAAGATATAGTAAACTATCCATCTCTCTCTCACCTCCAGATCTGTGTCCGGTGTGCTGCGTTGGCCTGGTGACATTCTGCCCTCCTGCCTGCGGCTTTTCAAGGTTTTGTCCTGTTGCTCCAACACCGTTGTGCCAGGAGCTGCCTGCACCAGACGCGCATTCCTGGCCAAATAAATCGTATCTTGATGGGTCTCTCTACCTTCATGTTCCCGGTCTCCTCCGTTCACCTCTCGTTCCTGCTCCAGTGGGCTGCTGTGCATATCTCTTTGAGGCTGAATGCCCCTAACGGCGGGGTGGTAGAAAAGGTTCACTCCCCTCGGGCTGAGCTCCGCAGCGGGCAGCATCCCTACAGTCCCGAGCTGCGTCTGCGCAGCCGCCTGCTCAGAAGGGAGCACCAGTGGAACTCCACTTGAGGCGGCCATTTTGGTGTACGCGTGGGTCGATACCTGCTGCTGCGGTGGGGAAGAGACCACACCTTCCTGAATGACTGATGAATACGGGACCAGGTGAGACATGGGGTGGGGCTGTGGAATGGCAGACTGAGGCTGTATCAAAGAACTGGGAACAAATCCCGGAGGCATGGCATAGGGTACTGCCGTCGCGTATGGAGAACTGACAAAGTGCAAAGATGAGTGGGGGATCGGAGTGTAGCCAAGAGGAGGGTATGGAACGCTCGTGTGCTGTAATACCGGAGAGGGACCGGTGTATGCCGGAGAAATGTGGCTAAGAACGGGGTGCAGGCTGGTGGGGGCATAGGTGACGGTGGGTAGAGCTACTTTATAAAGCATGCTGTACTGATCCAAGGAAAGTCCTACGAGACCCTCGGACCCCTCCACTCCGTAATGCACGCCAGGCTGACCTCGCATCCACTCGCCGCTCTGAGGTTCTCCGCTCGTTGCAGAACTTTGTAAAGATGATGTCTCCTCTCCTCCACCACCTCCCATGCCACTTCCTCCCGCTCCACCGCTGATGGTACTGCTGCTGCTGTTGCTGTTGTTGGTCGTGGTGTTGTTGTTGTTAACTGGGAGATCACGCTTTTTAGGAGGGAGGCACTCCTGGTTGCGCTCGTGGACTGGCTTCATGGTGACCGAGGCTGAGAATGGGCGTTGTTACTGAACAGAGAAAGAGACGAAGCCTGACAGCCACAGAAATAGCACCACTGGAATGAGTTCTGAGAAACTCCCGCTGGCCTCTTCCATCACCTTACCTACAAGCACAAAGAACGACATCTAAGTGAGTCCAGTGACTGACTGACATATCAATAACCTTGCCAAATAACAAAGTGGCGGCCGGTGAGTTCTTTTCGAGGGCGCACGATGCAAAGCTCATCACTACATGTGTTTAGCCCGTCATGTTTGTGGTTTGTCATGTCAAAATACATGTTCGTTTCGTCATGTGAAGCATGTGCATCATGCATCTTGTCAAAATATGAGCCTGCTGCACACGTGTCGAAAGGGTTTATGATAAGAGAGGCTCGCGTTTGCCAGATACTCCGTTAATCTCATGTGTAATCAGAGTTTAGTGTCTTGCGAGTATCTTGTAAACGTAAGCGTCTCTTTTATCATTAACCCTTTCGACGTGTGTGCAGCAGGTACGTATTTTGACAAGACGCATAATGCACATGGTTCACATGACTGCAACAAACACATATTTTGACATGACGAGCAACCAAACACGACACTGCGAACACATATTTCGAATTTGCGCCCCTCGGAAGAGAAGTCACTGGCCGCCACTGCTACAAACTGTACTGACAGCTCTGTCACACAAATTATACATCAATTTTAAAAATTATTTTTCAATAACTTGGCCCATGTTTTTATTTAAACATAGTTATTTGCTTAATAATAAAAAATTGCCAATATACACAATTATGTATATAATTTTTATTATGCTATTTATGTATTTATATGCTCTATATGTGTTTTAGCCATTAATCATCTTGTTTATATTCTACAGAAACACTGAAAAAAAATTACAAAATAAAAGTACCAGGACCCACATAGTTTAAGAATTCTATTACACATTTAGTTTAAACCTGCAAAACAGATCATTAAAATAATTGAAATGTAGATTGTCAGCATATTTTGCTTTATTTGTTTGCACTTGATTACACTTTAAAACAAATGTAGTAGAACTATTATATTTAAAACTGAAAAGCATAGGAATGTTTAATGCTTGGTATGCAAATGATGATGCCAACTTTTGGTTGATGCCAATATTTTCGTTCTCACTTATTTGAATTTTTTTCATTAAAACATTTGATCAAGTTTTAAATCAGCAAAGTTAAAATCAGCACATGTATTAGTGTACTAGCTAGTCTGCACAGTACTAAAGAAAAATGCGATAGCTTGCTTAATGATGCGATATACGAAACAATCATGCTTTTAGTCTGTAAAATCAATTTGAATATTAATAAAAAAATATGTAAAAACTGAACATTTGCAATTAAATCTTTCTTATTAACATTACCAAAAATTTGACTTAGAATTATCAGTATTATATATCAATATTAAATATTTGCTGAAAAAAATTAACACGGAAGTCCAGTGCTGTTGCTTTATTTATCATGTATATATTTCGCTACTTTAACAGATTAAAAATTTTTTTTTTTAATTTATATATAAACAAAGTTTTAAATAATTTGCTTACAATGCCAAGATGAGGTAGTTAAAATATTCTCTTATATAAAAATAATAATTTCAATTTCGCTAGCTCCATTTTAACATACTTGTAACGGCAAAGTCAAAAGGAAGATAGATGCAGAGGATATGTACGTGCCTGGAGGTGGGGTAAATCGGTTCATAACACCAAGCCTCAAAACCTAACCCTAAAAACCAAAATAGCAATACAGTGTAGCCAAAAGCTCATATAAGAATTACAGACTAACCTTATTGTTTATGTATGATTCATACGCAGATTGAGCCTGCGCCATTTCTGCTGATGTTCTCTTAACGAAACAGAAATACTATGGTCACACGCCCACACGTACGATTTAGTGAATTTGCAGAAAACAAATACATTGCCAATTTTTAAATACAGTAGTTCCTCAGTTTAATAGACATTTTTAAACAAGTAACAATCACTAAACTTGCAAAAAAGAAAGTTTTTCCATCCATCACTTCCATTCTGACACTATTCGACTTAAACTTGCATAAATACACGCGAAAACATACGACTTAGCACAAAGGTGATTATTTTAGTATTACAACACCGATCAGGTGCTCTGAGCTGTTAAAACCAGTCTGGGTGATGACATTTCTTTGGTGAATCGTGTAGAGACATATTAGAGCTCAAGTATGTAATGTTTTCATGAGGACTCGAGCGTTAGCCAGCAGCTATTAAACCTGCTTAAACTTCATCAGCCTGACACTTGGATCGGGAAATATAATGCAACATTTATATAAAGCTGTCTGGTGCAATCTTGTCATTTAATTCAAACAAACTCCGCTCGTAAATGCGTGCTTTAAAGTAAGATGGAGTTAAAGCAGGAGTAAATCAATCGCTGCGATTTACACCGGACACATTAACGCCGCCCGCCGCTAACGGGCTAATCGCTCTTCCCGCATACTTAAACAGCAGTTTATTTACCCGCGCACGACAAAAACACTCACCTCCGCATATCATCGTGTAGAGGACGTACAGAAATACCAACTCTTGGTGGAGTTCGTGCGAAAAATCGATGGTGAAATGAGGGCTGATGATATCTGCCCATTCCAGAGGCCAGCAGACTGAAGCCCAGCGGCGCGCGCTGATGACGTCAGTGAATAAGATTACACCGCTTGAGCTCATGGGCATTTCCAATAGGAAGTGATCATTCCTATGTTCAGTTCCATTCGAAGTGTGTAACTCTTGAAGTGTAAATTTTAGAGGGACTTGTGCAATTGTTTTTCATACTGTGGCCGATTTAAACACACTTGGCAAACAGAGTAATGCAAAACGATATCAGTATCTCTTTATCTGGAGCGACTGTTTATGTGACGTTCCCTTAGCGAAGGGCCCTTCAAAGGTGCAATATGCCCTTTCGAAATGCCCCTTACCAGCAGAGATACTCTTTCCTTTAAAACACTGTTAATTACTTTTTTATTTTCATTTCATATTAAATAAAATGATCTTTAACAATATATGTATACATGAATGTATGTGTGTGTATATTAATTGACTTTTGGCATGACCTGAAGAAATGGGGAAACTACCCAAGTTGTTTTTAGATCAGTCACTTACAAAGTCTAAAGATACTGCAGATAACCTAATTGTAACATTTTGTTACACATGACTTGCTAAAAAACAAGCAAAATAATTTTACTACTGCACACATAAAGAAACTGATTTACATCACACATATGCTGTAATAACATTCACTGTAGAACTTATTGTAAATGGGACATCTGCAATGTATTTTGTATGTGCTCATATCAATTGCTTTAGAAAAAAGGTCATATATTTCAAAATATCAATATAATTTAATATTAATATAATATTTAATAGATTTTTTCCATGGACAATCCACTATACAGCCCTCACTGGATGCTAAAAGTGCAAAAGATTTTAAGATTTATTAATAAACAAGTGTTAAACCAGAAAGAAAGAGAGAGTTTATTGATCTTTTGTAACATAATCTGCCAATAAAAAATAGTTTAACAGTTGTTTTTTTCTGCACTGGCTTCTACACTACTCACGATTATGCTGACATGTTTGGTCTTGTCGAGTTATTTGATATGGATCTCATTTGTAAGTAACTTTGAATAAAAGCACCCACAAAATGATTACATGCAAATTTAGATGTAAAACACCTAAAACATGCCCAACCTGACTTTTATGGAAAATACAATTTTTCTGACCAATTTTTATCTTGTCGATAAAATCAGTTAGCATTTAATTGACATTTGCCTTAATTTAGTTTTTAACCCAACAGCAGATACAAAAATATTATATTATTGCAGTTTAAAATTTTATCAGATTGTCAGAAATGTCACATCACCAACACTGTTATATGCAACAGTGAGTGTGAATTTTTAATGCGTGCAAATGGTGCAGAATACAACTGTACAGAGATAATGTACCAATAATGAGTCATAATATTTCCCCCACTGAGGACCTATTGCTTCTTTCCCCAAGGCCATCCGAGCACTGAACTCACGGAAATAACTCACTTCCACCACTACACTACTGCTACATTATATCTTTGTATGTAATTCTGTGTATACTTTACTGTACTGTTCTGTGAAATTCAGCGTATACTGTAAAATATTCTGTATATTCTGAACTGTATATCGTGTAGTGTATTTGACCTGTGTATTTATTGTTGTAACTTCTCAGCTGCATTGCTACCAGGACTATGCACACAAGATTTTCACTCCATGTACACCTGTGTCAAAGATGTGACAATAAAGTGATTTGGTTTAATACACACAAAGATATACAGAATGTACAAAGAATGTTTAAAAGATTGCAGACAACACGCACAGCTGAAAAACAAACGAGACTTCAAACAACTTCACTTTTAACATAAAACATTACTTCATTTTTTACATTAAAATACTATATTTTTGCTTCACATTGTCTTGCCATGGTGCTGGTATGCATTGGCAAAGGTAATGCCAGTATAGCTTTGTTGACTCTTACTCTGAGAAAGAGAGAGAGAATATAGATAAGAATGATCACATGCTATCTTTTTAATAATAATTATCAATCATTATTCATTAAATGTGATATTAATTTTACATTTAAAAGGCAAGTGTCTCACACACATTACAGAACACAATAGGGGGCAGTATTTTACCATTTAAGTGTAAGGAAACAGTCAGGAGGGAAGAACAAAAGGAAAATCGACAGTCAAAGAAGCGGCAGCAGCAGCAGTAGTAGTAGTAGTAGTAGTAATAGCAGTAGTAGTCGTTGTAGTAGTAATCGTCGTCACAGTAGTAGTAGTATTATTTCCTTTCCTCTTTATTTTAATGCTTGACTCTACGCTCCAGTTGGTGGCGGTAATACATCATAATTTGGTTTGTCAACCAGCATCGCAGCACACTAGAAGAAGAAGAAATGGAGCGTCGTTTGATTGGTCCTTTCTGTTTGTAGACGAGTTCTCTTTAACTAACCGCACGTGAAAGCTCTTTTCCTAGTTTGACATTTATATACTACCAAACGGCACAGATCTAGGTCTACTCAGATGTTAACATGGTTTAATCAATAGTCAAATGCTTTTTTGGTGTCAAACAGTGGTTTGTCAAAGACGTTATCTAACTATTCAGGTGCTAGCTAAATTTTAAGTCATGCTGTCAAGTATTCTTCAAGGAACAGAGGCTGGGGGCTTCATAGTCATTCAAGATAACCTTATTTACACAAATATCACTTAATTTCGTTAACTAACGTCAGCTATGCTTTTTATAATAAAAATGCGTGATAATGCTAAAGTGATGCTTAATGTTGAAACTTGCTATATTTTCAGATACTGTAAAATACTCCGGCCGGGGCATCCTGAAGTGTTTCATTAATGCGGCCTTAAAGAGGCAAGTACTTATTTACATCCTTATGTTATTTTCATTTGACTCCATAGTATTTGGTACAAATATGTTTTTTTGTTATTTAAAGGGGCGAGAACGTGCATGTGGTGGGATTCGAGACCTGTGAGACAGAAGTGCGTGCTGGCTTGGACAGTAGCTGTGTGGAAAAGTGAGCTAAATTTGTCAATTTTTTCATGCACTTAAACACTTCTGGTAACTAGTAACCCCATACAAAGGTCTTCATTTGAGAACCAGTGTTATAGCTGATGACAGTTTTATGCCTCTAAAACAGTGTTTCTCAACTTGGGGTCCAAGGCCAACAAGGGGGCCTCCAGATGACAACATGATAGTCGCATTAAAGGAGGGGTGCATGATCTCTGAAAGCCAATGTTGATATTTGAAATCACCTAAACAAACACGCCTTTACCCCAATAGAATCTGGACCATTCTTTTGATAGCTCCGCCCCACACATACGCAACCCAGGCAATGATGTCGGTTACTGCTGATTGGCTACAAGTGTGTTTTGGTACTTGGCCTGACTCCCTTTTCTAAAGTGTTTTCAAAAAACATGCACCCCGCCTTTAAAGTAAACTAAAACGACTAAAATAGATATTTGAAAGTTTTTTTTTATGACAAATATACATCTTTCTAGTTATTTTACTGGATAGATGTTGTGAGTGGTGGGGCCTTCAATTATTCTTGTCATAAAGGTTATGGTCCACTCCCCATCTCATCTGTTTTTGTGTCTTTAAGGTTTCATTTTCATGAGGGGCATCCTGATCCCCTTGGCTGGTCCTGCAGATCCTCATTCACCGTTGAGCAGTTCACTACTGAAGATATAACTCTGCTTGTCCAAAAAGCACAGCATGCTAAAGCGTCTGTACTTGTTGTTGACTCTCTTTCATTCGTTTTAAGGCATCATCAACCTGTTGTTGTCTGTCAAAGACTTCAAGAGCTTAGGAAAGGTAAAATGATTTCTACCTTTTCACATTAGCAAACTTGGTTGTTTCTTATTACTGCCAAAATAAGATGTTGTATTAAAGCTATTGTTTTGTTCTTTCATTGCCCACCAGGGGGAGTTATAAAAACTATTATTGGTCTCCTGCATTCAGACCTGCATCAGCAGGGTGTTGTAGGCAGCATGTGCCACTTAGCCAGTGCTGTTATCTCTGTGGCACCTGCATGCAATGAAAACTGTGGTGTGGCTAAGACCACACGACGCACAAAGTCAGGCAAAGTCATGCAAGAGGTGAGAAATGAGTTTTTGGGTAAAATGATAAAAATTATTTTCTCCCATGAACTCATTTGAATAATTATTTTTTGTTGTGCATTACTAGGAAGAGTATTTTAATGTGTCAGAGGATGCAACCCTCTCTGTACAGACACGGCCCCATCAACCTGGGCATGTACAGACAGAGCAATATGTAGCTGAGGTGAGCAAATCATGCTTTAACTAAAATCCTTTTGCCACAGTTTATACATCGGATCAAATTTGGGTATATAAGTATATTAATGTAATGCGTAAATATATTTCTGCATTTTTATGCTGTTACCTGTTTATCTGTGGTCTGAGCAGCCTGATCCAGCATCAAACTTGACCTTTAATCTTCGTCTGTCAAATGAAGAAAAGAAAGCCAGAGAAAAAGTGGCACTTCCGTTTGTGTTTAGCCAAGAAAAGTAAGAGACAAGTGTCCCAATTATATTAAAATATTCTACATATGCAATGCAAAGTTTTTACAAGTAATTGCTTTTTAACTGATCAGACATTGATGCCGCAATCTGTTTTATTTTGTGTGCTCGCAGAAAGTCAGCTCTCCTGAAGCCGAGCCCCGGCTCTGGAAGGATCATGTATGAGCCTGATGCTAATGATGACTTTGATGAAGAGGATCCAGATGATGATCTTGATGTGTAAATAAGGACAGCTCAGATCTTCATGTGTCAGAGCCATATACCTGCTCAATTTCACGACTTTTCTATAAATCAATGTTGTTTATTATTACTTATCTGAATATGACTTATCTGGTCTGGTGGGCCAATGCCAGAAAATGAGACATTTGTGATGATGGGTATGAAATGATGAATTCATGTTCGAAACGATGAATTATTGTTCTTAATGATGCAATGAAAATAAGTTTTAACTTAAGGGTCATCTTTTACACTCAATACTTTTTTTTGTTAATTATGAATTTTCACATAGTTTTCAAAAACATTATAACACCATAAAAAGTGTTTTATTTGTTAGTTTATGTTTGACTCAACTAAAATACTTTGAATGTGCCTTATTTATAATTGTAATAGTGGGCACCCTTGTCATAAAACTTTTATTTTCACTATTACGTATGCGTAATAAAATAATAAGAACATGACATGATTTGCAAAGCTTATGTGAAAGAATGTGATCAAAGATAATTGTGCTTTTACATGAACAAAGTTTATGTTAACATAAAACATACTAACATAATTGTTATAGCTGTAAATTGTTTAAAAAAAACATTCCTTTTGAAAACCGCCAAAGCCACGTGAGCACAAACTTTATAGGCGTATTCGACTCCGTGACGTTGCGCAGACCTCATCAAAATATTACATCGCAGTTCCGCGATAGTACAGCTTTTACCCAGCTCTCGCGGCACTTCGGTGTCATACGTTGATCAGTCTGCGCAGCGCTGCATACAGCTAAATTCGCGATATGCACCTCCCCGGAAGTGACGCCAGAGTAACGATGGTGGCTCGTACTGCTCTACCGTATTGGCTTTAAACTGTTGTGAGCGGCGAGAAACTGTACGCGTTTTCTTTCAGCGTCCACTAAAGCGTCAGGAAAACGCATACTGATGTCTTAATGTTGCAGCCGATGGACAGTCAGACTTCTCTTTGCATTTGGGACAGCGAAAACATTTGTCCTACACTCCGGCGGTACATTTAGCCAGTCGGTTTGACCATCATAGCCAACGAGCGTTTGATGACTTAACCGAACCTGACAGAAAAAACTACCTCGGATATTTACTAAGTGATATTTTACACACGCACTTTTTAATCGCTGCACTTTTACGTTTATTTTAACGCCAACGAACAGCTCCGGTGTGTGAAGTTGTTAATGGTTGGCAGGCGCTGGTTCCCACAGGTGTGTGTGTAGTACCCAGTGTCATTTTTTTGTATTAAAACACGCCTCACAGACTTGTGTTATGGTTGACATGTTAAAGACGCGCCAGTGTCTACTTGGCGTGCGCACTTTCCTTGGCGTCACGTCAAGAATTTGGAGCTTCTTCTTATACATCCTCAGGAAGCACATCAGGACGGTGAGTCTGATTCCTGCTTTACTCTTAATGAAGCAACTTTTGTTGCATGACATGCGCACTGGACTTTCGTGCAGATGTCTACAGGAGAAGCTGACACCTGTCTGGATTGTTTAACTATTTTAACTTGATAACAGATTTAGAATGAACTCCTCAATATCAACGGCTGATGTTAATGAGTGGATTTGAATTCATTTTATTCTGTGCAAACTTATTACAGGTTATTAATACGTTATATATGTTAAGTCTAATTAGTTGGTACTAAATGTATAGTAAACTACAAAGACTTAAAGTTTGCAAGCAAACTATTGAAAGCACATTATTAAGATCAAAGATGCTGATAGATGTTATGATATAATGTGAATTCAGGTAGATTAGTCTCAATGTCAAAATGTGTACTAAAGAGTTAACCCTATATTATGTAATATTAACAAGATGCATAGTGAGGGTCTAGCTAATAAATGAGTCACATGCTTCATCTAAGAGCATAACTCCTAGGCTATGAAAACAGGCTATAATCCACAACAGGATTTGTTAAGCCAGTTGTATAATAATCTTTAAGATTATAATTAAGATGCAATAAAAAAACACATTTGTCTGGGACTTTGATATGAGTGATGCAGTAAACACTTCATTAAACATGTTTAACATTCATGCGGTGCAACTGGGTCCGTTCTGCTGGACTCAAAAATATGAATGAGATCTTATTGAGGCCTAATACAAGTTGGGAATAAGCAGCCCCCTTTTCAAAGTCACCCTGCCAGTTTTACTCGGCTGTGCTCTTCTAAGTTGCGTTGACGCTTTCAGACAGCTGGGAGAGCTAAAGATAGCTCAGAAGAGAAGGATTTGGAGAAAGAGAGGAAGAGTATCCACATTGTGAGCCGTGGAATGAGGCTGATGGGTCTCGGACCTCCTAATAAGAAAATGATCTGAATTTAAACTCCGTTTAATATAATTCAGAAAATTGTTTCATTTAAGTTCGTGAGTTGAGTAACTCCAGTACACCTGTTTGTTTTGGTCAATTATTAACTGTTTTGTGTAATGGATTGTTTTTAGTTGGTTTTATTATGGTTGGCGTCTAAGGCCCTGTTTATACCTGGTATTAAGAGGCTGTTTACACTTGGCATTAACATGCGTTTTCATAGATTGGATCACAAGTGGACGACGTTAATGCCAGGTGTATACGGTGTTCAAAATATTTTGAGCTTGTCCACTTTCGACCACTTTCAACCACATTGAGGCTGTTTACACTTGGCATTAACATGTGTTTTCGTCGATCGGATCACAAGTGGACGACGTTAATGCCAGGTGTAAACGGTGTTCAAAACGTTTTGAGCTCGTCCACTTTCGACCACTTTCAACCACATCCAGAGGTTGTCGAAACCACTTTCGATCGGATCGCTTTGGAGTTGCGGAACGCACATGTGATTGAATGCGTTCGAACAGCCACACGCGACCGCCTTCTCTCCGCCCATTTATCTAATCTGAGGTATTAAACACAAGTTTTACGTCTTTTTTGTCTTCTGGCGTGAACATTCGTCTCACAGACCACCCCCTCATAGTATTCAGCACAGAAGCGGTCGAAAGTGGACAAAAGAGACGGATTTAAATACCAGGTGTAAACGTAATGTGTCTCTCTCGTCCACTTGTGATCCGATCGATGAAAACACATCTTAATACCAAGTGTAAACAGCCTCATTCAGAGGTAGTCGAAACCCCTTTCGATCGGATTGCTTTTGTAGTGTAAACGCACATGTTGTTGAATGTGTTCGAACAGCCACACGCAACCCCATTTGTCTAATACGAGGTACTAAAAACGAAGTTTTACGTCTTTTCGGACTTCTGGCGTGAACACACGGTGTACAGCGCTACTTTTAGCCTTTCATTAGGGATGCTCCGATCAATGCCGATCTCCACTAATAATACGTGGCCGATCACTATTCTGAATCGGACAACCGATCTTATTACAGCTATTTCATGTACTACGGCTTTTGATCAGTAAGTCCTTATCGATCTAAAATCACTGTTAGTTTGAGTCGTTTATAACATGCATTTGAAAAAGCAACACTCGTCAAACACAATTATTAAACATATTCTTTATCATGAAAATACCTGAAAAGGTTTGAAGAACAGCAATAAAAATATATCCTTCAGCCATTTCATGGAGCTGCGTGTCATCACAGCTGCGTGTGTATTGTTCTTCGTCTACAGCACATTTTTGAGTTTCTGCACGAGAGCGCCCCCTGGCTTTTGGATGTAGCGGCATTTCACCGTAATTCATTGAGAAACATAGCAAGCATTATTGGCCGATCGATCGGAGCATCCCTATTCCCTACCTTTCATTGATAAAACTAAAGCGGCTGATCTCCGCAGTTGAAAACACATCTTAATGCCAAGTATAAACAGCCTCTAAGATGCAGTTTGGTCGATCGGAGCACAAGTGGACAACAGAGACAAATGTCCCTTCACCCCTGGTGTTTTAATAGACTCCTTTGACCACTTTCGTCTGCATCTGTCCCGATTATTAAATAACATAATAATAATAAAACGCCAAACACGGTTGGTTTGAGCTAGAAGTCAGGACCGATGGAGAAAGGTTGTGTACGGTAAACATTCGATCAATAGGCCGAGAGTAGCTGGTATTCGACCACGTTAAGGTTCGAACACATGAGCGTCTACACCACAAAAGCAATCCGGTCAAAAATTTTTTGAGTATCTATGTGGTTGAAAGTGAAAGAGCTCAAAATGTTTTACACCCTATTTACCCCATGGTGCACTGCACTCACCTTTTATCGAACAAAGATGACAGTGGTCAGTAGGGGAGAGCGGGGCAGAAAGTAACACTTTTTGACTTTGGCTCTATCATTCAAAAAATATTTAAGTTAGATCAATAATTTTTTTACACAATCAACAACACATCTCTGCTACAAATAAACACTTAAAGTTTGTTTGTGGGACCTACCTTTATCATACAATTATCATACAAGTGACAGGAGTGCGAACGTTACAACTTACCCTGTAGGTGGGCTAAATTGTAACAAACTGTTGTACCACCTGCTAGAGAATTTAGTTTAATTTAGTTTAAACACAAATAATTCAATAAAATTCTGTCTTTATACTAAAGGTGGATATTATTTATATTTCTCCCTATAATAGATAGATATCCACAAATTCATCCATCCATGATCATTCATCTAATCATCCTTGCATTATGCATCAATGCATTTAAATAGATTTTTTGAAATGGCTGCACGATAAAGACAAAAAAATAACAATTGTAAGTTATTTCCCCTGATATTATATTAGCAGTTATTATTTTGATAATTAATAGTATTTATAGTGTTTTCATTTCATTATCATTGTATACCTGAGGCATAATTGTAACGCTAACTAACCCAGCTATCAGTTACTAGGAGTTGCAGACATATTTCAAAACAGTGTTATGTTTTAGGTAACAAGTCAGTGATTAAAATAATATACAGTTGGATTTGGCCACTTACACACCCAGCTCAGAAATCGAAAAAAAACCCCCACAAAATGAAGAAATTTACTTCCATGCCTCCAAAACACTCTTTGTTTAATATCTTAACGAAAACACATCAAAACTTTCACAAATTCATAGGAGATCATGAAAATGACCAAAAGCACAGATTGCTCGGCCCTGTATAAATATTTAAAGAATCCGCATTACATTAACCACGTGTTAGTTTGTGCCCCGCTCACCCCTAATGTCAAAAAAGATGGGTAAGGATGCTACAGATTACGCAGATTATGCAACACTGCTTTGTATTGAATAACTAGAAAATGACTGCAAATAAATCATAACTGATTCACTTCGAAATTCACCATGTACATTTTATGTGTATATGTTCCCTGGGAATCGAACCCATGACCTTTTGGACTGCTAGCGCAATCTATACCAATTGAGCCACATGAATACAGTGTACCGCTTGAAAGATGTTTTAGTAAATGCATCTGCCAAATTTTTAAATGTGATGTGTACTTGAAACTGAATATGAAATAATTTGTGAGAAATAAATCTGTATAATTGCTAACTGATTCTTTATATAGCCCTTAAATGCCTTAAATTTGACATTGAGTTTTTTGTATTAAGTGGCATTCAAATATAGTGTTGATTTCCTAGTATTTAACCGTTTACTGGTCAGGAAACACACAATGTCTTGTGATGCGTTACAAATGTTGTGCACTATGGTGTACTAAGGTAGCTTCCTGTTTTCTTTCCTTCCGTTCTAGATAATCCAGTATCAGACAGTGCGATATGACATTTTACAATTGTCACCCATCTCCAGAAACAGACTCAGTGAGTATTTCTTATCTTTTGCAACAAAATTGTATTTATATCACAACAATCAGCTGCCACTGCCAGTGGATTTTATTGTTGCCAAAATGGACTTGAAAAATCCTTTACTATTTTTTTTTAAATGCAAAACATTTAACAAACAGTTTGAAGTAAGACTTTGTTTATTGAACCTGTGGCTTTTGTGGCTGTAAAGGGTTGGGTGTGTTTGTGTGTGTTGCATGTGCAAGTTTTTTCAAGTGCTAATGTGTCTACTGTTGTGTTTGTATTTCTGCTCAGACAACGTAAAGCGAAAGATCTTGGTTTTAGATCTTGACGAGACGTTGATTCATTCACATCACGATGGAGTTCTTAGACCAACAGTACGGCCTGGCACGCCACCGGATTTTATACTAAAAGTAAGACAATATATTTTTGTGCACTACTTCATTAAAAGGTTTCATGCTGTCATGGAAAGCATAAAAATATCAATGGCCATATTTTTGTGTTAAATCAATGTAGTTTTTCTAGTTGTGCTTGGATATAAAAAGTTGTTTTTATCAATTATTTGCTTTTGGTGAGTGCAGTCATATTCAAATAACTATTGTGAATACTTGGCCAGTTTAGACGTGGAAGTTCATTTGTTAGTCAGTGAAAATCCTAAACAACACACCCACAAATCGTATTGCTAAACTTACTATTAGCAACATTTATGCATTTGGCAGTTGCTTTTATCCAAAGTGGCTTAGGGCTGTTACAATGATTAAATAATTGTCTCATTGCGAGGTTTCAGATAACCGCAATGCTTGCACATCTCTCTAAAAAACACAAGGGGAGCTGCAGCGCCTGTATAAACGAGACAGTATCAGATGGCGCTCCTTAGCTGACAGTGCAATGTGATACGTTGCAAATCCATTTAATACATGTGTACTATTTGTACTAATATGACCTTAGTAGGATTGGCTACTATTTAAAGGCGGAGTCCACGATGTTTGAAAAACGCGGTGGAAAAGGAGACGGGCCGTCTACCAAAACACACTTCTAGCCAATCAAATCAAATCAAATGCCGCGTTGCGTATGTGTGGGGCGGGTCTCTCAACAGAAAGTCCAGATTCTATTGGGGTAGGGGCGTGTTTGTTTGGGTGATTTCAAATATCAACATTGGCTTTCAAACATCGTGGACTCCGCCTTTAAAGGTGGAGTGTGTAAATTTTAGCGGCATCTAGTGGTGAGGTTGCGAATTGCAACCAAAGGCTCAGTTCACTGCTCACCCCTCGCTTTTAAAACACATAGAGAAGCTACGTTTGCCACCACCGGACAAACATTTCATCGTCGGAGGCAACTTAGTAAAAAAGTTTGTCTGTTAAGGGCTTCTGTAGAAACATGGTGGCACAAAATGGCAACTTCCATGTAAGGGGACCCTCGGTATGTAGACAAAAACATCTAATTTTAAGGTAATAAAAACATAACGGTTCATTATAAAAGGTCTTTATACACCCCTGATAATATAGTTTTGTATATTATTTTGCATTTCTGTCAAGAGATCCTTCTAAAAATTGCACACTGCACCTTTAAGGCCTGTCCTGGTATAGTCAGTTTATTTTGATTTTGATTTTCAGTTATTTATCAGACACTTTATTTTGTTTATTTCAGTTTTTGAAAGATATATTTGTGTAAAACAAGCAAAAAAATGTATGAGAGTTAAATGTCAAAGCAATAAAACAGACGGTTAATTGTCATAATCGGCAAAGTCCTAAAACAAGCAATTAATAGTCATAATTGTCAGCCAAATTTGTTAATTGTGACATTTTTATCTGTGACATTATTATTATGTATGTTCCTTGGGTTCGAACCCAGTAATAGGAAGAATTGTCAATGCTTTACCACAAGGAAAACATGGTCAGAAATCAAATTATTATGAAAAATGTAACCTTTTCTCATATATATACTTTTCTTTTCAGGTGGTAATAGACAAACACCCAGTTAGATTCTTTGTACATAAAAGGCCGCATGTTGACTTCTTCTTGGAGGTGGTCAGCCAGTGGTATGAATTAGTAGTGTTCACTGCTAGTATGGAGATATATGGCTGTGCAGTAGCTGATAAGCTAGACAACAACAAGGGAATCTTGAAAAGAAGATACTACAGACAGGTAACCATATCTATGTTATTATTCATAAACCTTGTTTTGAAATTAAAAATTGTAAGCACATAGTAAAAGAATGTTTGACCTTTTCTTTTGGCAGCACTGTACACTGGATTCAGGTAGTTATATTAAAGATCTGTCGGTAGTACATGATGACTTATCAAGTATAGTGATTCTTGACAACTCACCAGGAGCATATCGAAGTCATCCAGGTAAGACAATAACGATATCTCGACACTGTTGTCTGTAGTGCTTCTGATTCATTTAAGATTTATTAAAGGGGTCATGTGATGTGATTTCATGTTTTCCTTTGTCATTGGAGTTTTAAAAGCTGTTGCATATGGAAAATATTCTTTCTAAAAGTGAAGGCTCCTCTAAGCCTTCAAAACACTTCATTCAAACACGTCCCCTCACTAGCGGTCAACCGATTATCGATCTGGCCGATTATCGGCGTCTGTCATTTTAAAAGCCGATAAAGTAATTTCATTTTTCAATGCGCTATTTGGGTCTAATGCAGCCAAGGATTTAGTGAGAAATTCAAATTGTCAAATTCATTTTTATAAATGCATATAAAGTTTATGGGTTCTTCCTACTATTTTTTTGTTATTATTAATATGATTGTTATAATTAGAGTCAAAATGTTTCAAGGCATTAAAAGTTTTTGTCAGAGCCTGTGTCTTAATTTTGACAACCCAGTTCGTGATTAATAAAATAAGTGCCGCCCTAAGTTTTTCCAGAAATCAGCTGCTTCAACCAGAAATACGTCAAATAATATGAAATAAAGAAATACACTGAGTTGCAAACATTGCTTCATTGAGATTTTTTAATAAAATTGATGTTTGGATTTAATGAATCTGAGCACCTGATAATAAAATTAATGGCCTTTTCCACAAAGGAAATTGAACAAACTCAGAGTTGCAGAGTAAGTTTTGAGTTGGTCTGTCTCATGATGCTAGATATCAACCTTCTCCCTCTCAACTTTTGAGTTTGAATATTTATTATGTGTGTGCACATTACTTATTGAAATAAGTAATATGCGCTAATATGAAGAGTTTATTAAGCATATGCACACTGCAGAAAGCAATACGTTTCTTTTTTAAAAAGTTGATTAAGGTTTTACAGTACATATTATGGTCCCACAATGAGGATAAAACCGACTAAAATCTCATAACCAACATATGTAATTAAAGTAAAACGTTCAATAGTAATAAAACTAAGATTTGTAAAAATAATACAGGGACAGTACAGGAAAAGTCAAAGATTAACTAAAAAAATTATTATAATTAAAAAAATACTTTATATAATTTTATTATATTAAAATACTAATCATATGAACCCCAAAACAAAAGATGTCAGCAAGCAGATTAAAATTAAATGCATTCATTTTTAAATATCATTTAAAATGTTGAATAATTGCAATGTTGTCTTTATTTTCCGTGTGTGTGTGTGTGTGTGAATATGTATGTAATGCCCTTCTTGTTACTCTAAAGGGTTAACTGCTCGTAGCTGATTGATCCAGTTTGGGTTTGCGATTTCTTAATGAGAATAAAACCTGCTCCAGAGCAGGTTAGCCATGTAGCATAAGTTACCATGGTGATGAACACCACTTTAAACCAATTCACTGTTATAAGCCCGAAAAAACAGAGTTTCCATTAACTTACTTAACTCAGACTTACCAGGGTAACCACTAGGGCTATCACGATTATGAAATTTGTCTGACGGTTAATTGTCTAATAATTTGTGGCGGTTATGACAATTAATTGTCTTTTTTATTGCTTTGATATTTATTTCTCATACATTTTTTGTTTGTTCATGAAATAATTTTCACACTTGTTGTGAATATTTAAATTAAATATTTTGCAAGGTTTACCTGGCAGTAAATATTAATACTCATAACACATATTTAAAAGTAATTATTTAATGCTTATATCTTTGCTGCAAAAAATAAATTCCTTCCAGATCCTTAAGAATAGCATCCTTCACTTTCTTAAATTTGGATGTTTTACCTGACAATTCATATTACTTATGAAAGTTTTGCAACATTTCTTTAAATGCATTTTTTTCCAGCTGTATTTAATGGCTTTGCAATGTATTGCGTTACACTGTCAGTTAAGGAGCGCCGTCTGATAATGTCTCGTTTATACAGGTGCTGCAGCTCCCCCTTGTGTTTTTTAAAGAGATGTGCAATCATTGCGGTGATCAAACAATTACGCTGAGACGATTATTTAATCATTGTGACAACCCTAGTAACCACTGAAATCAGTTTTCTCTGTTTTCTTATCACTATTATTTAAAGGAATTAGTCAGTGATAAAGATTTATAGCCTATGTATACTGAACTACATTGTGAAAATTAAATTGTATTTTGAAGCAGATTTGTGTTCATGTTCTGATAAATGGCGCAGTTTAAAATTTAAACTGTGCTGAAGGGATTTGAGATGAATAATTTTTGCTGTTAATGTTGTTGTTTATGCTGGTGTTTATTGCTAATGAATTGTGTTATGTGGTGTGATGGAATTGGTGCACTGTTATTATGAATACACTGAAAATTAGCATTTTTCAGAAGAGTTTCTTCTTCTTTTGTTTACTCTTAAAAGATTATGGATACATGTTAAATGACGATTATTAAGATACATGTGTCCTTTGTTCACTCTTCTTCTGACTGGACTGACTATTTTTACAGAGTATTTATATCTGTCTGGCACCTTTAGTAAATGGTGGTGTAAGTTTGGCTTGAGTATGTTACTGTTTTTAACATTGAGTTTCTTTTTCCTTTTGCTCCATAGATAATGCAATACCTATAAAGTCATGGTTTAGTGACCCTAGTGACACAGCACTTCTTAACCTTCTGCCCATGCTGGATGCATTAAGGTAAAGCTCGAATAAGCAACCAATCAATGGTTTTCATGGTGAAAACAAAAACTTGCATACCACCATTTTAATACGTTTCTATCTTCAGATTCACAGCAGATGTTCGATCCGTCCTGAGCCGAAATCTCCACCAGCATCGACTTTGGTGATCAGCTGACCGAGGGATATCTTGAAGCATTTATTTTCTTTCTCTATCAACTGCTTCCCTATCTGACATCTGCCTGTCGAGTCTCCTTCAAGACTGAACCGTCGCTTTCAAGTAACACCCTTACTTTAAGGGCTATCAGTAATGATGGAGTCAATCAGACGTCAGCAACATCGAAAGACGAACTTTGAGGCATCGGGAAGCATTATTGCCTAAATTTTTCCCTTCTTCAAAACTGAGTTTCTGCCTTACAGCTCAACCTATGCTGATCGTGTGTGTGTATGAGGATGCCTCCTGTTTTTCTTTTAAAATAATTGAAGATATGGAGTGGCTGGGTACTGAGGCAAGAAAAACAGACTTTTTTGTAAATGCTTCCTCAAGCCTAGCTTTGGACTTTAACAGGTGGTGTGAACAGACTGGCTAATTTGAAGCCCATCAGAATTAGCCACCAACACTGCACGTCTTGTGGAGTTCACTGGAATCGCTATTGATAAAACGAATCCCGACAGCTCTGTAGATTTCAGGAATATAATTGTTATTGAGGTACAGTCTTGGAAGACATGGGTTTTAATGACTTATGTATGGTAGACCTATCCCTATTTGGATGTGGGGGAAAATTGTTGTAAACTTTCCTCCATTATCTGCCGCAAATTCTTTTACGTTTTATTCTTTTATTCTGGGCCGTTGATAAATTTATCATGATTATCAGGGAGGATATATTACAATATGAGCTTTGGATATGTGGACAGACTTGATTTTAAGACTTTCTGCTTTACAGAATGTATGTGGTTGATCTCTGAAATCCTACCACTTGGAAGCCTTTTTACAAATGTTATTTTTTTTCTTTCCTGGAAATGTAATAATGGCAAGACTTGAATTTATAAAACTTGTACTTCATTGTATTGAACAGTTGTCTGAGAAAACAAACACCCTTTTTACTCAAGGCCTTATTGGTTTCTCTGTGCACTTGTCAGATAATGTCAGTACTTTCTCATCAATTTAAAACTTGTAAAGTCTCAAGGCAGCTTCCTGGGACACAAGTCCATAGGCCTGTGCACGTTACTAATAAAAACGTGTCACTATCATACTGTGATTTCAGTTATTTAACTTAATCTTTGTAGTTCGTTTAAAGGGGACATATCATGAAAATCAGACAAATTTTTCATGTTTAAGTGCAATAATCGCGTCCACCAGTGCTTTGTAACAACCTAGAAAAGGTGAAAAAGAACAACCCAGCAAATTAGTTTTGGTAAACCATTCTCTGCAAGCATGTGAAAAATAGGTAGTTGAAATTTGGCTCCCTTTGTGATGTCAGAAAGTGATAATACCACCCCTTAAAGGGATAGTTAGGCCAAAAATATTAAACCCATGATTTACTCATCCCGAAGCCATCCGAGATGCAAATGTCCATCATTTTTCAGACACACACACTTATTTTTAGTTATTTTAGAAAATATTTTGGATCTTTTAGTTAGTCAAATGTAAAGTTACGAGGTCCATGTCCCTCAAGTCCAAAAAATGTGCATCCATCCTTTACAAAATAAATCCAAACGGCTCCACGATGATAAACAAAGGCCTTCTACGGGAAATCCGTGCCGTTTTGTTGTAGAAAATCCACATTTAAAACATTATAAACGAAAATAACTAGCTTCCGGTAATGCGTCCGCATTCACTCTGCTGCTGCTCTGTGCCCCCGGCCTTCGCATTTGTCATACATCACTAAGACAAGTGCGTACACTACGCTAACCCCGGATTTCCACCAACTGCGGAGCGGCTGCAGATCCCGCCAATACCTGCCAGTTCCGTATTTGTTGCAGAGCGGCTGCGTGCTGAAGTGACGAGGACCCATGAGGTCTCACAAATTCACGTGATGATCGCGCGATATCTAGTTCTGTCTCCGCCCATTATGACGTTAAATTATGACGTTTTGCTGGACCAGCCCGGATCACAACATGAGATCTCGCGAATTCAGGTATGATCACGCGATTTAGTCATGGCTCCGCTCTGCGGAGCTGTCCGGCATCCGTCAAAAGAAGCTCTGCGTATTTGTTCCGGAGGGCTGCGGATGGCCAGAGCTGTGACGGATTCGGAAAGCAGTCAGTGGAAATACACACATTGACTTGAATGGAAACCGATTGACTCCGCCGCCTTTCCGCAGCGGATCCGCAGCCGTTCCGCAGTCGGTGGAAATCAGGGGTAATACACTCTCCTGAATACAAGTCTCATTTATTTATATAGCTCTTTCCACTACAACGTAGACCAAAGGACTGTACATCTAAAAACAAGAAAAAAACATACAAAAACACAATATACAATACAGAGGAGTCTAAAATGACGGCGCTAATGGAAGCTAGTTATTTTCGTTTATAAAGTTTTAAATATGGATATTTCTACAACAACACCGCGCCGATTACCCTCAGAAGGGCTTTGTTTATCAACCTGGAGCCATTTGGATTTCTTTGGGGAAGGATATATGCAAATTTTTTGGACTTGAAGGAACTGGACCCCATAACTTTACTGTTTAGCAGCTGGAAGATATAAGACATTTTCTAAAATAACTAAAAATATGTTCGTCTGAAAAATGATGGAAATATGCATCTCCGGCGGCTTCGGGATAAGTAAATAATGGGTTTAATATCATTTTTGGCTGAACTATCCCTTTAATCTGCACTATCCAACCATGGCACTGCCATTTAGTGCAGAGATCAGCTCATTTGCATTTTAAAGGACACACCCAAAAACGGCACATTTTTGCTCAAACCTACAATTTTAGCATGCTACAATAGATTATCTATATGGCGTTTTGAGCTAGAACTTCACATACATACTCTGGGGACACCAAAGATTTATTTGACATCTTAAAAAAGTCTTGTGAAATGTCCCCTTTAATGTCTTTCTAATGATTCACAAAGAAAAACACAAAGCACATTATTATACTTAAATGTGTAACTAGATTAATACATTATAAAGACATTTCCTCATAGTTAAGAGCGACTAAAGGGAACATGTTTGGTCTTTTAATGTCCATTTTATATTTTATAACTTTATATTAGATGTCCTTAACTATTATGTACATAATTAATTTTGGAAAGTAAACATGTTTTGAGATACCGGAAGTGTGATGAAGCGGTCATATGACTGACCGAATCACTGCTTCACGTTTCCATGTATCATATCACTGAAAAAAATAGTCCCAGCTTACCTACACAACCAGATATCGATACATTCAGAAGACGTAACCGCCGATGACAGCGCAAATTAAAATATTTCTTCCGCTTCGAATGGCCTTTCCAGATGTATAATTTTCAGCACACACATGTTTTAGTTTAAAAATATATAAATAATGAGGTATAGAAAGTGTTATGTATCAATGCGCACCTTAGCGAAAAGCACAGCTGTGTGGAAGGACACTAGAGTACATCTGTGAGACTGCTGTGTTTGTACAGGAGAAAAATTATCTGTACCATATCTGGTTTATTTAGCAACCATGAAGTTTCAGTACAAAGAAGAGCATCCTTTTGAGAAGAGGCGATCAGAAGGAGAGAAAATCAGGAAGAAATATCCCGACAGGGTTCCCGTAAGTTGCTTTCTAGCGCGTGTGCGATATGTAAACAGAAGCTAGCATTGTACGCTACTCGACAACAAAACACAGTCATACGTAAAAGTCGTAATTGGTTCATTGTTTAAACAATTCATTTTATATGCAGAGCCTTTCTTACTTTTTTCTTATTATATTTAGTTTTTTTAGAAGCAGACTAATGTAACGTTAGTCAGGTCGGTTTGTGTTTTTTGTTGTCTAATATTTGATCCATACGTGGTTCATGGTAGACTTCTATTATTGTGGTCTTATTTAAATTGTAGTTAGAAAATTAAATGACACAGAGTATGTCTTTGTCTCTCTATTTGAATCTTTAATAAAGACTAGAATGTAAACATGTTTATATCGACAGACCTATAGGAGTAGGCCTCTAACAAAGCAGTAAAACAAAATAACAAAATGTGATGCTGATCCTTTAACCTAAATTTAGGGATTGTGTATCCATCAAACTAAGCAAACAAAAGAATAGTGTAAGCTAAACAGCCTGTAGGGGAACATAACCATGTTGAGCCTCCCCAGCTGCAACAAAAAGCTTCCCAATTTGACCTATATAAACTTTAAATATGAATGATATTTAAAAAACATTAACATATATTGTCTTAGATACAGTCTAATTAATTTTTTTAGTATATTAAGTGTTTTGTGACATTATCTTGTTCCTCATCATTAAATTAGAAACAGACCTTTCTCAGATCCTCTTTCCACAAAGGTGAAAGTCAACCAGTAAATTATAGTTACAGCCACCACAACTGTACAATACCATTCCTACAGTGAACAGTAATGCAAAATGTTTTGTTTCTATATCAGGTAATCGTGGAAAAAGCCCCTAAAGCTAGAATAGGTGACCTAGACAAGAAAAAATATCTTGTCCCCTCTGATTTAACAGGTAAGTACTTTTGCTGGTTATTTTGCTAATCTAAGATGATATTATTGAGATGTTTATGTGCACAGCATCAGAATATGAAATGCTATGTTACCTCAAACAAGAAACCAGTTTTTATTGTCATAAAACTGGGGTCCCTTGCACCCACGGCTTCCAGTTTGAGAACCACTGCATTGAAGCATTTATTTTTATAATATTTATGTTTGGTATTTTCAGTGGGCCAGTTTTACTTTCTCATTCGAAAACGAATCCACCTTAGAGCTGAGGATGCGCTCTTCTTCTTCGTAAACAACGTCATTCCCCCAACCTCTGCCACAATGGGTCAGCTGTACCAGGTATTTCCTTCTCACTTTCCTCCTTACTTTTTGATCAGTATTTCATTATAAAATTAACTTATGCTTGGCACGCTCTCACAAACAGGAGCACCACGAAGAAGACTTCTTCCTTTACATCGCCTACAGTGATGAGAGTGTGTATGGAAAATAGAACCAAAGGGAAAAGAACCGCACTTCTCTCTTCCGTTTAAAACAATATATAGACATCATGCTGGCTGAGTTTTCACAACTCAAATGTACTTCTGCTTTCATTTTATCATACATATTTCATATTTTCTTTTTTTAGGTTTGGCATTCAATTTTGGTGTTTAGAATTTATTTAAACTGTTTTTCATCACACAATGGTGTCAAAACTGCTGGAAAGTTATAATACAATGATTACATTTTATTTGGCCATCAATACTGTTCCATGAAAGCTAGTTTTTCCCTTTGAACAAAATGTTCATATATGCAGAAATGTTTATCCATAATGTGCATGCCATTCAGAGTAATCTCACATGTTTCTGTAAAAACTGTTGCTCCTTTGCTGCGGATTTCCATTTAGCATATACAGTCAAATACCAGGTGGCAATCCATTGAAGAATAAAAAAAAAGTGTATTCTGTTTAAGCTAATTCTAATATGCGGTTGTTATGTTGAATTACTTTTATTATTGTATTTAGAATTTAGTTGATTTATTTTTAAGTTGTAAATCTTAAGTGCAAGTTTTATTTGCAGTCTTTTTTTAAGTATTGATATTCAACTGTACTTCTGGTACCCTTGATAATGATCATATAAACCAAGCGCATACCAATTTTGTCTCTTGCTGTTTAATTCCAGACATCTCAGATTATTATAATTGACAGGATAGCCTTTAGTTATTGTATTTAAAGTTTGGACAGAAACAGTCGTGTGACATTGTAAATAAGCTATTGTTGCTTCATATTAACATATTTACCATGATGTTAAACGAAAATTAAAACTACACATTCATAGATGCATGGACAGGATGAAATGTGTAGAATTGATTTTAAACTAATTAAACCAAACAAATCTCAAATGTAAATGCACAAAATTAAGAAACCACTCCAGTTTTGCCTTTAATCATCATTTACTGTGACTATTACAGTCTAGTGTCTATTGAATTCCAACAAAAGCAAACATCAGGAGTGGCAAATTTACCCAACAGCAATGTAAAAGACACATAAAAAGATGTGATTAAAAATCAAGGTTATTCCATCAAATATTCACTTGAATTGTTCCTAAAATACATGTAAAACATCATGCATTGTGTTGTGTAAACATTAATACAAACCGGTTTTCTTAGTGTTTAACATCTGAAAACCTTTTTTTTCAGTTTTCAGAAACGAATGCAAAATAAAAGCATTTTCATTAGGAATTTGGCAGAAATCTTGTGAAATAATTATTTAACTTGCATACCTAAACACATACATATAAAAAGTAAATTCCGCGGCTGTAGATGCTAATACACGTCTATATGTTTGTGTTATTATGTGTGTATGTATGTGTGTAGGCTGAGAAGTAAATCTCAACATCATACATTTGAAAACTACAACTACCGCTTTCCCATATGGTTTCCGGTTGCAAAAAACTTCAAAATAAAAGTCTGCGATCTTGACCAGACGGATGACGTTAGATACCATAGAAACGCGACGCTCTCCTCAAATGACAATGAATGAGCTGGATGAAAAATAACACTTTATTCTTGCGATAAAAACGACGGGGGAAGATGTCCCACAAAGCCGTTAAAGTGATCGTGGAGCTTTACCTGAGGGCGGTGAGGATTTTTTTAATAACGTAAATCTGACGAAAGCACGGAAGTTGCGAGTTAAAACCAAAATTTGCAATGCAGTGCAAGTTGGTGTCAGTCTCTCACCTGCACTGAAAAGTTTGAATTTTTGTATTTGTAGGTTACCTGTCCAGGGGTGCATTTACCAGACAAAGATGATGTGTACGTCAGTGTGTGTCTTATAAACCAATACAGAAAATCTGAATGTCTTCCTGCAATCTTTCCATTATTAATTCGGGAGAAAATGAGGTTTGAAAAGGTAAAGTATTTTTATTTGTTTGTTTTACACACACGCACGCACGCACGCAGGAGCACACACACTTTTTAAATGTATGTACTGAAAACTCTTTTGTTTTGTAGGTACTAAAGTATGTCACTGATCCTGCAGAAATAGCTGAATTCTTACAATGTAAGCTCCAGTAAATCGTCTGACAACATTAAATTTTTTTGAACAACTTTTCAGATATTTTTCCAGAGAAAAAGAAATCAAAGACTCCAATTGAGTTTCAGAAGAAATGTCGTCGTCACGAAATGAGTTCAGATTTGAAGTCAATTATTGAAGGTTTCAATATAAAACAATGCTATTTAAAATTTTTCCACATTCAGATTATTTTACCTATACAGTCTTCATTAATTATATAGCTCCATATTATTTGTGCACTTTAACAATGGTCCCATTTGTTTATATTTTTCCCAAGCAATTTTAGGAAAAACATCTGAGACTTAAAAAGGGAATTAAACACAAATGAGAACTTCATTAAATGTCCTGAGCTATGAAAGAGCAACATCTAAGCAATACAATTTTCTTCTGGGTTGCTTCATGGTATTTTAAGTCTAAAATGTTGCTTATTAAAGTGTTTTTTCTTTTCTCCAGGTGAAACAGTGAAAGTTGAACTCATTCAGTTGATCCCTCCATGTAAACTACATTTTTGCAATTCATTGTACCACAGTCACACACATACTTTTATCATCAAGCACAGATTATTCTGAATGTCGCTCCTAAAAATCTTCTTTTACAGCTGGAAGAATACTGGCCAGTTTTGAAGAAGATGCTCGCAGTTTTCTTTTCCCGGAGCCGAAGCTGGTGCCATCTTTCTCCGGAGTAGAGAGAGAGTTATTAATGACACGAGATCCTGCTTTTCCTGTATGTTTTTATTTATAAAAGGGGACATATCATGAAAATCTGACTTTTTCCATGTTTAAGGGCTATAATTGGGCCCCCAGTGCTTGTATCAACCTAGAAAATTTGAAAAAGATCAACCCATTAACTTAGTTTTGGTAAACCATTCTCTGCAAGCATGTGAAAAAATAGGTCATTGAAATGTGTCTCCACTTGTGATGCTAAAATGGGATCTTAATAATTATACTGCCCATTAATCTGCACTATCCAATAACGACACTGCCATTTAGTGCAGAGATCAGCTCATTTGCATTTAAAAGGACACACCCAAAAATGGCAAATTTTTGCTCACACCTACAAAGTGCTAATTTTAACATGCTAAAATAGATTATCTATATGGTATTTTGAGCTAAAACTTCACATACGTACTCTGAAGACACTAAAGATTTATTTGACATTTTAAAAAAGCCTTTTGAAATGTCCCTTTAAGCAGTAAATGCACAAATTTTGTTTTTGTTCTTACATTGCAGTATATCTAGAAATAAAACAATAATATTTTTTAAATTGTTTCATCACAGGGTATCTCTCCAAGGTTAGAATTTTCTACCAAGACCACAATCAGTCAAATCTCTAATAGAGATGGATTACAGAGTTGTCCTGCGGTAAAAATACATATTTGAGGAACCAAAAGACATTATAGGGTTGTTGTTTTAAAATACTGATTAAATTAAATGTATTTGTATACCACATTTTTACAATAGATATTGTCCAGAAGCAGCATTATAAAGTAAATGACTTACAAGTGTTTTTGTTGTTTTTTGTCTTTAGAGGGCTATGACAAAAAAGAGGAAGAAGAAGGTTCGGCAGCAGGGTAGTGCTGTATCCCAAAGACGTCTAACTTCTCCACAGAGGCAAAGAGGACTCTGGGATAGAGACAAGGTAGGTTCCTGATGTATATTATAAACTGTTTATCAGACCAGTCATGATCCTTGTTCTATAAATGCATGGTTAATAATACAGTGTCAGAAAGGGACAAAACCCAGCTGTTGGGTTAAATAAACCCAGAAAATGTTTATATTTGTCCTCCTAACATTGGATTAAAACAACTCAAGTATAGGTTAAAGGGATAGTTCACCCAAAAATGAAAATTCTGTCATCATTAACTCACCCTTATGTTGTGACAAATCTGTATGCATTTATTTGTTCTGCTAAACACAAAGTCAGATATTTGTAATGAAGCAGGAAAGCACCATTGACAAAAAATATTACTATGGAAGTCAGTGGTGCTCAAAAACGGTTACAAACATTGCTTAAAATATCTTCTTTTGTGTTCAGCTAAAGATAAATCAATACAGGTTTGTTAAAACACGACAGTGAGTAAATGATGACAGAATTTTCATTTTCGGGTGAACTATCCATTTAAAATACAACCCAACAGGCTAGGCAAGTCCATTTTCACCCAACGCTGGGTTGAAAATAACCCAGCATTTTTTAGAGATTTTACATCTGGGGCCTCTTTCTGGATTCAAAGTGACTGCAAAAGTATTAAATGAGAAATATCACAATTGACTTTCTGATGAAACAGTGGTAGCCAGTAGAGGGCATCAAAGCTCACTCATCAGGATCTGAAGTCTACGGTCACTTTGATTCCAGACTCTATATTTCTATACTGCACATACTTGTGTCATGTGTATGTCAGGGTAGTGCTTTACAATCAGCTTTATTAAAGTTTCCTCCCTAAAAGCAATTGTGTAAATAACCATAAGATATTTAGTTGACAAACTTCAGAGGGAGAGAAACATAAAGATACTTCACGATGCCATAAGAACCATTTTTAGTTTTTCAGTTTCAAAAATCTTCTTGAAGTGAAAGAAGGTTCTTCAGATTTTCAAAAGTCATGAAAGGAATTTTTTTGAGTGTTTCTTTGAGAAACCAAAACTTGTTCTTTATGGCATCGCTGTGAAAAAAACCTTTTCAGCACCCAGGTTATATTTAAAACATAAACTAGGCTTCTAGTAACACACACAATAAAATACATGTACCAAGTATTATCTAGTTATATGTGTAATATAAGCCATCTGCTTATTTAATACATCATTTAGTATGTTTGTAAGACAATTATTATATTGCTTGAATAATGATTCATTTGTAAGGATACTGAATACAGTAAAGTTTTTGAAGTTCATTGTAAAATGGCTGCAGTGATACAGCTAGTGCTCGGTTGGTGATGTGTTTATATTTATATTTTATACAATTCTGTATATTCCATATATTTTTTTATCATTGTACATGTTTCCGGTGGATTGAGCTCATGACCTTTTTTAAATGAATATGCATTTATTGAAAAAATATGAAATATGTTTGTACAAAAATTATTAGATTATAAAGATCATGAAAAATCTGAAGTCCACATTTAAGGTTAGGCTCCCGGTGGTGTCTGTGAAGTGTTTTTTTCACTCGGGTGATGCAGGCTGAATTTGGTTGTTG
The DNA here is from genome assembly GCF_027580225.2 of Misgurnus anguillicaudatus. Taxonomy (NCBI): domain Eukaryota; kingdom Metazoa; phylum Chordata; class Actinopteri; order Cypriniformes; family Cobitidae; genus Misgurnus; species Misgurnus anguillicaudatus. The sequence goes on along the minus strand of NC_073357.2, from coordinate 52,477,181 downwards.
GCACCATGCTGCTTGACAAACAACTAGCATAATCTCATGCGTAATCAGAGTTTACTGTTAAGGGAGTGTCTTGCGTGTATTTTGTGAACGTGAGCGTCTCTTTTATCATAAATGGTTTTGACGCGTATGCAGCAGGCACTTATTTTGACAAAACACGTGATGCACATGGTTTACATGACGCAACAAACACATATTTTGAAAATGCAAGCAACACACATGACACTCCGAACACTTATTTTTAATTTGCGCCCCTCGGATGAGCGGTCATGAGGCGCTATTGCATACTAGGGCCTAAATCTTTACAGAAACTCTCTGTTTCTCTGGAAGAAAGAGGAGTGTTGGGTGTATCAGCTTTATCAGGTATTTTTGAGATGAATCAAAAATGTTTATATTGTGTAAGTTATACGTGTATGAATGTTAGATGTATAACCTGCATTTCATTTTATGAGTCATACAGTGACAATAAAGGAAATCTAATCTAAATCACTCTAATCTTATCTTAATATGTGATATATCTTTGTTGCATTTCCCGTAAATACTTCCTCATCACATCAACACAGACTTTTGAGAAACAAATAAATATGGTAGCTATAGCTGTTTTTATCATCATAGAAATATAGCCACATGAAATACTTGTTGTTGAAAGATCTGAAGTATCTTGTGCATGCTTTTATTTCATACAGACTTGATTGTTGATCTGGTCACTCTTAATGTTCCTGCTATCTCTCTGATGGATTTGTTGTGTTTTTGAAACCTGGTCTGTATATCACTTGCATGGAGATCTCCCTGAACCGAATGATTTGAGTTCACAGCCACAGCTTTCAAATGCATTCGTCACACTTAAAACAACTCAAGACCTTTAACATCTGTCATTCATGAGGAAATTATTTAAAAATAGACAATACCTGTCCATAAAACAGGTTTTAAGTCAACTGTCCCATTACTTTGGACCCCTTTTATTAAGGGGGAGCTCCATATTCCTAAATCCTTTAGCCAACTAAAGCTAAAGTAATATTATATGTATAGTAATAATATGACTGGAACTGGAATATATTTTGGTAAACAGCTAAAATAACACAAAATGTGTCTCTGTCCCAATATTTATGGACCTGACTGTATGTATATATATATATATATATATATATATATATATATATATATATATATATATATATATATATATATATATATTATAATTATAATATATTTGGATGTACCTGTAAGGTACCAGTATGGACTTTTTGAAAAGTTACCACAGCTTTTGTAGCTTTTTTCTGGGATTATGATGGCTAGCTGCTATTCCTTACTGCATATAGCCACAAGCAGGCAAAGTGGTGTTACTTTAAATGTGTTGTGTATGCAAGTTTTAATGTTTTTCTTTTTAGTCTAAAGTGCAGCCTAGTTGTTATTAAATGTGCTTTATAAATATTTGTGACTGACTGACTATACTTGACTAATCCTTAACCCCTAACTTTATATTGTTTAACTTTGTTAACATTGTTTATTAAAGTCAATAATCCTCTTCTTTTTTATGCTGTTCACTTTAAGCATTGACACTATTCCTACTTGTAAATGTAACATTATGCCTCAGACACAGATAACTTGTTGTTTCCTAATGCAAAATGTTAAATCATTCTTTAGTCACTTTAGTTGACTCTATCTATCTATCTATCTATCTATCTATCTATCTATCTATCTATCTATCTATCTATCTATCTATCTATCTATCTATCTATCTATCTATCTATCTATCTATCTATCTATCTATCTATCTATCTATCTATCTAAGGGGTCCCCAGAAAATTTCTAAATAAAAGACAAAGCAAAAATTCTAAAAGTCAACTGTAAAACCAATTATTTCAGTTTGTAATAAATATGCTATCTGTATAATATTACAATTAATATTTATTTACACAGTTTAAATCTTTCTTTATAGAAGATATGGATATATATTTTTAGGGTCAATTTGTGAGGTCCCTGCCATCATAAAGTTTGAAAACCCCTGATCTAAGTGATTGTGGATTTCTTTATAGAAAATGTAATGTGTTGACAGATGAGCCTTCCACCTTGTTGTGATTTCAGGTCCCGGATGGGGACTCCTCAGACACGGATAATCTCCTTGACTATGCCGCGGAAGTGAGCAAACGCCATTCCCGTATGGAATATGAGGGCTCTTCCATCCCAAGTCACTCCAGCAGGGAAAGCCAGAAACACAATGGGTGTGTGTGTGTGTGTGTGTGTGTGTGTGTGTGTGTGTGTGTGTGTTTATTATTCAGATAGATCTGAATGAATGGATAAGAACTGACTTACCTGAACACATTTGTTTGAAAGAATAATTTTTCAAACATTTTAAAGTAACGCTGGGTGGTTTTATCCCATGGTTGGGTCAATTATGGACATTTTCTAAGTTAATTTAACCCAATGGTTGGGTTTGTTTATATTTTACCCAACCATTGGCTGAAACAACAAAGCAATTTAAGAGTATTCGATTAGGGGAAAAACCCTTTAAATATGAATAAAATACCAGAGAGGGGCCAGATATATATATATATATATTTTTTTTTGAAGAAAAAATATTATGCTGTGTTATTTTTCACAGATCTCTCCTGGGATCTCCTAATAGGTGGGAGGAGGTTCAAGAACGTGTTCAGAGCCTTTTAATATCTCCTAAAGCAGTCTGCAGACTAGCCTGTGTGAGTAAATGCGCACACACACACACACACACACACACACACACACACACACACACACACACACACACACACACACACACACACACTCACACAAATCTATCTTATGATTTAGTGCAGTGAAATGTTGTGCTGATTGTGTCATGAATTCTTCTTCTTTCTTCCTCCACCCTTTTGTTTTGATGCCAGGGTGCCACTGACTCTGAGATTGATGAAGTATTAATACGAAGAGCTATTGTGGCACACTCATGCCCATTCTAAGGGTGAAGGATAAAGAAGTGGTATGTATACTAAACCAGTGTCACATTCAGAAAAAAATGCACTACACTGAAAAAAAATGATTAAATCAGTTTACTCAATTTATTTAAAAGTGGTTGCAATCAATTTATTTAAGCTACATTTAAACAAAAGTTTTTTTGTTTTGCTTTTCTAATTTTGTTTGTTTAAAATGTAGCTTAAATAAATTGATTGCAACCACTTACCTTATAAAAATGGAGTAAATTTAATTAGTCATTTTTTTCAGTGTACATAATTGCACTCTCAGAAAAAATGGTCCCAAGCTTGGGCGCAGTACCCTTTAAAAATTTAATATTTAGGTACAGACGGTTTCATCAGATGCACACGCGTTTACGCACCTGGGCGAGCTTCCAGTCTGTGTTTATTCATCAGTCTGGCTAGTTACTAAACTGATCTCTGAAACAAATACCTTGTTGATAATAAAATGTTTTGGTTTGCTAAAGACGAGGGAGGCGACGAGCATAGATGTGTGGAGAGTTTCGGCAGCCAGGCAAGAATTCAAGGATCTGTATAACATTGCATACATTCATTTTACAAAGTAACGTTAACTCAGTGTAATAGTTGATACGCGTTCGATATGATATATAAACAAAGGTAATTTACTTTACATATATTTAACTTTTTTATCAGAAATAACTACTGTAAAAGGACTCTGTTGTTATTGATTTTATGTGAAAGTCTACCGGAAGTTACGTTTGGTCCACAAAAGCCGTTTGTTTATGATGTTGCCGCTGAAACCGTCTTAACCAATTTAAGTTCATTTAACTTAAAAATATTAGTTAGCTGAAAAAGTTGTGTAAAAAGGAAGTTAACCAATATTATTTAAGTTGAATTAACAAAGGCAGCACTTACATTTTTTCGGTGACACTTTACTTTAAAGGGTGTTCATAAACTGACATGACACATTCATAATCATGACATGACACGTGTCATGAACAAAAAGTAGATTTTATTCACATTTATGATAACTTTAATTTAGTGTCATTTGTTAAATTATGTCATTTTTATTACAAAGATGACATTGTTTGAGATGTCTTTGTTATGACAACTTGACATAAACCAATACACCATAACTTGTCATAAATCTGTCATAAACATGACACAGCAGAATATTTATCAAACTTAAGAAACTGCCTAGCTTAACCGTGCACAATACATAAAAAACTGACAACTATAAGATGATACGTTCTCCAAAGGCAATAAAGTATACTTTTATTAATTTTAATTATTGTTATTAAAAAAACATTATGAACTGAAGAATATTCATGATGTTGTTTTAAAATTATTTAACAGAGTATTAGCACTTAATGACATTTTAATGACAAATTATATTTGTACCACTGAAGTTGAGGTCAAGAAAAATATTCATGATGCTATTATAAAACTATATGACAGAGTATTAACATTAATAACATTTTAATGACAAATTCAAATTGTATCACTGGTAACAAGTGGTCAGTTATGTTGTCTTGGTAATGTCAAGTTGTCAAGACATCTCAAACAATGTCATATTTGCATTAAAAATGACATAATTGAACAAATGACACTCAATCATAAACGTGCATAAAATCTCCTTTATGTTCATAGCACGTGTCATGTTATTATTATGAATGTGTTATGTCAGTTTTATAAACACTCCTTCAATTAAAGTGTTACCCAATCTTCTTAACAATGTACAGGGTTCCCACGGGCCCTTGAAAGTTTGTGAATCTAGGGAAAAATTCAAGGCCCTGGGAAGTTTAGAAAATATACATACATAGATACAGGTCATTGAAATCTATTTTATGCAAGAAGTTTTTTGAAAAAAAAAATCCAAAATATTCCCTGTGTAGTGTAGGATAACATCATAAAAATTCTAGACTTTTTAAGCACACGTGCTAAACTGTTTGCGTTAAATGCTTATATCTTCTGTATGCGAATGTTGATTCATACCAAAATGTTTTTTTGCATAGTTGTGTTTGACACATGAAAACGTCTCGAGTTACGTATGTAATTGTTGTTCCCTGAAAAGGGAACGAGACGCTGCGTCTCCCTTGCCATACTTCCTGCATCCCTGTAACGCCGTCCTTGACAATATTTCAGATAGCGATATACTTCCTGGCTCCCGCGTCACCCTGTCTTTCTCGTTAAGTCTCACCATTGGTTGAATTTCATATACACATTCAGACGCACTTACCCCTGGAGGCGTCCCCAAAGTGTCACCACAGTTCGAAAAGAGAACTGTCACAATGTAACACGATGTAACCTTGCTCTCACTTGAAATGTGTCCTCACATGTAGTCCTTGAATTTGAGGGTATTAGACCTGAAAAATCCTTGAAAGGTCCTTGAATTTGAAGTTAACTAAGGTGTGGGAACCCTGAATGTACATACGAGAATGTACCTTTGGGGTACCAATCTGCACTCTTTAGGTACAAAGTTGTACTTTTTTAAATATTGCTACCCCAGTGACAGCTTCTCCCTACTGAAAAATTCAGCTAAGACCTGCTGTAGGTGGCAGTAGCTGGTATAAGCTGGTCCTACCAGCATGGCAAAACTGGTCATGCTGGTGGGTCAGCACAGTGTTTCCCACAGGATTTTGAGAGACTGTGGTGGTGATGGCGTCACCAGCTAATTAGCATATATGTGACGTCATCATGTCGTGTTTGCGTTTGATCTAGTGTTGGCACCTGAAATATGTTTCACTTCTACTCTTTGATCTGTATCTGTATTTGATCTGTATTATATAAGCTGTTTTAAATAGTGAAATAAAAACGTAAATGGGAATCATGAAAATTCTATTTGTGGAGGCCAGTGTTGATTCTGTGGTGGGCCACCACAAATAAATCAATGTATGGGAAACACTGTCAGTAGGTCTTTCACCAAGTCCAGCTTAAAAAGTGACCAAAACACAGCTAAACCAGCTAAAACCAAGCTGGGAGACCAGCTTATGCTGATTTCAGCTGTCTTTATCAGTAGGTTGTACCTTTTTCTGAGAGTGTACTATATACTCATCAGTAATATAACCTCCATACTTTGCTCAGATGTAAAATAACCAAAACAAATTCTTTTTTTATTTTTTCCAGGTTTTGTAGAGCATCCGTGAATCATATCCAATTGAGTTGTGAGTGTGTTCTTGTTTTTAGTTTGTAGTTGCATTGAAAGTCACGTATTCCTTGAATAGCTTGCTTATATCCTGAGTGACTTAACAAAAAACAAAACAGACCTTTGTGACAATAAATGGTCTTAGTTTACGTTTTTACATTGAGATGATGAAAGTTGCCTTGTTGTCATGACACAGCAGTAGTGTACATGCTCATAACAGATATACAATGGTATACAATCCCTATTGGCTATCTTTCTTTCTGTCTAAATTAAAGCTTAAAACCTATAAATAAAACAGAAAAACTTCAAAAGTAATCAGTAAAAGCAAATCCTTTTCTCTTTTATGCAAATGCTGCCTTCCATTCATTAGCAATTAAAATGCACTCAGTTTCAAAGGGCTCTGTTTGTGTCAGTGAGCCTCAGGTGTGATATCTATGCATTTCCCCTTGGACTGCCTTTCCTGTTCAGGACTAAATGAAATACATTCATATTTCAACCCTATATCACGAAATTGCGTGACTATTTCACGCATGGACCAGCGTGACAATGTCACGCTTTGCCGCGTTTGTGCGTGAGCATGTCACGCTTTCTGTTTGTGTCGCTGTCACGTATTGGTTACTCAACTTTTTTGTCCTATTTTCAAACCATTGTCGCTTCGTTTTAGGGTTAGATTTGGTGCTTGTGTTATATGTCACTTTAAGTATTTGTCACTTTAAGTATTGGTTTATAAAATAAAAAGATACAATACTTATTCTTTTATATTTTCTAAACTTTAACCAATTGTCACCTGATGTTGAGGTTAGAGTTTGTTTAGGTAAGGGTGTCATTTTATGTAAATCTAACCCTAAACCGAAGCGACAATGGTAAGAAATTAGGACAAAAAAGTTGAGTAACCAATACCTGACAGCGACACAAACAGAAAGCGTGACATGCTCACGCTCAAACGCGGCAAAGCGTGACATTGTCACGCTGGTCCATGCGTGAAATAGTCACGCAATTTCGTGATACTGGGTTGCATATTTATATCTATAACACATTTTTTTAGCAATGGCTGTCATCCTGCACCATATTGATATTTATTAGGCCAGAAGTACCTTTGCAATTAGTGGACATAGCATCTCAGAGTTTTAATATTTTAGATAAATGTCGCAAATACTTTTTCAGGTGTCGACATGTCTTTATTGTTTTATGGATACACATACAGTACTTGCTGAATTATACAGTATGAACTAATTTGGCTATTGTATTGTATTAATACATTATTACAATAATGTGCTTTATGGTGTCAGATTAGTTTCAGAAACCCAAACTCATTTCACATTTATAGTTTTCTGTCATTTCTGATGCAACACAGAATATTATATAAAATAAAAAGGAGGCATAGATTTGGCACTCCATTTGGCACTCCTTAGAATGAGTCAAAAAAAATAAATAAATTAAATCAGTGGCTTACAGAAGAAACAATTAAGGCTTGCCACCCTTAATGTTATTTTGACAAAATAATTTAAAAGTGTAACAAAAATTTGCTTTTCTATTTTCGCTACATGCAATATTTAGTTTCATTTCAAAAGTTTGTGTACAAATCTTCCCTTCATGTTGGCACATTAAGTATGGCACTAATTTGAAACGAAAAACACGCAAAGCTGGCTTTCGATAGCAAGTGCAAATACAGAATTGAAAACAAAAGAAAACCTTAAATTGCAAAAAAGCGTCAGTCAACGATGTTTGTGTTATAATAACATTGTCCGGTTAATAGCATGCTTTCTGTTGCCTTGCACACTGTACACTAATCTGCCGATTTTCTAACATCCATAAACGTGCGATACCGCACGGAGCTCGAAATATGTACTTGCCGCTAAAAAGCTATAAAGCAATTGGTTAGTGCGAAACAACAGCAAAAGAAACAAAGTAACTGTATTTGCATAATCGTTGGCGACATGAACTGTGGAAGCACGAAGTTGTTTAAATTTTTCCTTGATGTATTTTCGCACTTGTCTAGCGCACACATAAGTTCAAGGGCACAGTTAGGACAAATGAAGGAAGGAGTACAGCCTGGGCAGGTATTGCTAATGCCTGCGCTCAGTCATCATGCCTCCTGTAATGAGTCCTTACCATGGCACTGAAGTTAGGGATGGTTCCTAAATCTCTGAGCCCTCCTTTTAGCGATGTCACATTTTCTAGGAGCGACTTACGCTTACCTCTAGAACTGTGAGGTTTCGGTGAAAGAAATGGCATCGCTTTTGTCGATGGCGAATCCACCGTTGACGTACGACTTCTTCTCGCACTCGTCGTCGTCCAGCGTGGTCTCCAGCGCGAATGGGTTGACCGCATCCACGTCTGACGTCAGGTCCATCCTTTCCAGTTCTCGCTTTGACAGCTTCTGGACTATTCCAGCTCCATATGCATCTCCCAGGACATTGATCATGGTACGGAAGCGATCCCTAATAGTTTTAGGAACTGTTATGTCATATCTGGTAAACCATGCAGTACGGTAGATTGTATTCTTTTATAAATCCTGTTCATGGCCTAAAATGAGATCAATAGAGAGATACTTACAGCAGCCAATCAACAGCAACCACGAGGGTGACATCACTGGCAGGAAGGCCCACTGCTGTAAGCACTATCACCATGGTTACCAGTCCAGCATTAGGAACACCTGCAGCACCAATGCTGGCTACCGTTGCCATAATACTATGAAGTGAACATGGCAAAAAATCATTTGGGTCCTCACAAATCCATTAAATAATAAAGAAGCTTATATCCCACTAACCTTATAGTCACAATCTGCCCAGCATCCAGTGCGTAGTTGTTCAACTGAGCTATGAAAATTGTGGCAACGGCTTCATAGAGTGCAGTACCATCCATGTTGATGGTGGCGCCAACTGGAAGCACAAAGCGGGTGATCCTCTTGTCAATCCGGTTGTTTTCCTCTGCACATCGGAAGGTGACCGGCAAGGTGGCCGAACTTGTAAAATGCAATGAACAGAGACAGATTTATGCATTTGTTAGAAACGTTGTTTATCCAAAGTCTCTTACAGTGCATTTTAAAAAAGTCAACACTGTACCTGTATGCAATGCACTACCAATTTTAAAATATTATGGATTTAAGACCAACAGTCATTTGTTCCCTAATAAAAATATAAAACTACTAAATGATATCTCGAGATGCATTACTCTGCAATAAAAAGCTTAAAAATGCTGTTCACAACACAACGTTAATTACATTTTCTCTGTATTTTTCTTAGCATTTTAGGATTTTATTATTTATCATTAATCGTGCCTATTGCTCTAAAAAGCACTTGGACACGCAAGGCCACTTAAAACGAACCTTTCATTGCATTAGTTAACAAACTATTAAAACCAAGTGGCATCTACAAACAAATGGTGCAAAACCTTTTCTGAGCCATGATTTCCAATTATTTTTAACCAGTCGAGTTTAATGGATGTACAGTATGATGGCAGTTCTCACAACAAGTGCCTTTAATAGTGTTGTTATATCTGTTTTTTTAGATTTTAACCAAACACAAACTTTCGCTTGTTTTGTGTTTTTGTCACTTGGCTTGATATTTTGTTATCCAGTACAATGGCTAAAAGGTGCAATGTGGGACTCTAATGGTGAAACTGTGAATTGCAACCAACCGCTCAGTCCACAGTTCACCCCTTCTTTTCGAAACGCATAGTGATGGTAGGAGGACAAACACGTCATCTTCTGAGGCCCTGTCCCAAATGGCACACACCGGACTTGTGGTCCTCCTCAGAGTGCACACTTTGACGACATCATGTAGTGCAGACCTTAGGGTCCCTTGACGCGAGTCCAACTAGAGGGCGCACCAGGGTCATACTTTGGGACAGACTCGAGCGTTGCGCCGAAAATAGGAACAGAAGTTGCCAATCAGTGTGAACTTCTCCCTTCCGTCGTCTAATTGGTCTGATTGCTCTTTCGCAAGGACTTCTGGGTTGGTAAAGTGCGGGAAGCCTGCAGCACTGCGGGGCTTCGCTGAAGACCACATCAAAGGTTGAAAGGGGGCGCTGATGAGCACACTTCGGAGTGTAAAAACGACAGATGGGACACCCTACGGACTCGTAGACTAAGCGAGCATGCGCAATTGAAGGCCAAAAGACTGAAAGCCCACATGAAGTGCGCTATTTGGGACAGGGCCTATGACAACGTAGTGACAAAACGCACAACAGTTTGTCAGTTTAAGGCTACTGTAGAAATATAGTGGTGCGAAATGACGACTTCCATGTAGGGGGCCAGTGGTGTATGGAGATAAAAACGGCTCAGTCTGGTACTAAAAACAATACAGTTTATTTTGTAGGGTCTTTATTTAACACTGATAATATAGTTATGTTTATAGTTCAGAGATATATTAGAGCGTGCGAGACGGAGACGGACCGCGCGATCTTGGGCACACATGTGCGTCTCTCTGCAACTTCCAAACCATACTCAAACATGGACACATGCAGTACAAATGATTTCTCATACAAATTCGCGTGATTTATAGGCCATTCACAAATTAAAGGACAATTTCGGTATTTTACACTTAAAGCCCTGTTTTCAGATTGTTTATGATGAAATAGAACGGTTTTGACTGAAATTTGGACATATGATGCTGGCCCAAGAATTTGCGGGTGTTTGCTGTATCAGCCCCCACCTCTACAACGAATGTACAGGTGCACTGGAACAATCCCTCCCAAAATGCATCAAACCTTCGTCCACAAAGACATGAAACTCACCGAGTGGTCAGGGGCGTTCACTGACATGCCCACACAAAAATCGCTGCAAAAGACGCATTCCAACAGGTTTTATCGTAGTTTTTGTCCAACTCCATTGACTTGTATTAGATGTGCTGTGAGGTACGGTATTACTCCGCCGCCTGGAACTTTGTTTGTATTCTTGCAATTGGCAAAGGCGGATTATCGCCACCAACTGGGCTGGAGTGTCTATTATTCAAGCTCTCAATGGAAGAATATACGGGTGTGAGGCGTTTGGAAAAATAGGTCCACAAGTTTACAACGAATGGTAAAACACCTGTTGAAAAGCATCTTTTGCAGCCATTTTTGTGTGAGCATATCAGTGAACACCCCTGACCACTCGGTGAGTTTCACGTCTTTGTAAACGAAAGTTTAATGCATTTTAGGAAGGATTGTTCCAGTGCACCTATACAACTTTGCAGAGGTGGGAGGTGCAAACACCCGTAAATTCTCGGGCCAGCATCACACGTCCAAATTCCAGTCAAAACCACTCCACCTCAACACAAACAATCCGAAAACAGGGCTCCAAGTGTAAAACACCAAACTTGTCCTTTAAGGGTAGAAAAGTATCGAAGGCACGTGTCAACATGCACTGTGCGTTAACAAATATTTTTTCTTTTAACTGATCATTTTAATCGTTCATAAATTCTTACTATTGGTTAAGCGGTCAATTTGAACATCACTAATTCATTATCATCATATATCATGAAATATATGAAAGATGCTAATGCTAGCACTCAGTTTTACCAATCCGACCTGAAGCGCTTTTGACCATTTATTAAACATTACAGTAGCCCAAGTTTGTAAAGGGTTGGTTCATATTTTATTTTATTTAGATGCTAGCAGATGCCCAGAAGATACCAACCATGGCAGAAGGCTAGGCCGAAATTAGCCTAATATCTAGGGCTGTAACGATTAATTGTGCAAATGCACGTTTTCTCAATGAATGAATTTTAATGAATTACGGTGAAATCCCAGCACACCCAAAAGCCAGAGGGCGCTCTCGTGCAGAAACTCCAATTGTGCCACTGAAGAAGTAGAATTACAAACACTATTCCAGGAAATTTTTCAAATTGTTTCAGGTATTTTCATTATAATAAAGAATATTTGAATGATTGTGTTTATCAAGTGGTGCTTTTTAAATGCACGTTATAAACGACTCCGACTCATAATGGTTTTAGATTTGCTAAGGACTTCCTACTGACCAAAACGCCGTAATACACTCACAAGCTGCGCATGAAACACAGAATCGCAGCCTTGTGATTCAGAATCGATTTTAGACAGGTCTTTTTAATAGGACAGGTGATTTACCGTTACAGCCATACAAATATCGCAAATACGCATATCGCTTTGCAACATGCAAATTCAACAAATAAAAAATATATTTTTTGTTAGTAAGATTTTTCTCAGCTATAATATATAATTGTATAATATAATGAATTATTAATTAATTAAAATGTTTTATCAACCCACAAACTCCCTGCAATTCCCCTGCGAACCACTAGGATTTGCGAATCCCTATAATGCATTATTTAGCAAGTTGTTGCATATAGCATTTTTCTTCAATTGCGACCAGGCCCATGCAGTTCCCTCGCTAACCACTAGGGATTCACGAATCCCGCTTGCGGAACTGGTTTATCGCATTATTCAGCAAGTTATCGCACATAGCATCCGCCCTCAATATCGTGCAGCCCTAATGCAGATGCCAGTAGGTTTTTCGACTCACCTTGAGGAAATCATAAGTGCTGTGACCAGTGCCTGTGTCATTCCCAGAGAGAAGGTGAACGGATTTTTCCTCACAACCACGAAGTATATGAAAGGTAGGAACACCATGGAATGGATGGCTAGTCTGTGGAAGCGCACAATAAATAAAACATAAAACATCACTCTGCAGAAAGTGGTGCAATAACATGTTTTTTAATAAAGCCACCTATCAATTTAATTTTGAAGGATAGCCCTTCTGTGTCATTTATAGGCATCCAGTATTTTCCAGAATTGCACCAAGGGCATTTGGATTTATGTCCCCTTTGGGTGCTTCGACTGATTCTGTATGACTCAGCAATGTGCAATCCAAACTCGTCTTGTCTGGCTGTTCCACGTGAATGCAGATGGCATTTGTTAAACTGCCGCAATAGAATCTCCTGACTGATGCTCGGCTGGCTGTATCTCTCAAATTAGTAGAAATTCGGAGTTTATGAAATGTGTTACGGCCACATCCGCAGCTCGAGCAATTTTAAATGCCCTTGGACCTTATCTGTGTGCGGACAGAGGCGTTATTAAACTGTATGCGAAGGGTTAACGGCCAGCAGTAAATCTGCTCCGCTGCTAATCAACAAGAGAACATTAAAGACTCTTCACCCGCTGAGCACTGTAACCATGTACAATCCCATCATCTTGAAGATTTCCCAGTCTTCCACCTCAATGATCTTGGCAGCAATTAGGAACAAAATTCCCACAGGCATATAACTGCAAAATAAAATAAATGATGGATTTAAGTTAACACCAAACAACATCACACCTGAAAAATCTTAAGTCGAGCAAAATATTTAAAGGCTATTCTTGTAATGTAATTAGAAAGGTAGAGATTTTTACATCATATTTTACATACAACTACATCTTTTCTAGCAATATTCCTTTGCAATATACCAGTGGCGGCTCGTGACTGCTCATTCGAGGGGTGCAAATTCAAAATACGTGTTCGGAGTGTCTTGTGTGTTGCTTGCGTTTTCAAAATATGTGTTTGTTGCGTCATGTGAACCATGTACATCACGTGTTTTGTCAGTGCCTGCGGCATACGCGTCAAAACCGTTTATGATAAAAGAGACGCTCACATTCACAAAATACACGCAAGACACTCAATTAACAGTAAACTCTGATTACACATGAGATTATACGAGTAACTGGCAAACACGAGCGTCTCTTTTATCATAAACCCTTTAGACGCGTCTGCAGCAGGCACTTATTTTGACAAGACACGTGATGCACATAGGTTCATTCGATGTGCAGAACACATATTTTGAAATGACGAACCACACACATGAAGGGCTACATACATGTTGTGACGAACTTCGCATCGAGCCCCCTCAAAAAAAAAAAAGAAGTCACCGGCCGCCACTGTAATATACTAAACAAGCAATAAACTAAACAAGGTCAAGTCGCAAGTCTTTGTCTCAAGCTCTTGAAACATCCCACCCCCAAAGACTAACCACATAATAATTTGAACAATTCGCATGGTGGCCTCATTCAGAGCATCGAAGAAATCAAGTAGGATGCGTCCCTTTTCACCCATCTTGCCAATGACCAGGCCGAAGGTCACGCAGAATATGATAAGACCAAGAACATTGATCCCATCTGCATACGCTCCAACAATCTTATAGTCTTTGGTCAAGTTCTACAACAAAAATAATGTAAACAGACCCTCATTATTATAGCAGACAATTTACAATATAATGTACCGCTCTTTGTCTGAAATATTTGGCTTACCTGTGCAACAGTTGTGATGATTGTAGTCAACGGTGGAAATGTAGTTGTAAGAGTTGTGTTGATGTTATTTGGCGCTGGTTCAATCTCTTTGCGCTGTGTCTTATACTGAAAGACAAATCATTTTTATTTCAACTACCAGCATTATTAAAACAATAGCTTAACATTGTTGTTAAAAAGCAGGACGTTTTACCTGTTGAAAACAGGCTTGCACAAGATTTTCAGGAAACATATTCCTTTAAAAAAGTGAGAAAAACAAATCATCTAATGCATGAAACCATTTCTATTGCTGCTTTGCTATATAACATACAGTTTTTTTGGAAGATGTTTTTATCCAAGGTAGGCTATTTTTATCAGAATGTCTATTCCATGACTTTTTGCACTGCTAATGCAATGAACCATACAGGAACAGGTATTTTATCACGTAAGCCACCATTAAAAATGTCATCGCAGCACAAACGGAAACTATTTCCGTCTCGGTTGGGACTATTACAATGTACTGCAATTGGATAATGAGAACTTATATAACCTTAAAGGATAAGTCAATTTTCTTAAAAAAAATCCAGATAATTTACTCACCACCATGTCAGTCGAGAAGAAAGTATGTTTTTTGAGGAGAACATTCCAGTATTTTTCTCATATTAATGGACTTTAATGGACCCCAACACTTAACAATTTTAATGCAGTTTAACATTGCAGTTTCAGAGGACTCTAAATGATCTCAAACGAGGCATAAGGGTCTTATCTAGCGAAACGATTGTCATTTTTGGCAAGAAAAATAAAAAAATATGCACTTTTAAACCACAACTTTTTTTCTTCCTCCGGTTGTGTGACGAGTCAATGCGACCTCAAGAAATTGCGTAATGAAGTCGAAAGGTCACGTGTTACATATATGAAATGCACACTTGCAGACCATTTTAAACAATGACACAAAGACATTAATTAGTATCATTCCACATACAACAACGTCGGAGCGGTCCTTTTTCTCCACACTTGTAAACACTGGAGCGTAGTTTCGAAACGTCATCTGTGACCTCTTGACGTAATGACGTATTACGTGAGTTTACGCTGGCTCATCACACAGCCGGAGGAAGAAAAGTTGTGGTTTAAAAGTGCATATTTTTTATTTTCTTGTCAAAAATCACAATTGTTTCAATAGATAAGAGCCTTATGCCTCGTTTGGGATCGTTTTGAAACTCCGTTGAAAAAAACTGGTTGGGTTGAGTTAAGTCTTAAGCTTTGGGGTCCATTACAGTCCATTAAAATTAGAAAAATCCTGGAATGTTTTCCTCAAAAAACATAATTTCTTCTCGACTGAACAAAGAAAGACATCAACATTTTGGATGACATGGTGGTGAGTAAATTATCTGGATTTTGGACTAAGAAAATGGACTAATCCTTTAATTGTACGAATATTTTTTCAGGAAAGTTCTTTACTTCTTTCACAACAAAGATAGAAAGGGTAAAGTTTTTACCTAAGGATGTCCAACAAGGTGTCAACAGTGCTCACATTTGGAGTGCTTCCTTCTCTCTCCATATTATCGGCATTCTGGGAGATCCCAGGTTTTATAGTCGTCACAAGAACGATTCCTTGTAAACATAACGTCTTTGTTAGTCAATCAGTTATAGTTTTGGAACTCAGTTTACATCATTAAAGTTTATTGTTATGTTTAGTGAATAAAGTGCATGTGTCTGTGATTCACCTAGAATGACGGCTATGATGGTAGTGGTAAAGTAATAAGCTACTGCACGAAGACCAATCCTGCCTGATATCTCAGAGTCCAGTGCTGCCACTCCTTCAAAAACAAAAACAAGGTTATAAGATCAATTCAATTCTCCAAATAACAATGTCATCACAGTATAATAAAACAAGCCCATAATAATATACAAAGATTTAAATAACATTTGCATTGATGCATTTGAAAGATGCTTTCATTCAATGTGACTTACAAAGCAAGACAGTCTTGGATCTAACACTAGATTAAATGACCACTTGTGTCTATCGTGTAATCGTATGGCCGCTAATCTCGAAATGGCCTAATAAATTGCCATTATTTCCATCTAGTTAGTAATAAATACTGACATAGAGAGAGAGAGAGAAAGAGAGAGATTATAGATACCTGTTATCATGCTGGAGACGATGAGTGGCAGGATGATCAGCTTTAACATTCTCATCAGGATTTCTCCTGGGAAGCCAAAGTACTGCTTTTCAAGATTGGACAGAGAGGTGTAGTCTCGTACCAATACTCCAAGCAAAATTCCTGTAACAGATTGATAGAGAGTTTAGCTGCGGTTACTGAACAAATGAAGCTTGCTGTATATGAAGCAGTATTTCTGTTACAAGACAGCTAACAGCCGTCCAAACACGGTCCAGACGTCTAGGCTAAACAAGCCAAAATTTGGGCTGTCAGTGAAAATGTTACAGATGTCTAACTATAGGCAAAATAAATGAAAATAAATAAATGAACCAAACACCTTGTATTCACTTTGCTTAAATGATTGAATATCAGACATCTTGCAAGTCATTTTTGCAAAAACGACATCTAAATTCAAGTTTATTTTGGCTAGTGGGTTACTCATAGCCGGACTATATCGGGTCTATAGTTAACCTAGATGGAGAAATGACCGCTGTTGATTATAAGTGGTGATTCGAGAACAGAACAGAAAAATCCAACACTTTTTGCGTGTTTGCAAACAGAGATGACGTTTTTTTGTGGGTGGAGCCCAACAGGTGGCAGAAAGTGACAGCTCTGCAATAACGGTGTGAAGTGTTTTAGCGTTAAACTGTGATTTTTTATGGTGTTCTGACAAGGTTTGTTTCCCCTATGTTTCCCTTCAGTGTAATGTTTCTTATAACGTTTTCACCAAGTTACATTTATTTTTTACGTAAATTAAAAGTTTAAATGGCTTGGCTACTGATATGTGTGCATGTAGCCTATGTATGTATTGTTCTTTATTGACAAATCAATTATTTTTACAGTATGAATCGCTAAAGTACAATAGTATCATGTATTTTAATATTATTTATTAAATATTTCATTATTTTCCTGTTTTCTATTAGTTCTTCCTTATATTTATATCCTAGGTGTTTGTTCTAAAACTATTATAAAACTATTATGTTTACATACAAATTAATTTGTATAGGCCTGTTTATACATTAAAGGAATAGTCTACTCATTTTCAATATTAAAATATGTTATTACCTTAACTAAGAATTGTTGATACATCCCTCTATCATCTGTGTGCGTGCACGTAAGCGCTGGAGCGCGCTGCGACGCTTCGATAGCATTTAGCTTAGCCCATATATTTTGGGAGTACTTCGACTCGGCGCATTAACACCCATTATGAGAGTGAGAAGGGGAGCGGACTTTTCAGGCGAGTCGAAGTACTCCCAAAAGTGCTATTACGCCATACAATATAGTTCCTCTTTTAAATCCGCTCAGAAAAGCGCCACGTTCCACCTTGCACCACCAAACTTGCTCGTATAACTACTCGTATTAAATAGGAAAAACGTTGATGTGTTTGGTCACTTCTAACTTTATCTCTGATTGGTACCATGGAACGAACGGGGCCAAGCCAAACGCCATCGAAGCGTCGCAGCGCGCTCCAGCGCCCACGCGCACGCACACAGATGATAGAGGGATGCACAAACAACCCTCAGCTAAGGCAACAACATACTCTAATATTGAAAATGAGTAGACTATTCCTTTAATAACACTTTACATCATGTGTGTGCGTGTGCAATATTTATATATATAATAAGTATGTAAACATCATAATTTTTGAACAAACAGGAAGAAGACATATATAAGGTAAAAAGAAGTAATAGAAAACTGAAAAATTATGAAATATTTAATAAATGGTGATATTATTGATATTATGAACTCATTTAAATCTTTAATTTTTCTAAATAAATTATAAACGTAACGTGATTAAAACGCTATAAGAAACACATAGAGGGAACAGACTTCGACAGAACACCGGATATCTTCTCTAATTATTTTCTATTCTAATTATTAAAAGATTTTCAGATTATTTAATCACTCCAGTTTGTCCGGTTGAGGGCTTTTATTGCAACATTAAACACCTACGTTTATCTTCAAATGGTGTCTTCGACGACGGTATACTATAAAAATGAAGGTCATCTATTTTGGCATTCCTATTCTGACACTTGACAGCACAACAAGACATTTTCTAGTGAGTTATATTGTTTGTTTCACTCGTGTCTAATTCATTTCCACTGTTTTTCTGCCACCACATTGCGCTCCCAGCTTGCAGGGACGTAACTGTGACGTCGACTCGCAAAAGGTCTAATATCCTAAAGATATTATATTAATGGTGGTTATTTAGTGATAAAAATTATTTAAAAAATATATATGATAGTGAACTATAACTATAAAGTGTGTAAATAACTCACAAAGTCATGAACTTTGGCAAGAATGCACAAAATTGAGTTAAAGGGATTAACCCAGAATCAATTTCTCAATTCATAAATTCTCAAGTTGTTACAAATCTGTCTTAATTGGTTTGTTCTGATGAACACAAAGGAAGATATTTTGAGAAATGTTTGTAACCAAACCGTTTGTGAGCATCATTGACTTTTCTTTCCTACTATGGAAGGCAATGCTGCTCCTGTTTCCTGCTTGATTACAAACATCTTCCTTTGTATTTAGCAAAACAAAGAAATTTCTACAGGTTAGTAACATCTTGAGAGTGATTAAATTTCATTTTTGGGTGAACTATTCCATTCATTGAAGAAATTCATTTGTGATACAAGACGCAAATAATGCTTGCTTTTATGAGGACAATAAAAACATTTTTTTCTATTATAGGCTAGGTATGCTATGTTACATTTTATATTTAGTATATCGTTTTCTGTGATTTCTGTATTTCCATATAAAGCTGCTTTGAAACAATGTAACATTGTAAAAAGCACTATATAAATTAATTTGAGTTGAGTCGCAACATCAGACTCGATACTTTCTGATCATTACAGGATCTGCTGAATTTGCTGCTGCCGCCTGTATACTGGTACTGAGTTGCTATACTTCAGTTAAATTTATAATCTTCAATTTAATCTCCTCTCATTCTTATACGATGATGGATTTGGATATAGTGAGATATCAAAAACTAAAAGCTTTCCAATAAACTTAATTAGGTCTGTAGGATTGCAATGGAGGTCCCCGGCCTGTATTTATTTACATCCATATGCCTGAGCCAAATCCATATGTGATCTAAGCCAACCTTTTTAAAATTCTTGCTCAAGCAAATGTCTGCTTTTAACAGATAGTGACCCATTATTGGAAAGGCCAATGCAAAGTTATTTTGCAACAAATCAGTTGTAAAATTGACATTTTTGTGAAGACCTAAACAGACACAAATGCTGTGTTTATGCCACCACTACATACATTTTTTCCTTCGCTATTGTGCAAAGTGTTGGGAATAATCTATTAAACGCTGATTAATTGCCTCACCAATCAAATATGAATTGGCTAATAGAGCAATAGTGAGATTTTATTGGAATCCTATGGGCAACATTTTACAACGCTGTCAAACATCAACACTGGGATGATGACTTAAGCTTTTATGGTGTGTATATATCTACATCTGGTGTTTTTAATAATCATACACAGAATTATGTGACCCATGGCACATCACATGATTGCTGGTGTAGTGCTGATAGCTGGTGAACTAGTGGTTCACCAGTTAACCACCAAAGTCTTTAATACACTCTCAAAAGAAAAGGTACATAAGCTGCGGTTGACGGTACCATTTTAAAAGGTCCTAATATGTAGATATGAGATACCAATATATTTCTGTGCAAAAGTCAAAAAGTCCACCATCAACAACTTTGTTGTTTTAGTAAGTTGTAATGTCCATTCATATTTATTTTCACTATTTTTTTAAGATACAAACAGAAAATACAGGAAATGTGTACACAAAATTAAAAAACAAAACAATTTTTAGAACTAAATGTCTTCTTTAGGCATCAGTCAGTATTTAGTGTGACCTCTCTTGGCATGAAACACATCTTAAGCTTTTTGGAGGAAACTGAAGTCTTGAAGTCATTCGATTAGAATTAGAAATTTGGATTTAATTTTATTTAGGTTTAAGAGATCCTGCAGCTGCCTGCTATTGTTGAAGTGGAAGGGGAGTTTACCTATACACTGTAAAAAAACTTTGCTGCCTTAAAATTTTTTGTTAAATCAACTCAGATTTACAAGTCATGTCAACAGAAATTAGTTGTCACAACTTATAAAATATAGTTGAGAAAAGTCAACGTAAATTTATAAGTTATAACAGCTCACCTGTAGTTATAACAACTCATCTCTAGTCAAGATAAATAATAGTAAGTTTAAATGACTTGTAAATCCAAGTTGATTCAACAAAAAATTTAAGGCAGCAAAGTATTTTTACAGTGTAAATACTTGACACTTCAGCTTATACTTTTACACTGTTTTTAATACTATATACACATTTCCTCTATTTTCTGGTTGTATTTTAATAAAGAGATTGTGCCTTAGTAGATTTAACAAAATTAAATAAGTAAACTGTGTTAAAATTTTTGAATTCTTATTTTTTAATCAAAATATGAGTTAAAATAACATAATAATTTGAACAATTTGAGTAATTCTAAATAAACACATTATTAAGTAAATTCAACTTCATTTTTTCATGTATAATCCACTTAAACTAGTAAGAAGGAAATTAACTTAATAATTTTGTGTTGAAACTAATGATTTTATTATTAAACATAATTAACTAGGCAGTGGACTCATAGTTCCCAGCATGCTTTGCATGGGACTGCATTTGGAGAGTATAATTTGAATTTAAACTCTATTTTATGTGTTTTTAACTAAAATGAAAGATTTGTTAGTGTTTAATGTTCATTTATCTTCGAGATTTGAAAGAGTTTTCTGTTTCTTCTTTTGAGTTTTGTAGTTACCATTTGTTGCCCTTTAAAACTGCCCAAACGAAACTGAGTGGGTGCGTTGATTAAATAAACGTTTCGTGCCCTCATCTTACGGAATAAAGGAACAACAACAGACCATTATTAAATAATAAAATAATAATAAAATTATTTAAGAAATCAGAAGACATTAACTACTATTTTTTCATTTAAATGTTCATTTAAATGTTTTAATTAAGTCTGTGTATAATATGCTGATATTTTTACATTGGTTGTGCTTAATTTATTTGCTTTTTCTTAAAATGCTGCTTAATATTTTCGCATTCATTGAAATCCAGATTAATCCATATTATTACGTTGTCCTTACTCAACATATCAGTAAATTCAATAAACTTACAAAAAGTAGTTGGAAATGTTGCCTTAAATTTTTTTGGTTAGATCCAAGTAACAGTTTACAGTGACCTAAGACTTTTGCACAGTACTTTACACACACGCACACACACACACACACACACATATATATATATATATAACTTCAAAGTACCAATATGTACCGTTGCAACCCTATATCACGAAATTGCGTGACTATTTCACGCATGGACCAGCGTGACAATGTCACGCTTTGCCGCGTTTGAGCGTGAGCATGTCACGCTTTTCTGTTTGTGTCGCTGTCACGTATTGGTTACTCAACTTTTTTGTCCTATTTTCAAACCATTTCGCCTCGGTTTAGGGTTAGATTTGGTGCTTGTGTTATATGTCACTTTAAGTATTTGTCACTTTAAGTATTGGTTTATAAAATAAAAAGATACAATACTTATTCTTTTATATTTTCTAAACTTTAACCAATTGTCACCTGACGTTGGGGTTAGAGTTTGTTTAGGTAAGGGTAAACCGAAGCGACAATGGTAAGAAATTAGGACAAAAAAGTTGAGTAACCAATACGTGACAGCGACACAAACAGAAAGCGTGACATGCTCACGCTCAAACGCGGCAAAGCGTGACATTGTCACGCTGGTCCATGCGTGAAATAGTCACGCAATTTCGTGATACTGGGTTGACCTTTGAGGTATTAATATGGACCCTTTGGTACAAAGGTGTACTTTTGAAATGGTATGACAATGCATGATCGTGCCTTGTTTTTTTAAAAGTACACCTATATCCAATATATAGCTCAAAATTTAACTAAATTTGCATCATTTTGTATAATTCGGTCCACAGAATTGTTCACATACATAAATATCAGGTTGGGACAGGTTTACATACAACGATTTAAATTAATAATGGTCATTTCTATTGGTTTGATATTGCAATTTACTAACCATAACACTTTTGCTGGTTCATTAATTGTTTTGTGTTTTACAATTGTAGACTCTTTAAACGTGATCAAAAATCATTGTATGAATTATATGTGGAATATAGCTTTAAGATTTAGATAGTATTTCATTTTTTATGTATTCGCTACGACGTCACAAAAGGCCAACATATTAAACATTTACTCTACCATTTTTGTCTGGGCAGTAATAAGCTTTCTTAAGACAAGACTTAAATCCATGTGTCTATACAAAAATTAATCTGGATTTTATTATAATAATCATTTGTGTTATAAAATAATCCCATTCTGAAAACTGGAGTAATAATTTAGAAACAAATATGTACAATATGATCATATTTGGAATGAACACATAGAGATGTGCTCCAGTCTGGTCACGTTTCTTTGTGGCAGTAGTAAAATATCTGATAGCAGACCTGTCTTGGGACACACATGATCAACGCCTTCATTCATTTCATTCACCCATGCACACACCTGCAGCAACAAATATAAACAGTGTAATAAATGGTGGTATTGATCGACATCAACCCGGTCCACGACACTCGTGCGTCCATGCAACGCCACACACAGTCATGCAATAGCACAGACTGAATGAAGCGATAGCGCAGGATATAAAACGAAGCGAATAAGACAATGGATGTATTCCAGCACGCAAAGTGCTGCGGATAAACGCACTACAGCGCAGATCTTACCCAGTATCACTGATGTGATGGTTGCTAAGAGAATCCAGTTTCTCTTCAGTACGCCTTTTACATTCCTGCCTTTCCTCTCTTTCTTCAACATATCCATGATGAAGAGGCACACGGGCTGTATGAAAATGCGCAAGAATTCCGAGTCAAGAGATCTTGCTATTCCTTTGGATCAGATGCACAAAGGACCGGTGACAGATACTGAAGTAACGGCAGCAGGTTCGACTGAAGCTGATGGGAGGGAGGGGTGATGATGTGAGCTGCGCGTGTCTGCTGCTCAACACGTCCTCTCATTTCGCATCACAGGATCATAAATACAGATTTGGCAACAAATGGAGTTTAGAAAGCTTGAAATGTCATCAATCATGAGGATGATGATGAGTCACATTTGTACATGATATAATGCTTGCTGTTTTATTGTTACATTATAACACTGTAATCGAATTCTGGTTAAACATTAGAAATCCTGGCATACGTTGTGTGTTAAATCAGATTAACAATTAACACCGAGATTAAGAGGAAATCACGTTCAGGAATTTGCTTTTCTAAAATAGGTCTTGGGAATAATTCGTTTTTAAACAAAATGCCTCTTCTTGTTAATATTATGAACAAGAAACAAGTTATTCATTTTATAAAATGCATTTTACAATGAACAGCATGTTCATTTCAATGTTTTATTTAGTTAAAAAACAAACAGGCTGTTTTAATACATGCCTTTAAGATTATACATTAATTTTTTCAACCAAAGGTGCAAAACACAATTGAAAGATATTGTAGGTTAAAGATTCATGTGCACCACCAAACTAACAGTCTATTTTAAGGTATGCCTTGGTAATAGATTTTTTATTGACCATTTAATGCTTTAGCATTATTCTTGAATGTACACTAACAAAATAAATAAATAAAAACATATAGTAGCCCTAATAATCACTTAATGTGAAGTACTACCACCCACATGAAAAAAAGTGTAGTATACTTTAGCATTTACTATAGTAAACTATAATGATAAAAAGTATAGCATATTAACTTAAATATATATTAATAAAAAGACTGTAGTTAACTTTATTATTATTATTATTATTATTATTATAGTAAACTATTAGCCTAGTATACTGTACTATAATTACTATACTTTGTTAATGTATACACACTACAGTATTCTGTAGTAAACCCTGTAGTGGCCTAATTTGATAAACTGTAGTAAATAATATACTTTAATATCAATATTTAATTATTTAGGAATTGATAAGTCTATTGAATATTCATGTGTTTGTTGTGTGCACGGACATTAAGAGTAATTCACACCCCTTACTGAAAACACAAATGACTAAATAGTATGTTTGTCTCACAGATAACTCAGGTATTTGGTATTCATTCAATGCTTTATAGACATTATAGTACAATGTTTTATCCAGCATAATGCTGCCACCCTGTGGAGGGATGCTGTGCCTCTTGAATATTTTATTTTACTTTTTGTATATGAAGAACCATATTTTTAAAAAATGTCTTTAAATGCACAGGTTGTTTCAAACAGACACGGTGTAACAGTAATGACACAAGCTTATAAAATCTGGTATAGCAGCTGAATAAAAAAAAATAAATAAATAAACATATCTCCCCTCTACAGAGGCATTGAGTGTTATATGTTAAATATAAAAACGGTTAACTTTACAATTTCAATCTTATTAGACCCATTACCCTGCCTACTAAAACAAGTGGCTTTGGAAAATATATATGAATGGATAGAAATGTTATTATTACATTTGCTAACCTAATATTTAATTATTATATTAATATTGATATAGTATTTATGTATTTGTGTATGCATAATTACCAACCATTACCCTATGCATTATATAAATGATAACTAACAATTGTAGGGACATAACAGAAAACGGTTTTCTCATAATATTTATTTAAAAATAACACAGTAACCCATAATTCAAAAGTGCAATATAACACAATTCCACCCTTTTTTCCTCACTTCTTTGATAATAATTAAAATAATTACGCAATAACGGGGTATTTACTTCAGAAACTTAAAACAACTACATATTCAAGGCTTAAGATATTGGGCACACCAAAACCAAATACAGTTCATAGTACTGTAAATATTTAAAGACGAATATTCTTTAATAATTTATTTCATAAAATGTCCAGTAGAGGGCGTAACTCCATTATTCTGTGATTTCTGGGTTCTCTAACTATGTGTTCAATCCCAAAATTCAGTAGTATTTTTAGTATTTACTATAGTAAACCGTAGTTAAATTCGCATATACTATAGTGTTTACAGTTAAAAAAAAAACGTCTGCTTAATGACTAAATGGAAATGCCAAAGTATACTACGTCTTTTTTCTTATGAGATGGCGTATTTAAACGCCCATTTTATGTAGTGCTAAAATAAATTATTAAAAAATAAAGAATGCAGAAATCTCTTGTATATCTGAAGGGAATATGTAGTTAATACAAGCAAGCAAGCAGCCTCTGGGCGGGATCAAAATATAATAGGCGTGGTTTGCGTTTACGACAACACTCTCAACCAATCAACACCGAGAAAACGACCTCCTCTACTGACCATCAACCAATCAGTAGCGAGCAAGGCGGAGTTTCGGCATAGTCGTCTGTGCATAGAATGAGACCGCTCGTTCGCTAGAAGGAAGTGCTTTTATTATCGCTTTAATTTTGGTGTACACGAGCGTTCATCACCTCGTATAAAACTGCGTAACCCCCGACACCGGCAGAGAGGGGTCGTTTGTACCTTTCCAGCATTTCAACGCTATACCTAAAGCTGTGGAAAAGCGGTTTTCTCTATATTGCCGGAGTAGCGTGGGTTAAGGTGGGCCTTGCCCGGATATCTGTCTGACAAGCGAACCAAAACCGATCCGGTACCCACCTCAAGATAACCAGCACGGTCACGCGCATAGTTAGTCCTCTAAAGACTACGTTTGCAGACCGTTTGGACTTTAACACACTCCAAATGGGTAAGTAATGAAAAAGGCTTTAAAGACATATATCCAATGAAGAATTTAACGTAACGTTACTCTTGATCCGGATTCATTTAGGATGCGGTGCAAATGCAGCGCATAGAGTAAATTCACATGCTTTAACTTGTTTAATGGCAAATTAATGTGTAAGTTGCCCATGCAGTAGAAGAGGGTTTTCTCCAGGGTGGCAGGAGGAGGCTGAACTAACCGGCTATGTCCTAAACCCAGTAAATAGACCTACCTAGTAGACATTTTTTTGGCAACATATGCGCCTTTCAGCTGTGGTGACTCCCTACATGGTGCCCAAAATGCTGCTCACTAGGTTTAAGACGCAACCAGAGCTGTTCATCCCAAGGCATCATGTTGTGTGCTTTGGATACAGTATGCAGAAAGCCTCTAGGGAGGCTGTGATGTAACTGTTGTTATTCACAAATGCACAATTTTGAACATCCGAGCATCCATCATTTGTGATTTGGGTACCATTATATTAGTCCAGCCTGGTGAGATGATCCCCATTAAGAGCATTGCTCTTTAATAGGGATTTTAATCTAGGTTTATTAATGCTAACTTCTTATTATATTTTCATCAGACATCCCTAATGCATGGTAGTTTTGGGTGATTTACAGCCTGTGATGTAATAGTTGACACCAATACGCTTCAAGTTAACTAGTTATTTGATTTGTAAATAGTCCACTTTTGCTACTGCAATGCACATGTCCAACTATTTAAGATGAATATAAAAAATTGAGGATGCAAATTAAAGGAATTCTCATGTAAACATATGCACAGTGAATTTTCGGATAACATCCTGATTTGGATGTGTTAGAGGACGTGTTTGCTCCTCACTCAATCCCCATGTGTTAATTTTAACCCTTTAATTGTGAGTCTCAAATAAGAAGCCTATCTTGCCACATTTGCTCATAGTCATTGAAAATAAAATGTACAATTTCGGTCAAAATTGGCAGTAGTTTATTTTATAGGCAAGGCAGGGCCAGACAAGTTTAATTATGTAGGACATTGTATACAGAAAGCCAATTCTGGCCACGTAGTTTAAGACGTAAAATATGTAAATTTTTAAAAGAGACTACTAAAAGTAATTTGTAATTGAAATCAAAAGGTTTTCATATGCTGTATAATACATTCAAATATAATGAAAGTATATATAATGCAAAATACAATTATAAAATTTCGTATTTAAAAAAGTAACATTGGAGAAAATGATGCTATTAATATCAAACTGGGTACAGTAAACATTTTGGATACAAAATTAACTTTGTCCATTTCCATTTAATTTAAAGTTTTTGTCGATTTGTGCTTTTATGTATTTTTTGGGCCACAAAGTATTAGTGTTTTTCTTTTTCTAAACAGGACGTAGATATTGTGAGTGGTTTAATATTAAATCTGGCTTATTGCCGCTGTTGAGCTTCATCTCAAGATGAGTTGAATCATAATTTAATGGGCACATCATCAAGACTCCACTTACTTCAGCTATCCACATTATGAGAAGGGCTTTCCGGGATCACCATTCACATTAATTGGATTTTTTCTCTTTGAGATATTTTTGAGCTCTTTTTTGAGTCATATCCAATTCTATACCTGGTCATTTTTCTATTATTAATTACATTATCAGAATATGTTTGTCACCAATTCTTTGTACTTAAAGCAGTGCACATTACAGTTGGTATTTTTATTCTCTACATTGTGTGCATTGGTGAATAAATAAATAACTGAAAGAATAATACTGTGCATTGTTTTTCTTTCATCAGCAGATAACCTAAGTGAAGCACTGAAGACGCTAAAGCTCTCGTCGGTAGACAGCGCTACAGACAGTACTGAAGGATGCTTGGACTGTCTGCTCAAAGCCTTGGCCCATAATAGTAAGTCAACATATCTTCAATTTCAATTCAGTTCAGTTTTATTTATATAGCGCTTTTCACAATTGTTTAATTGTTCCAAAGCAGCTTTACATTAATAAAAACGAGAAAAAAAAGAAAAATCATAGAACAACAATGTAGCAATCTACAGCGGCTAAGATTAAACAATATTTGTGAGCGGAGTAATAATGTAACGTATATGTAACGTAACGTAGCAAAGCCTAATCTTTCATTAACCGATTGAAAGAGTGATTAAAAACAAAAGAGAATGAGCTCAATTTGGCTTACGTGTCCCTTATGTTTTATATCAAACTCTATATTCAAAAAAGCCCATTTGGAGAGCCCAAGGATGAAACTCCTTGCATATATTTCTGCTGTGTCACATTGCAGTGATTAATGTACTAATTTGACGACAAGAAAATCATCAGTAAAAAGTGTTTGAAAGATTAAAGGAATCTTCAAGAAACATATTACTGTGAAGGCATTGAGGGATGACTTAAATCATTTTCTCTGGTAATCGCCAGCATGCCACCGATGATGTAAACATGGCTTAAAGGGCTAGTTCACTTAAAAATGAATCATTCTCATGTTGCTCTAAACCGGTGAATTTCTTTTTTCTGATGAACACGAAACAAGATATTTTGATAAATGATTGTAAACACAGAGCTGATTGTAACCATTGACTTCCATAGTCCTGGATAAACAAATACGATGGAATTCAATGGGTACAGTCAACCGCGTGCCTACCATCACCCACCAAAAACATCTTCTTCATCATTTATCACAATACTTTCATCATATTTGTTTTACTACTATGGAAGTCAATGGTCTTCTTGGCGGGCATGCAAATATATTTTAATTTAATTTCAGGATGCTATATTGCCTAAACCTGGGGTCTCAAACTGGCTTGGGGCCATTGTAGGGATTGATATGTGGAGCTATTGTAACATAAAAACATATTTCTGTAAATGTATTGGTTTTCTAATATTTATTTATTTATCTATCTATTTATTTATTAACATATAATAATATTTTATTTTAAGAGTATAATTTTATTCTTAACCTTATCTTAAATAACTCTATATTAAAACCTTGCACTTAACTAATAAATTATTATACATTTTTTGCAACCAGGTGGTGTTTTTGTTTTGATTTATTTAGGTTACATACTTGACTTGGTTATGCTCCATCTCTTTAAAAAAATAATATTAGGCTATGTGTAACTGCATAGCAAGCAACATGATATATTACATAATTCATACTACACTTATATTGAGATGAGTGAGCTGCATACATACTTTTATCTTTTGCACGTTTCTCCTCATCTTTCCTCTTTTCCTAACCTGGTCACCTCATGGCTCTTTTTCTCATCCGTAATTCAATATGTGTTGAGTAACTGTGCGTTCACACCGGCGAGAGCGTCAACGTGGGCGGAAGTGGCGCAGTACGTCTTGAACATTGTGTGCGTCATAGATATGTATAAAGGCTAGATGTGAGTCTCTAACGTCATTACCTGGCGGCCATCTTACCACAGGCAGCTCGCTCACTCGAAGCATTGTGTTTAATGGTGCAGGTACTTTTAAATGACCTTAACTTGCTCAATTTTTAAACAGTTTGGTTTCTTATAAACGTTATTAATGTGGCTATAATTCTGGATGCTTTAACATGTTTCATGAAATTTTTTTTAGTGTAAGTATGCGGGGTCATAGGTACATCTTTGTCGTTTCTAACAAACCAAACCGTTTGAAAATCAGTAGAAAATTAAGCAGGTTATGGTAATTTAAAAGTACCTGCACCATTTAAACTCAATGCTACGAGTGAGTGAGTTGCCTGTGGTAAGATGGCCGCCAAATGCGGACGTTCCATTCAATTGGCCATCAGCACGGGCGAGACATTTAGCCTTTATACATATCTATGGTGTGCATCAAGAAGAGTTGAAATCAACTCAACATTAAGCTATGACGCGGTTCGGCGGAAACGTTCGGCGGCAACCAATGGGAAGGCGGAAAAAGATTCCAGAGAATGCATTTGAGCATCAGAACATCTACTACTTTTTTCAATAGCGTCGTTGGCACGGCAGCCAGAGCGCTTTTGTAATGCTCTCGCCAATGGCGGCGTGTACGTACAGTAACAGCTGAGTAACCCCACAGATATTAACTGATTAACAGCATTAAAATATCCTTGCTGTCACGGAGAGCGCGGCTCATGGTTGCGTAGCAACGGAAGACACGCAACCTCCCGAGCGCTTTGGAAAGAAGTAAGAAGTGCCTTGGCTCACGTTAAACACGCATTTTTGACTGTGCGACTGAACGGCCCCTTAAACGTTTACATCAATAATCAAATAAATATGAAACTACGTAAATAAAAATGTTTCTACGGGCCACATCATGTAATATCCCCAGCAGAGAGGGGGAGGGTGGGCCGCAAATGGCCCGCGGGCTGAGAGTTTGAGATCACTGGCCTAAACGTTCCTTCATTTGGAAATAGGCTTGTGAAGGATAACAGTAAGAGGTGCAAAGTGCTAGTTATTGACCAACTTACATTTTAGGTTATATTTTTTACAACCAACTAGTAGATTTTTTTTCAAATGTTATTCTTGCACATCCTGCTGTCATCTAAATAAAAGATATTTCCTAATCTATGTACAGATGTCGAGACCAGTGAAAAGATCCAGGAGATGGGTGTTCTTACTATAATGCCTGGTCTGCTGTCTGCACAAAACTCATCTACACCGAAAGTAGCCAACATCATTGCAGAAGTGGCCAAAAATGGTAAGTACTCCACCTAGCAAGTTTTTTCTCACAGATTCTTTCAGACGCTTTCATCATTTTCACAAGCTGACATGCTATACCCGTCGAAACCGTTTGGACAGTGTTTATCTGTAAGGGCATTTTATCCGCTAACATTTTACGTCTTTAGAATAGTACAAATGTAACTGACATGTTGTGATAATCAGTATCTTCATCTTACATCAAATTGAATATCACGGTATTCATTTTTATTATCCTTGGTAGTCTATAACATATCCGTGTTAATAGAAACCTTTATATGTCCGTATTTTTTAATCTTTTATTCCCCTCACTGTGCTTTATGTCTCTGCCAAGCCCTGATTTTTTCTCCTTTGGTTTTACCGACGCTGCAGTTGAACTGTGGCCATTCATGTGTGTCATTATTACTGCTATTGACAGCATGAAGAAAATGATAGCCTTACACGTACACTATACGATCAATGCAGCAAAACCTGTCAAACTCAGAGCAGATGAAAAATAATGCGCATATATGTAGTACTAGACGCAGGAGTACTGTTAAGAAAGCTTTGTATGCAAGTGTCAATACTGGATAGACACTACTAGATTATTTAATATCACACTTTAACTTGATTATTTATGATTTGTACTATTGTACTAATTTAATTATTATACATTTTGTACATTTGTATTTTGTGTCTATGAATAACTTCTCCCAGCTTTAACAGTTTCAAATGACTGTACATTCACATAGGATGAATGTGACTTTCATTTTTAACCTCCAGTCACATTACATTAATGCATTTTGACAGATGCTTTTATCCAAAGTGACTTATAGTGCATTACAAGGTATGCATTTTATCAATATGTGTATTCTCTGGGATTGAACCCATGATCTTTTGCGTTGCTGACGCAGTACACTTGTAATTGAGCTACAGGAACACGACATAATGCATTAAAGCCATTTCAGTCGGCTTAAATTGGTATTAGGGATGCATAATGATTAATCGCGATAATCTATAGCAGAATAAAAGTTTTTGTTTACATCATATATGTATGAATGGTGTATAATAAGTATGTATATAAATATGCACACATGCATGTATAATTTTAAGAAAAAAAAAAAATATATATATATATTTATTTATTTATTTATATATATTAAGTATTTATATATAATATAAATTATACATAAATATACAAATGTATATACACATAAAACATTTCTTAAATATATACATGCATATGTGTGCATTTATCTATACAAAGTTATTACACACAGTTCACACACATATATGATGTAAACAATTTTTTTGATTAATTTTAGTACATTTATCGTTATGCATCTCTAGATGGTATGATTACAAATAGTGGATTTATAAAGCTTGTCGTGTAGAAATAATTTAACCTTTTTTTTGACTAAGGATAAGTTGTTTTTTTGTTAAACAGCAGCAAACCCTACTTTTATTTTGTATTTGATCTTTCTCGTTTTACAGAATAATCTTTCGATCATTGTTCAAGTATTAAATTTTTCAAAAATATTTGTTTTTAATTTAATTAAAATGTAATAAATTATTTAGTAGTCTGTGGTGTTAAACTGCTGCGAGAGAATCAGCAATTTCTCCTTCACCTAAATTTCCTTTCCCAATGCCACTCAGATTTTTCATCTGCATTTGTAATTACAGCTCTAGCACAGTCAGTGTGCTAACTAAAGCTTTTAGCCTAATTGTACAAGCTTTACTTTAAACTGCATATCAGAAAGACAGAGCTGAAGTATGGAAATCTATAGAGAGCGTCTGAGTTAAAAGGTTAAAATAATGAATGGGCTTTTAGCCGTTTGCTATGTAGCTAATGACAGTGACCTGCTGGTGTGCCAGATCTCTGGCAGCTCCTGCTGGTGTTGAGCTCTCAGCATTCTTCTGAAGAAACATCTGTGCTTCTTCCAGTTAAGATCTCGGTGTTAGAAATGTTAGTCGGTGAAAGAAAAGATACCTTTGGGGAGTTTAAAGGTACAATAAAATGTCCAAAAATCACTATCATAGTTTTATGTATTTCCTTTACTTATGTTTTTACAACCCCAAATCAGAAAAAGTTGGGACTCTGTAGAAATTGTGAGTAAAAAAGGAATGAAATAATTTACAAATCTCATAAACTTATATTGTATTCACAATAGAATATAGATAACAAATAAAATGTTGAAAGTGACACATTTTGAAATGTCATGCCAAATATTGGCTCATTTTGGATTTCATGAGAGCTACACGTTCCAAAAAAAGTTGGGACAGGTAGCAATAAGAGGCCAGAAAAGTTAAATGTACATATAAGGAACAGTTGAAGGACCAATTTGCAACTTATTAGGTCAATTGGCAACATGATTGGGTATACAATCAGAAACAGAATATCACACAAGGAAATAGCGGGCGTGGCTTTGTGCTTTCCACTGTGAATTGATTGGATATTGAAAAGCAGTCATTTTAATCAGAAATGTGAACTTGCAGCAGATAGTTGGAGCAGGCGGGGTTGCCTACCTTAAGCCGTCTAGGGGATGTCATCAGAGAAGGATCGCCAACAAAAGAGGCGGGAGTACATTTTCTGATTTTAATAAAATTTATGAGGGCACATGAATAAAAAAAGTAACCCACACAGATAAATTGTTCATAATGAACACTATAATATTAATAAATAATAAAAAAAAATTATTTGAATTTTTTATTTCATGGGGACTTTAGGCTAGGGTATGTAATGTTTTTAGTGTTTTAGTTGCAGTTGAAAATTTTTGCTATACTTGTATAAAGTATCTGTATGTCTTCATAGCAAAAATAGCTCTTCGGAAATCACAAGACCGTAAAATGTTCATCCAATCAATGCGTTCGGTCCGAAAGGATGACATACCTGCCTGTCAACCTATGTATTTTCATAACTCGATCCCTGCTTGCTCATAAAAACAAGAAAACTGCTTGTTGTAACAATAACTTATTGTTTATCAATAATTGTAAAGTTAATGTTCATTATTATTGTAATTTTACATGCTTTTTACTGTAATTACACGTACTGATTAAAAACATGTGCAATTAAATACACTTAGGCTGGTAGATAATAGCTGCTGCTACATGCGTAAATGTAAATGAAATAACTGAAATGTCTATTTTTATTCTTTATGTCTACTGATCTGTAATAAATGTGCATCTCTGCAGAGTTCATGAGAAGCCCGTGTGTGGAAGCAGGTCTTATTCCTCCTCTGGTTCAGCTGCTAAACTCTAAGGATCAGGAAATACTGCTCCAGACGGGCCGAGCCCTTGGAAACATCTGCTACGACAGCCGTAAGTGCCTGTTATTGCTTTCTTAGTCATTTTATGCCCTGACCCATGTACATGGGCATATTTTAGTATCTCTTGGGTGAAGGATTGAAGGAAGTGACATGGGACAAGCATTGATAGCTAATTAACCAATATTATTACACGGCACTCTTAATTGCTTGATCCTGATTGGCCAGTTGTGACATTCCAAGGTTCCAAGTATTCAAAGATAACATCCGCCTGTCATTTTGCATCATTCGACATGAATTAACATGCATGTACTGGCAGTGGTAAACCTTTGGGACATGTAGCAGCATCGAGGGAAATCGAGCAAAAGCTTTTGTCTGGATGAGAAATGGTAAGACGGCCGTTCCCAAGAGTTTCTCGGTTGTCATCTCGCAGCTTCCAGTATCTCAGCTGAGTCTGGTGATTTTGACTGATGAAAGGAAGATAAGGATTTTTTGTCTTGGCTCTGGAAAGTGCTAGATAATAGATAGATGGGGCTTAGATTTTGTTCAGACTGAAAATCACTTAATTTTGGTTTCCAGATATTTAGGACTGTGGAATTATTTGCATTTATCTCACAAGATGCATCTTACGCCTGTAAGAGGCCTAAGGGGATGTTGTTAGATAAATGCAAATGCATTGCTGTGTTTACTTTCATGCATATCTTGTTTCTAAAGTCAGTCACAAGTTTGCTTAGTCATAAAGAGTGAACATTCATGGATTTGGGTCTGGCAACCACAATTTTTTGTCCTACTTTGGCAAATGGACACAGATGGGTTTTAAGATGATTGACAGGGCAGCTGAATGTGATGCCAGCTGAAACCAACCCTTTAACATAGACAACATGTGTCATCAAACAGTCACACATTTTACTGTAAATCCTCTTGTCTTTTTAACAGAACTGCATCCAGGATAAAACATTGATTTGGAGATTATTTACTAGTATGAAAACATTTGACCGTTTTCTCATGTTCTTCGCCGTAAAAGCGTTTAAAGAGGTATAGCAAACAGTCTTAACTAAGGCAATCTTTACAGACAATCTGTATAGTTAGCTGTACCGGATCGTTGTCCTAGACTTTGCGTAGGCATGCAGCAGTATAAACATTCCTGGAAAAATATTCATACCAGTTAAACTGACTAATAAATACTGTCATCATGTGTTCACAAAGCTTACTGGAAACCCTCATATGCATAACTTCACATTTAGGTTTATACATCTGTGGTATAAAGCAATAACCATGAAGTGGTTTAATGTTAATTTATTCAAATACTACTGTTTTTATGCCTTTATGTGATGTTGTTGACCGGGTCTCCA
The DNA here is from genome assembly GCF_027580225.2 of Misgurnus anguillicaudatus. Lineage (NCBI taxonomy): Eukaryota > Metazoa > Chordata > Actinopteri > Cypriniformes > Cobitidae > Misgurnus > Misgurnus anguillicaudatus. Next base: position 52,441,726 of record NC_073357.2, on the reverse strand, counting down.
GTGTGTTAGATTGATGTTTAGTGGTTTTATATGGTTAGATTCTGGTAGGCTTAGTGCAAGGACACAGAATCAGATTTGATGTTGTTAAGGAAATAAATAATAGAATAAAATAATAGAATAAATCTTGTGATTTAATACATTTTAATGCACAAACTCTTGTTGATTTACAGTGTATTATGTTTTCGGTAACACTTTACAGTAAGGTTAGGGTTTGTTAAATGGCACATATAATGCACATTTTTACAATAAGTAAAATAAGTCCAGGTCCATATGGGTGATTCTCGCAAAATTAGACTTATGAGGTGTCATGAAACATTTGGATATAAAAGTAAATGCTATCAAAATAAGAAACATACAGTTACAAACATCTCTTCATGTACTATTTTGCACATGATTTCAGATGACATCATACAAACCAATTTTGTTGTTTTTTCCACATTTAAGGGGAAAATTTTCATTACCGCAACGTGTCCATGACTTGATTTTGGGTTCTTTGACATGGAAATATTTATAATTAAAAAATCAAAAAAATTAAAAGCTGCATGTTATACTATAAACATTTACAGTAAAGAAACGTGTGGTATTTGGTGATCATTGGTAAATGTAGAGATAATAATAAGGAAAATAAATGTGTTCAAGACCAATTTTCTCATCCTCCTCAACAATTTTCAATCATTGTTTAAGCCCTCAAGGAACTAACATTTTCAAAAACAATTGTTGAAAGGGACATAATTGACTGTGACACTCAAGATGGCTAGCAGGTAAGCATTTCTTATTTTTTTTCTTTCCAGATAAAAGTTGAAATTTTATTTGTCGTAGTACCTAGAACTTTTTAGGTCTCATTACCGAAACATGAGTTTGTAAATGCATATATTTAATGTAATTTCATGTTGCGGTAATGATATTTTTTGATAAAGATAATCTAAAAAATTTAAATAATTCTATAGGAAATATGTTTTAAATCCTCTAAAAATAATGGTTATATTAAGTTCAGACCTTAATCTTATATGTGCAAAAAAAATTGGCTTCAAGGGCTTTTTAAAAAATATGATGCTGTACACCTCCTAAGTCTGGATTTCGTGAGAATCACCCATATGTGTCGTGAATGTTTATGTGAAGTTTCAGCTCACAATACCTCACAGATCATTTATTATAGCATTTGCCCCCCTTATTTGGGTGGGAGCAAAAACGCACTCTTTTGTGTGTGTATCTTTAAATGCAAATGAGCTATTGCTATTCGCACCCTTACCAAAAGACATGATTTGGTTAAAAAAGATCTGATTTAGCAGAGAATCTCAGAAAAAATAGCAGACAGCATCCAACTCACTAAGGGCACAAACTATGGTAAAACAGGACTGTCAGTCAGTGGCCGTGGGCGGAGCTTTAGTAGTGTGACATCACATTGCTAAGAGAATCAAAATAGCATGTCTAATGAGACTGCTTTGGTTTAATGGGGATTAAAAAAGAAGCAGTGAATAGATTTTTTTCATTGTAGGGTTGTTGTGTTTCAGCAAATCTATTTTGTTTATACAAGATAGAAAATAGTAGGGCTGGGCGGTATGAGCAAAAATTCATATCCCAGTATTTTTTTTAGGAATCCCGGTATCCGATATATATCCGGTATTTTTTACAAAAAGGATAAAAATGTTACTTGAAAGTCAAAGCCTTTATAATCTTTGTGGCTGAAGTTGTTGTACCATAAAGTTGTAAACACTCCCTAATAAACTATCTATTCCACTTCAAATCAAAACTAAAATTATATACCATGCAGTACCATATAAAAAAATCATCTTTGTTAAAGCCTTTATCTTACCCGAAATGACTGTATGCTCATGTCCTTGATGGGTGGTAAATGTTTGTCATACCAAAGTTGTTTAGGGTTTAGTTAACTTTATATACAGACCAGTGAGTGAAGTTCTTAATCATTTCTTTTTTTACTTTGTTTTGTGCACATGGGAATTATCATGTAATATGATCTTTAATCTATAATATAATTATAATTATAGAAAAGTGTCCTGCCCATACTATTGAAATTATTATCCATAAAACTAGAAACACACAATTCTCATTAATATACTGAACTGTCTGTAGCATTAAGATTTGTGTTCACAGAATTTACTAAAGTAGTCAGTCCTCTTCATTAGAAGGGGGTGTCACAGTCACAGTCCTTACAGTGTATTCCAGTCACAAAAATGGACAAAACTTTAAAACACATATGATCCAAAATAGTTAAGTTTATACAACAGATGTGGTTCTGGAATCTGATTGGCTGCGTGCAAACTGAAACTATAACGCGCACACATTCAGCACATTTAAAGTGTCTTTGTTTCATTCACACACATCCTCCCTTATTATTTCTTAATAATAATCTCATTAATTCACACTAATAGCTTCACTGAAGCAGCACAATCATTCGTTACTAATTCTAAAAGACGTTTTAAAATTAAATAACGGAGACTTGTTTGTGGCTGTTATACTGGGCTTTGAATCTGAGGAAAAAGTTCACCACAAAATATAACTCCTTCGGAGTTTCTGTTTTATCTACGTACTTGTCCCGTCGAACTAAAGTATAAACGCAGTATCACTCACCTGCTATTGCTATAATAGTGATGATGAGAAATAACTGTAATAGCGTATTAGATAAATAGGTGTTGTGATGGAGCGTCAGACACGTTGCTGGGATGAAAGCACACATATGCAGCGGTAACTTTATTCCAATGATCTCTCTGTAAAAGCAGGTTGAGGAGACATTTTATTTAGTCTTGAACTCTGTTATTACAATCCTCCGAGTGCATGCAGCTGCAGTTTTTGAATGTCCACATTCATGAGGCGCATCCAAGCGTCACAGAGTTTCTGCGTGCTTCTCCATGTCGCGTATTTGCTGTGACCGGCGGGCTCGCGCAGAGCGCGTGTATGCGCGCTTGAGTTGTATTAAACCATATCGATATGAACGGTATGGGCTAATTCCGCATCGCGTCGGGAACCCATATCGATATATCCCCTAAATCCGATATACCGCCCAGCCCTAGAAAATAGTAAGTTAAAATGACTTATAAATACTATTTAAGGCAACCAAGACATTTTTTCAGTTGATTAATATATTAACCCATCTGAGTCATTTGGATTACTTTAATGATGGATGTTTGTGCTTTACCATTTTATATAAAATATATATAAAAATATAACATACAACATTTTAATATAAAATTATTTGTTTGTGTTTAGCTGAATTATGAGAGAGTTTTCATATTTTGTTGAACTATTCCTTTAAATTAATTTAGCTCTGAATGTGAAGAATGGGTCACCTGCACAAATACTTCACCACACAATATTAAAACGAATGCTTGCTATTCTTTTTACCAATCGATCAGTTTTTATTCTATTCATGTAGTCCAAAAAATAATTCCTTTCAAGGACAATAAAGTATACCTTACCTTACCTATCTTTTTTCATTGTGTCTGCTATTTTTTCCTTCCAGTTTAAAATCACAGGGAAAGAAGTGAGGCAAAGCTGCCATCCTGTTATTTATTATAATCTGCTTCATTTACTTCAGATGCTTTTTATTGTGCTGCTGCAACTTCTGCAGTACAGTCAATGTAACGTCTTTGTTTTTTTTGAGTATTATAATATTATAATTATAATATAAATCCACATCTTTAGACATGTCTTTCTTAGTCAAGCTAGATCAGTCTGGATTTTGTATGCTGTGCTTCTACTGCACTTCTGCTCTGTGAATTCTCTTGATTTTTTGTCACGCTTTCACCCCACAATACCTCGACAGCTGTAGCAGATTCAGCGTCCGTGTACGATGCAGTGGGGTTTTCAGCATACAGTTTTTCATTTCGTTTGCTCCTCTTTTATCTCCGAAATGTGTGGTGCATGTTACATTATCAGCTGTCTTTTTTTTTTAAAGGACACGTTCATTGATATCCCGACTCGTGCGGCACTTAACCACCCATTTTTTGTCATTCTGTTCCAGGTTGTTGTGGTTTTTGTGTCATTTGTTGCCTTTTTATTGTTTCTTTCTTTTTGATGTGACCTCTTTGTTTTGCAGATGAGGGCAGAAGTGCAGTTGACGCAGCGAGCGGTGCTCAGATAGTTGCAGGGCACATTAAGGCTCTGGCCGAAAGCACTGACCCGGCCACCGGGAAGCTCTTGACTGTCTTTTGTGGCATGCTGATGAACTATAGCAATGATAATGGTAATGACCAATCGCCCCGAAACAAGAAGGCAATATGTTTGAGTGTCCTCTTTTGGTATAGTCGGAGATGTTCACTAAGCATTGATCAAAATCTATACACCCTGGGTTATGCTGGGTTATTTTCCACACAATATATGGGGTCAAAAAGGGACAAACCCAACCCGCTGGGTTGTAATTTAACTTGTGCTGGGTTATTTAATCCATTGTTGGGTCAAATATAAGCTTTCTCGGCATGGGTTAATTTTACCCAACAGCTAGGTTTGTCCCCTTTTGACTTAACACGGTGTTAAAAAAAATTGTGTGTGTGTGTGTGTGTGTGTGTATATATATATATATATATATATATATATATATATATATATATATATATATATATATATATATATATATATATATATATATATATAAATGCTGGGTTATTGAAAAAAAACAGAGTTTGGTTCCAAACGCAATAAATCCATTTTGACTAATTTGGGTAAAACATTTTTTCTATACCATGAAAGTGACAAGATGGAAACCACTATTTTCTGTTACAAACTTTCACATAGCATCTTTAGGTTATAATAAAATTAAATATTCAAATCCATAATTTGATTTTCAAAGATTTATTTTAAAAACTGATATTTTTTTCCGCAAAATGCAATAAATAAATACGTTTTTTTTAAAATGCTATAAATCTATTGAATCAATATATAAATGTGCATTCATCTTTGCCATGATATATTCATTTAGTTGACTAGTGTTATACACTGATTAAAAAAATAAATACTGCATTAATCAAAACGCTTACTTTGTCATATTAAGAACACTGTCATTTCTGCTGTCGTCGTTGAACTTTTTTGACAGCGATCAGCTGTTAAATGTTTTGATCCTGCTCGATTTTCTTTGAGTAAAATAATGTAAAGTTTTTCATAAGATCCCCTGTGGTCAATGTGTTAGCATGACAGAAGCTGGCGTTTGAGAACAAGCTACAGGCGGCATTTTTCCGTCACCCGAGTGCCCTAGTGACTTACGTTTCTTCTCCGCCACAGAAAACCAACACAGGTTTATCAATGCCATCGAAAGTATTATTTTGTTTTTGTTTGTTTGTTGATCACGAAGTACAAAGTAGATGAGGAAAACTAGGATTCCATGTGTATTCAACGGGCCGCCATTATTGTTTATAATGCGTGGAATGGTGCGCTGTGATTGGTTAAGCGGATTTATTGCATTCTGCAGAGAAGGAGGACTGGCGTTTATCGCGTTTTGGGAAAAAAATGAGAAAAGATGACAGAACAAGACAGCGGATATCTGTTTTTGTGTAAAATTAAGAATTTCCTTTTTAATATTGACCTAATACAATACTGATTTTGGTGGTAACTATTTTTTTTCAAAATGGCGTTTAATGCGTTTTGGAACCAAACTCGCCTATACATATATATAGCTTATTTGTATTAAATACCGCATGGTTGAACAATATTGGCAATATCTGTAGGGGATTACTATACACATCTTTTTATGGTCACAAAAAATGCTTTTTTTTTTTCACCACAGCATTGGTTCAAAATGGGACAAACCCAGCCATTGGGTTAAATTAACCCAGAAAATGTTTATATTTGACCCAACACCCCAGCGTAGGATAAATTACAGTCCAGCGGGTTGGGTTCGTCCCCTTTTTGACCCAATGATGGGTTGAAAATAACCCAGCATTTTTTTTAGAGATACATAACTCCTCTTTAAGTTGATCAATGACTTCATAGAATTGACATGATGGGTTTGTTAAATGGCTGCTTTTGTCTTGATTAATATTTCGTTAAACTAATGGGTGGATTTCCTCTAGTGCAGGTGGTGGAGGTACCGTACTTTCCGGACTATAAACCGCACCAGAGTACAAGCCGCATCATTCAAAAATGCATCATTAAGACGAAATAACATATGTAAATCACAGTGGACTATACGTCGTGTTTATTTAGAAAATTATTTCACAAAATTCAAGCCGAAGAACAGACATTTAATCTGGAAAGGCAACTTATTCAACTAAACAATAGCAGACAGAACAGCAGGCTGAATAGATATCTGTACGTTAAAATAATATTATCAGTTATTCAAATATAAACCATAGCATACAGAACTTACCTGGAAGGTTGAATAGTCTAAATTAACCGAACAAGCCAACTAGCGTGAAGTTTGCAGACTCGTCATTCCACATCACTGAATCCATTGAACTACATAAATACAGAAGCAGCATATGGCGGACTCTTGCGGCTATAGACGGTAATGTTGTCTCTCTTCTCATAAATGTCAAAATTAATTCATACTGACTTAGAAGGCGCACCTGACTGTAAGACGCAGCACCAGCCAAGTTATGGAAAAAAACGCGGCTTATAGACCAAAAAATACGGTAATTTTTAGTTATTATGCTCCTCAGATGTCCTATTGTTATATTACTTGATTTTGAAATGTGTATTTTCTGCATCACATAGAATCTGCAAAATAATCATTTATGATATTAAGCACTTCTTCTGTCTTCCATTGATTGGGCATAGTAGAGGACTTTTTGGCAGCGGGACTACAAATTCATATTGTTTATACGCATTGCAATAATTAGAATAGTAAAAGTCATGCTTATAGTAAGAAATAAAGTAGTACAGTATAATTTCCCACAATTCCAGCTGTTCAAAACGTTTAAAAAATCTCAGATGCGAATAGGACTACATTAAAATTTCCACCATGAACTCTATAACAGGATGATTTGGTCAATTCTCAACACAGTTTTAAAATGCACGACTTGTGCTATAGGTTACACAAGGGTCTGTCCTTGTGCTATGCAGCACTGTTGTGCGTTGTTTAATATTTAATGCAATGCAGGCTGTGTATTTACATCTTGATGTTCTTAGACCAAGTCCTGTTTCCTTCATCTCTGTTACCCAGCAAAGCTCGAAATGCGAATATCTTTTTTTTTAATCTATCACACATCGTGTCTAGAGGCTAGTGCAAACCAACTAAACTCACATAATCAGACATTTTCAATTTCTCTTGCCTGTTGAAATAAAATATCAGCTATGATTTTAATAAAGTAGAATAGCCAGCGGAGCTGCGGGATGCTTGTTCATGCTGAATGTTACCATTAGTCCATTTTATATGACAATCTGGTTCTCTCTTCTCTGCCATTTCTCTGCAATTGCTGTCAAATGTATCAGTTTGCTAATACATACTAAGTATATTTGTTTTAAGCCTCTCATCTCTTTACTAAGACACCAGGATATCTTACATAAGTGAGTCACCTTAGGCAAACACTTTACATGCTTGGTATTATTAGCCTTGTGCACTGTAAAAAAAACTGGTCTTAATATGTACCCCAACTGTTACCAGGGCGGTCCCCCTTTCAAAATGTAAATTTTTGGACCTAAAGAGTTTATATTAGTACTTCATAGGTGCATATTGATACCAAATGTATACATATCTGTACCTAATGGTACATAATAGGAGCTATTTAAAGTATATTTAAAATATATTTTTTAACTATATGACAGAGTGAATTGAATATAAGTCTGTTCATTTACAGTTGTGCTGTGTAATTGAGTGATGGTTCATTGTTTGTAGCGCTCATTAATATTGAAGCATCATTGCTGCTTGCGGAAAAGGGATGGTGCTACAGAAAAAATAACTGGAAACTGTGGTTGTTCTTTTGGGAAATGATGCACTTAAGAATAACGTACATGGGATTGAATGTGATGCAGATAGTCTTTCAGAAAACACACGTTATGTAATCTGTAAATGATTTTACCGATAACGAATTGTAATCTTCTTCTTGTGCTTTGTTTTAAAGGCTTCTTGGTACTGACAGAAATGCTCTTGTCGTCTTTTTCATCTGATTCTTTGAATTTCCCTTTTGCATAGACCAGCAAAGCTTTCGAGATCAATAAAGCAAATTCTAGCAGATCTATATATCAAGAAAAAGCATTTTGACTATGTTTGTTAAATGTGATTAAATGCATGAATGTTTAACGATGACTCTTTCTTCAACATGATGTTTAATTTTCTTCATGCTCATTTCTGATTTCATCTCTTAACACATTTCTGCTTCTCATCTGCTGATGTTTTTTCTTTGCCTGGGCCTCCATCTGAATGCAGTTGTGTGCTGTCTGAGCTGCAGTCTCGTCTTTGCTTTGTTCAATTTACAGATCAACATCTGCTTTCTGACAAGTTGATGGTGCCAGATGTGCAGGGGCCGCTTGTGTCTCTCTGCATTAGTGAGACATCTGTAGTCAACCAGTCTATAAAATCAGTTACTAGGACTGCACGATATTGAAGAGAAATGCAATATGCAATAACTTGCAAAATTTTGCCATATGCAAGTGATATTAATATAGTGTAACAACTTACTTTAAAAAAAGTTTTTTTTATTTTGTGATATGCTGTAGCTATCTAAATTTTATGATGTGCGATAACTTGCTGAATTTAGTGATATGCGATAACTTGCTGAATTTAGTGATATGCGACAACTTTTTTTTAAAAAGCGATATGCTGTAGCTTGTTAGGTTTTGTGATGTGCGATAACTTGCTGAATTTCGTGATATGCGATAACTTGCTGGATTTAGTGATATGCGACAACTTACTTCAAACTTTTTTGCGATATGCTGTAGCTTGCTAGATTTTCTGATGTGCTATAACTTGCTGAATTTAACTTTATGTGATAACTTGCTGAATTTAGTGATATGCGACAACTTCCTTTAAAAAAAAATGCGATATGCTGTAACTGGCAAGGTTTTGTGATGTGCGATAACTTGCTGGATTTAGTGATATGCGACAACTTACTTCAAACTTTTTTGTGATATGCTGTAACTGGCTAGGTTTTGTGATGTGCGATAACTTGCTGAATTTCGTGATATGCGATAACTTGCTGGATTTAGTGATATGCGACAACTTACTTCAAACTTTTTTTGCGATATGCTGTAGCTTGCTAGATTTTGTGATGTGCGATAACTTGCTGAATTTAACTTTGTGATAACTTGCTAATTTAGTGATATGCGACAACTTACTTTAAAAAAAAAAATGTGATATGCTGTAACTGGCTAGGTTTTGTGATGTGCGATAACTTGCTGGATTTAGTGATATGCGACAACTTACGTCAAACTTTTTTGCGATAAGCTGTAGCTTGCTAGATTTTGTGATGTGCGATAACTTGCTGAATTTAACTTTATGTGATAACTTGCTGAATTTAGTGATATGCGACAACTTACTTTTTAAAAAAAATTAGATATGCTGTAACTTGCTAGGTTTTGTGATGTGCGATAACTTGCTAAATTTAATTGTATGCGATAACTTGCTGAATTTAACTATATGCGATAACATGCTGAATTTAACTATATGCGATAACATGCTGAATTTAGTGATATGCGATAACTTGCTGAATTTAGTGATATGCGGCAACTTGCTGAATTTAGTGATATGCGACAACTTACTTCAAACTTTTTTTGCAATATTCTGTAGCTTGCTAGATTTTGTGATGTGCGATAACTTGCTGAATTTAATTAGATGCGATAACTTGCTGAATTGAATTAGATGCGATAACTTGCTGAATTTAGTGATATGCGATAACTTGCTGAATTTAGTGATATGCGACAACTTACTTCAAACTTTTTTTTGCAATATTCTGTAGCTCGCTAGATTTTGTGATGTGCGATAACTTGCTGAATTTAACTTCATGCGATAACTTGCTGAATTTAACTATATGCGATAACTTGCTGAATTTAGTGATATGTGACAACTTACTTTTTAAAAAAAGTGCAATATGCTGTAGCTTGCTAGATTTTGTGATGTGCGATAATTTGCTGAATTTAAGTAGATGCGATAACTTGCTGGATTTAACTATATGCGATAACTTGCTAAATTTTGTGATATGCTTTAACTTGCAAAATTTTTCGCTATCTGGTAACTTGCTAGGTTTTTTAATGCGATAACTTGCTACATTTTGTGACATGCGATAACTTGTACATTTTTCGATATGCTGTAACTTGCTAGGCTTTGTGATGTGCGTAAACTTGCTGAATTTTTCGGTATATGGTAACTTGCTAAATTTTGCGCTGAGTGTTACCTTGCAAAATTTTGCGACATGTGATACAATAATGCTTAAATTTTGTAAATCAATTTAAATAATATTGAAATATATTTTAATACTGAAATCACTCTCTTACCAGTCTCTTTGCTATCTGCATTGACCTAAAACTTTGACTATAAATAACATTTTGAAGTAATAAAATAATACATTTATAAAAACCATTGCGATATTCGTTTTTTGCGCTCCTGCGATAACTTTAATATATTTTTGTAGCCCTATCAGTTACATATAATATGTTGGATAATTTTAGGGTGTTTCCCGGACAGGGATTAGTTTAAGCCAGGACTAGGCCTTAGTTTAATTATGAAATATAACTAGTTTTAACAAACATCCCTTACTAAATACATAACTTGTGTGCATTTTGAGGTAAAACAAAGGGCACTAATGTATTTTAAGATATGTTTGCAAATTGTTTTCAGTTTGGACAGCTCTTAGATTTATTTTAGTCTAGGACTAGTCTAATCCCTGTCTGGGAAACTGCCCCATAGAGTATAATAATCTCTATATAACTTATGTCTTTTAGGTGGCTGATGTTTAGATATATGAACATGAAATATAATAGCTAAGTGGTTTACTGTACTTGGTCCACTAGGTTTTGATTTATCCATTACATTTTCAGGTCAAGTCTACATTTTCTGTGCTGGTCTCAGCTGAGCACTTTGCAAAAATGAAATCTCTGAACAATTTATTGTGTACAGTACCATGCAAAAGTCTTAGGCCACCACCACCAGACTTGTTGTTTTAGAAGTAATGTCCATCCATATTTATTTTTCAATTTATTTTATTAAGATACAAACAGAAAATACAGGAAATACAATTTTCAGACTAAATGTCTTCTTTAGGCATCGTGGGTGTTAAGTGTGACCTCTCTTGACACTAAACACATCTTGAGCGTTTTTGAGCAGAATGAAGTAAAAAGGCTAATTTCTTTAAAATTAGAAATTAGGATTTAATTTAATTTAGGTTTAAGATATCCTGCAGTTTCCTGCTATTGCTCAAGTGGAAGGGGAGTTTACCCTAAAAACTTGACACATCAGTTTACATTTTATAGAGTTTTTATACTATTTCCTGTTTTTTCCCTCAATGTATTCTATTAAAGAGACTGAGAAACAGTTATATATGATCATTATAACATTGCACAAACAACTAATCTAATTCTGGCATGGTGCCCCTAAGACTTTACTGTACACAGTACTGTATTTCTCTGAACTGATAAAACTATTGTAGCTCTTTCACCCTGCAGTTCTTATGAAACCAGAAAGAAACACTTTTTGTATTATCTATATTGTCATTGTTGTATTATTACTGTCTGAAAACATATAAGGAAATGCATTAAAATCAGATTTTTTGCTTTTCTTTCTAGATTCACTGCAGGCACAGCTGATCACTATGGGTGTGATCCCAACACTGGTCAAACTACTAGGGGTTCATTCCCAAAACACAGCGCTCACTGAGATGTGCCTCATTGCTTTTGGGAACCTTGCAGAGCTGGGTAAGTTTCCTGTTAATAGTAATTCCATGTACATCGTTCTGCAACGTGTTTTCACTGTAATGAATATGTAATAAATCTCTGTTGACTGTTCTCGGATCAGAATCGAGTAAGGAGCAGTTTGCCTCGACGAATATCGCAGAGGAGCTTGTCCGACTGTTTCGTAAGCAGGTCGAACATGAGAAAAAGGAGATGATCTTTGAGGTGTTGGCTCCACTCGCAGAGAACGGTAAGAATCACTTTAATAAACAAAAATCATGAATAAAAACCAATCGAAGATATAAATTATTTTGTTACAGAAATAATAGATGAAAACATTTAAAGGTCCACTGTGTAGATTTTTAGTGACATCTAGCGGTGAGACTGTAAATTGCAACCAACGGCTCAGTCTACAACTCACCCCTCCCTTTCGAAATGTATAGAGAAGCTATTGTAGCCACAGGACAAACATGTCATCGTCTGAGACAACGTAGTGACAAAACACACTCTGTAGAGCAGTTTGTCCATTTAGGGCTACTGTAGAAACGTAGTGGTACAAAATGGCAACTTACATATTGCTGTGTATGTAGATAAAAACAGCTCATTCTAAGGAAATAAATATAATACATTTCATTTTGTAACGTCTTTCTGATTATGTACATTATATTTCATTTATATGGTATTTCATGTTTTGTCTTTGTATACATCACCATCACTTTATATCATTTCCGCAACAGTACCTTTTTTGTTAAGGATGTTTTTAGGTATTTCTTTAAACTTTCCTATAGGTATTTTATTGCATGTGCTCCTGTAACTCATGTAAAAGCATTGCCTTGGCAGTGCAAAAGGTCATACCCAGGTTTGATACCCAGCGAACACGCATAATGATAAAGAAAAGGTTTAGCTTAAATGCACTAAAAGCCACTTATTTTGGACATAAGCCTCTGCCAAATGCATAAATTGTAATAAAACACTAGAGCATGCTGCCATCAATGCCAATGCTATAGATTCGATTCCCATGAAATAGGGTGACCAGACGTCCCGAAAAATTCGGGACAGTCCCGAAATCTAAGCTGCTGTCCCGAATCCCGAATCCTGCTCTAATTGTCCCGAAAATCATACTGAAGCTAAATCTTAATCGCGAATCCCGCTTTAATTTCCCCGAAAATTATACTAAAGCTAAATCTTGAGTAACTGTTAGTAGTTGTCTGATAAAACATGAGCGAGGAGGTTAAGTCATCCTGCAGCCAGCCCCCGCCGGCTGCTCATTGGCTGCAGCCAGCCCCCGCCGGCTGCTCATTGGCTGCAGCCAGCCGCCGCCGGCTGCTCATTGGCTGCAGCATCTTATTTTTATACTGTAGGCTCTCATTGTGGCAGCAGTTAAAACCTCCGCGAAATATGCTGACGTTGTATTATTTCTATTAATTTATCTAATTCATCTATATGCACAAAGACAATAGGACCTTTTTGTTTTATAGAGTTGACTAAGAGAGCGAAAGTTGCAGCAGCCGCGAGGACAGTTGAAAGTGCAGGCAGTGACAGTCAGTCGCGTGAATGAGTCAGATTGGTCGAGGGCAGGCAAGGCACTTTGTTCAAAAAAATACTTCTATACGTATTATATAAATTTATACGCATATGTACTTATATTAATAAAAATATGATTAGTTCAGTAACTTCAGTTTGAAATTCATTATTTTTATTATTAAGTAAAGTAAAATAAAGAAAACTATTATTGTATGAACTATTATTGTATAAAGTATAAAATACTTCTATACGTATTATATCAATTTATTTACATGCATATGTACTTATATTAATATGATTCATTCAGTTTGAAATTCATTGTCTTTTATTATTAAATAAAATTAATAAATAAAATTATTATTGGATGAACCCCCCCCCCCCCCCCGTTACGTCTGACCCCCCCCCCCCCGTCCCGAATTTCAGCCAATCTCATCTGGTCACCCTACCATGAAATGATCAAATATTGCACTTTGCACTGATAAACAGTAAACCTAATCGTATGCTTTTGTTTAATATTATGAAAAGGATTATTACACGGCTCATTGGAATGCTTTATTCTGATTGGCCAGTCGGGATGTTTCAGGTTTATTATTCGCAGATGACCACCACTCAAAACTAATAGCGCATGGATGCTGCAACTAATTTTGATGTATTCAGTTTAATATTACACAAAATTAAATATAAATATATTTTTTATATAACATATAAGACCTTATATTTACAAATGATTAAACCAAATAGCGTGTTCTTGACATTTGTACATCTTGTCTTATCTTAAAACCGTTTTCGCGTTGGGTCCAGATCACACATTCGGGGCCTTATTCTGCTATAACAGCCGGCTGCCTATACATTATCCCTTACTTAGCATACAGGGGGTATATAAAGGGTATATAAAGATAATTTTATGGACACTGGCACGATGCCTGCTGCAGACGTGCTGACCGACTGCATAACTGTGTTCAGTAGTTTTAGTCTTATCTCCCAGCTGTAAGCATGCAGTGTTACTTTTATGGAAAGTTATGCCATTGCCACCTGTTGAGACTGGAAACAAGAGATGAGTGTTTTGGCATTCATCATGAGCCAACCAAATTTTTTTTTTTTAAATGTTTGATTTTTTTACATTTACGTGTATGCATTGGCAGACACTTTGTCCAAAAGTGACTTCCAGTGCATTCAAGCTGGGTGTTAAACACACAACCTTTGAGGAGCTAACACAATGCTCTACTATTGAGCAACACGAACATTCACTCTTTTAATTTATATTGTAAGAAAGAACATTAAAGCCAGACAAGCCATAAAGAGTGGCATCTCTAATAATGCTGAACCAGTCTGGTTTGGTTGACGGTAGTTACAATAAGCTACAATTACGCAGATGTGTGAGATTTCTCTGCTTATTTTCTGTTTGCTTAATAAGTGTGATCACTCGTCTCTTCCTCATTTGGCCCCTCCATCGTTCCTCAAAATAAAGATCTGGGGGTCTGTTAGCAGCTGCGGTCTGGACTATGATTCTGTCAGCTGCCCATTTTGTCTGTGAGCTCGTCTGAAGTTGAAATGTGTGCCTGAAAGCAGAGGCAGGACTTGAATGATCTGTACGAAGTGCCTTGAAGGGAAAGAGATGATATGTTATATAGGAGTTTTTTTTAAGTAATATTTATCTTGTTTTTAGGGTAAAAAAAAAAAAAAAATATATATATATATATATATGTGTCTTGTTTTAAACATAACCTCTCACTAAATTCTGTTAGGTTTTTTTTACAAGAAAAAGCAATTTGCTATAGTCAGGGTTCCCACGGGTCCTTGAAATCCTTGAAAGTTTTTGAATCTGGGGAAATAATTCAAGGCCCTGGGAAGTTTTTTAAAATATACATACATAGATACAGGTCGTTGAAAGTGCGTGAATCTATTCTATGCAAGAAGTTTTCTGGAAAAAAAATCCATATTATTCCCTGTGTAGTGTAGGATAATATCAAAAATGTCTAGCATTTTAAGCACACATGATAAACTGTTCACTTTAAATGCTTATATCTTCTGTATGCGAATGTTGATTCATACCAAAATGCTTTTTTGCATAGTTGTGTTTGACACATGAAAACGTCTCTGGTTATGGATGTAACTGTTGTTCCCTAAGAAGGGAACGAGACGCTGCGTCTCTCTTGCCATACTTCCTGCGTCCCTGTAACGTCGTCTTTGGCAATATTTCAGATAGCAATATACTTCCTGGCTCTCACGTCACCCTGTCTTTGTCGTTAAGCCTTACCATTGGTTGAATTTGATATACACATTCAGACACACTTACCCCTGGAAGCATCCCCAAAGTGTCACCGCAGTGTAGCAGCGCAAGTTCCCTTGAAAGGGCACTGTAATAATGTATCTTAAAAGGTAACATGATGTACCTTGCTCTCACTTGAAATGTGTCCCCACATTTAGTCCTTGAATTTGAGGGTATTGGACCTGGAAAGTCCTTGAAAAGGCCTTGAATTTTAAGTTAACTAAGGTGTGGGAACTTGTATAGTGAAAAATCAGAAATTCAAAGTACATTTATTTATTTAGCAGACATTTTAATCTTATGTATGTGACCCTGTTTGTAAAATCCAGGCTAAAGTCTCCTAAGTATTAATGAGATTTGAAGCATTAAAGTTTAATTCGACTTTAATTTCAATCTGTGACATGACCTAACTTGGCAGATGATGTCAGATATCTACTCTTTGCATACGTTTCCAAGTAAATGTGGTTATTTTTAATTCAAGAAAAAGCATTGTTTTGTATATAAGACAATATTTTGTCTTGTTCCATTGGCAGATTGACTCATTTCAAGCATGATCCTCAATGCATTTATATTATTTCATATAGGTGTTTTTGGAAGTAAATAGGTGAATGTGTTGTATGGGAATGTATAAACAAACAAAATGAAAGCGAGAGAGAGAGAGAGAGAGATAAAACGAGCTAGAAAGTAGCGTGGGAGATGGAGGGCTTAAGCCATTGAAAGCGTGCTTTTGAAGCAGCACTCGGGTTGTTAGGATTCTGTGCACAGAGCCGCCATCCCATCCTGCCAGTCTCCAAGACAACGGCCTACTTACAGCCACTACACATCACTACAGGCCAAACCGACAGTGTCACGTGTTCACTCGTATGTGTGTGAGGGATATTGACGGAAAAAGACCGAACTGTGCTGTACCTGAAAACTGCAGGGGTTTCATAACAAGCCAAATATGTAGTGAGACAGCCATATGTCTGACCTTAGACTTTCATCCGTGCTGGATTTTTCTTTCTGGGCTGTTCAATAGCTCAGATTATGTTGACGATATTCGGTTATTTTAGGATTTTTTTCCTTTTTTTTGAAAGTATGTCAAGTTTAATGTTACTTACATTTTTGTGTCTACCCCAAGGATTTTATTAACATACTGTGGTACTAATATGTACCTTTGAGGTACTAATATGCAATCTTTCGTACCAGTATTTACCTCTGAAGGTACTAATATGAAGTCTTTAGGTACAAAGGTGTACTTTTTGAAAGGGGTCTGCCCCAGTGACCGCTAGGGACCATTTTTTGTGACAGTCTAGTTCAGAGATGGGCAACTTTGATAATGATGAGGGCCAGCATTTTTCTCTTTTATACCAAGGGGGCCAGAACCACAGGCACAATTTACATCATTCTTAATTTCCTTTATTATGAAACACAATATACAATGAACCGGTCTTTAAAGATTTTAACTATAAAATTAGCAATTATGCTAATTCTAAATCATAACTTTATTTTCAGTGGACAGAGCATTTTTAGATAAAACTTCTTAACTGCATTGCTTTAACATCTGTAACAAGCAAGGCACTTTTAAATGAGTATAAAGGAGTTTCTCATCCCGCCCTCAGAGAACAAAATTATTTAAAATAAGTAATACATCAATTCAAAACAAAATGTTAATAACAATGTATTTTACCTTTCAAATCTGAGAGCAATTCTGGCCCGAGTCCAACCAGTCACTCAAACCAGTGGCATTGTTTTTAACCTGACTGGACCCAAATGTAAACTGACATGTGTGCAGTCTGCAGCACCGGTGCCCTCGTAACAAATTTGGCGAGCTGCTTCATTTGTTCATATGAAGATAACACCAAGTCTGTCTCAATGAAAATGTACCTATCGCCAGCCACACATTGTCGCAAGCGCTCTTTGCAAACAGATGAGAGGTTTGAAAAGGACATTATAGTTCAGGGCTTCTCGGGTCCGTTCGGCAAAAACACATTCATTTTAAATAACCCGACACCCGATTATTGTACCTGACCCGTGTCCGAGGCACGCGTGAAACTTTTAGAACCGAACCTGATCGCATCTCGGGTTGGACCTCGGGTTTTCAGACCCGTGAAGACCTCTTCTTTACATAAGCCCAAACATGGGACTATACCTACTGTGACGATCCACGGGACCTAGCACCCCCTCCTGGTTGGGAGGTTTTACCTCCTAATACAAAAATCATCATTTTAAAAGTATTTGATTAAAGGAACAGTATGTAGGATTGTGGCCAAAACTGGTATTGCAATCACACAGATGGTGGCCAATACACAAAATGACAACATAAACATCAGTTGAAGGCTGCAACTCCACTTTTTAAATGACAATATCCTGGCCGGACCACTGTTGTCAGTGTTATAAGTATTTTAAAAATGTAAATTATTTCTTAATGTCTAGTGACATATCAGGGCCATTTTATGATTAATTGATATACATTTCTTACAGACTGTTCCTTTAAGTATAATATGGTCCAGCGGGCCGTATTAAAATTTACCCCGGGCCGTGTGCGGCCCGCTGGCCGCCAGTTGCCCATCCCTGGTCTAGTTGATATAAGGGGGGCGGGACATTCTCATTCTAAAAAGGAACACTACATTTCAAATGCGCTTTGGAAGATGTAGGGTCGCCGTAATTTCACAAAGTAAGATGTGATCCTGGATCAACATTTCTTCTTGGTCCTGGATTAACATTTTTTTCTATGTTCTATGTTAAGTGCTATAACTGGGTCCCCGGTGCTTGTATAAATCTAGAAAATGTGAAAAAGATCATCCCAGTAACTTAGTTTTGGTGAACCATTCTCTGCAAGCATGTGAAAAAATAGATCACTGAAATTTGGCTCCCCTTGTGATGTCAGAAGGGGATAATACCACCCCTTAATCTGAACTATCCAACCACACCACTGCCATTTAGTGCAGAGATCAACTCATTTGCATTTTAAAGGACACACCCAAAAACAGCAAATTTTTGCTCACACATACAAAACGGCAATTTTAACACGCTATAAGTAATTAACTACTATGATATTTTGACCTAAAACTTCACATACGTTCTCTGGAGACATCAAAGGTTTATTTGACATCATCTTGTGAAATGTCCCCTTTAAGATACCACAACTTACCCATAACTCAAACCCTAATCATTTTTTAACCCTAAAATTAGTGTGAAATAAGAATTTTTTAAAAGCCCCTAACCCAATCCTAAACCTAAATCTAACATACACCCTAATCCTGCAATCTAATTGGTTAATGAAAATGTGGTTGATGGATGAAATGTTTCAGATTCGTTCAGTTCACTAACGGTAAAGAGAATAAGGGCCTGTTCACATTATAAAGATAACTATAGCTATAAAAAATATAGAAAAATTGTTATATATTAAAGACAAAAGCGGAGCTCACACTATAACTAGAAGAATAATGATACAACGAACGAAACTTTTGGGATCACTTTCTGAGCGATTTTTTCCCCCACTTGATAAACGATAAACCATTGACAGCCAATCAAATCTATTTGAACTTCAAATGCATGTGCACTTGAAAGGACAGTGGAAAAGCTCAATGCGAAGGTCTATAACATAAAATTACCTCAGGTATCCAGCGCTGATGCAGTAGCTGTGAAATTCACTATGTAATGCTTTTTTCCTACCACACTGACTACACCAAAAGGTTAGATATTAACTTAGATTACACAAACTAGATTCACTGTTTAGACGTACGCGAAACGCAGTGTGTTGAGGACATCTGCTGGTTACCTGCTTTGTAAATACAACAAAAAAAGCATATGAATATTCAGTGACATGTAAACAATTGCAAACGTTTTTATTCCAAGAAATATCCAATAATAGTTAATGTCATGAATGACAAGTATTTGCCCGAGTGCCTAAACTTTATTAGCATAAAGTTATCGTTATAATGTGGAGGCTAATATAGTTGTTATATTTATTGTATAATGTGAACGGCCCTTTATGATGAGTTTTTTTCTGTCTATGTTTTATTATCTGTCAGATGCGATTAAGCTTCAGCTGGTGGAGGCTGGTTTGGTGGAGTGTCTACTGGAGGTGGTCGCTCAGACTGTAAACAGTGATCGAGAGGAAGATGTGGCTCAACTCAAGACGGCCTCAGACCTCATGGTGCTTCTCTTGTTGGGAGGTACAGGATAAGCTCAGGACCGATCTTTAAATAATAAATAATCACAAATGGGTTGGAAGGGACACTTATTGTACATAACCAACACAAAATAGATGCTTAACCATCTAAAACAAGAATCAAAATTATGTCATTTCTTCTAAATGTGTATATAGTAACAATACTGCCTTTATAGGCATGCTCGTGTATCAAATGTATCTCTTGTTATGTATCTCAGAGAGGGAATGGGTGAAGTAGATTATCTGTTTGATGTACATTTTATTTCATCAATATTAAACACTATAGTTGAATATTTTATGGAATATTAATCAATTTTCCTGAAGGCTTTTCAGCAACCAGTAAGTTTTCACATCCAAGAGCAAGATATTTTTATTCATTCTGATCCAAACAGCTTTCAACAGAACATACATGAATTTGTGCATTTCATTTTCATTCATCTTTTTGAATGATCTTCTGAATTGATTCAGTTATAGTTCTGTGTCACTTTACTGTACTGTATGCTTAAAGGTGCTGTGTTTAAATTTTAGTGCAATCTAGTGGTGAGTTTGCGAATTGCAACCAACGGCTCAGTCCGCTGCCCAACCCTCGCTTTTGAAATGCATAAAGAAGCTACGATAGCCACCACCAGACAAACATTTCATCGTTGAAGACAACTTAGTAAAAAAGTTTGTCCATTAAGGGCCTCTGTAGAAACATGGAGGCACAAAATGGCGACTTCCAAGTAAGGGGACCCTTTGTGTATGTAGATAAAAACGTCTTATTCTAAGGTTATAAAAACATAACGGTTCATTTTAAAAGGTCTTTATACACCACTGATAATATAGTTGTGTATATAATTTTGCTTTTCTTTCAAGAGGTCCTTCTAAAAATTACACACTGCACCTTTAATACATCAGTTTGGAGCAGTTTAAATTCCACAATGTAATGTGTAGCTAGTTTTAGATAGGTAACTTTTTCTGTTACTGGCACATGCTAGGATGAGATGGTTATGATAGAAGATGCACTAACCACTATAGGCACCAACCCTAGCTTATACTGGTCAAGATGATGGTTACCGAAAGGGTTAATTAACTCCAGAATAAAATTTTGTCATACCCCAATGATGTTGCACACCCATAAGACTTTTGTTTATCTTTGGAAAATAAATGAAGATATTTTTATTAAATCCGAGAGCTTTCTGGGCCCCCATAGACAGCAACGCAATTCGTAACTTTCAAGGCCCAGAAAGGCAGTAAAGACATCATTAAAATAATAGTCCATTTGACTACATTTCATGAAGTGAGTATAACACGTTTTGTGCACATAAAGTCAGTCTCAAACGTGTAGTCATGAAATCAAAATGTCAGCCATAGATATATATACATAGATTCCCCATTAACTTTCAATGCCCAGAAAGGCAGTAAAGACGTCTTTAAAATCATTTAGGTGACTTCAGCGGTTCAGTCCTTATTTCATGAAATGAGGATAACACGTTTTGTGCACATAAAATTTCAAAGTAAATTTGCAGATTACTTGCATACATTTTCTTTTTTGAGGACCAAGTCAAAAATTTCTGGTTTGGTTTCATTTTGAAAGAAAATTTGGGGGATAATTGCAAAAATGTCAATGTGGTGTAAGCGGTCTGTGTCAATTGGTGTTATAGTATTTTTTTAAATTAAAATATAAATATATTCATAAAATATAATCATCTAGTTTAGTGTAATATGATTTTTTTACATAGTTTTTAGATTTTTTGTCAAAGATTATTTAAAAAAAAACAAAGCTGTTTTCAGCATATGTCAGGACAAATATTACAAAAACTCTATAACTAATACAATGATATTTTAAAATGATTTTTTTAATGATTATGCTTACGTGCCATCAAGGTGTATAAAATATTGAATATTTCTCATTCTTGGCACAATTGGCGGTTACACCCTTTGACATTTTATGTCCATTCAATTTTAACTTTCATAAAAATGGTGCATATGTAATTTTTTTATTGCATGAGATTAACATAAATACACTGCGCATTGAAATAAACCTGATGCATTCTTTTAAAACAAGTAAAAACATGCAATTTCTAATCTTGCCAAACCGTATATGTATATATACATAGATTCCCCATTAACGGTTGTTTGGCGGATGCAATTCACAACTTTCAATGCCCAGAAACGCAGTAAAGACATCATTAAAATCATCTGTGACTACAGCAGTTCAATCCAATATACACATAGATTCCCCATTAACGGGCGTTTTTGCGGATACATCTATGGAGCAGTTAAATTTGGAATCTATGTATACATAAATATCTATGCCTGGTGGATGACGCCGGTGTTTAATGTATGCATGTGCTGTTATAGACTTTATTAGCACCAAAAGTATTCTCTTCATTTAATGAAATAAAGATTGAACCGTGTAGTCACATTGATTTTTTTAACAATGTCTTTACTGCCTTTCTGGGCCTTGAAAGTTGTGAGTTGGGTTGCTGTCTGTGGGGGCTCATTAAGCTCTCGGATTTAATCAAAAAAATCTTCATTTGTGTTATGAAGATGAATGTAGATCTTAAGGGTGTGGAACATCATAAGGGGGAGTAATTGATAAAAAAATGAATTCTGGGGTGAAGAAATGCTTGAACAAGTTAACTTGGTGTGGACGTGAAAGTTTGTGGTAGTGTACTGTTTACAATCTTGTGTTCAATCGCTATAGATGAGTCCATGCAGAAGCTGTTCGAGGGAGGGAAAGGCAGCGTTTTTCAAAGGGTTCTTTCATGGGTGCCCTCCAACAACCATCAGCTTCAGTTAGCTGGCGCCCTCGCCATCGCTAACTTTGCCCGCAATGGTAAGTCCGCAGTACTTCCAGAAATGACCTGATAATGATGAATGTAGGGTTTATTACTGCCACAGATGTTTGACCCAGTCTGTGAACACCCCTCTAAAATCTTTTTTTACAAAAAAACATCCTGTATAATATAATGAACATTCTGTAAAAATGTAACCTTGATATCTTTAATATTGATTAATATTTCATATTAACATTGAGACTTTAGCCTTGGTTTCACAGACAGGGGGACATATGTTATTTTTTATTATGCTTTTGCATTACCTAGCCTATATTTTTAAAATAGATTAAAGGATTAGTCAATTTTCTTAAAAAAAAAAATCCAGATAATTTACTCACCACCATGTCATCCAAATTGTTGATGTCTTTCTTTGTTCCGTCGAGAAGAAATTATGTTTTTTGAGGAAAACATTCCAGGATTTTTCTCATTTTAATGGACCCCAACACATAACAGTTTTAATGCAGTTTAAATTGCAGTTTCAAATTACTCTAAATGATCTCAAACGAGGCATAAGGGTCTTATCTAGCGAAATGATTGTCATTTTTGACAAGAAAAAATAAAAAATATGCACTTTTAAACCATAACTTCTCTTCTCGTATATCTCTGGTCATGTAACGTGCCAGCGCGACCCCACGCAATACGCCATCACGTCAAGAGGTCACGGAGGACGTATGCGAAACTACGCCCCAGTGTTTACAAGTGTGGAGAAAGAGGACCGTTCCGACATCGCTGTATGTGGAATGATACTAATTAATGTCTTTGTGTCAGTTTATTGTTTAAAATGTTCCGCAAATGTGCGTTTCATATATGTAACATGTGACCTTTCCACGTCATTACGCAATTACGTGAGGCCCCGCTAGCGCGCCACAGGACCGGAGACAGACGAGAAGTCGTGGTCTAAAAGTGCACACCTGTCATTTTTCTTGTCAAAAATCACAATCGTTTCACTAGATAAAGCTGGGCGTACACGGTGCGAATTCGGACGGTCGGAACACGAGTGAGTTAATGCGATAATAATTCGGACGCAGTCACACACGACAAGATTTTACTGTACGACTTGACGAATTCTGACGTAAGCATTTTCGCACATGTGAGGATGAAGTAGGCTACCTTTCGTTGTGGCAGAATGTACAAAAAATAAAACAAGAAGAATACGGCAAAGATATTGGCTTAAGTGCAGAAAACAGCCTGGACATTTCTGTTCTTTTGTATTTCTGTTTATGCATTCCGAAATTGCAATATAGGTCTAGTGCTGTGGCGGTGAACGATTTTCTCTGGCAGTGATTTTTCGTGCTAGCGCATATGTGGTTTTACCGTCTTAATATATCATGATTGTAGTTCCAAGTAAATATCTATATTAGTTTTAATAATGTTACATATGTTGTTGCTTTTTTATAAATATAACTGTTTAAAAAACAAATTCAGTGGGCCTATTTATTTATTTGTAAATGCAGAATGAGGAGCAATGAGGTAAAACGCAAGGTAAGCTAAGGTTACACGTCTTTTCCTTTATAATTAAATTATTAAGACAATACATCTACAGCCAAATATTAATTTGTAAAACGAAAATCGCATGCAAGCCCCTTTGACAACAAAAATCGCACCGTGTACGCCCGCCTTAAGACCCTTATGCCTTGTTTGGGATCATTTAGAGTCCTTATAAACTCTGTTGAAACTGCAATTTTAAACTGTTACGTGTTGGGGTCCATTAAAGTCCATTAAAATGAGAAAAATCCTGGAATGTTTTCCCAAAAAAAAAAAATTCTTCTCGACTGAACAAAGACAGACATCAACATTTTGAATGACATGGTGGTGAGTAAATTATCTGGATTTTTTTTAAGAAAATTGACTAATCCCTTAACTACTGCACATGAACCCTTTTTTGCTGGCCTTAGCTGTATAGCAGTTGAATATTTATACATATTCCAAACATAGCTATAAAAGTGTGCATGCGGGATAATGTACCTTTAACATTTACCAGATGAAGACTTTCACCCAGCAGCTGAGATTCTGAGGATTTCTAATAGTTTGGATTGATACAAGCATTTTTGTATGTTTTAGCAATTGTATGTCTCAATTTGTGACCCTGTACCACAAAACCGTACGGGTAACAATACGTTTTATGTGTCAAAATTATCAATTTTAAATAATGTCACGTCCATAGCGGAGAAATATCATGTCCATAACATTGTTTTTTCATGCATATTCAAAAATGCATACAAAAATGTTCTTTAAAGAGCCGTCCCTTTCTCCATTTATTGGCTGTTATTGCTTCTGGTTTGTGCCTTTTAACCCCTTCCTGAAAAAGGCTAAAAATGGCTAAAAAGGACACAAATTGTACCTGCTGTGTTAATTGTTTATTAAAATGGTTTATATCATTCAAATCACAAGAATTTCAGCTTTCCAAAGATTTGTGACATGTTTAGCTTTTTGGGTTTTTGTATTTGATTAAGTTTTCTGTCAAATAATACAGTGTCCCTGGTGACACTTGAATTTTAAGGGGTTAGTTCACAGAATTCCTACAAAGTATGTTTTCTCCCAAAAACTTTGTGGATGTAACAAAACTTATTTCATATTTCCCTCATCTAAAAAAAACCACTGATGTCTGGACTCTATAAACAGATGGTTCAACATATTGGTAGTAAATGCAAGTTTTGACTGCAAATGTTACGTCCATAACACTGAAATTGCTCATTTGCATTTATGCATTTGGCCAATGTTTTTATCCAAAATGACTTACGATGCATTAAATCTGCACTTTTTTTATCATTATGTGTGTTACCTGGGAATTGAACCCATGACGTTTGCATTGCTAACACAATGCTCTACCAGCTACTGGAGCATAAATAGTTTGAGATTATATTAAGCATATCAGTGCTTCTGAATCAGTCCATATGTTGTGGTGGTAGCATTTGAATGCCCTTATTAATAATAAATATCCTGCTTTTTATGTTCACAGATGGGAACTGCATCCACATGGTAGATACTGGTATTGTACAGAAGCTTCTGGAACTGTTAGACAGACACGTGGATGAGGGAAACGTCACGGTCCAACACGCAGCGCTAAGCGCTTTGAGAAATCTAGCTATCCCAGGTCTGTCTGAAACATCACCTATTAAAATGATTTATCAGTGTCTGTATACTGTAAGTATCTTTAAACTGTGTTAGGACAGGCAGATCAGAATGTAATAAATCTACATCTTCTCTCCCGTCTAGTGGTCAACAAATCTAAGATGCTCTTGGCTGGTGTGTCAGATGTGGTGTTAAAATTTCTCAAGTCTGAAATGCCTCCAGTTCAGTTCAAGCTCCTGGGAACGTTACGGATGCTCATCGACACACAGGGTATTTATGAACAGTCCTCGCTTTAGAAGACAAATGGTTATTTATCCATATATGAGTAATATGTAACTCAGATAGTGGCATCCTACTGGTAATACAAGCATGACTTTGTAAAAGGCTCCAGAAGAAGCCTAAACAAAATAAAATCGCACCTTAACAGCATAAGTTCAGTTTTTACGCATACACGAGGGTCCGCGTACAGTGCACGTGGCGCAAACTTCGTCATCAGAATGGTACACGCGTGCATTGTACACACACAGCCGGAATTGCATTGCATTTTGTCACAATGCGCATTAGAGCTGCAACAACTAATCGATAAAATTATGGCATTTGTGTCAACGAATTTCATAATCGATTAGTTGGTCTGTGACGTCACATGCTCCTGCACCACCGTCGGCCAACATGCACACGCGTCAGGTGCGGTTTCTTTATACAGCGCGAGCTGCCTGCTCAAAGTCAGTCGCATTTTATTCATACAATGCAAGCTGCACGTTTATTCAGGCAATCTTCTGACCAGCCGACCAGCTTGGTTAAAAGCACGGAAGCAAAAATGCGAACGAACGCTGGTTAATAAAGGTTTAATTTCTGTTAATATAAGTGAGTTTGTATTTGTTTAATTTGTTGTTGGGTTTTCATTAAAATAGTAATGAACCACAAGCATCTGTTTTTAAAGTAAGGGGGAAATCCAGGTTTTTATTACTGTAACAACGCATGTATATCACCACTTTCATGTCATAATGGCTTATTTATTTTTTTAATAACAAATAATCTTAATATTCATCAAGGTCTAAAGCTGGAAATTAAAATTAGTTTATCAATCTGTGGCAAAATTCTCAGCACATCCCTGAAAATTTAATTCATTTTATTACACGGCTCTCTGGAATGCTTGATTCTGATTGGTCAGTTGAGACATTTGCAGGTTCGTTCTTTTCAAATAATAACCACTCCAAAGTAATAACGCATAGCCGGTACTACTTGTACGATTAAAATCGCTCCGCGCCAATAAAGATTACTGTTGGCGCCATCTTGTGACAAACATTGGACACCCACAATTAAGAATGGAAAATTTAGACATTCATTTTAACATGTACGGAAAAAAACTAAACATTTAAACAGTGGATAGAAGAACGAACAACGACAAGAAACAGAGAGCTTACTGAGACTGAACTTGACAAAATAGAGCATGACAGCTACGAAGCCAACACACAAAAAATACAGAATGGGCATTAAAACTTCTCAAAGACTGGCTAAAAGAGAAAAAAATGGAGACAGACAAGTATGAAGCAGAGGATCTTAATAAGGTATTACGATCATTTTATGCATCTGTGCAAAGTTTTGCGGAAGGATACAAATGTTAATTTAAAATAAATATGCCAATAAAATGTTTCAAATTCATATTCATGTCCAGTTTTTCTTCTTATGTGGCAAGTAGCCGTGTAATAAGTGGGATAATGTAGAGGCAGCCGGTAGTTATCGCGAAATAAGCCCCTTCAGTGTGAAGTTCACTGATCACACTGTCGGGGCTTATTTCCCGATAACTACTGGCTGCCTCTACATTATCCCTTACTTGTTAATTGATATTTTGACATTTAAAGTTGTTTTACTATTTAAAAGCTGCACAAACTTATTTTATTTAAGGCTTAAAATATCTAAATCAAGTAGTATTGTGTGGCTTTTGCACTTTTAAAAGTACACTTCTACACGTGAGTACCCTAATTTACTGCCTTATTTACCGTATTTTCTGGACTACAAGTCGCATTTTTTTTCTTATAGTCAGGTGTGACTTAAAATTTATTCTTACTGACTAGGATGAACCAAAAGAAAACATTACCATCTACAGCCACAAGAGGGCGCTATATGTTGCTCCTGTAGCCTACCCCTGAAAAAAAACTGTCTACTGAAACATTGACAATGGAGAAAGACTTTACAAACAAAATGCCCCCAAAAAGAATAATGATTTTCGAAATAAATGCAACTTGTTGTCCAGTGCGACTTATATATGTTTTTCATCTCTATGACGCATTTTTTGACTGATGCAACTTATACTCCAGAGCGAAAATACGGTAGCTATAATACGTGAAAACATCTAATTAGGTAAATATTTATATTTTATCCAATTAGTCGATTAATCGGAAAATATAATTGCCCGATTAATCTATTATGACAATAATCGTTATTCTGCGTTCAGACCAGCAGGGGTGGAGGCGTCAAGCGCGAATGATTTCAATGTTAAGTCAACGTAAAGACGCGTTGATGTGTCACGTGCGGCTTTCACACACGAATTAAGCGAGTAAACTCAAAATGTTCAAGCGACAAACTAGACGCCTCAAACGCGGCTGTTGTGAACCCACGGTTAGTTGCAGCCCTAATGCGCAGGTGACGAACATCTGTGTACACATACGAGTCAAATAAAATATGCTTTGAAAGGCTGTGCATTTGCCCGCTCACATACGTTTGTGTACAGGTAAAAAAACACTATAATTCGGGCTTAAGTATACTTCACTTTGTATGCATATGCGAGGGTCAGCGAACAGTGTGCATGACACAGATTTCATCATCAAAATAGTACTGAACGTGCACCACCAGATTTTTGTAACGGTGTTTACTTTTTCACGCAGGGCGCACATGCACGTAAAGGAGTATTTAGTATGTACAAATCAAATGAATTATACTTTGCAAGGCTGTGTGTTCACTGTTTACATAAGACAGGGACAATCCATTATTTAAAAGAGGAATTTCTCTGGACTTACAAATCCTTTTGGGATAATGTAAGTACACAACTGCAAATGGTTTTTAGATATATTATTACAAAAATCTTACATATTGTGGCTTTAAACTTTAGATAAATACAATGTAAGGGCTATCGACGGTGTCGGTAGCATGCTGTCACCAAAGAAAGAATCTGAAATATGCATGTACATTAATGCATTTACAATGGAAGCCTAGCAGAGAAGTGTACAGGAACGTGTTGAAAAGGTATACTTGATGTATACTTTATGCATTATGAAAACACGTTTTGTGATTGGTCAACACCTTAACAGCTCAAATAAGTTGTTTCAACCCCTTTTATTTAACAAAAAGTGTTTTATTAAGAGAAGCTTGTGGTTACTGGTGGATCTGTGGAGGTGTGTGAAAGCCAGTGATATCGGATATGCTTTATAGTGTTTAGTCATGTCTGTGTGTTACAGCTGACGCTGCAGAGCAGCTGGGAACAAACACAAAACTGGTGGAGCGTTTGGTGGAGTGGTGTGAAGCTAAAGATCACGCTGGTGTGATGGGAGAGTCTAACCGTCTGCTGTCTGCTCTCATACGACACAGCAAGTCAAAGGTCAGAACAAACATCTCACACACGCTCATTTATTCTCTTTACGGCTGTTGTACCGTCAGATCGTTTTAATGCTGATTTATTTATGGTGCACGTTGCTGAGACTTGCAGCATGTCCTGTTGGATGAGCCAATAACATGTCAACATCAAACATTGTATCCTAACCTGCCACGTGACTAAACAAGTGATACATTTTGTCTTATCCGTGTAAATCTGAGCAACAAACTACAAGGCCTTTTACTGGTCACATTTCTGTGAGTTGATCCGACCGCCTGTGAAATCTCATTGCATACTTTGTTTCTTCCTGTCAGACATGCAACACTTTACAGTAGTCTCTTTACGCAGCTCTTTACGCCTTCTAACATCTCGTAATCGGTCCTCGTTTATGTTCAAGACTCAATAATAATCTTTTACATTTTAATATGTCATTTTTAAAAACATTTGTGTACTGTCCATGTGTGTAATAGCAAACTCGGGTTGTCGTCTCGCATATTACTAACACAATAAAAACAATATTGCCCCATTGACTTTAGACTGGTTTTAGTTGGTCAATGGCGTAGTCTATTTTTGTTGCCTCAAAAAAGCAATGCCCCAACAATGCTATTTAAACAACATGACGTTGGACGTGAAAATGATAACTGCGCAGGGGTAAAACTAGCAAAAAACATTTGCGTTGCGCATTGCGCTGCATTGCGCCGGGTGTATGATAGGGCCCTAAGGCTTAATATAATTCAAACAGATGAGTTACAAAAAATCACCCTACTCACAGTTGTCATAAAGGGCAAAATTTGCTATATAGACTAAAACACTTTTTGTACCAGACTGTAAACTATTTTTTTCCACAAAAGGTAATTTGCTGATTTAAATCTAACAGTTTTAAAGCAAAAATGAAACATAACCTTTTAATAAAGTCTCTACTCGGTCTACATAAATTTGGATAATAAGGATTAAGGTCCAGCTGGTGAAACCGTCTCTAGATGGCATAATTATGAAATTATGAAATAATAAAGATATGTTGTGTAAAATGTATTATTGGAGCAAATTTTGACATATTCTGGAAGGTTCTGACTGCTTTTGTTTCCAAACAGGATGTGGTCCGAACAGTCATACAAGGTGGAGGTGTCAAGCACTTGGTAACCATGGCAACAAGTGAGCACATGATCATGCAGAATGAAGCGCTGGTGGCCCTGGGTCTTATTGCAGCTCTAGACCTTGGTAAAAATAAAAGATGACTTTATGTGATATAAACATGTAGAGACGCCCATGCATGCATGCATTCGGTAGGATTACATTTAAAGGAATATTCCATTTTCTTAAAAGAAAAATCCAGATAATTTCTCACCACCATGTCATCCAAAATGTTGATGTCTTTCTTTGTTCAGTCGAGAAGAAATTATGTTTTTTGAGGAAAACATTGCAGTATTTTTCTCATTTTAAAGGACTTTAATGGAGCCCAACATTTAATACTTAACACTTAACAGTTTTTTTCAACGGAGTCTCAAAGGACTCCAAACGATCCCAAACGAGGCACAAGGGTCCCATCCAGCGAAACAACTGTCATTTTTGACAAGAAAAATAAAAAATATCTACTTTTAAACCACAACTTCTCGTTTAGATCCGGTCGTAATGCGCCAGCGTGACCCCACGCAATACGTCATGACGTCAAGAGGTCACAGAGGACGAACGCGAAACTCCACCCCAGTGTTTACAAGTGTGTTGAAAGAGGACCGTTCCGACGTTGTTGTATGTCAAATGATACAAATTAATGTCTTTGTGTCAGTTTATTGTTTACAATGGTCTGCAAATGTGCGTTTTATATATGTAACACGTGACCTCCCTACGTCACTACGCATTTACGTTAGGTCGCGCTGGACCGGACCTAGACGAAAAGTTTTTGTTTAAAAGAGCACATTTTTTATTTTTCTTGTCAAAAATGACAATCGTTTCGCTAGATAAGACCATTATGCCTCGTTTGGGATCGTTTATAGTCCTTTGAGGCTCCGTTGAAAAAAACTGTTAAGTGTTGAGTTAAGTATTGAATGTTTGGCTCTGTTGGGGTCCGTTATAGTTGGAAGGGTCCTGCAATGTTTTCCTCAAAAACATGGTTTCTTCTCGACTGAACAAAGAAACATCTTGGATGACATGGTGGTAAGTAAATTATCTGGATTTTTCTTTTAAGAAAATGGAATATTCCTTTAAGTGAATTAGGATGCTTTGCCATTAATATAAATGGCAACTATTTACCTGAATTTATCCAGTTTGGTGTGATAGTTTGGTGAGGTTAATAGTCTTAAATACTTAATACTACTCATTTTATACTTTATTATTCTATTAAAATTTTTAAAAAGACATCAAAATAATATAACTTTCACAAATGGAGGTATGGGACTATAAGATATGGGCTAAAATACATATGTTCACATGCAAGGCATTACATTTGAGGTGGATCCTGGCATGTTTTGTAAACTGTATTAAAGGGGTTCACAGGTATGCTGGGCACTCGGATGTTTTTTCTTTACTGTCCACACAACAACTTTATATTAAAATTGTTGATATGTTAGATAGAAACAGTTTACATTCGTCTTTAAAATCTTTAGTGAGAACATAATTCCAGTAAGGTGTGTCCAAACGTCTGTTTGGTTCTGTATATTAGGGTAATTGAAAACATCGCCAGTCATTACTCTAACATTTTAATTTCAGATTGTGCAGAAAAGGACTTTGTTGGCTCCAGTCTGGTGCAGGTACTACACAAACTGCTGACGGATGATCGCAGTGCACCCGAGATCAAATACAACTCTATGATTTTAATCTGCTCTGTCATGGGATCAGGTGAGTTTGATGTAAACCAGAATGCATTTTAAACTTAAGATTCAATAAAGCCTGTAAAATCTGTAACTTTTAAATAGTCCTTTGTCATTGATAACTCTAAAAAGCAGATCTTACTCTACTGTAGTCTATGCACAGTTTAAAGGGACAATATGTAAGATTTTTGCATTCAAATATCCAAGCACAGTGATACATATTTTGTTCAAAGTCTTGTAAGAGTGATTCAAAAGAGGTTCTGTTGACTTGCTTTTGCGATACTTTATTGTCATATGAGGATTGGATTGATTTTTGCAGCAATGTATGCAGCATGCAACTCCAATAGCTTAAAGGAAAACACCACCGTTTGTCAATATTTTATTTTGTTTTTACCTCAACTTAGATGATTGAATACATACCTATCTTTTTTTCAATTAATGCACTTAATCTTTGTACAGTACAGCGCGTCATGAATGTGTTAGCATTTAGCATAGCCACATTCATTCTTTAGGATCCAAACAGGGATGAATTTAGAAGCCACGTTATCTATAAAGTATGAACATGATTTGTGAGTCACGTTGGATTGATTCCGACAGTGAAGTTAAAGACTACAACTTTCCGCTTCTTCACAGCATCATCAAGCTGCGTCATTAAAGGGATAGTTCACCCAAAGGTGAAAATAATGTCATTAATGACCCTCATGTTGTTCCAGACTCGTGGGACCTCCGTTCATCTTCGGAGCACAGTTTGAGATGTTTTGTGTTTATTTCGAGAGCTTGTTGACCCTTCATTGAAAATCTGCGTACGGTACACTGTCCATGTCCAGAGGGGTATTAAGAACATCATCGAGGTGGTCCATGTGACATCGGTGGGTCGGTTGGAATGTGTTGAAGCGTCGAAAATGCCTTTTGGTCCAAAAATAATAAAACTTATGACTTTATTCAGCATTGTCTTCTCTTCCGCGTCTGTTGTGAAGCGCATGCGCAAGACTAGAGTCATCTGACTGGGGTGGCGCGGATGACGTGTTATCTGGTGCGCCCCAGCTGGGTTTTTTTTGTGCGCCCGGGCTTCATTTACAGTCTGAGGGAGACGCAGGCTGTAAGTTTGAAAAAAACCTTCCAAAACATGACTGAGGATAACACGTCAACTGCGTCACTGCAGTCATGTGACTTTAGTCTCGCGCATGCTGAATAAAGCTGTAATTTTTGGACCAGAATGTGTTTTCGATGCTTCGGCACATTCTGGCTGGCCCACTGATGTCACGTGAACTACTTTGATGATGTTTTTTTTGCCTTTCTGGACATGGACAGTGTGCCGTGCGTGGATTTTCAATGAAGGGTCAACAAGCTCTCGGACTAAATATAAAACATCTTAAACTGTGTTCTGAAGATGAATGGAGGTCTTATGTGTTTGGAACGACATGAGGGTGAGTCATTAATGACATTATTTACATTTTTGGGTGAACTATCCATTTAAGTACGACCTAAAGCAGCGAAAATTACATTTTGTGCCTTTATATCCAAATAAAGCTTCAATCAACCAACATTTAAATAGTCTTTGTTATATAAATTCCAGTAAGTCTGAAAAGCCACTAATGAGTTTATGGGACAGTAGAATATGCATTTAAGCCATTCCATCTATTGTAATAATTCAAATTTTGCCCTAAGTGTCCAAATATGTTCTGGTACCATTGTGGGTCTCACAACACAGTTGAAATGTATTAAATCCGGACTGCTTTCATCTCAGAACCTCTCCATAAAGAAGTGCAGAGCTTGGCCTTCATCGATGTGGTCTCCAGTCTACGCTCGCATGAGAACAAGACGGTGGCCCACCAGGCGTCACTCACAGAACAGCGACTAACAGCACAGAGCTAAAAGACACTTACACTCCAGCCTGCCTGCCTCCTATCTGCACAAACACACACACAATCTCTCACCGTATCTTTCATTGTCATGTGCCAAGCTGTTGTCCAATCTGCATTCCCGGATACAGGCCCTCATCTCTACCCTGCTCCGAATGAGATGCATTACCCAGAGGTGGCCATACTTTGTAGACAGCCTTCTGCAATAGATTCATACATCAAGTTTTGAGAAGACCATAGCTGTGAATTAAAAAAATAAACCACATGGGGCTTCAAAATAGAAAAAAATGAATTTTGGCTGTGGGAATAGGGCAGCGGGGCTTTCATGACTTGTAAGATTTTACATACCAACCAAGTTGTGCATGTTTTTTTATGGTCCAGTTGATGTATCAGTGTACAGACATTCAAGCCACACCCATAACCTCACACTGACTCCGCCCCTTCCCCGCTTTAACGTTACCTTATACATTTAAATGTAGAAATCAAAATGTGTTTGAGCCGTATAGGGGACAGCATGGACCTTACATATTTACCTCCTGGTCCTCATGCCATACATGATCAATGGAGTCATTATACTGGAAAGAGCTAATTTCATATCATTAGTCTGTTGTATTTATAAAATAGATTACTGTACTATCATAAAAACGTCTTGGTACCAAGGAGCTTAGAAATGAGATTTCATTTAAAGGGACGGTATACCGCAAAATGAAAACTTTGTCATTTTTAATCACCCTCATGTGTTTAAATCCCCAATGTCTTTCTCTATGTAATGCACACGGTTACTATGGGAGTGGATGGTGACCGAGGCAGTCGACTCGTGCAGTATATTTTGTTTAACAATTTCGGGTCTTTTTGAAGCTTGAAGAGGTGGTCATCATCCACTCCCATTGTAACCAGAAACCCCAACAACACTTTTTAAAATTAAATGCTTTTTTTTAAGACGTTGGGGGTAAAACTACATGATGATGGTGAGTAAATAATGACAGTTTTTCATTTTTGGGTGAACTGTCCCTTTAAAGGGACATTCCACTTTTTTTGAAAATATGCTCATTTTCCAGCTCCCCTGGAGTTGAACATTTGATTCTTGCCGTTTTGGAGTCCATTCGGCTGATCTCCGGGTCTGGCGCTGGCACTTTTGGCATGGCTTGGCATAATCCATTGAGTCTGATTGGACCATTGGCATCGCGCAAAAAATAGCCAAAGAGTTTCGATATTTTTCCTATTTAAATCTTGACTCTTCTGTAGTTACATCGTGTACTAAGACTGACAGAAAATTAAAAGTTGTGATTTTTTTAGGCAGATATGGCTAGGAACTATACTCTCATTCTGGTGTAATAATCAAGGACTTTGCTGATGTAACATGGCTGCAGCAGGCGTAGTGATATTACGCACTGCCCGAAAGTAATCCCCTGCCATTGAAAGTAACCAAGTCAAGTTTTAAATAGGAAAAATATCGAAGCTCTTTGGTTGTTGTTGGCGCGATGCTAATGGTCTAGTGAAGTTCAGTGGATTGTGCTGGGCTGTGCTGGAAGTGCTGGCGCCAGACGCGGAGATCGGCTGAATGGATTCCAAAACGGTGGGAATCGGGTGTTTGGCTCTGGGGGAGCTGGAAAATGAGCAATTTTCATAAAAAGTGGAATGTCCCTTTAAGGGCAGTGTATATTATGACGGTTCATCTCCTACGTAAATAAAGAAATGACAATATTTTATGAGTAACCTAAAACACATTCCTCATTTGGAAGTGACTACAATAGCATGACTGCTAATATGCCATCAGCCAGGGTCTTCATTGGGGAGCAGTGTTGTATAAGAGGGAGTCGTCTCTGGTATCATTGTCTTATTGGGCCTGGCCAAAAGAGGGTGACTTTGCTTGGGCCGTGTGAACTTAATATTGGCCCTTTATTAAGGTAGACCCTGATTATTTGGGAAAGAGAAGCGTGGTACTGATTTGAAAGGGCTGGCACAGGATTTTGTGTTGGACATGGTGGGCAATCGACTTCAGATGCCAGCAGCTACGCTACGCAAAGTATCTGGACAACATTAGAATAAGAAAACACTCTTTGTGAATGTTTGACGCTGTGGTACAGCTTTCCTTGTTTTGCATGTCGATCTGCGTTCTCACGTCGTCCGGTATCTTAGAAACATGCATCTATTTGCATGTCCGATACTGTGAATCACTGTTATGTGCTCATTTTATGTCTGGTAAATAAGTTCTTATTACATTTGTACCCTTGAGGAACCACACGGGAATTCCTTATATCTACAGTAACAACCTTACAAATATTAACTAAAATTATTGTTGTAAATGTCATGAATTGTACATTTGAAAGATTTAAACTTATTAAAGCAATTGCTGGTGACGATTCTTTCTTTGCCGTGATTTTAACTTGCCATTTTTTGTCTGCTATACACCATATAAGACAATGTTTATGTATGTTGAAAGTAATTTATTATTTATAGTTTATAACATGACACCCAGAATAATGGATAATAGTGTGTAGATTTACAAAAGATGTAAATGAATTTGACTTTTTAAATTGAATGCTATAAACATTCAGGGCGATTTAGGGTGTCTTATTTTAGCATCACCAGGTGAATGAATAAAATAACTTGACAAAATATTAATTTCATTTGACTAAAGTTGATAAGAGGCAGATTGATGAATTGTGAGTAAGATACTATCTGTCAATGTCAGGGAGGATGATGTAGTTTAAATTGGGTCTGATAAAAGCAGTTACTACTTTTTTTGACATCTTAACTTATTGTAAAGCCCCAAAATTATTGCCTCTGATTAGCAGCTTTGCTTTGTGTACTATTTAGTTTGAGTATCAAATTGTCCTTAAAATGTGAATAGCTTAAATATAAATAAATAGCAAGGCTTTACTGTAAGGCTGGGCGTTCATACTGTAGTTAAATTTTTACTGTCAGCTTAATGTTGATTCAATGTTGATCTGTTGGGTGAATTCACAGTGGTTGTATGAACTGATTATTTTGAAAAATCACTATTACACTGTAAAAAAAAAGAGTTGCTATAAATTATAAAAATTGAAGTTGAAATAACGTACACTAATTCAATTTAAGTTATAGAATTGATAGCAACTCCTTACTAGTCAAGAAAGTTGAAATTAACGGTAAATCCAAGTTGATTAAACTCCTAAAGTAAAACTACTTTCATTTTTTAGGTGTTACCAACTGAAGTTTTTTAAGAATTTTTTTTAAAATTTATCCTACTTTTAAATTTTTACAGTGTATTTATGTATACATACATACACTGTAAAAAATATTTAAAATACTGCTGCCTTAAATTTTTTTGTTGAATCAACTCGGATTTACAAGTCATTTTAACTTACTACTATTTATCTTGACTAGAGAGGAGTTGTTATAACTACAGAGGAGTTGTTGTAACTTATAAAATATAGTTTAAAAAAGTCAACTACAATTTATAAGTTGTAACAAGTCATCCAAATAATAGTAAGTTGACATGACTTGTAAATCCGAGTTGATTCAACAAAAAAAGCTAAGGCAGCAAAGTATTTTTTTTACAGTGTAAACATTAGAGTTCCCACACCTTAGTTAACTTCAAATTCAAGGACCTTTCAATGACTTTCCAGGTCCAATGCCCTCAAATTCAAGGACTAAATGTGGGGACACATTTCAAGTGAGAGCAAGGTTACAGTGTTATGTTTTAAGATACATTGTTACAGTTCCTTTTCGTGGGAACTCGCGCTGCGTCACTGCGGTGACACTTTGGAGACGCCTCCAGGGGTAAGTGTGTCTGAATGTGTATATCAAATTCAACCAATGGTGAGGCTTAACGACAAAGACAGGGTGACGTGAGAGCCAGGAAGTATATCACTATCTGAAATAACGGCGTTATAAGGACGCAGGAAGTATGGCAAGGGAGACGCAGCGTCTCGTTCCCTTCCCAGGAAACAACAGTTACATATGTAACCTGAGACGTTTTCATGTGTCAAACACAACTATGCAAAAAAGCATTTTGGTATGAGTCAACATTTGCATACAGAAGATAGAAGCATTTAAAGTAAACAGTTTAGCACGTGTGCTTAAAAAGTCTAGAATTTGTATGATATTATCCTAAACTACACAGGAAATAATATGGATTTTTTCCCAGAAAACTATGCATGTATATTTTCAAAAACTTCCCAGGGCCTTGAATTTTTTCCACCACATTCACAAACTTTCAAGGATTTCAAGGACCCTTGGGAACCCTGGTTAAACATATATAAAAACAGCAGATTTTTTCCTCCCACTTCAATGTTGAGAAATTATTTATTGGGCATATGTCCGTATTGCTGGACCATCTAGTAAATGCATTAGATGCATATATGCATATAGAGTCAAGACAGCACTGTAAAAAAATTTTTTTTTTTGGTTGAATCAACTCAGATTAACAAGTCATTTTAACTTACTATTATTTATCTTGACTAGAGAGCAGTTGTAATAACTACAGAGGAGTTGTTTTAACTTATAAAATTAAGTTGACTTTTTTCATAGTAAGTTAACATGACTTGTAAATCTGAGTTGATTATTATAAAAAAATTAAGTCAGCAAAGTTTTTTTACAGTGAGGGAAATAGTGTTTATATCCAATGAAAGAGAGGTTCAGACTTATAAAACATGTTATTTGATCTTAAGATCAAACATTTACTCCTCATATATTGTAAGCATTAGTGTAGATCTTAAGTTTCAAAAAATGTGTAAATGCATTGTAATCATACATCAGAAAGATTTTTGCAGAAAATAAAGAGACATACAGTAAATCGTTTGTTAAAAGCTGTTTAGTGTAAAATAACATAAAACATAAGTGCCATGTAAGTCATTATAGTGTTGTAACATCCATCCATGTGGCTTTGTAAAAGTGCTAAAACCTACAGATGAAACTAACAACCTAAATGTTGAGTAAATATAGTGATTAGTTCTTTACATACAAATGCTGTTATGGTATGCATTTCCCATTATGATAAACTAAATATTTTATAAGAAAATTTTTGAGGGTCTCTTGTCTAATGTAATAGTGCAAACATCATTTAAAAAATATCAACTTACGGTTAAATTTCTTTAAATTCATTTTCTTACACCAGTGCATTAGATTTTACTCTTCGCTGTTAATGTAATAACTGCATGTTGAAACCAGAGATTTACAAATAAAAAAGGAGACATTTTACAAATAAGACTAAAAAAACAAAAAGACACTTTCTCACAGACCCTCAAATACACGCACGCACACACGTTTTCTTACATTTATACATATTTTTTGACACAAAACATAGCTGTATTTACAGACGGTGCAAGTTAAATCGGTGTTTACTGAAGACACATTGCTCTTGGCCAATCCTCAGCTGCTACGTTAACATGCTGGCATACTGTAGATCTGCTTACATAGAAAACATAACAATCAGTAACAGCAGTATAGGGATAT
Source organism: Misgurnus anguillicaudatus (assembly GCF_027580225.2). Taxonomy (NCBI): domain Eukaryota; kingdom Metazoa; phylum Chordata; class Actinopteri; order Cypriniformes; family Cobitidae; genus Misgurnus; species Misgurnus anguillicaudatus. Next base: position 52,402,423 of record NC_073357.2, on the reverse strand, counting down.
ACATAAGTTATGCCCTTTTATCATATGAAACTGAGAAATAGATTTTTATAGTGTCTTTATGATTTTACCTGAATGACCAGCTGCCACTTCAATTGAACAAACTGCATTAAAGAGAAGATATGACAAATATAAATGAGGTCATGAAACAAAAAAGCTACACTTTAAAATAAGGTTGTATTTGTTAAACGGACACTCCACTTTAAAAAAAAAATATGCTAATTTTCCAGCTCCCCTACAGTTATAGGTGCCATTTGTAATAATTGAGGTAAAGATTTTAAAAAATGAGCTACACGCATCAAAAGAATGAGAAGAAATAAGGGCAAAGATGCCATTAAAAAAATGACAAGGTATAGTGCTGCAGAGATATCAATCTGAATTAGCATGCTAAATTACTAGCTACAGCACGACAGGTGTCGTAATACCAGTTTCGACCATGGGAGGCGGTATGCGAGCCACGTACATAACCGCCAGCCAAACTGCAGTACACGAATAAGTCGCATGTGTGGGAGTACAGCCCTCTAGTACCGCTGCGTCCGAAAACTAAGGCAGCTGACTTGTTGACATGAAGGCAGCTCAGAGAAATGCAATTCAGACAGCCATGGATTCGGACATGCCTTGATGCCTTCCTGCCTTGCAATAGGGTTTTCGGACGTATTTCAGTTCAGGGAAGAGAGCTGAAGAATGGCTAAAGCAAGAGACATTTACCACTACCACAACCATTTGCTGCAGGGAAAACGCGCTCGGAATCACAAATAAAATATGATAAATAAAGGAACCGAACCAGAGTAAATACTGGCACTGCTTTTCATCGCTGGAGACAACTAATGGACATGAAAGAAATGAGGTTCAACTCCGAAATGACAACATTTCTTTTCGATTGGTAAGTAAGATGCTGTTAGTATTTCGCTAGAAGTTCACTTATAAGGCCTTGGGATAACCTTTGCTCAGCTTGTACATGAACTACGGCTTTGTGCATTAAATGTGGCTCCATCTGAAAGCAGCTGATGGCGATTCACTTTTAATCAAGAAACCGGCTTCACTCACAAGAAGCGCAATGACTATCGCATGCAAATTATCGCGCATCCTTAGCTGTTAGCGTTTAATAGTTAGCTCTACCCACGGATCCGATCCGGTTTTCACCCATTATCTACCAAGCTGATGCTAAAATGTAACATTAGATAAGAAGCTTGAAATGTCTTCGATGATAATGAACACCAAATGGACGCACGAAACGTAGTGGAAAACATTGCAATTTTAATGAGACCGAATGTTTTTTTTTGTGACTAATGATAACTTACTTAGTTGCTTATGTAAATCAAACGTGATATATGCTGCTAAATTAGCAGCTGCTAAATTAAAATAGACCAACTCCCTTTCTGGAGGTATACTGCCCCCATTTGTTTGGAGTGTAGAGTATGAATTGATTTTTTTTGGCGGACATTTTAAATGGTCCCTTTAAACATTTGATTTTTACAGTTTTGGAATCCATTCAGCTGATCTCCGGGTCTGGCGCTAGCACTTTTAGCATAGCTTAGCATAATCTATTGAATATGACTAGACCATTAGCATCGTGTAAAAAATAACCAGAGTTTTGATATTTTTACTATTTAAAACTTGACTCTTCTTTAGTTAAAACTAGGGCAGCACGATTAATTGAAAAATAATCGAAACTGAAATTCAGAAACGTTAACCGACCATATTTTATCAAGTCGGTTATTTTCGGTTTTTAATCCTGTTAATACTTTCTCTTTAAAACATTCTACCGCGTGTGAGGTTACGTGGCTCCGCCCCGTCCAGTCAGTAGCATTAGAGACACATGAGCTGTGTCCCAATTCAAGGGCTGCAACCTTATGAGCATTCAACCTTAAAAGGTGAGCACTTGGTCTTTCAAGGTGGAAGCCTCAGAAGTTCGCGAAGAGAACTGAAATGAGACGGTCTAACCTTCGGAGGACCCATAATTAGCGTCACCTGCTGCACGCGCCCACCTGCACGTTTCGGACTTATTAAACAAAATATGACATCAGAAAAATTATTAATTTATTTTAGAAATATGACACGTTGATGTATATTAAACTATTCAACAGTATACCAAATTAATCAACCTTATAAATATACGCAACATAAAAAGAATATTATTAACAAAAACATAACTTATAATACTAAAACAGTGACAAGAAAAAAATGTTTTCTGATAAATACACTTTTATTTAATAAAGGTTTTAATTGTTTATTTTAGAATATCCACCCATTATATGCAGCCGTTGCAGACGCGCAATGACCCTTGGGATATCCTCAGCTGTTAAGGATCCATTCGTTCTATCCTTAACAGCGCGGAGAAATGAGGACGCATTTTGAGGCTTCATTCTAAGCATCCTTTGAAATGGGACGGCCTTACTGGCCTTAAGTCGCCCTGCTGTGACGCAATCGGTCTTAAAATACGTCCTTAGAAGGTCGCAGCTCCTGAATTGGGACACAGCTTTGGAGGAGAACTCAAACAGTGTGTTAACTGAGCAGGTCATCTAGTGCCAAACAAAAAACGAAGTAGTTGCACATGTGCGGGCCCCGTGATAAAACTACGGAATGCGCGATCGGATTTTTACCACAAATTTGCATGACACATAAAAGTTTTATGTCACCTTGTGCTCAGTTGAATCTACCGATGAGTCTACGCAGCCCAGGTAAAGTCAACACATACCTCAGAACCGCGAGAAGACGCGGGCAAGCAGGTTTAATTACACATGGCAGAGATAAGAGAGAGAGAGAGAGAGAGAGAGAGAGAGAGAGAGAGAGAGAGAGAACGGGAGAATTTCTTATCTACATTAACACCAGAAACATTATAGATGAGAGTAAAGGTCTTAGACAGCAGTGCCCAGTTAAGGAAAACTGAATAGAAGACAAGAAACGTGTAAAGGATACAATGAATGTGTATTACCATGCCACTCATCTCATTATCTGGATATAACTTATTGTATATGTATGTATCTTATGGCAAGAATTAGTCATGTGGGTTGTTGTTTAATTCTTTGGTTCATAAGTTCCTATTCTGAAAGTTTCATCAATTGTGCATAATAACATGTGCAGCAACTGCATATGGTCAAGTCTAGTATTTTTCAGTAATGCAGTTATTTTGTGGGGAAATGTGAATTGCATTGCAGGCTGGTTTAAGGTGTGCCCTAAATTTTCTGCTTGTGCTCCTAAAATTTTCAGTCAGGGGCTACAGTGCTCCTAACAAAAAAGTTAGTCTGAAGCCCTGAATTACTAGACTTAAAAAAATTCAGTTATTTATTTTCTACTTTTTTTTAGGAAACTTGCAGTATACAGTAAACTAAAATTTGACTTCATTTCAAGCTATTTGTGCTTTGATTTCAGTTGAAGTCAAAATGTCCAATAAATAACCTTAACACCTAATACTTTCCTCTTCACTTAATTCTTTTAAAATCACAAAGATAACAACAAATGCCCTTTCAATAGACAAATATATCCCACCTTTATATACAAACCTTGCCAGAGAACTATGAGGCAAAAAATAATAATCGCTCATTCATCGTAACCGATGTTAAATTAACCGAGGTTATGATTTTAGGTCAAATCGTTCAGCCCTAGTTACAACAGGTACTAAGACCGACAGAAAATTAAAGTTGCGATTTTCTAAGCAGATATGGCTAGGAACTATACTCTCATTCTGGCATAATAATCAAGGACTTTGCTGCCGTAACATGGCTGCCGGAGGCGCAATGATATTACGTAGTGCCAGAAAACAGTCCCCTGCTATTGAAAGATACTAAGGGGACTGTTTTCGGCTGCTGCGTAATATGATTTTTTTCAATATCATTTTAAATATGAAAAAAATCGAAACTCTTTGGTTATTATTGAGCGCGATGCCAATGGTCCAATAGGATTTTATGGATTGTGCTAAGCTATGCTAAAAGTGGTTGCGCCAGACGCGGAGATCAGCTGAACGGATTACAAAACGGCAAAAATAAAATATTTAACTCTAGAGGAGCCGGAAAACCAGCCCATTTAAAACAAAAAAGTGGAGTGTCCCTTTAACATTAGTAAATGCATAGTTTTAATATAGCTAATGGTTAATATATTTATATAGTCTTTCAGCATTTATTAATCTTTGTTAATGTTAGTTAAAACCAACACAGTTAATGATACTACAGTTCATTGCACATTAACTTTTTATTTGTGCTTTTGATTTTAAAAATGTATTAGGAAATGGGTCAGTGACAAAAACAGTTTGGCAAGATGAGAAATTCAAAAATCGTTTAAAAAAAACTTGTTTTAAGGCATGCATCAGGTTTATTTCAATGCACATAGTGTATTTATGTTGATTTTATGCCATAAAAAAATTACATTTGCACTATTTTTATGAAAGTTAAGGCTGAATGGACCTGAAAATGTCAAATGCTGTAACCACCAATTGAGTCAAAGAATGAGAAATATTAAATATTTTATCCACCTTGATGGCATAAGCGTAATCACAAAAATATATATATTTTATTAGTTATTTATAAATGTATATTTTAATGTGTTTTTGTAATATTTGTCCTGACATATGCTGAAAACAGCTCCGTTTTCTAAATAATATTTGACAAATTATGTAAAAATGTATGTAAAAAATCATATTACACTAAACTAGATGATTATATTTTATTCCACATTTTTTTTTATGAAAAATACTAGTTACACCAATTGACACATGCAGGCTGATTACACCACAGTGACATTTTTGCAGTTTTCCCCCAAATATTCTTTCAAAATGAAATAAAACCAGAAATTTTAGACTTGGTCCTCAAAAAAGAGAATGTATACAAGTAATTATGTTGGCTTGACAAAGCCAACATACTGTTCTTCGATCTAAGCTTATTAGTGGTGCTTGCATTTATGCAAAGCATCACTATTACTATTCCTCAGGGATATTATTATTATGTTGGCTTTGAAAAAGCCAATATATTGTTATTGCTATTAAACTTATTATGTTGGCTTGAGAAAGCCAACATACTGTTGTTGCACTTAAACTTATTTTTATTTTTATTCTTCTTTTTCTTCTGACCTAAAAATTTCTAACTCTAACTCCTCCTAGAGCTTTCAAGCTACAGCCACCAAACTTTGCACAGACCTTCAGTCTGATCTGACTTGAGTTGCTATATCTTTTCTAAGGGATCAGACTTACGGTTCTCCTAAACCGTCCGATCAAACATCCCAAAAAAGTCCCATAGACTTACATTCATAGAATGTTTAGGCTGAGTGTTTATTTTCAAATCCTAACTGTCAACTCTCATTCATACAAATACATTACATCATCTCTCAACCTCTCTCAGTCTATCTCTGTCTCACAAAACTCGCTCAATAGCACAGACAAACTCAACTACACACATACACACACACAACCACACAGACACACAACGACATACAACTACACACAGACACACAACTACACACAGACACACAATTACACACACAAACACAAATTTATATATAACATACTGTCACAGAAACACAGAGACACACACACACACACACACACACAAACACACAACAACAAACACCAACACACAGACACACAATTACACACACAAACACAAAATTATATATAACATACGTCCACAAAAACACAGACATGCACACACGCACACACACACACACACACACACACACACACACACACACACACACACACACACAGACAAACAGACACACAACCACAAACAACTACACACACACACACAGACACACAACCACAAAATTGCACACACAAACACACACATAAATGTCTCAACTGCCCTAAATGCCCCATCTGCCCCAAATTTCTCAAATAACCCAACCGCCCCATTTTGCCCCATTTGCCCCAACTGGCCAATTCTGCTCCAAATGCCTCATCTGCCCTAAATTCCCCATCTGCCCCAAATGCCCCGTCTGCCCCAACTACCCAATTCTGCCCCAAATGCCCCAACTACCCTAAATGCCACATCTGCCCCAAACACCCAATTCTGCCCCAACTGCCCTAAATGCCCCATCTGCCCCAAATGCCCCAACTACCCAATTCTGCCTCAACTGCCCCAACTGCCCTAAATGCCCCATCTGCCCTAAATGCCCCATCTGCCCCATTCTGCCCTAAATGCCCCAACTGCCCTAAATGCCTCAAATGCCCCAACTGCCTCATCTGCCCCATTTTGCCCCAAATGCCCTAAATGCCCCAACTGCCCAAAATGCCCCATCTGCCCTAAATGCCCCATCTGCCCTATTCTGCCCTAAATGCCTCAAATTCCACAACTGCCCCATTCTGCCCAAAATGCCCCATCTGCCCTAAATGCCCCATCTGCCCTAAATGCCCCATTCCGCCCAAACTGCCCGAAATGCCCCAACTGCCTCATCTGCCCCATTCTGCCCCAACTGCTCTAAATGCCCCAACTACTCTAAATGCCCCATCTGCCCCAAGTGCCCCGTCTGCCCCAATTAGCCAATTCTGCCCCAAATGCCCCAACTACCCTAAATGCCCCATCTGCCACAAATACCCCATCTGCCCCATTCTGCCCCAACTGCCCAATTCTGCCCCAACTAACCCATCTGCCCCAACTGCAGCTCCATCTATTACTCTCAGACTAGGCTTTCTCAAGCCAACATAAAGTTTGTTCACAAACTTTAACCTCATCTAGTTATTATGTTGGCTTTGACAAAGCCAACATACTGATATTGTATTTAAACTTATTATTATTATTCTTCTTCTGAGACTAAAATTTCTGCGGCTAACTCGTCCGACAGCTTTCAAGCTACATCCACGAAATTTTCCACGGACATTCTAACTGGTCTGAAGAAGTGTGCTATATCTTTTTGACGGGATCCGACTTACAGAATTCCTAAAACGGGACATAAAACTTCCGAAAAGTCCCATTTACTTAACATTGCGACAAACTTTGACGGGTCATAGCTGCGAGCGAGAAATTTGTAGAAACTTGTGGGTTACCACATTTGAAGAGGCTGGCAGGCACTGTGAGAACATACCTCACAATGGGGTGTAAGTTGTACCCCTGGGGTGTAAGAGGCCCCCAAAATTCCCCATTGACTTATAATGGGGCAGGAAACATGCCCATATAAGGGAATAAAAACGTTCCAGATGGAATATATTCGCTTTACAGTGTCATAGAGACATGGGGGTGGGCTCATTTTACTCAGGCATCCAATCAGTCTCTCAGGATCGTCCCATAGCTATTAAGCCACGCCCATAGCAACCATTTTTGGGCACCCTAGCAACATCTTCCATAGACTGCCATTATAAAATACCCAGATGAATATCTTTGCAGCACAGTGTCACAGAGACATGGGGGTAGGCTCATTTTACTAAGGCATCCAATCAGTCTCTAAGGATTCTTATTGAGGTATTAAGCCACGCCCCTAGTAACCAAATATGAGCACCCTAGCAACATTATAAACAAAGCCTTATATCTCTGGATCCGAACATCATAGAGACAGTGGGGTTGGGTCTTTTGGTCATGTTAGCCTTATGCTACCTTCATGCTAAGTCATACTAGCTTCATGCTAGTTTCATGCTAGCTTTATGCTAATTTCATAATATATCTTGCTAACTTCATGCTAAATCATGTTAACATCATGCTAGCTTCATGCTAATTCATGTTAACATCATGCTAGCTTCATGTTAATTCATGTTAGCATTATGCTAACTTCATGCTAATTCATTTTAGCATCATGATAGCTTCATGCTTATTCATATTAGCATCATGCTAGCTTCATGCTAATTCATGTTAACATCATGCTAGCTTCATGCTAATTCATGTTAGCATTATGCTAACTTCATGCTAATTCATTTAAGAATCATGCTAGCTTCATGCTTATTCATATTAGCATCATGTTAGCTTCATGCTAATTCATGTTAGCATCATGCTAATTCATGTTAGCATCATGCTAACTTCATGCTAATTCATGTTAGCATCATGCTAGCTTCATGCTAATTCATGTTAGCATCATGCTAGCTTCATGCTAATTCCTGTTAGCATCATGCTAGCTTCATGCTAATTCATGTTAGCATCATGCTAGCTTCATGCTAACTTCATGCTAATTCATGTTAGCATCATGCTAGCTTCATGCTAATTCATGTTAGCATCATGCTAGCTTCATGCTAATTCATGTTAGCATAATGCTAGCTTCATGCTAATTCTTGTTAGCATCATGCTAGCTTCATGCTAATTCATGTTAGCATCATGCTAGATTCATGCTAATTCATGTTAGCATCATGCTATCTTCATGTTAATTCATGTTAGCATCATGTTAGCTTCATGCTAATTCATGTTAGCATCATGCTAACTTCATGCTAATTCTTGTTAGCATCATGCTAGCTTCATGCTAATCATGCTAACTTGATGCTAGCTTCATGCTATTCATGTTAGCTTCATGCTAATTCATGTTAGCATCATGCTAGCTTCATGCTATTTCATGTTAGCATCATGCTAGCTTCATGCTAATCATACTAACTTGATGCTAACTTCATGCTAATCATGTTAGCTTCATGCTAGCTTCAGGCTAATCATGCTAGCTTCATGCTAAATCAGGCTAGCTTCATACTTAAACATACTAACAGCCAGATAGCCTACTAAACTAAACTTCTGTCAAACCGTTTTTAACGTTCAGGCCAGGCTTTGTCAAGCCAACATAAAGTTTGTCAACAAACTTTTCTATCTAGTTATTATTATTCCGCTTTCTTCTGAGACTAAATTTCCGACACTAACTCGTCCTAGGGCTTTCAAGCTACATGCACCAAATTTTCCACAGACCTTCAGACTGGTCTGACTTAGTGTGCTATATCTTTTCTAACTGATGGGACCTTCCGAATTCCTAAACGGGGGTCTCGAACACCCCAAAATTTCCATTGACTTAACATTGAGACAAACTTTGACGCGTCATAGCTGCGAGTGAGAAACTTGTAGAAACTTGTGGCTTACCACATTTAAGGTGGCTGACAGGCTCTGTAAGAACATACATCACAATGGGGTGTAAGCTGTACCCCTGGGGTGTAAGAGGCCCCCAAAATTTCCCATTGACTTATAATGGGGCAGGAAGCATGCCCATATAAGGGAATAAACGCGTCCCAGATGGAATATCTTTACTTTAGAGTGTCGTAGAGACATGGGGGTGGGCTCATTTTACTCAGTCATCCAATCAGTCTCTTAGGATCGCCCCAAAGCTATTTAGCCACGCCCCTAGCAACAATTTTGGGTACCCTAGCAAAATCTCCCATAGACTACCATTATAAAAAGCCCAGATGGATATCTTTACACCAGAGTGTCATAGAGACATAGGGGTGGGCTCATTTTACTCAGGCATCCAATCAGTCTTAATAGGATTCTTATTGAGGCATTAAGCCACGCCCCTAGCAACCAAATTTGAGCACCCTAGCAACATAATAAACAAAGCCTTATATCTCTTGGTCTGAACATCATAGAGACATGGGGGTTGGGTCTTTGGGTCATGCTAGGTTCATGCTAGCTCCATGCTAAGTCATACTAGCTTCATGCTAGTTTCATGCTAGCTTTATGCTAATTTCATAATAAATCTTGCAACTTCATGCTAAATCATGCTAACTTCATGTTAAATCTTGTTAGCTGCACGCTAAATAGTGCTAGCGTCATGCTAATCATGTTAGCATCATGCTAATCATGCTAGCTTCACGTTAAATCATGCTAGCTTCATGCTAATCATGCTAACCTCATGCTTACTTCATGCTAATCATGCTAGCCTCATGCTACCTTCATGCTAATCATGCTAACATCATGCTAGCTTCATGCTAATCATGCTAGAATCATGCTAGCTTCATGCTAATCATGCTAGAATCATGCTAGCTTCATGCTAATCATGCTAGAATCATGCTAGTTTCATGCTAACATCATGATAGCTTCATGCTAATCATATTAACATCATGCTAGCTTCATGCTAATCATGCTAGCTTCATGCTAATCATGCTAGCATCATGCTAGCTTTATGCTAATCATGCTAGCATCATGCTAGCTTCATGCTAATCATGCTAGCATCATGCTAATCATGCTAGCATCATGCTAGCTTCATGCTAATCATGCAGGCATCATGTTAGCATCATGCTAGCTTCATGCTAATCATGCTAGCATCATGTTAGCTTCATGCTAATCATGCTAACATCATGCTAGCTTCATGCTAATCATGCTAGCATCATGCTAGCTTCATGCTAATCATGCTAGCTTCATGCTAATCATGTTAGCATCATGCTAGCTTCATGCTAATCATGCTAGCATCATGCTAGCTTCATGCTAATCATGCTAGCATCATGCTAGCTTCATGCTAATCATGCTAACATCATGTTAGCTTAATGCTAATCATGCTAGCATCATGCTAGCTTCATGCTAATCATGCTAGCATCATGCTAATCATGCTAGCATCATGCTAGCTTCATGCTAATCATGCTAACATCATGCTAGCTTCATGCTAATCATGCTAGCATCATGCTAGCTTCATGCTAATCATGCTATCATCATGCTAGCTTCATGCTAGCATCATGCTAGCTTCATGCTAATCATGCTAGCATCATGCTAGCTTCATGTTAATCATGCTAGCATCATGTTAGCTTCATGCTAATCATGCTAACATCAGGCTAACTTCATGCTAATCATGCTACCTTCATACTTAAACATTCTAACAGCCAGATAGCCTACTAAACTAAACTTCTGTCAAACCGTTTTAAACGTTCAAGCTACGCTTTTTCAAGCCAACATAAAGTTTGTCTTCAAACTTTAATATCTAGTTATATTTTATTCTTACATCTGCACGTTTTTTCGGCACCTAACTCGTCCCGCACGGTTTGTTGTAGACCCATGAAAGAGGGCTCAAATCGACCGGCTTATTGAGGAGAGGTGTGCTATGACTTTTATAAGCGATCGGGTGCAGGATTTCCGAAAGGGGGGCGAAAAACCACCCGAAAAATCCCATTGACTTAACATTGCGCCCAACTTTGACGAGTCATAGCTCCGCTCGAGGATTTTGTAGAAACATGTGGGTTACAACATTTGAAGAGGGTGGTAGACTCTGTAAGAACATACATCACATTGGGGTGTAAGTTGTACCCCTGGGGTGTAGGAGGCGCCCAAAAGTGCCCCAATGAAAAGTCAATGGGGGAAAATCCCATAGACTTAACATTGCAAAAACTTTGACGGGTCATAGGTACGAGCGAGGATTTTGTAAAAACATGTGGGTTACATTATTTGAAGAGGGTGGTAGACTCTGTAAGAACATGGATCACAATGGGGTGTAAGTTGTACCCCTGGGGTATAAGAGGCACCCGAATTTTCCCATTGACTTATAATGGGGCAGGAAACATGCCCATATAAGGGAATAAAAAAGTTCCAGATGGGATATCTTTGCTTTACAATGTCGTAAAGACAAGGGGGTGGGCTCATTTTACTCAGACATCCAATCAATCTATCAGGATATTCCCAAAGCTTTTAAGCCACGCCCCTAGCAACCACTTTTGAGCACCCTAGCAACATAAATTTCAAACAGTTATATCTCCGCATCAGAACATCGTAGAGACACGGGGGTTGGACCGTTTGACTCGTGACTCGGAGTGTAATCATTATGGGATGCCAATTTTTTTCCCTAGCAACCAAATACAGTACCCTAGCAACAGAGTAAACAAAGCCTTATATCTCCGCAACAGAACATCGTAGAGACACGGGGGTTGGACCGTTTGACTAGTGACTCAGAGTGTAATCATTATGGGATGCCATTTTTTTCCCTAGCAACCAAATACAGTACCCTAGCAACAGAGTAAACAAAGCCTTATATCTCCGCATCAGAACATCGTAGAGACACGGGGGTTGGACCGTTTGACTAGTGACTCGGCGTGTAATCATTATGGGATGCCAATTTTTTCCCTAGCAACCAAATACAGTACCCTAGCAACAGAGTAAACAAAGCCTTATATCTCCGCATCGGAAAATCGTAGAGACACGGGGGTTGGACCGTTTTACTCGTGACTCGGAGTGTAATCATAATGGGATGCCAATTCTTTCCCTAGCAACCAAATACAGTACCCTAGCAACAGAGTAAACAAAGCCTTATATCTCCGCATCAGAACATCGTAGAGACACGGGGGTTGGACCGTTTGACTCGTGACTCAGAGTGTAATCACTATGGGATGCCAATTTTTTCCCTAGCAACCAAATACAGTACCCTAGCAACAGAGTAAACAAAGCCTTATATCTCCGCATCAGAACATCGTACAGACACGGGGGTTGGACCGTTTGACTCGTGACTCGGAGTGTAATCATTATGGGATGCCAATTTTTTTCCCTAGCAACCAAATACAATACCCTAGCAACAGAGTAAACAAAGCCTTATATCTCCGCATCAGAACATCGTAGAGACACGGGGGTTGGACCGTTTGACTCGTGACTCGGAGTGTAATCATTATGGGATGCCAATTTTTTCCCTAGCAACCAAATACAGTACCCTAGCAACAGAGTAAACAAAGCCTTATATCTCCGCATCAGAACATCGTAGAGACACGGGGGTTGGACCGTTTGACTCGTGACTCAGAGTGTAATCATTATGGGATGCCAATTTTTTCCCTAGCAACCAAATACAGTACCCTAGCAACAGAGTAAACAAAGCCTTATATCTCCGCATCAGAACATCGTAGAGACACGGGGGTTGGACCGTTTGACTCGTGACTCGGAGTGTAATCATTATGGGATGCCAATTTTTTCCCTAGCAACCAAATACAGTACCCTAGCAACAGAGTAAACAAAGCCTTATATCTCCGCATCAGAACATCGTAGAGACACGGGGGTTAAACCGTTTTACTTGTGGTTTGGTGTATAATCATATATTGTCAGCAGAATTTTGCCACGGCAAGCACCACTTCACATTTTCTTCAGGAAATGTACCTATCTAGTTATTATTAGTGGTGCTTGCATTTATGCAAGGCATCACTATTACTATTGCTCATACTTATTATTATTTATTTATTTATTCTTATATCTGGACACTTTTTCGGCGCGTAACTCGTCCCGCACGGTTTGTCGTAGACCAATGAAACAGGGCTCAAAGCGACCGGCTTATTGAGGACACGTCTGCTATGACTTTTATAAGTGATCGGGTGCAAGATTTTCGAAAGGGGGGCGAAAAACCACCCAAAAAATCCCATTGACTTAACATTGCGCCCAACTTTGATGGGTCATAGCTCCGCTCAAGGATTTTGTAGAAACATGTAGGTTACAACATTTGAAGAGGGTGGTAGGCTCTGTAAGAACATACATGACATTGGGGTGTAAGTTGTACCCCTGGGGTGTAAGAGGCACCCGAATATTCCCATTGACTTATAATGGGGCAGGAAGCATGCCCATATAAGGGAATAAAACAGTTCCAGATGGGATATCTTTGCTTTACAGTGTCGTAGAGATAAGTGGGTGGGCTCATTTTACTCGGGCATCCAATCAGTCTCTCAGGATCATCCCAGAGCTATTAAGCCACGCCCCTAGCAACAATTTTGGGCACCCTAGCAACATCTCCCATAGACTGCCATTATAAAATGCCCAGATGGATATCTTTGCGCCACAGTGTCATAGAGACATGGGGGTGGGCTCATTTTACTCAGGCATCCAATCAGTCTCTCAGGATCCTTACATAGGTATTAAGCCACGCCCCTAGCAACCACTTTTGAGCACCCTAGCAACATAAAATTCAAACAGTTATATCTCGGCATCCGAACATCGTAGAGCCACGGGGGTTGGACCGTTTGACTCGCGACTCAGTGTGTAATCACTATGGGATGCCAAATTTTTCCCTAGCAACCAAATACAGTACACTAGCAACAGAGTAAACAAAGCCTTATATCTCCGCATCAGAACATCGTAGAGACACAGGGGTTGGACTGTTTGACTTGTGACTCAGAGTATAATCACTATGGGATGCCAAATGTTTCCCTAGCAACCAAATACAGTACCCTAGCAACAGAGTAAACAAAGCCTTATATTTCCGCATCAGAACATCGTAGAGACACGGGGGTTGGACCATTTTACTTGTGAGTCGGAGTGTAATCACTAGTGGATACCAATTTTCTCCCTAGCAACCAAATACAGTACCCTAGCAACAGAGTAAACAAAGCCTTATATCTCCGCATCAGAACATCGTAGAGACACGGGCTTTGGATCGCTTTACTCGTGACTGGAAGTATAATCATATACTGTCCCCAGAAATTTGCCACGGCAAGCACCACTTCACATTTTCTTCAGGAAATGTACCTATCTAGTTCTTATTATTATATTTTATTCTTATGTCTGCACGTTTTTTCGGCACGTAACTCGTCCCGCACGGTTTGCCGTAGTCCCATGAAAGATGGCTCAAATCGACCGGTTTATTGAGGAGAGGTGTGCTATGACTTTTATAAGGGATCGGGTGCAGGATTTCCGAAAGGGGGGCAAAAAATCACCCAAAAAATCCCATTGACTTAACATTGCGCCGAACTTTGACGAGTCATAGCTCCGCTCGAGGATTTTGTAGAAATATGTGGGTTACAACATTTGAAGAGGGTGGTAGACTCTGTAAAAACATACATGACATTGGGGTGTAAGTTGTACCCCTGGGGTGTAAGAGGCACCCAAAAGTGCCCCATTGACTTATAATGGGGCAGGAAACATGACCATATAAGGAAATAAAAAAGTTCCAGCTGGGATATCTTCACTTTACAATGTCCTACAGACAAGTGGGTGGGCTCATTTTACTCAGGCATCCAATCAGTTTCTCAGGATCCTTAAAGGCTTACTAAGCCACGCCCCTAGCAACCACTTTTCAGCACCCTAGCAACATAAAATTCAAACAGTTATATCTCAGCATCCGAACATCGTAGAGACACGGGGGTTGGACCGTTTGACTCGTGACTCAGAGTGTAATCATTATGGGATGCCAATTTTTTCCCTAGCAACCAAATACAGTACCCTAGCAACAGAGTAAACAAAGCCTTATATCTCTGCATCAGAACATCGTAGAGACACGCGGGTTGGACCGTTTGACTCGTGACTCGGCGTGTAATCATTATGGGATGCCCATTTTTTTCCCTAGCAACCAAATACAGTACCCTAGCAACAGAGTAAACAAAGCCTTATATCTCCGCATCAGAACATCGTAGAGACATGGGGGTTGGACCGTTTGACTCGTGATTCGGAGTGTAATCATTATGGGATGCCATTTTTTTCCCTAGCAACCAAATACAGTACCCTAGCAACAGAGTAAATAAAGCCTTATATCTCCGCATCAGAACATCGTAGTGACACGGGGGTTGGACCGTTTGACTCGTGACTCAGAGTGTAATCATTATGGGATGCCAATTTTTTCCATAGCAACCAAAAACAATACCATAGAAACACAGTAAAAAAAGCCATATATCTCCGCATCAGAACATCGTAGAGACACGGGGGTTGGACCGTTTGACTCGTGACTCGGCGTGTAATCATTATGGAATGCCCATTTTTCCCTAGCAACCAAATACAGTACCCTAGCAACAGAGTAAACAAAGCCTTATATCTCTGCATCAGAACATCGTAGAGACACGGGGGTTGGACCGTTTGACTCGTGACTCAGAGTGTAATCACTAGTGGATGCCATTTTTTTCCCCTAGCAACCAAATACAGTACCCTAGCAACAGAGTAAACAAAGCCTTATATCTCTGCATCAGAACATTGTACAGACACGGGGGTTGGACCGTTTGACTCGTGACTTGGAGGGTAATCACTAGTGGATGGCAATTTTTTCCCTAGCAACCAAATACAGTACCCTAGCAACCGGATAAACATAGCCTTATATCTCCGCATCAGAACATCGTAGAGACACGGGGGTTGGACCGTTTTACTCGTGACTCGGCATGTAATCATTAGTGGATGCCAATTTTTTCCCTAGCAACCAAATACAGTACCCTAGCAACAGTGTAAACAAAGCCTTATATCTCCGCATCAGAACATCATAGAGACACCAGGGTTGGACCGTTTTACTCATGACTCGGCATGTAATCACTAGTGGATGCCATTTTTTTCCCTAGCAACCAAAAACAGTACCCTAGCAACAGTGTAAACAAAGCCTTATATCTCCGCATCAGAACATCGTAGAGACACGGGGGTTGGACCGTTTTACTCGTGACTCGGCATGTAATCATTAGTGGATGCCAATTTTTTTCCCTAGCAACCAAATACAGTACCCTAGCAACAGTGTAAACAAAACCTTATATCTCCGCTTCAGAACATCATAGAGACACGGGAGTTTGACAGTTTGACTCGTGACTCGGCGGGTAATCAGTAGTGGATGCCATTTCCCCCCTAGCAACCAAATACAGTACCCTAGCAACCGGATAAACAAAGCCTTATATCTCCGCATCAGAACATCGTAAAGACACGGGAGTTGGATCTTTTTACTTTTGATTTGGAGTATAATCATATACTGTCGCCCGAAATTTGCCACGGCAAGCACCACTTCACATTTTCTTCAGGAAATGTACCTATCTAGTTATAATTATTATGTTGGCTTGAGAAAGCCAACATACTGTTGTTGCACTTAAACTTATTTTTATTTTTATTCTTCTTTTTCTTCTGACCCAAAAAATTTCTAACTCTAACTCCTCCTAGAGCTTTCAAGCTACAGCCACCAAACTTTGCACAGACCTTCAGTCTGATCTGACTTGAGTTGCTATATCTTTTCTAAGGGATCGGACTTACGGTTCTCCTAAACCGTCCGATCAAACATCCCAAAAAAGTCCCATAGACTTACATTCATAGAATGTTTAGGCTGAGTGTTTATTTTCAAATCCTAACTGTCAACTCTCATTCATACAAATACATTACATCATCTCTCAACCTCTCTCAGTCTATCTCTGTCTCACAAAACTCACTC
Organism: Misgurnus anguillicaudatus; assembly: GCF_027580225.2. NCBI lineage: Eukaryota > Metazoa > Chordata > Actinopteri > Cypriniformes > Cobitidae > Misgurnus > Misgurnus anguillicaudatus. The sequence goes on along the minus strand of NC_073357.2, from coordinate 52,385,500 downwards.
AATAGCATAGAAAAACTCAACTACACACACACACAGACACACACACACAACCACACAGACACACAATCACACACAACTACACACAGACACACAACTACACACAGACACACACACACAATTACACACACAAACACAAAATTATATATAACATAATGTCACAAAAACACAGACATGCACACACACACACAACCACACACAGACACACAACCACACACAAATACACATAGACACACAACTACACACAGACACACAATTACAGACACAAACACAAAATTATATATAACATACTGTCACAAAAACACAGACTCACACACACACGCACACACACACACACACACACACACACACACACAACCGCACACAACTACACACACAAACGCACACAACCGCACACAACTACACACACAAACACACACACACACACACACACACACACACACACACACACACACAGAAACACAATATTACACACACACACACACACACACACACACACACACACATAAATGCCCCAAATGCCTCATCTGCCCCAACTGCCCCATTCTGTCCCAAATGCCTCATCTGCCCCATTCTGCCCAAACTGCCCTAAATGCCCCAGCTACCTAATTCTGCCCCAAATGCCCCAACTACCCTAAATGCCCCGTCTGCCCCAAACACCCAATTCTGCCCCGACTGCCCTAAATGCCCCGTCTGCCCCAACTACCCAATTCTGCCCCAACTGCCCCATTCTGCCCCATTCTGCCCCAACTGCCCTAAATGCCCCATCTGCCCTAAATGCCCCATCTGCCCTAAATGCCTCATCTGCCCTAAATGCCTCATCTGCCCCATTCTGCCCAAACTGCCCTAAATGCCCCAACTGCCCTAAATGCCTCAAATGCCCCAACTGCCTCATCTGCCCCATTCTGCCCCATCTGCCCTAAATGCCCCATTTGCCCTAAATGCCTCATCTGCCCCATTCTGCCCAAACTGCCCTAAATGCCCCAACTGCCCTAAATGCCTCAAATGCCCCAAACTGCCTCATCTGCCCCAAACTGCCTCATCTGCCCCAAACTGCCTCATCTGCCCCAATCTGCCCCAACTGCCCTAAATGCCCCAACTGCCCTAAATGCCCCATCTGCCCTAAATGCCCCATCTGCCCTAAATGCCCCGTCTGGCACAATTATCCAATTCTGCCCCAAATGCCCCAACTACCCTAAAAGCCCCATCTGCCACAAATGCCTCATCTGCCCCATTCTGCCCCAACTGCCCAATTCTGCCCCAACTAACACATCTGCCCCAACTAACTTAACTGCCCCAACTGCAGCTCCATCTATTACTCTCAGACTAGGCTTTCTCAAGCCAACATAAAGTTTGTTCACAAACTTTAACCTCATCTAGTTATTATATTTTATTCTTACATCTGCACACTTTTTCGGCACCTAACTAGTCCCGCACGGTTTGTCGTAGACCCATGAAAGAGGGCTCAAATCAACGGGCTTATTAAGGACACGACTGCTATGACTTTTATAAGCGATCGGGTGCAGGATTTCCAAAAGGGGGGCGAAAAACCACCCGAAAAATCCCATTGACTTAACATTGAGCCCATTTTTGACGAGTCATAGCTCCGCTCGAGGATTTTGTAGAAACATGTAGGTTACAACATTTGGAGAGGGTGGTAGACTCTGTAAGAACATATATCACATTGGGGTGTAAGTTGTACCCCTGGGGTGTAAGAGGCGCCCAAAAGTGCCCCATTGAAAAGTCAATGGGGGAAAATCCCATAGACTTAACATTGCAAATACTTTGACGGGTCATAGGTCCGAGCGAGGATTTCATAGAAACATGTGGGTTACTAAATTTGAAGAGGGTGCTAGACTCTGTCAGGACGTCCCCCACAATGGGGTGTAAGGTTACCCTAGCAACCATTTTGGGCACCCTAGCAACCTATCCCATAGACTGCCATTATAAAATGCCTAGATGGATATCTTTGCACCACAGTGTCACAGAGACATGGGGGTGGGCTCATTTTACTCAGACATCCAATCAGTCTCTCATGATCCTTAAATACTTACTAAGCCACGCCCCTAGCAACCACTTTTGAGCACCCTAGCAACATAAAATTCAAACAATTATATCTCGGCATCAGAACATTGTAGAGACACGGGGGTTGGACCGTTTTACTTGTGACTAGGGGTGTAACAATTGGGCACATCAATGGCCACTCCCAAGCCACGCCCCTAGCAACCAAATTTGAGAACCCTAGCAACCGAATAAACAAAGCCTTATATCTCCGCATCAGAACATCGTAGAGACACGGGGGTTGGACCGTTGGACTCGTGACTTGGAGGGTAATCACTAGTGGATGCCATTTTTTCCCTAGCAACCAAATACAGTACCCTAGCAACAGAGTAAACAAAGCCTTATATCTCCGCATCAGAACATCGTAGAGACACGGGGGTTGGACCGTTTGACTTGTGACTCGGCGGGTAATCACTAGTGGATGCCATTTTTTCCCCTAGCAACCAAATACAGTACCCTAGCAACAGAGTAAACAAAGCCTTATATCTCCGCATCAGAACATCGTAGAGACACGGGGGTTGGACCGTTTGACTTGTGACTCGGCGGGTAATCACTAGTGGATGCCAATTTTTTCCCTAGCAACCAAATACAGTACCCTAGCAACAGAGTAAACAAAGCCTTATATCTCCGCATCTGAACATCGTAGAGACACGGGGGTTGGACCGTTTGACTTGTGACTCGGCGGGTAATCACTAGTGGATGCCAATTTTTTCCCTAGCAACCAAATACAGTACCCTAGCAACAGAGTAAACAAAGCCTTATATCTCCGCATCAGAACATCGTAGAGACACGGGGGTTGGACCGTTTGACTTGTGACTCGGCGGGTAATCACTAGTGGATGCCAATTTTTTCCCTAGCAACCAAATACAGTACCCTAGCAACAGAGTAAACAAAGCCTTATATCTCCGCATCAGAACATCGTAGAGACACGGGGGTTGGACCGTTTGACTTGTGACTCGGCGGGTAATCACTAGTGGATGCCAATTTTTTCCCTAGCAACCAAATACAGTACCCTAGCAACAGAGTAAACAAAGCCTTATATCTCCGCATCAGAACATTGTACAGACACGGGGGTTGGACCGTTTGACTCGTGACTCGGAGGGTAATCACTATGGGATGCCAATTTTTTCCCTAGCAACCAAATACAGTACCCTAGCAACAGAGTAAACAAAGCCTTATATCTCAGCATCAGAACATCGTAGAGACACAGGGGTTGGACTGTTTGACTCGTGACTCGGCGTGTAATCACTATGGGATGCCGATTTTTTCCCTAGCAACCAAATACAGTACCCTAGCAACAGAGTAAACAAAGCCTTATATTTCAGCATCAGAACATTGTAGAGACACGGGGGTTGGACCGTTTGACTCGTGACTCAGTGTGTAATCACTATGGGATGCCAATTTTTTCCCTAGCAACCAAATACAGTACCCTAGCAACAGAGTAAACAAAGCCTTATATCTCAGCATCAGAACATCATAGAGACACGGGGGTTGGACCGTTTGACTCATGACTCAGAGTGCAATCACTATGGGATGCCAATTTTTTCCCTAGCAACCAAATACAGTACCCTAGCAACAGAGTAAACAAAGCTTTATATCTCCGCATCAGAACATCGTAGAGACACGGGGTTGGACCGTTTGACTCGTGACTCAGAGTGTAATCACTATGGGATGCCAATTTTTTCCCTAGCAACCAAATACAGTACCCTAGCAACAGAGTAAACAAAGCCTTATATCTCAGCATCAGAACATCGTAGAGACACGGGGGTTGGACCGTTTGACTCGTGACTCGGCGTGTAATCACTATGGGATGCCAATTTTTTCCCTAGCAACCAAATACAGTACCCTAGCAACAGAGTAAACAAAGCCTTATATCTCAGCATCAGAACATCGTAGAGACACGGGGGTTGGACCGTTTGACTCGTGACTCGGCGTGTAATCACTATGGGATGCCAATTTTTTCCCTAGCAACCAAATATAGTACCCTAGCAACCGAATAAACAAAGCCTTATATCTTCGCATCAGAACATCAAAGAGACATGAGGGTTGGATTGTTTTAGTTGTGGCATGGAGTATAATCACATACTGTCCCCCGAAATTTGCCACGGCAAGCACCACTTCACATTTTCTTCAGGAAATGTACCTATCTAGTTATTATTATTATTATTATTCTTCTGGTCCACACTTTTTCTAACAGTAACTCCTCCTAGAGCTTTCAAGCTACACCCACAAAACTTTACAAAACTTTTAAGACTGGTACGTAGATTTATGCTATATCTTTTCTAACTGATGGGACCTACCGAATTCCTAAACGGGGCGCTCAAACACCCCAAATTTTCCATTGACTTAACATTGCGACAAACTTTGACGGGTCATAGCTGCAAGCGAGAAATTTGTAGAAACTTGTGGGTTACCACATTTGAAGAGGCTGGCAGGCTCTGTAAGAACATACATCACATTGGGGTGTAAGTCTCACCCCTGGGGTGTAAGAGGCACCCAAATTTCCCCATTGACTTATAATGGGGCAAGGAACATGCCCATATAAGGGAATAAAAGCGTCCCAGATGGAATATCTTCACTTTAGAGTGTCGTAGAGACATGGGGGTGGGCTCATTTTGCTCAGGCATCCAATCAGTCTCTCTGGATCGTCTCATAGCTGTTAAGCCACGCCCCTAGCAACCATTTTTGGGTACCCTAGCAACATCTCCCATAGACTGCCATTATAAAATGCCCAGATGGATATCTTTGCAGCACAGTGTCACAGAGACATGGGGGTGGGCTCATTTTACTCAGGCATCCAATCAGTCTCTAAGGATTCTTATTGAGGTATTAAGCCACGCCCCTAGCAACCAAATATGAGCACCCTAGCAACATAATAAACAAAGCCTTATATCTCTGGATCCGAACATCATAGAGACATGGGGGTTGGGTCTTTTGGTCATGTTAGCCTTATGCTAGTTTCATGCTAAGTCATACTAGCTTCATGCTAGTTTCATGCTAGCTTCATGCTAATTTCATAATAAATCTTGCTAACTTCATGTTTATTCATGTTAGCATCATGTTAGCTTCATGCAAATTCATGTTAGCATCATGCTAACTTCATGCTAATTCATGTTAGCATCATGCTAGCTTCATGCTAATTTATGTTAGCATCATGCTAGCTTAATGCTAATTCATGTTAGCATCATGTTAGCTTCATGCTAATTAATGTTAGCAACATGCTAACTTCATGCTAATTCATGTTAGCATCATGCTAGCTTCATGCTAATTCACGTTAGCATCATGCTAATTCATGTTAGCATCATGCTAGCTTCATGCTAATTCATGTTAACATCATGTTAGCTTCATGTTAGCATCACGTTAGCTTCATGTTAATTCATGTTAGCATCATGCTAGCTTCATGCTAATTCATGTTAGCATCATGCTAGCTTCATGCTAATTCATGTTAGCATCATGCTACCTTCATGCTAATTCATATTAGCATCATGCTAGCTTCATGCTAATTCATGTTAGCATCATGTTAGCTTCATGCTATTTCATGTTAACATCATGCTAGCTTCGTGCTAATTCATGTTAGCATCATGCTAGCTTCATGCTAATTCATGTTAGCATCATGCTAGCTTCATGCTAATTCATATTAGCATCATGCTAACTTCATGTTAATTCATATTAGCATCATGCTAGCTTCATGCTAATTCATGTTAGCATCATGCTAGCTTCATGCTAATTCATGTTAGCATCATGCTAGCTTCATGCTAGCTTCATGCTAATTCATGTTAGCATCATGCTAGCTTCATGCTAATTCATATTAGCATCATGCTAGCTTCATGCTAATTCATATTAGCATCATGCTAGCTTCATGCTAATTCATATTAGCATCATGCTAGCTTCATGCTAATTCATGTTAGCATCATGCTAGCTTCATGCTAATTCATGTTAGCATCATGCTAGCTTCATGCTAATTCATATTAGCATCATTCTAGCTTCATGCTAATTCATGTTAGCATCATGCTAGCTTCATGCTAATTCATGTTAGCATCATGTTAGCTTCATGCTAATTCATGTTAGCATCATGTTAGCTTCATGCTAATTCATGTTAGCTTCATGCTAATTCATGTTAGCATCATGCTAGCTTCATGCTAATTCATGTTAGCATCATGCTAGCTTCATGCTAATTCATGTTAGCATCATGTTAGCTTCATGCTAATTCATGTTAGCATCATGCTAGCTTCATGCTATTTCATGTTAGCATCATGCTATCTTCATGCTAATCATGCTAACTTGATGCTAGCTTCTTGTTAATCATGTTAGCTTCATGCTAGCTTCAGGCTAATCATGTTAGCTTCATGCTAAATCAGGCTAGCTTCATACTTAAACATACTAACAGCCAGATAGCCTACTAAACTATACATCTGTCAAACCTTTTTAAACGTACAGGCTACGCTTTGTCAAGCCAACATAAAGTTTGTCAACAAACTTTTCTATCTAGTTATGTTGGCTTGACAAAGCCAACATACTGTTCTTCGATCTAAGCTTATTATTATTATTTTTCTTCTGATCCCCAAAATTTCTGACTGTAACTCCTCCTAGAGCTTTCAAGCTAGATTCACCAAACTTTCCAAAAGTCTTCAGACTGGTCTGACTTAGCGTGCTATGACTTTTCTAACTGATGGAACCTACCGAATTCCTAAACGGGGCGCTCAAACACCCCAAATTTTCCATTGACTTAACATTGCGACAAACTTTGACGGGTCATAGCTGCAAGCGAGAAATTTGTAGAAACTTGTGAGTTACCACATTTGAAGAGGCTGGCAGGCTGTGTAAGAACATACATCACATTGGGGTGTAAGTTTCACCCCTGGGGTGTAAGAGGCACCCAAATTTCCCCATTGACTTAAAATGGGGCAGGAAACATGCCCATATAAGGGAATAAAAGCGTCCCAGATGGAATATCTTCACTTTAGAGTGTCGTAGAGATATGGGTGTAGGCTCATTCTACTCAGGCATCCAATCAGTCTCTCAGGTTCATCCCATAGCTATTAAGCCACGCCCCTAGCAACCATTTTTGGGCACCCTAGCAACATATCTCATAGACTGCCATTATAAAATGCCCAGATGGATATCTTTGCAGCACAGTGTCACAGAGACATGGGGATGGGCTCATTTTACTCAGGCATCCAATCAGTCTCTGAGGATTCTTATTGAGGTATTAAGCCACACCCCTAGCAACCAAATATGAGCACCCTAGCAACATAATAAACAAAGCCTTATATCTCTCTATCCGAAAATCATAGAGACATGGGGGTTGGGTCTTTTGGTCATGTTAGCCTTATGCTAGCTTCATGCTAAGTCATACTAGCTTCATGCTAGTTTCATGCTAGCTTTATGCTAATTTCATAATAAATCTTGTTAACTTCATGCTAAATCATGTTAGCATCATGTTAGCTTCATGCTAATTCATGTTAGCATCATGTTAGCTTTATGTTAATTCATGTTAGCATCATGCTAGCTTCATGCTAATTCATGTTAGCATCATGCTAACTTCATGCTTATTCATGTTAGCATCATGTTATCTTCATGCTAATTCATGTTAGCATCATGCTAGCTTAATGCTAATTCATGTTAGCATCATGTTAACATCATGCTAGCTTCATGCTAATTCATGTTAGCATCATGCTAGCTTAATGCTAATTCATGTTAGCATAGTGTTAACATCATGCTAGCTTCATGTTAATTCATGTTAGCATCATGCTAGCTTCATGCAAATTCATGTTAGCATCATGCTAGCTTCATGCTAATTCATGTTAGCATCATGCTAGCTTCATGTTAACATCATGCTAACATCATGCTAATTCATGTTAGCATCATGTTAGCTTCATGATAATTCATGTTAGCATCATGCTAGCTTCATGCTAATTCATGTTAGCATCATGCTAGCTTCATGCTAATTCATGTTAACATCATGCTGGCTTTATGCTAATTTATGTTAGCATCATGTTAGCTTCATGCTATTTCATGTTAACATCATGTTAGCTTCATGCTAATTCATGTTAGCTTCATGCTAATTCATGTTAGCATCATGCTAGCTTCATGCTAATTCATGTTAGCTTCATGTTAATTCATGTTAGCATCATGCTAGCTTCATGCTAATTTATGTTAGCATCATGCTAACTTCATGCTAGCATCATGCTAATTCATGTTAGCATCATGCTAATTCATGTTAGCATCATGTTAGCTTCATGCTAATTCATGTTAGCATCATGCTAGCTTCATGCTAATTCATGTTAACATCATGTTAGCTTCATGCTAATTCATGTTAGCATCATGCTAATTCATGCTAAATCATGTTAGCATCATGCTAACTTAGTGCTAAATCCTCCTTACATGCTAACTTTATGTTAAATCATGTTTACGGAAAGTTATAATACAAAACTAAACTTGTTTTAAACTTCTCTCAATCTATTTTAAACGTTCAGGCCAGGCTTTGTCAAGCCAACATAAAGTTTGTCTACAAACTTTTCTATCTAGTTATTATTATTATTTTTCTTCTGAGACTAAATTTCTGCAATTAATGCGGCCTACAGCTTTCAAGCTACATCCACCAAATTTTCCACGGACATTCTGACTAGTCTGAAGAAGTGTGCTATGACTTTTTGAAGGAATCCGACTTACAGAATTCCTAAAACGGGACATTAAAATTCCGAAAGTCCCATTGACTTAACATTGGACAAACTTTGACGGGTCATAGCTGCAAGCGAGAAATTTGTAAAAACTTGTGGGTTACCACATTTGAAGAGGCTGGCAGGCTGTGTAAGAACATACATCACATTGGGGTATAAGTTTCACCCCTGGGGTGTAAGAGGCACCCAAATTTCCCCATTGACTTATAATGGGGCAGGGAACATGCCCATATAAGGGAATAAAAGCGTCCCAGACAGAATATCTTTGCTTTACAGTGTCGTAGAGACATGGGGGTGGGCTCATTTTACTCAGGCATCCAATCAGTCTCTCAGGATCGTCCCATATCTATTAAGCCACACCCCTAGCAACCATTTTTGGGCACCCTAGCAACATATCCCATAGACTGCCATTATAAAATGCCCAGATGGATATCTTTGCAGCACAGTGTCACAGAGACATAGGGCTGGGCTCATTTTACTCAGGCATCCAATCAGTCTCTGAGGATTCTTATCAAGGTATTAAGCCACGCCCCTAGCAACCAAATATGAGCACCCTAGCAACATAATAAACAAAGCCTTATATCTCTGGATCCGAACATCATAGAGACATGGGGGTTGGGTCTTTTGGTCATGTTAGCTTCATGCTAGCTTCAAGCTAAGTCATACTAGCTTCATGCTAGTTTCATGCTAACTTTATGCTAATTTCATAATCAATCTTGCTAACTTCATGCTTATTCATGTTAGCATCATGCTAGCTTCATGCTAATTCATGTTAGCATCATGCTAGCTTCATGTTAATTCATGTTAACATCATGCTAGCTTCATGCTAATTCATGTTAGCATCATGCTAGCTTCATGCTAATTCATGTTAGCATCATGCTAGCTTCATGCTAATTCATGTTAGCATCATGCTAGCTTCATGCTAATTCATGTTAGCATCATGCTAGCTTCATGCTAATTCATGTTAGCATCATGCTAGCTTCATGCTAATTCATGTTAACATCATGCTAGCTTCATGCTAATTCATGTTAGCATCATGCTAGCTTCATGCTAATTCATGTTAGCATCATGCTAGCTTCATGCTAACTTCATGCTAATTCATGTTAGCATCATGCTAGCTTCATGCTAATTCATGTTAGCATCATGCTAGCTTCATGCTAATTCATGTTAGCATCATGCTAGCGTCATGTTAATTCATGTTAGCATCATGCTAACTTCATGCTAATTCATGTTAGCATCATGCTAGCTTCATGCTAATTCATGTTAGCATCATGCTAGCTTCATGTTAATTCATGTTAGCATCATGCTAGCTTCATGCTAATTCATGTTAGCATCATGCTAGCTTCATGCTAATTCATGTTAGCTTAATGCTAGCTTCATGCTATTTCATGTTAGCATCATGCTAGCTTCATGCTAATTCATGTTAGCATCATGCCGGCTTCATGATAATTCATGTTAGCATCATACTAGCTTCATGCTAATTCATGTTAGCATCATGCTAGCTTCATGCTAACTTCATGCTAATTCATGTTAGCATCATGCTAGCTTCATGCTAATTCATGTTAGCATCATGCTAGCTTCATGCTAATTCATGTTAGCATCATGCTAGCTTCATGCTAATTCATGTTGGCATCATGCTAGCTTCATGCTAACTTCATGCTAATTCATGTTAGCATCATGCTAGCTTCATGCTAATCATGCTAACTTGATGCTAGCTTCATGCTAATCATGTTAGCTTCATGCTAGCTTCATGCTAATTCATGTTAGCATCATGCTAGCTTCATGCTATTTCATGTTAGCATCATGCTAGCTTCATGCTAATCATGTTAACTTGATGCTAGCTTCATGCTAATCATGTTAGCTTCATGCTAATCATGTTAGCTTCATGCTAGCTTCAGGCTAATCATGCTAACTTTATGTTAAATCAGGCTAGCTTCATACTTAAACATACTAACAGCCAGATAGCCTACTAAACTAAACTTCTGTCAAACCGTTTTTAACGTTCAGGCCAGGCTTTGTCAAGCCAACATAAAGTTTGTCAACAAACTTTTCTATCTAGTCTACAATTTTTTTTGTTTCAATTTTAACCCTTTTACATTTAATTGAACCATACGGACACAAAATAATTAACGTCACATCATTGACCCAAATGAACATGAACTAAGATGAATAAACGCTGTAGTTTTGTTCATTGTTAGCTAGCGTGTTACCTAATGTTAACAATACAGCATTATTGTAAAGAGGCCAAAATAAGAAAACAGTCTGGGTTGAGTATATATATATATATATATATATGTGTATATATGTATGTATGTATGTATGTATGTATGTATGTGTATATATGTATGTATGTATGTATGTATGTGTGTATGTATGTGTGTATGTGCGTGTGTGTGTGTGTGTATGTGTGTGTGTGTGTGTGTGTGTGTGTGTGCGTATGTATATATGTATGTATATGTATGTATGTATATGTATGTATGTATGTATATGTATGTATGTATGTATATGTATGTATGTATATGTATGTGTATGTATGTATGTATGTATGTATGTATACATACATATACATATACATATATATATATATCTATCTCACCAGAGTCTGTGACAGGTGTACTGCCTCATAGACTACTTTATTACTGCATGTACAACACAAACTGACGTACGAGCCAAAAAATGTTCCTACAGTAATCGACTGCATGCTACAGATGCTGCCGACAGAGATCAAGATGAACCCAGAATATTCCATTTAGGCCTTGTTTTGCTCATCACTACGCCATTTGGTCTTTTTTGATGAGAAACGTTACATTAGAAGCATCATTCAAATCTACAATGTGGTTTAGACAAAACAAGTGATATGTGATGGAAAAAAGGGTTGCAGGATCAGCTGTCATATCAGAGTTATAATGAGGAATGGGGTGGATAGTGTAGAGACAGGATGTCACCTAGAGCACAGTATCACAATCAGGTCTAGAAGACCGAAAGAACCTGAGGGACCAAGAGGAAGGGTTAATATGATCACAAAGATCAATGGCATGACATCATTCAGCTGGCGACCGCTAGCTGTCGTAGTATCTTTTTATGTCTAACAGAAGAAATAATCTCATACAGATTCTGAATAACATGAGGGCGAGGAAATGTTAACGTTTTGACGCGTGTGCAGCAGGCACTTATTTTGACAAAACATGTGATGCACATGGTTCACGTGAGGCAACAAACACATATTTTGAAAACACGAACAACACACAAAAGCAGTCACGAGCCGCCACTGATAATGTCTGTGTCAAGTGTAACTTGTTAGATCATGCCTTAACCTTACATGAATGATAACTGTTATATGAGGATAACAGATGTTGATATTAAACATTCAAAGTAACTTTCCAATAGAGGAAAGGACTACGAGTTTATCTAGAAGAAAACACAGAAACCAGAGACAAAACAAGCAGGCATTGTTTCACACCCACCACGTGAGCGCCTCAGGAGTACACTGAGGCTTTCTTGCTGGAGTGGGACGGGGGGCGACGAACGATGTAAGCGGGGGGCGGCACCCTGATGAAGGCAGGGGGGACGAGAAGTGAAGTCATGAGGTGAGTTGACGTGGTTATGATAGTGCGGGAATAAAGAGAGCGGGGTGGTGTGTCATGAAGTATTAACCCTTAAAAATAGGCTTAGCTAATAACCTTACATTTAATATTTCTATCACCTTAGACAGAGAAAAGCTACGGTCTGTAAATATAATGCTGAAAATTTATGCTTAAATCAACTGATAATGTGCATTATATCTGCAGTGCACAGAAAAAAATTCAATCTGACTAGATCATACCTTCCCGTTTTCCTGGGATTCTCCCATATTTTACCATTCTATACCGCCATCATCAAGTTTAAACAATTTCCCGTATTTCTCCCATATTTTTACTCTTTCTATAAAAAAATATCTCACTGGCCGTATTTGATGTTTACTACATTTACCTCCGGTAAAGCAGGCAGCAGTATAGGTAAGAAATAATTGACGGCGGGCCGCTGAATTATTAGAAAAATAATCCAATCCAATAATCGGGTGTGCATTATTTTTCAATAATTCAATGGCCCGGAGTCAATTATTCCTCTTACTACGGTTACACCTCAAGTCATCGATCACATGATATATTGTGAGTAGGACTATTTCTTCCGCGTCTCATCCAACGGCTCTTTTGCTTGTTCCAAAACGTCATTTTCAAGCTTGGAATGGAGGCTTGAGCCATTGATAGCATTCTAATGCAGTTATTAGAAAGAGAGCGAGAGCGACAGAGACACAGAGAGAGAAAGAAAGAAAGAGCGAGCAAGAGAGAGAGGGCGATCGAGCGAGATTGTGTGAACGAGGCTACCTCTGTGTCTCTCTAAACAGCGCTGTCATTGCCTCGGAAAACCGTCTGTCATGTTGTTTTTGTTAGTCCGTTATTACAGTTAACTATACAAAGTGATATGGAACTGTAATGCGGTCAAAAACTAAGTTCGTCGTGCGTTTCCCAGAAAATAATTGCACCCGCAAATAAAACAAGAAGAAAAGCTTCCCGAGCATTAGCACGCACGTCCGGCTATGTATACAAACTCGCACTTTTGGATGTGCGGGCTGATGCTTGTGGCGGGGTGTGCATTTTTTTTACTTCGCATATATGAAAACACTGCTGATTGTGCTTCACTACTTAACTCAAGATACACTGCAAAAAATGACTTTCTTACTTAGATATTTGTACTAAAAACAAGACAAAAGTACAAAAAAATTCTCAAAAGTGACACGGAACTGCAATGTGGCCAAAAACTACGTTCGTCGTGCGTTTCCAAGAAAATAATCGCACCCGCAAATAAAACAAGAAGAAAAGCTTCCCGAGGACGAGTGGTGGATGACGACAAGCCATGCGCATTAGCACGCACGTCCGGCTACGTACACAAACTCGCACTTTTGGATGTGCGGGCTGATGCTTGTAATTATTTTCTGGGAAACGCATGACGAACGTAGTTTTTGACCACATTACAGTTCCATATCACTTTTAAGAATTTTTTTGTACTTTTGTCTAGTTTTTAGACAAAAAAATATTTTTACTCACTTTAAGCATTTTTCTTGAATTAAGTGTTATTAAAGTAAACTTATTTCAAGATTTTTTTCTAATCGCATTGACAGATTTTTTTTGCTTGTTTTAAGCACAAATTCACTAGTTTTTTTGTTAGGGTTCTGGAAACTTCCCCACTTTTACTCCTGTTTTATTCTTTTTCACACATTTTTTATTAAAATCACATTTATTTTCTTTAATTGTTATTTTAAAATCTCAAATATCTTTGTTTAATTGTGTGTCTCTTATTTATTTATATTATTATTATTTATTTATATTATTATTATTTATTTATTATTTATTACACATTACATATTTTTTGTCTTATATATTGTTTTTCATTTCTATGTAAAGCACTTTGAATGACCTCTGTGTATGAAATGTGCTATACAAATAAACTTTCAAATCCCAATGTTGACAGGTATGGATGGACTAGATGTTAAAAACTGAGCATGAACAACTTTTCCAGTTTCTTCCACAAGGTGACGCTTCTCAAAATTTGAGCAAACATTGCACAAGCTACTTTCAAGCTTGGATATTACATGAAGAGGATTGAAGTGCTGACAAATACATCTTTAAGTATATTTGAAACCATGTACACTTGCATGAGATGATATATCAGTAGCTACCTAATAAAAGCTGTTTTATTTCATATGGAGTAAAAGTGCAGTGCGTGCGATTACAGCAATAAACAGTTAAGAAGATACAGTTTAAGTACGTTGTAAGTTTGTTTGTTCTTACCAGCTGGATCTTATTGCTTCAATATCGCTCATCAAATTCTGTGCAAGGCATATTCCAAATATCTGTGAAAATACATTTGATGATTTTTAATGAAAGAAACAAAAATTGGCTAAATTATAGGAGTTACATCAGATCAGGGTCATCTCACCTGAAGCAGTGCTATTCCTACAAAGATCCCAGCTACTACTGTCAGATTATTCTGTAGCCATTTCTCAAACTGTTGCTTACAGCCTTTAACATTAATGTACTGCTTTCGCACAGCTTCCATCTGAGGAACAAATGTTTAATATCAGGACAGATTGGATTTATTTCGTATGTATATGAAAGGGTATAAATAAAAATACATTATTGGTGTATATCTCATTTAACATTGCCTTTAATCACTTCCCAAAAACATATTTTTAAATCAGGTTTTGGTTGAAAGTTTTAAAGTGATAGTTCACCCTAAAATGAAAATTCTGTCTTCATTTACTTACCCTCATGTTGTTACAAACAAGTATTTATTTCTTTGTTAAACACAAAGGAAGATATTTATTCACAAAATGATTTTAAAAAATCCAAGCCGAAGAACAGACATTTAATCTGGAAAGGCAAGTTATTCAACTTAACAGTAACACAGAACAGCAGGGTGAATAAAGTACGTGTCTATACATGTTAAAGTAACATAAACAGCTATACACAATAGCAGGCTGAACAGGCTAAATTAACACAAGCCAAATCAAGTTCAAAAAGGTCCCAAAGTCATTCCACATCACTGAATCCACTGAGTTATATACATAAATAAAGGATTAGCATAGAGCGGACTCTCACGGCTGTAGACGGTAAAGGTTTCTCTTGGTTCATATGAAATAATTTTGACGTATAAGTCGCACCTGACTATAAGTTCCAGGACCCGCCAAACTATGAAAAAGTGTGACTCATAGTCCGGAAAATATGGTAAATATGGTTGTACGAATTGACCGCCTCATAAAATATGCAGAAATTGCCATGAGACTGAGTTGAAAAATCCTACCGACTATTATAGGGCTGCAAGTCGATTAATCACGTCTAATCGTTTGCAGAAAATAAGTTTTGGTGTACATAAATGTGTGTGAACTGTGTATAATAATTCTGTATATATAAATACACACCCATGCATGTATAATTTTAAGAAAATAAAATATCAATAAAAAATATTTCTCAAATATATACACTTGCATCTGCGTGCACTTAAAAATACATAATAATAATAATAATAATAATAATAATAATTATTATTATTATTATTATTATTATTATACACAATAAACACACACATGAGATGCAAAAAAAACTTTTATTCTGCAAATTATCAATCATGTTGCAGCCCTATTTGTCAATGAAACCAGTGTAGACTAACTTCTGAGTTGGACTACAAAAACACGTCATTCCTTGAACAATCGTCGTAATGAATAATCTGATTTGAGCTTTGTAACATTACATAAAAAAGTTAATATGATAAATTATATATGCAGTACATTTTCTTGGTAGATTTATGACTGGTTGTTATTCAGTTTATATGCACACTAAAAAATACGGGGTTGTTTTTAACCCAGGGTTGGGTAACTATAGGACAGAACACATTTCTGGGTTAAAATGACCCAAATAATGAGTTGTTTTAACCCAACTATTGGGTTGTTTCAACATGGTTGATTAACAATAACCCAGCAGTTGGGTTAAAACAACCCATTTTTTGGGTCATTTTAACCCAGAAATGTGTTCTGTCCTATAGTTACCCAGCCCTGGGTTAAATATTTTTTAGAGTGTGACTGAATGTTTGTCATATTTAATTTATTTTTTAGGTGTATTCATAAACGGCATATACACCCTATCTTGGCAGATATTCTCATTTTCCTAATTTTTTAAAATGACAGAGGTAAGAAATAATGAGATGGGTAAATGTGACTCACAGTTTCGTTCCGAACGTCATAACCACACTGTGTGTTGATAATTCCCTGAAAAACATGTGATTTATGCAAAATTAATAGAAGGCAACATTGACACACATCCTAAAGGAAACATGTTGACAGTAAAGAAAAAATTACAGTATTGGTGAAAAGCTGTCAAGAGAGCGCAAACTGAGAGTGTGTTAGTTCATTTTTATAAGCCTTTTCTATTAAAAACTATTGTGTTCCAAAAATACTTAAAGGAACAGAGTGTAGGATTGTGGCCAAAATTGGTATTGCAATCACAAAACTTGTGGCTAAAACTGGTACTGCAATCACACAACTGGTGGCCAATACACAAAATGACAACATAAACATCAGTTGAGGGCTGCAACTCCACTTTTTAAATGACAATATCCTGGTCGGACCACTGTTGTCAGTGATATAAGTATTTGAAATTAAAATGATTTCTTAATGTCTAGTGATATATCAGGGCCATTTTATGATTAATTTATATCAATTTCTTACATACTGTTCCTTTAAATAGCTTTTCTTTTTTATAAACAACCACATTTTTTATACAGTTTTTTAGATGGCGTACTGTAGTCGGCAACAGGCGTTTCTCCTTTATGCTATAATGATGAATTACTTCATTCATTAAAGAATCCATAATTTAAGTGCTGAATCAGATGTTGATTTATTAAGAAGCAATCGCTCACAAAATGCCATAATTCCTCTTTGCTGTAGATGTTGTCTGGTTGTTTGTCTATTGTCTGTCTAATGTTATTTTTACTCTGTGCACGTAGGCCAGATCCTGTTTTATATTCTCTCTTTTAGTTGCTCTTGTTTCCTCAAGACCCACTTTCCTCTCTTGCTTTCAGTGTCACCTTTAAATCATGAAAATTATGCCAAGAAAACCAAAGCTTTATTTTTTGTCCTTTAAGGGATAGTTTACCCAAAAATTTATTCTGATGAACACAACAGAAGTTATTTTTAAGAATGTTTGTAATCAAAATGTTCAGAGGCCCCATTGACATCCATTGTAAAAATGCTATGAAAGTCAATAGGGCTCCTGATCGGTTTGGTTAATGATTACAGAATCTCCATTTATTCTGGTGAACTATCCCTTTAAGGGCTTGGAAGTGAGAAAACAAGTATCATAAAGCACCATACTTTAAAGCAGTGGTTCTCAAACTGGGGTCCGGGGCCCCCAGGGGGGCCGCGAGATGGTGGCAGGGGGCCCCAGTTTTATGACATTTTATAAAATACATTCATTTATCATGAATTCTGTGTAATTAAACCTAAAAAAAAATAAGGCTACTAACCAACAGCACTACTTTGTATAACTTAATATGTTTTGTTTAATTAAAATGTAAAATTTTAGAGCAGTTTTTGTCATAAATTTTCTTTGGGGAGGCCATGAAGGAATGCACCGTACACAAGGGGGGCTGCACGCGGAAAAAGTTTGAGAACCACTGCTTTAAAGCATACTATGGTACAAGTGAACAAGTGAAAAACATGACATTAAAATAAAATGGTCAATGTGGTAGAAACCTTTTTAGAAAAGGTAGAAAAGTATTTTACCGTTGAATTATCTAGGCAACAGGAGAAGGGCACGCCACATTTTTCTCGGCTGTGGTTTTCTTTTGTGCAGTTGAAGTAGATGTTCTGGTCCCAGTCATCTGGTCCAAACACACCACAGCATGCCCACTTTGAATAAAACAAAGAATCAGGGCTTAAATCAGCATTTTAAATTGATTAATACCGCATTGTTTTATTACAATTGAACATTCTCATAAATGAATATTTTTAACACCTAATCAACACCTGTGGTCGAGTGCCCTTGTTTTAGAGTAGGTGGGACAGGGCAATATGTAGAGAAGGCCGGTCACTGCTGTTCCGATATAATCCACTCAGGACAATTAGACAACACTGGGAAGCGTACACGTTTCGGCGGTAGCAGGGGATGCTGCGGAAGCCGCATTCCATTAACTTTCTTAGGTGGCAATTCTGACATGGAATAAACGCCAGGTCTTTGCTGCATATCGAGTAGGGGTGTAACAAAACATTAATATGAATCGATGCCTCGCAGGGCTCAAAATTAACTATTTTATTTGGTAGCACTGGTGCTCCCAACTTTAGAGTAAGGAGCACCAGCAAAAATTTAGGCGCATCCATCAAAAAATTTAAAAGCACCACAACTACAATGTAAATGTTAATAGATTTATTTTATTAAAAATAAAACACCACCACCGGGCTTTACACGTCCTATGGCCAGCATTTAAAAGTTGGTCTTCTATTTTATTTTATTTAATTTTTTGCTGCATAAATTCCTAAATTAATACCCAAATGCTGATGAAATAGTATTGCAGCAATAATAATTTAACAATTACAGGTAACATGATTAAGATTACATAGAAAATCTAGCAAACACGTAAAACACTGATTAATTGTGACATTACAAAAGTGACCCTAATATAGAAGGCTAATATATATTGGTATTGATAACTGCATTACCAGGATGCTTTTACTACTAAATAGGCAATGTTTTCAAAAATACAACAAAAACATACCATCAGCATTGTCGTATTCCACAGCAACATGGACGTTTGTCGAATGTCCATTCACCAGCGCATGCGCAAATACACCATCAAACACACTTTGACAGACAGCTCGGTGTCTCCGTCAATAATAAACACATTTGTCATGACACGTCTTGTATTTTTGGCACTTTCGCCATGTTTAAGCAAGGTACGTCTGGCTCTTAAAATGTTTTGATTCCGCCATTAACACCGTTTTACAGGATTTACAGTAAACACAGTAAGTTACATTTTCATAACGGAGACCCTCGAAATCTTTAAGCCACTCTCTCTGAAAGGTTTAACGTCAACTCGTATTTTCCGGTGGTGGAGTTACATTTGAATTCGGATCGTCGTCAAAAAATACAGTAATAACCTTGGCTGTAATCGGCTCGCTCTCGTCATGCTCGCGACGCGTTCGTCTTTTCACATTTTCGCGCTTCACGGCAACAAGGAATGACTGACGCTCATATTAGCCAATCTGCGGTCTTCATTAAACGCAAGAACTTAATGGTGAAATTTGATTGGTTATGTATCGTTGGAGAGAACACTGAACCTGGGACAGCGCCAGCACGCAGGATCACAATCACCTCGCGTCACAACAAAATGGGCAGTCGCACAAATGCTCCCAAATATATTTTAAGGTCGCACAGATTAAATTTCGGTCGCATATGCGACCAAAATGGTCGCAATTTCGAGCCCTGCCTCGGATCGCTAGAGATAAAAATCGATGTACCGATACCTCAAATTGTATCGTCTGCTAAGCACCACGAGCCAATGCCCAAGAGGATGCTATGCTTCTAGTAGTGTGCGCCCTAAGCTTGAGCGGGCATGCCCTGCTTCTTATATGCTAGGGCAATAGAGTCCACTATCCGGTGTGACATCCTTTGCTTTGAGAGAGCTTTTCCCTTCTGCTGTCCTCCGTAAAAGAGCTGTTCTGAGGTCCTAAAACTTTGTGTTCGGTCCATGTACAGTCACAGAGTGCAAACAGCCCACATCAAAGCGAAGGCTGGGTCTGCCTCCTCCAGGGGTAGGGCTTGCAGGTTCACCACCTGATCCTTGAATAGAGTTGTGGGAACTGTAGGCAAGAATTGTCGACTGAAAACGCGTGCCGGTCCCCTACCCTCTTAATCGAGGCTAATGAAAGCAGGATCAGAGTTTTCAGAGATCTCAACCCATTTGTGTCATGCCGGTCTGAGGCGTTGGGATGGGAATTCCACGTTTTTTTAATATATTGAAGTCATGTCCTCAGATCCGCAATGGGCCACCTTAGCGTGCTGAATGCCCAAACAAACGAGACAGCGGTTGTGACCATCCGCAGGAGCAATATACTGGCCGCACCCAGAAGTAGGGCTGGGCGATTAATCGAAAAATAACCGAAACCGAAATTCAGAACCTCTAACCGACATTATTTTATCATGTCGGTTATTTCGGTTTTTAATCCTGTTAATACTTTCCCTTTAAAAACAAACTGCTGCGTGTGATGTTGCGTAACTCCGCCCCGTCCTGTCAGTGGCATAGCGAAACATGGAGGAGAACTCAAACACTGTTTAACTGAGCAGCAGGATCATCTAGTGCCCAAAAGAAGCACAGTACTTTTTTTAAGAAGTACTCGCGAATGTGCAGGCACCTGTGACAAAAATACGAAATGCGCGATCGGGTTTTTACCGCACGCCCGCTCAGTTTAATCTACCGATGGGTCTCTAAGCAGCCCGGGTAATGTCATCACATCTCACTCACTCAAAACCGCGAAAAGACGCGCCCGCGTGAGTTTAATTAGACACTTCAGAGATGACGGAGAGAGAGAACGGGAGAACTTCTAGTCTACATTAACACCAAAAGCATTACAGATGAGAATAAATGTCTTAGACATCAGTGCCCAGTTAAGAAAAAATGGATTGAATACAAGAAACGTGTAAAGGATACAGTCCAAGTATGTATTTTGCCCTACTCATCTCATTACAATATGCTATCTGGATACAACTTATTATGTATGTGTCTTATGTCTATAATTAGTCATGGGGGTTGTATGATTCTTTGGTTCATAACTTCCCATTCTGAAAGTTTCATCAATTGTACATAATGACATGCAACATCTGCATAGAGTTAAGTCTATTTAATATTTTTCAGTAATGCAGTTATTTTGGGAAAAATGTGAATAATTGCATTGCAGGCTGATTTAAGGTGTGCCCTAAACTTTCCAACCTTGTCAGTGAACTATGAGGCAAAAAAATAATCGTTTATTAATCGTAACCGATGTCAAAAGTTAGATTAACCGAGGTTTTGATTTTAGGTCAAATCGCCCAGCCCTAGTGGAAAGACATCTTTAAAAAGACGCTGACGCACCCGTGTACACGGGACTCAAATCAGCCAGCGCAAGCTCTTTTAGAGAAAACTCTGGTTGTGATCAATGAGGCACACAGGGGAAATGGCCACGGCACACTCGATGATAAAAACCAGGCAGAGATGCTGTAAAAAATTTAATTCTTGTAAAACACCAAAGATCAGCAATAGCAGAGAGAGAAACAGCTCCCAGTACACACACACTTCTGGTTAAGCAGAGCGCTCGGCTCCGAAGCAAAAGAGCACCGATGCAGTAGACGAAGCAGATTGGTCTCTCCAACGGCGCATTCACGCGGGGCGCAAGCGTCAACGCTTAACGGAAGGCTTGTCTGAAGCGTGGCCAACAGCAAATCACAGTGGCCGCTAGACATGCTCCGTTCTTACATAAACGTAATTGGCTGGCTCTGTCTAGGTAATTTCCATAAGGCGATCTGATTGGCTGACGCACGCATTGCCGCTTGAAAAGTTGAGAAATTTTCAACTTCTGCCGCGAGCAACGGCACTGACGCGGCGCCTACGGATCCACAATTCAGTTCGGCAACACATGACGTCACCCATTAAAAGTGAATGGGAAGCGTTAACGCTGATGCCCCATGTGAATGCGCCGTAAGCGAGTTCCCAATTCAGGCAGCACTTTGCAGTTCGGGCGGCCCACCTAAGCTGGGACACCCTACCGCCTTAACTAGGTCATCAAAAAAAAAAATCAGCTGCCCAAAAGCCCGTCAAGTGTATCTCAGAGAATAGCGCGGATGCGCTTCACACCGCGAGCGGGTATGCGCGCCACATGGCCGAAATGAGAGAAAGACGTGGTCCGTCACTGGCTGGATAAAGTGGACTTATGTTTATTTAAGCCTGTTATTATTTAGTCTATAGTTCTTAGAAATTTGAAGTAGGTGATTTTAATGTTGAGTTCTTCACCTGCTAGCTAGTTTGCACGTGCCTGTTGATTCAATATAATTGTTGCGCGCTCTTGCTCACATTATTTATGTGCATTATTTACATGCTACAGTAGTTACACTCCTTTAAGATAGTGTAAAAAATAGTGGGAAACAATCAGTTTTTACAATCTACGCGCTATCTATCATCGTTCGCCAGACGTTCTACAACATCTGCTTCAGTTTGTCTTTATTAACCCTTTAGTTTCACTTAATCACGCAGCTATTTCCGTTAGAGGTATCTGTTAAAACATTTAATTCATTAATAATCTAGTATGTGTTCATTTTCTGTCATAGTTTGTTAAAAATTAAGTTTTATTTGAGTGTTTATTATAAAAATATTTCATTTTCATCGTACGCCCCTTTGATTGCCCCACACACAGGCCACGCCCACCCACCCAACCTTACCACGTTAACTATCACATTTTCTGCGGGAAACTCTGCAATTCATGGACTGAAAGTGAACGGTTTTTGCTTACACCCTTTATGGTCTTTCCCCAATAAAAGAAAACCAATTTACGCATTTACGTGACCCCACACATTCAGTTTATTAAAGGTGCCGTGTGTCATTTTTAGAAGGATCTCTTGACAGAAATGCAAAATAATATACAAAACCATATTATCAAGTGTGCATAAAGACCTTTTATAATGAATGATGTGTTTATTCCCTTAGAATGAGATGTTTTTTCTACATACACAGAGAGTCCCCTTACATGGAAGTCGCCATTTTGGGGCACCATGTTTCTTAACGGACAAACTTTCTTACTAAGTTGTCTCAGACGATGACCTGTTTGTCCGCTGGTGGCTACAGTAGCTTCTCTATGTG
The DNA here is from genome assembly GCF_027580225.2 of Misgurnus anguillicaudatus. NCBI lineage: Eukaryota > Metazoa > Chordata > Actinopteri > Cypriniformes > Cobitidae > Misgurnus > Misgurnus anguillicaudatus. The sequence goes on along the minus strand of NC_073357.2, from coordinate 52,362,347 downwards.
TTTCAAAAGCCAGGGGTGAGCAGTGGACTGAGCCGTTGGTTGCAATTCACAACCTCACCACTAGATACCGCTAAAATTTACACACTGCACCTTTAAGCATAATCGCCGTAAGACTGAATAACTGAATAACATTAACAAGAATTAATTAATACATGCTGAAAAAGTATATTGTTAATTGTTTGTTCATGTTAGTTAATGCATGTATTAATGTTAACTAACAAAACTTTATTATGAAATGTTACTGAATGTTTTTATTTATGCTCACATAATTCTGAGTAAAGTCGATGAGGTTCTGTAAATCAATGTCGTCCCTGTAGGCTTGTATGTTCTTGGTTATGAAAGAGTCGAGCTGTTCCTTAATCCAGTCTTTAAAGACAAAGGCCAGGACTCCAGCGGTCAACTCCAGAAAGAAGATGATCCCTAGAAACACAGAAAACTGGAAAAGCGACAAATATGCTTTATTATATTATCACATTAAGGAGATTTTTTATTTTAGGTTTGTGAAACTAAAAAAAACATATTTCTCACATTGTGGTGTGTAATTGATGACAGTATATTGGCAGGTCTTTACAAGACACCAACGTTTGGTTTTAATTGGAAATGTTACTTAGTAAAAATATATTGTATTTATGTGTTTAATGTTTCCCCTCATCAACAGGTGCCAACTAAAATGAAAATATTATAATGGCTATGAAACCAATATGTGAAATTCTAATCTGCCTTCAACCCATGTGAGTATACTGTAACAATGTAAACATCAACATGACTGAGATAAGACAGTCTCAGTCCATTAGTGTATCTCTACGACAGCATGTATTATCTCAGGGATAAATGCATCACTCTATAAATGTAGTACTTCCTTTCTCTGAAGTTCAAAACTTACAAATTTGAGCAGTAATGTGTTTTCCCTCAGGGCACCGATACAGCCAGCAAAACCCAGGATGAACATCACAAATCCTACTACCAGAAACAACCACACCGGATCAAATCCACCCATATTAGTGATGGAGTGGATGTTAGAGAGAACTCCCTGAGGATCAGAAAGTGGCAAAGAGTGTGGTTTAGCTTTAAACTAGCACAAATCTGCAAATATGAAGAACACAAAAGGTCTCAGCTTCCCTTGGATATTAATAAACTGATTGTAAATATAGTTTTTCTTACCTTCTCACTCCATGCCCACAATCCAATTGCAAGGAAAGCCACTCCCACCAACTACAAAACAAGAGGGATATTACATCACTCTTAATAAATGTGATATACACACATTCCAAAAAAAGCAACTTGAAGAGGCACGAGTTGCGTCAGAAACATTTAGTTGAAAAGTTGCATTAAACTTTTCAGGGTTTTTTATGGTCTGGGTGTTTTTCTCTGGACTATAAACAGGAATCTATCACCAGATAAAGCAAGAATGGTATTTGGCAGAGTACACAGCAATCTTTCCAGTGCAAAACACCCCCCCCCCATAAAGTCCAAATAGTAAACATCTGGGATAAACAGATGACAAGCATTTTTTCTTTTGTCATTTACTTAACGAAAAAATAAGGCCTAACTAGTGGATGTAAGACACGAATTCTGCTCTCTCTCAAACTGTGTCAATCTGACTGTTTCTGTATTCTAGTCTTACATGGTGAAGACATCTGACCAGTAAGGTGGTCCTTATAATGGGTCAATTTTTTTAAATGTTCAACTCTCACCCCCTAAATGTGTTAGCATATCAATAAAACACACTGTGCAAAATTTTGAATTTTTCCTACAATATCTAGAGGTTGCTCAAAGCCTTTGAATATTTCCGAAATCAAATATTTTTGCAAAAACTGTACCATTTAAAAACGCACAACACACATAAAACCTGCTTCTTGGAGGGTAACTTTGTTCCAGTTATTTCAGTTATTTCTGATCCGAGTAACCATATAGCAGACTTGCTTCGTGTTTCAGCCATTGTCTCAGTGTATATTGTTTATTGTGCTTCATTCACATTGAAGCTTTCTTGCTTTGAAAGACATATCACAACTAAACAGGACTTTTAATCGCATGGAGCATGGTCAAATAAGTCCATATTTATTATATATTATTATTTAACAATTATACATGCTAGCACAAAGGATCACATAATACGCGAATGTGTTAAACTACAAAGGTCTTGTGCAACCTCTAAATATTAATTAATATTGAAAAATGGTGCCCAATTTTTTATTTATTTATTCAAACATATTGGTGGGGTGAGAGCATGAACTTTAACAAATTGAAAAATAAGGACCACCCTACTGACTAGACATCTGGCAAATTGACATTCGCTCACAAAATCTTTAGTAAGAGGAAAACATTTCAAATGTAAATTTATGATATTACTGCATTTATAAAATGACCACACTATATATTTTAATTATTACATCATTTAATTAAGGCAGTTCATAAAGTGCATTTCTTCATCTACTGGATTAATTTGCCTCAGTAAATATAAACCGATCAGCCATAACATTATGACCATCTGCCTAATATTGTGTAGGCCCCCCTTTTGCCGGTAATTTACCGTAGATTTAAATTTATGTTATTTACTGGCAACATTTTGTTCAAAGTTAAATGAACATTTACAAGTCTTTGTCTTTACAGAGTAAAACTAAAAAACAGCATTAAGCAAAACATTCTGGGAAACAAAATCTGAAGCAAAAAAACAGAAAAAGGTTGATGATTTATGGTTTCCAGAATGCTTTACATGAGGCTGTTATTGTATAGTTTTATTCTGTAAAGATAAAGACTTGTTAATATTTAAAAATTTATTTTACTTTGAACAAACTCTTGCCAGTAAATAACATAAATTTAAATCTACGATAAATTACCGGCAACCCAGCTGCAATAACATTGTAATTTCTACGGATTTTTTTACAGTGTACAGTAGCCTGTCTGTTGGATCGGACCACATACATAGCAGACTTGTTTGTGTTGCTTCAGCCATTGTCTCAGTGTATATTGCATATTGTGCTTCATTCACAGCCCCCCATGTGCATTGATGAGCCTTGCACTGGTTCTGACCAGCTCTGACCTGGTTGCCGGTTCACCTCTTAAATTCCTTCCTTAGACCACTTTTGATAGGTACTGACCACTGCAGACCAGGAAAACCCCACAAGAGCTGCAGTTTTGGAGATGCTCTGACACATCAACTTTGAGGACAAGTGTATTGGCCCGAATACATCTGATGTCAGACAGAAATGTGACGCTCCTCATGTTTTGAAGATTAGCTTACAATTAGTGATAGGACAATATATTGCAAAGGCTGATATATTGGCCGATATTTGAGTTTTTTTCAGCATTGGACAATTTTTTTATCGTCCAGTAAATTTCTCTGTTACTTAAATTTGATGTTTGTAAAAAAAGACAGTGTCACTCAATGTAAAGCCAAAGTCTGACAGACAGTAATGACCAATCATTATTCACTTTAAAATGGCGTTATGTTATGTCACACACACAACACCACACTAGTTCAACACACTTATTCAAATAGTACCATAAGAGGTCTGATCCACATTAATTATGTCTTGTAAATATGATTTAAGTACTTTAAAGGGTATATTTAGAACTGTTATGCATAACTAATGTTTTTCTAATTTCACAAATTTTCTGTTTGTTTCTTATTTATGGTGTTAACATTTTTTTGTCATATCGGCCATACAGCTTTTTTAATATCGGTATCGGCCATAAGAAACCCCATATCGGTCGACCTATACTTACAATGCAATGCTGACAGGAGTTTATCTCGTCTTTACTACATTATAAATACGAGCCGAATCTGATAAAAAAAAAACAGATGACCAAACTGATCGATCAACTTTACCAGTTTGGCTTGAGCAGGATGTAACAGATTGTTGTTTGTTCTAAACTGTGTTTCCAATCATGGATTGGTTACTTTTCTTCACCTATTCTAATGTTTTAATGTACTGTAAATGTCACCAAATCAGTGCTGCCCTGACGGCCTGTTAGACTAATAATTTGAATAATTATTATGTCAACTAGCCAAGGAACAGTGGTGGCCTGTGACTTTTTCGAGAGCACACGACGCGAAGCTCATCACAACATGTATTTAGTCGATCAACGTGTGTGCTGCAGGCATGTATTTTGACAAGACACATGAGGCACATGGTTCACATGATGCAATGAACACATATTTTGAAATGATGAGCAACACACATGACAAACACATTTTGAATTCGCGCCCCTCAGAAAAGAAGTCACTGGCCGCGACGGCCGAGGAAATAAATTGTTGCCTACAATCCTTGTGTTCATTGTAGTACAAGAAAAAAGATGCAAGTTGGAAATGATAACAATTAATGATAATTGCATTTTGTTAACATAACACCAAAGGAAATGTAATTTAAATTCGTAAATCGGTTTAAATAGGTGCTCTTTAAATGAACAGTAATTTTCAAAGGGATCAGGACCTTTTGTCCAGTCACTGGAAAATTCCCAGCATTTAATTCACGATTCAAAACAACAGTCATGGCTACATTTTGCCAAGTCCTGTTACTTTCTTGTAATGCTACATCTTTTCATCTGCAGTGCTGGGACAACGGCTCACACAAGGGCCCTTGTGTCCGTGAATACTCATGGTAACAGTAATGTGATTGTCACCCACATACAATACAGTACTTTTCTTACTAAAAATACTTTTTTTTACACATATATCAATAGCAGTTCATGCATATTTGAAAAGATGTCCCTGCTGGAAAATATGAAATCAATGCTGGCGTTATGCTGGTGGACATGTATTTCCAAATCTCATTATAATTCATAATAAAGTAGTTATGATGTTGCTATATGTTCTTATAAATTGGTATTTCTGGTTAAAGAAGGAAACCTTGCTTGGCATCTTCTGTTAAATTTTCATTCCTTAAAATAAAAATATGAAGACAACATAGATAGAAGGAATGTACATAGTTAAATCACAGTTCTCTTTTAGTTAATTGAAGCAGTTCATAAAAAAATGAATAAACAACAACATCTCTAGTCACTTACAAAACTGTTTCAAAAATAGACTGAGACTGATCCATGAGGGACAATTCTGTTTTTTGGAAATTCTTTGGCATTCAAAGCTTCTATTCATAATATCCATCCAACTTAGAGAGCAAAACGGAAACATGCAGCTACTTAAATCATTGTGGGGCAGTTTCCCGGACAGGGATTATCTGAAGCCAGGACTAGGCCTTAATTTAATTAGGAAATATAACTAGTTTTAACAAACATGCCTTACTAAAACATTACTTGTGTGCATTTTGAGGCAAAACAAAAAGAACTGATGTATTTTAAGACATGTTAGTGCAAGTTGTTTTTGGTTTGGACGGTTGGTCTAATCCCTGTCTTGGAAACCGCCCCTGTGTGTTGTTTTAGGATATTAAAGCTGTACACACATCTCTCTATTTATTACACGGCTCTCTGGAATGCTTGATTCTGATTGGTCAGTTGAGACATTTGCAGGTTCGTTCTTTTCAAATAATAACCGCTCCAAAGTAATAACGCATAGCTGGTGCTACTTGTATGTTTTAAATCCCTCCGCGCCAACAAAGATTTCTGTTTGGCGCCATCTTGTGACAAACACTGGACAACCACAATTAAGAATGGAAAATTTTGACATTCATTTTAACATGTACGGAAAAAACAAAACATTTAAACAGTGGATAGAAGAACGAACAACGACAAGACACAGAAAGCTTACTGAGACTGAACTTGACAAAATAGATCATGACAGCTACAAAGCCAACACACAAAAAAATACAGAATGGGCATTAAACTTCTCAAAGACTGGCTAAAGGAGAAAAAAATGGAGACAGACAAGTATGAAGCAGAGGATCTTAATAAGGTATTACGATCATTTTATGCATCTGTGCAAAGTTTCGCGGAAAGATAAAAATGTTAATTTAAAACAAATATGCCAATAAAATGTTTAAAATTCATATTTATGTCCAGTTTTTTTTCTTATGTGGCAAGTAGCCGTGTAATAAGCGGGATAATGTAGAGGCAGCCGGTAGTTATCGGGTAAATAAGCCCCTTCAGTGTGATACAAGACCCTCCGCTTCACGTCGGGTCCTGATCACACTGTCGGGGCTTATTACCCGATAACTACCAGCTGCCTCTACATTATCCCTTACATATTTGTCTACTAATACATGAATAAACGGATATTCCATCAGTTATGTTAATGCAGTCTTTTAACAACGTGAATGATCTGAAATGTATGACATACAGTAAGCACCAGGGTTAGTCATTAGATGGAAGGCCAGTAAAGGGGTAAAACATATTCAGGACAAATACCCACTATTATGATTATCAAAACAACCTGCTGTGCCAAAGGTGAAGCATATGAGAGAACTGCAAATTAGATCTAGATTTTATATTTGCAAGTTATTATCCTAAATCAACAGATGACACCCACATTTAGACAATGTTTAGACATTTTCATATTTGTATTTTTATTAGTGATTCACCAAAATGAAAATTCTGGGCTGAAACCCAAGCAAAAACTCTAGATGCACCAATACAAGTTTTAAAAAGCTTTTGTAATTGTATTAATATTAGACTAGAGGTGCACCGATATATCGGCCGATGATGCTTGCTATGCTGAATTACGATGAACTACTGCTACATCCAAATGCCAGAGGGCGCTCTCGTGCAGAAACTCAATATCCACTGTAGACGAAGAACTATAGAGGGTATGCATTGACGTCACTTTTCCACGTGACCACGCGAGAGCTCGCCCGGTTGAATGGCAACACGTGCAATAAAATGGCTGGTTTTCATAGGGGCTGCTGTGAAAATGCCAGTAAAACCGACTATTATCAGCTTTAATTTAAGTTTAGTTGGACTTGATAGCAGAGGTGGACAATACTTAGTTACAATAGTTACATTTTTCAAGCATCTGTGCTTTATTAGGGTGTTTGTCTTGGGGAAAAATGTACTTCACTACATTCTAAAGCATAGAATTATACTGTCACTGTGTATTCTTTAATATTGCATATTTAAATTTACTTAATACCCAATTACATTAAAGAGTAACTAAACCCTTAACCAACTTTTTTTAGTTAATGATCTGTAAGAATGATGGTTTATTAGTGCTGTTCATTGATTTTAGTAAGTTTTTTGGCATTTGGATATAAAGTGTTTCAATACTACAATATATGGTGTAAAAACGTCTGAGTGCTGCCCTCTTCAGGTTGAACGGTGGCTACTGCAGTTGAATTTTCCTATTGGATGTTGGGTCCAAAAAGTAACTCGTGACGTAAGCAGATTCAAGCTCACCACGCCCTCGTTACGATCTCACCACATGCTTGGTACGAGCTTAGTTCGTCCCCTCTATCTCCGTTGGGATCTGCCCACTTTTCTTGCATTTTTCAAATATTGCCAGTGGGTGGAGTCAGGCTCTGACCAGGGGTTTAGTTACGCTTTAAATTTAATTTAATCAATTTATTACTCCTTTCTGTGTTTTTTTGGCAGTCTGTAAAATGATAGCTCTGAAATCTTGTTAATCTGTTAGTACAGTCTATCGCACAACAGCTTTTTCCCATTTCGACACGTTTTCACCATGTTTTCGCCGAAGTCACGCTGTACTCAAATGCTGCCGCTCTGTCTTTTGCCACTCAGTGGGCGTAACCGTCCCATGCCCACGTAAGCCAATCAGAATCCCAAAAACAGCAACAATCACTTCCAGTTCCTCTTTTGAACAAGGTCGCACTTTTGGCGTAGGTGCGAGCTCTAGCGCATACTGTGACGTTGGCTGCCTAAACTTCTCAGTTTACATGCAACCGTGTAACTGAAGATTTTCCAAATCTCCACTCTGGCTGGAGTTTTTAGAAAGAATCGGATTCAGAGGCGAGTTCTCCGTTTGCGTGTAAACGAAGGGCGCAACGAAGGGAAATGTCTTTGTTTTTCAAAATAACCATGTGCGTGTAAACATGAGTCTTAATGTCACTATTGTAAGAGATTATAGTCTGCCTGGATACAGATCCACTCCAACTCCAATTTAGCTGTTAAAACAAGCTCATCTCTCTTAAAGGCTGGATTATTATAGAGGTAATCTAACCTCAAGTAATATTTTCTTAATCGTAGTATGGGAGCAAAATGAGACTTTGAGAACCAACACACTCCAGCTCCAATGAACCGTGAGTGCTTCATGTACTTTGCTACTACTTCGATTGAATAAACTACTTTTTGATTGAGACCTTCAACGTCCTCCTCCTCATTGTTTCTTACACTATTTACAGAAGCCATGCAAAAAATATACAGCTAGACTAAAAAAAAAGAGGTGCCAAGATTTTTGCGGTCATAAGACCAAAACTCTGGAACAGCTTACATCTTTATATTTCCATCTTCAAGTCTGCTTTGAAAAAATATTTTTTTCTCTTTGGCATTTAATACTTCCTGACTTGAATGGTAAATGTACTACCACTTGGCATTTGTATGTTTTATTGTCAAGAAATCATAAGTGTTTTACTTTCATTTTTAACAATTTTTTGTGTACAGCACTTTGACCAGCCTCGGCTGTTTTTAAATGTGCTTCACAAATAAAGATTGATACCATATTGTGAACGCACAAGCTTTTTAGTTGAATTCATTCATGTTTACTAAGCTGCCATTAAGACCAGCATAGACTGAATATTGAAGGTAAAGAAAATGACATAATGCCTTAGTGGAAATGTCCCGTATACTGTAGTACTGCCAGTAAAATGTCCAACAGAAACAAAGATGTGCTTTGACACATTTGACAATGTGGAATTGAAACTCGCAAATGTGAGTGCACTGTCGGATATATAATTTGAGGGGTGTGTTATTTAGTAATATATTAAATAATTATTCACTTCCACTATTCTTTAACAATAAGTGAAATTACTCCTTAATTTGTTTATGAGCTTTGTAAAGTTTGTATTCATCCGTTAGCATGGATATGGTTTGAGCCTCTTGATGTTGACCCAAATCAAGAATGTAAAGCACCAAGTGTGAGATCATAACAGGAAATGACCTGATCAATCCTGATTTAGTGTACTGTGTCATGTCCTTTCAGTCTTCATCAAACCAACGATTTGGGTGAAACATGCAATGTTACTGATGCAGCACATTTGAATGTACTTTAGTAAAAACACATGCAATAAACTGTCAACATCTCATAGAAATTATTAAGATCCTAAAACAGTAACACATACCAAAAACATGTATCAAGGATTCAGAAATGCTACCAAAACAATTTCACAATTTTAAGAAATGCACTACCCAAATACCACAGACAGATTTATGTTACTACATTACTGAAAAGGCTTCTAAATGTGTTATTGTATATTGAATACAAAAAGTTGAAGCAAAAACATTTGACATATGCCTACTCTGTCAATTTCTAAAGGTTTGGATTAACATTCATAAATATCGTGTTTTGGAAGAAACCATGGTCATATTTGTAATGGAAAGTTCCTAAAAATTTGAACCCACGTGATTTTTGATACCATTTCTAAAACATCATTACGCGTGTTGGCAACGAGTTCGAGCTCGGAAAACACATTGGCGATTTAAATGCATAACCCGAATGCACTTTGTATAAAAGCGTCTGCCAAATGCATAAATGTAAATGTCACAGTGCTGTGCTGAGATCAGATGCATTGCTCCTCTGTGAGAAAGCGGATTAACTTATCTGCAGGACGCACTTGTCTTTAAACGGATGGCTTTTCGGAAAATTTCATTTGATATTTCAAGACTGTGTGTTGCTGATGTGTTCTTGTAGCTCAATGGTATTGTGGTAGGAGCACAGAGGTTGTGGGCTCGAAGCTAACACAGCGTCTGTCTGTCAAATGCACAAACCCAAATAAATTTTCATGTGACACGACACAAACCGAAAGCTTCTTTATGCTGACCGACAAGTGATCTTTCGATTTCTCCAATTGCAAACAACGAACAAAGGAACCCAATTTATTGCGAGAGCGAATTAACCCTTATTCACATGCAATGATGACATATAAACAAAGAGGTATGGTAACAACACAAAGCTCTTACCCAAAATATAATGTTAAATCCAAAAATAGAGTATTTGATGCAGCAGCTGACTTCTTGACCCTTGTAATGCTTTCCAGACATCATTATTGTGACATAAAACGCGTATAGGTTGATTATTCCGTTCGAGAAACTGTCCTAGTACTGTTATTATCCACATGAAGAAAACATAACGTTCACCAACTCCACCAGCGCAACTGTATAACATCAGCGCCTGTCTGTAATCAAAGAGAAATCTGCTTTCGATCACGAAATAAAGGCACGTCGTACACCGACCGCATTTACTTCACACCGCTTTTTATGCACACTTGATATGGCTGCTGTTGATTGACAGCACTGAGAACCAATCAGCAGTTGCGCCTCAATTCTTTCTCCAATATCTCAACACGATTCCCCACCCTTCACGAACTCAGCTACGAGCAATACTACATTTTTAATTCTTTAGAAATATTACATTAATATTTAAGACTCATTAAAGTAGCTTTAAATGTGCAGCTTTGTCCCCTGCGTTGATGTTATTTTCACAGAAATAAAAAAATGAGGGCGTGTGATATTGAGTAGTCCCGCCTCTTGTTAAAATAGCCAATAGTATTTAGTTTACCTCACAGCCTTGAATCTTATGTGATGCACAGAATGATGTTACAAGAATCGTAAGTTTTAAATGATTACATCTTTTAAATGCGGCTAACACATTTAAATGAAAAAGTTTTAAAAACAACATTTTAATTGTAAATGGTTAATAGTAAATGGACTGCATTTCTATAGCGCTTTTAACAGACCTATGGCCATCCAAAGCGCTTTACAAGTTTGCCTCACTTTCACCCATTCACGCACACATTCATACACCGACGGCGTGTATGAATGACCATAATTGTATAGTCACTTGCGGTAAAAGACGGGTAAAACTGATCACTTGCCAGAAATGTTTCACAACAGATTAGTATATGAGAATACTGCACTTTATTTTAACAGAAAATTCTTATATTTTTATGTTATGTATTAAAAACAATTGATTATGCATATTTAATAACATATCTATATACATAACAAATATATAGCTACAAGAAGATAAACTTTTAAAAAGCAATGGTTAGTATGATCACTTGAGGGGCAGCTGGTTACCTTGACATGAAGGCGAGGCCACAGTGGGAAGGCTGGAGTGCTGGTGCATAAAATAGATGATGAGCTATTGTTTCTGGCATCTGACAATATAAGATAATATTTGCTTTGCTTGTGCCCTTATAAGAACAACTTGCAAACTTATTCCTCACTAAACAAGGACATGACAATGTTGATGGCCACCCTTTAACTGCCGTGAAAACAGTTATTGTTTGTTCACAATGTACAGTAACCAGCTATGTTACAGAACAGTCATTTTTCAGCACCATAAACAGTCAATTTTTTATAAAATTTTAGCTTTTTGCTATATATTACATTCACAGTTTACAATTTATTTATTGATCATGTAAATTATAAGCTATATTGGAGAAGTCCTATATTCACTAGAAAACATGTGCTCTTTTGTGACATCATGTGGCCCAAAATGCCCACATTTGTTGTTTTTGCAATGTTATAGTGATCATATATAATTGTTTCTCAGTCTCTTTAATAAAATAAATCCAGAAAATACAGGAAATGTGTATATAGTATCAAAAACTGTGTAAAAATGTAAACTGATGTGTCAAGTTTTAAGGGTAAACTTCCCTTCAACAATAGAAGTCAACTGCAGGATCTTTTAAACCTAAATAAAATTAAATCCTAATTTCTAATTAAATTTTAATTAAGTATTTTTACTTAATTCTGCTCAAAAACGCTCAAGATGTGTTTAGTGCCAAGAGAGGTCACACTAAACACTGACGATGCCTAAAGAAGACATTAAGTCCTGAAATTTAATTTTTAATTTTTTTATACATATTTCCTGTATTTTCTGTTTGTATTTTAAGAAAATAGATTAAAAAATAAATATGGATGGACATTAAAACTTCAAAAACTAAAAGTCTGGGCTGCGTTCCCCGAAACCTTCTTAGCTCTACGTCGTTCTTAAGTTGTACCTTAAGCTGTACCTTATCGTTAATACGTGTTTCCCGAAACGTTCTTAGTTACGTATCACTTCTGTAAGTCGTTCTTTCGGAAGGTTGGTCTGGAGCACTCTTAGCTTTACCTTATCCCACTTGACTCCGCTAGGGGCCATGACTGTGATAAAAGCTTGTGTAGATTGCAGTCTATATAACTAAATATCTGTTTAAAAAAAAGTTGAAGTACACTCCGTGTTAAATTAGGCATTTTTTATTTATTTAAAGAATAAAACATTCACATAATTAGACATTATTACACTGATGGTTGTTAGATTTTTAATATTTTTTTCCAAAGGAACATCAGCTGTAAACTATTATTACAGGCTAAAGAAACTATTAAAAAAAGATTTTGGGTGGAGGAGTTGGTGAAACTATGGCAGGCTATACAGCGAATCTTACTATTTTATTTGTGCATTTCATATACGTTAAATCTTTAGTTTACCGGCTATTTTAGCTGCAAATAAAACAAATCAAGTTAAAAAATTGCATGCCACACGGGAGCACATTCATCACGAAATCATAATTGTTGATTTTCCTAAATATTATAATTGATGTTAATTCGACTTTGCATCGAAGTTTTTTTAATGTTTTATAACTTTGAGGCAACTGCATGCCATATTCTTTATAAACATTAAAAAGAAAATGCTCCACTTGATAATTGCTTATATAAGGTCAACAAATTTTCCACATTAAAACTAATCAAAGCTTAAACCTAAAACAATCATACTATATATTTATATATCATATAATATATATTTTATGTTATATTTAAGGTTAACAGACAGGCGCGGCTCCAGAAATGCGTCCATTAAGCGTTATCCGCATTGTAAACGCGCTGCTTGCGCAGTGTCCAAACACATAAACGCGTGAACTAATGAACAACAATTTGTTTTTCTATATTTTAAGTGTAATGCCAAGCCAGGTGACTTGCACGACCCACCTTATTTCCCTGTGCAACGCATTTATTGGGAACCCCTAATATAAATTATGCTTTAAAGTGAAGGAATAATGGATGCATTGAAGCAGTTTATGCATTATACTTTTGGACATGAAGTTGCGAGTTTTGCATGGGTTTGATATAAAATAAAATATACAAGGTTTATATTTAGTTGTTTGCAATTTGAAATATTTTTACCAGATATTCCTAATAAATGTAACTTGAACAATTTCTGAAATGTTTCTTTAATAAATAACACCGCTCTCTGATAACGCAGCGAAGTACCTATTACATAAAGTGAACAATTGATTGTCGAGCAATCGATATCAACCTATTCAGCACCATCGCCATGGACAGCACCTGGTAACGTCGTACGTAAGAAAGTATACCTTAAGAAACTCGCTAAGGTACAGTTCGGGAAACACGCCTAGAAAAGGTAAACCTGTAGTTAAGGTTTAACTTAAGAGTCTTCGTAGCGCGCTAAGAGAGAACGTTATCGGGAAACGCAGCCCTGGTGGTGGTGGCCTAAAACGTCTGCACAATATATATATGCAAGTGTTACAGACCATATCTATGCCTCAAAAACACAACAAAACCATCAGAGAGATAGCAGGAACACCAAGAGTCGCCAGATCAACAAACTGGTACACCATGACTCAAAAAATAACACACTGGTAAGCTCAGCAACATAAAAATCCTGTACGTCCACACAGGACAACAGTGGTGGATGATCGCATTATCCGCTCCATGATAAAGAAATCCCCCTTTACAATGTCCAGACAAATGAAGAACACTCTACAGGAGGTAAAGTTGTCATTGTCAATCAAAACAATAAAGAGAAGATATTACAAGGAGAAATACAGAGGGTTCACCACAAGATACAAAAGCCACAAGAATAGGAAGGGGAGATTAGACTCCAAAAAAGTCAGACAAGCTCTCAAAAAGCTTTATTTGGAGAGATTAAACTAATATCAACCTGTATAAGACTAATGAGAATAGAAATGATAGAGAGGCCAAAAACATCATGACATCAGCAGACAACACCTTCAGTAAAATATTGTTCAGGCAGTGAGATTGCATTTCCATGCATGGTTTCCTAAGGCACTGGGTCACTGGTGTTTTTTGGTGATGTAACAGAAGGCAGAACCATCCAGATTCATTTTTCGTTTCTCGTGATAAGTTTTTTCTTTATCATGGAGAGGATAACGCGATCATCCACCACTGCTATCCGGCACGGACGTCCAGGATTTGTTTGTTGCTGAGCTCACCAGTGTATTCTTCTCCAGTAAGAATGCACCATATTGTCCATCTGACCACTCTTAATGTTCCTGCTATCTCTCTGATGGACCTGCGGTGTCCCTGAAACCCAAATATGGTCTGCATCACCTGCATGGAGATCCCCCCGAACCACACGATGTGGGTTCACAGCCACAGATTCCAAACGCAAATGCCACACTTCAATCAACTCCAGACCTCCAACATGCTTTATTCATGAGGAAATGATTCAAAAAATAGACAATAAATGTCCATAAAACAGCTTTTAAAGCAACACTATGTAGTTTTTTTACCTTTAAATAATGTCTCTAAAATTATTTCAGTGATAGAACAACTTTTAACTGGACAAATTGTACTGTTGCTGCAACCTGAGCAGCCTCCTAGCTGCTACAAGCACACTCTGAAAGTGGCGATGGAGGGTAGGAAACACAGCCTGCAGAAGAGTGTCTGATACCAGGCACTGTTGCGCTTTTCAACCACATGGGGGAGCTGTAAGTCATTTTTACATGGAAACTACATAGTGTTGCTTTAAGTCAACTGTTCCATTACTTTGGGCCCCTTTAAAAACGGGGAGCTACATATTAAACAGCTGTAATTCCTAAATCCTTCAGCCAATTTAGATGTGAATATCCTCTAAATAAAGCCGAGAGTGTTCACTTTAAGCCATTATTCAATATATCACTGTAACTGGAATACATTTTGGTGAACAGCTAAAATAACACAAAATGTGCCTCTGTCCCAATATTTATGGACCTAACTGTATAAAGAATACTAAGAAAGTTAATAAAAGATACATTGTTTGCGTTTCTTTAATCTTATAATTACTATAATAATAATAAAGATGATCTGGGGGTACATAGCTCAGTTTTTCGATACAGTATCAACAGATTAACAATCCATTAACTACAAACGTGTTTGATATGTATAGCATTGGATGTTCACTGAGTAGTTGGCAGACATGTGCATCTCTCTGCTCTGATATCCTTTATTTCCTTTATCATAATGTCAGAAGTGTCAATGCTGTACATTACGAGCAGAGACGACAGCCCTTGAGGAACGCAGCTGGATCTAGAAAATGCATTATGACAAAATTTCAAAGTCACAAACATGTGTATCCAAAACTGTAAAGGAGGTAAAGGAAGGGTAAAGTTGACTTACCTTTGAAGTAAAGCATTTTCCCTATGCTTGTCCTGTCTCTGAAAAGTCATGGATGATGGTGACATTTGTTCTGAACAGATTCCTCTAAAAAGTGATTTAAATGACACATCTGGTTGTTTCATATACAGTACATCAGTAAATACACATGTATTAATGTAATCATGCTCATCATTGTCATGCGCTAACAGTAGACATGTGCTATACCTGCAAATACTGATGTTAAAATGTGATGGCTGTATGATCCATTGACCCAGCTCGCTTGAATGAAGGTTAATGTGACGTACATACAGTTTGCAGGCAGCATGCCTCAAATGCCTTTGCTTTTTGCCATATTCTGAGCTGACCATACAGTTGTGCCTTATCCTAGGCTCAGGTCTCTCCTCAGTGGTCCTCTGATTCAGCTCCATTGATTTGGTCCTGTAAACCACCAAAAGTGGCTGACTGAGAGAGCTCCTGTTCAGGCAGTAGAGGCTCTGTGTGAGGGCCTCATGGAGAACCAAGCTGCCACTGTCGTCCCAAAAACGCAGCTGAAAGCCCAGGGTGTCCGAATGGGGCAGGTCTTTGGTCATCGCAGCAGTCACATCAAAAACATCGTAGCCCGATGGAGGTAGCTTGTTGAGGCTCAATAACTGCTCCACAAGAGGGCCACTAATGCTCAGATTAGCAGTTTCTGCCGAAATACTGTGCACTGTGACAGTAACACTAAGTGGCTCGGGGTGAAGAGTCTTTCTCAACAGAACCAGCTCCGCAACTCTCATGTATGGGCTTAGATGAGACATGTTGAACCAGATCCAACCTGGAGTACCATACTTTGAGTCTGTTTTTAAAGAAAGGAAGAAGTTTTAACTTTCTAGAATTTTTTTATAACTTAAAATTAAAATTATATAAAAAATTACTTATTAAAGTGTAAGGTAAAACAGGTTTCAGTTTATGTACAATTTGGCCCAAAAGTCAGAGACCACACTCTTTATATTCTTTACATTTACTGTATATTTACCAGTGTTGGGGGTAACGCATTACAAGTAACGCGCATTACATAATATTATTATATTTCTAAAGTAACGAGTAAAGTAACGCATTACTTTATAAATGTACACATTAATATTTGAGTTACTTTTAAAAAAACAATGCGAGTTACTTTTCAGTTTAATTAATTCAATTTAAAAATAATATAATGTACTGAATTAAACTGAACATATTAACGTAGAATTATGCACTTTGTGCGTCTGAGTGGGAACAGTTTGAGTCAGAAACGGAGATGGCAGGCCAGAGCTTTTTTTGCGATCATAAAAAACACCTGCAAGGCCTGAAAGAGATCAAGCTTCAGCCAAGTAAGAAAAAATAACGCAAAAGTAACTTGAAAGTAATGTAAGCATTACTTTCCATGAAAAGTAACTAAGTAACGCAATTAGTTACTTTTTTGGGGAGTAACTTAATATTGTAATGCATTACTTTTAAAAGCAACTTTCTCCAACACTGATATTTACAGTATATGTTTTGTACAGTAATTAAAAATAAAATATTTGTGAAAGTTACAACTAATCAAAAAAGTTACTTTATAATACACATCATGTCAAATTTCCACACAATGCTTTAATAAATATTATACAAATAAATTGTGATACTTTTGCACAACAACTAAAAATTTGTGTCAACTAATATTTTTTAATTGAATTAAGGTAACAAAGTAATTACTTTTTTAAATTAATTTTGTTTACAGTGCGTCAATAAAACAAACTAAGGACAAATACGATTACATGTCAATATAACATTGGAAAATTATATGAAACAAAAAGACTAGTTGTCTTAGAT
The DNA here is from genome assembly GCF_027580225.2 of Misgurnus anguillicaudatus. Taxonomy (NCBI): domain Eukaryota; kingdom Metazoa; phylum Chordata; class Actinopteri; order Cypriniformes; family Cobitidae; genus Misgurnus; species Misgurnus anguillicaudatus. Next base: position 52,345,073 of record NC_073357.2, on the reverse strand, counting down.
GTTTGGACTCCACTGTATATTCTTTTACAGTAAAAGTAATGATCTAGAGACAGGATAAACAAAAAACGGCAATTGTTGGTAATAAAAAACTGTAGAAAATCAATCTGTTGTATTAACTGTTATTATAAAATATAATGATTTTACCTTCACTGCTCCGGAAACTCTGCACGAGAGTCCCATCAGCATCACTCAGATCTCTCGCCTGTGTATCCAGGGTCTGGTACACCTGCTTCATATAGGGGTGTGGCTTTGCCTGTTGAGGTGTTGACATTTTATTAATGTGCAACATCTCCAAAATAGCTTTGCTAAAGTCTCTGTGCTCCAATTCCTCTTCTAGATCGTCCACTAAAGTAAAGCCACGAGTCCCACCTACGCCTAAAAGAGCAATCAGGTAGCATAGAAATGATTTTAAGTAACCCATTCTGTGAACTGAAGAACTGATAAAATAGTTAAGAAAAGCTAAGCACCGATTCACCCACACAACAAGATCAACAAACAGTGAGGACAGCAGAACCTTTGCTTAGTAATTAGTGGGAGGGGAAGATTCACAGTCCATGCAGCCAAACACTGAAAAAAAAACTATTGCTGTTCTCCCACAGAAAACCTTGGGAATGTCACACTCCATTTGACAGACATTGTGTTCTCGGTTTTCCTGGCTGTAGCGCAGCGTGAAGACTGTTGTTTTGGTTTGAGGCTTGAATACCTTACACTTATTTGATTAAGTAACTTTCAAGCAGATGGTGCCATTTGCATCTGTGCGTCAGGCACATATAAAGTCTGAAATGCAAGCCCTTGGTTATAACTTTATTTGGGCAACTTTGGGTTCACATGATGTGACCAATAGATGTCACTGTTGTTTAGTTTCGTTTAGGCCACAGTACACAGTACCTTAAAAAAAACAGTGTGTTCCAGATACTATTGTGCTTAATCTGTGCCAAAGTTGAATTCAATGGCAGGATACATTAAATATTTTTGTAGATAATTTTTTTTACTTTACAATTAAATGTCTTGTAAGTATGCCTATTATGAAGATTTTTAAATACCAATAATAAAAATAAAAATAAAAAAAGGATATATTACATTTGTAATAAATATATCAAAATTATTTCCAATTGTGTTCCTGTAGCTCATTGGTAGAGCACTTCATTAGCAGCTCAACAGGTTGTGGGTTCGATCCCAATAAACACACATAATGTTAATAAATGTTAATGAAATGTACTGTAGGTAAATTTAAAAAAAAGTGTCTGCCAAATGCATAAATGTGAAAGATGCACAAGTGAAATCTGAAACATTATAATTTAAACCAGGTACAGAAAAGAGTATTGCACACTGTAAAATATTTGATGTGCACTGCACACACTGATCTAAATGACTGGATTGTGCATAGAACGCTTGACGTAACTGCGTGAGGTGAAGCCAGCGCAGAGTTCGAGCCGCCATCTTGGTATACCCAACCGGCAGAGGGCGTCATTGACTTCCATTCAAAATCATGATCAAAATGTATCCCCTTTACAGCGTATCAGTTACACATGGTTAATTTTTAGGATATGTGTACGTTAATTATTTGTTAATTCTGGTGTTATTTGCAATGTTTATGTTTTAATCGGGCAGGATAATGGATTTATAAAAAAAACGTTAAGGTGAGTGTGTCTGTTGCATTTGTTAATAAGTTTTTTTTTGACATTCAGCTACACTGTGACGGTCAGCGTTATTTCTCTAAATAAGTTTAGGTAACTTGTAAGTTTACAACATAATTACAAAACTAGCAAATTATTGCATGCACATACGGTACAAAGTATGATTATTTATTTCGATTTCAGAATAAGCACGTTTATTGTCATTAATACTAAATATGCTGCGGTCTGTCTTGATCTGATACTGTAATAAAGATGAATGTATAACTGATTAAAACGCAAAATGTACAACTTTCAGTAAATAACTATTTACATGCTTTGGACGTTTTTGTTGTAATAATGTACAGGGTAACTTCAAATATAAAAACGAAGACGAGTAAAGTGATGTTTTATCATTAAAATCTGATAACGTCCATTGATTTAATAGAACGTTTGGGTATACAAACATGGCGGCGCGGTGGCTTCACAAGTGTGACGTCATGCGCAATCCAGTCATTTATATGTGCACAGCAAAATCACCAGTGTTAAATCTACACTGCTGGTGTATATATGGGTAGGCCTACCACCAGGTCTGCAGCCTTTTGCCAGTAACTTACTGTAGATTTAAATGTATGTTATTTGTTTAAAGTTAAATAAAAACTAAACATTAACAAGTCTTTGTCTTTACAGAATAAAACAATAACAGCCTCTTGCAAAGCATTTTGGGAACCAGAAATTCACATCAACCTTTTTCAGTTTTTTTCCCTTAGGATTTTGTTTCCCAGAATCCTCTGCATGAGGCTGTTATTTTAGTTTTATTCTGTAAAGATAAAGACATGTTAATGTTTAATGTTTATTTAACGTTGAACAAACTACTTCCAGTAAATAACACACATTTTAATCTACAGTAAGTTACTGGCAAACAGCTGCCAGTATTACTGTAATTTCTACAGAGTTTTTTTTACAGTGCACTGTCAGAAAAATGGTCCTGTCATTGCAGTACCCTTTTAAAGGTCATAATATGTACTATTTAGGAAGAGATATGTATATATTTGGTACCAATATAACCTGTGAGATACTAATATGTGACCACTGATGCCATTTCTTCTTACAGTGTATTGTATTGGACATAAATGATCAAAGCTAAACACAGTTAACACAGTCGCTACTATTGTTTATCTCCTAAGTCACCCAATTTCAGGCAAAGTCCATAATCAAAACATTAGTTACTATGAACAAACACTTAGAGTATCAGCAAGTCTTTGAGCAAAATGATTGATGATTATATATAATGCTCACAAAGTATCTTTGTAATTTAATTCCTATTGACCCTGGGGATTCATTGCTACTACTCTTCCATGTGTATTATATTTCAAAAAGTTCAATAAAGCACCAATATCAGGTGACACCAACAAGAGAGCATTTTAACAAAGAAGAGTAGATGTAAATATGACCTCTGATTTGGCCTCAAGGCAGGGAGAACCATCATTGATACAGGTTAATGATGAGCTTTAAATCCATTAGCATAAAGGTTTTGGGGGAACAATATTGTATTGATCATTATGTACAGTAACTGCAGTATTTCATGAGGGCTAAAGAAACAAGGAAAGATAATAAAATGACAAAAATTGTTAACTGTAGCTTAGTTAGAATGTTAAAAAACTAAAATATATTGATTCTGCCCTATCTTTGTATGAAGAATCAAATCTTCTTACTTTGGACAAACCCTATACTGTAGGTTCTCCTTATGAGCCTAATAATAATTTCCCACAAGCTTTAATTAATCTATGTTACGAGATGGGATGGTTTAGTTTTTTTTTCTATTCAAAGGGGTGCAGTCATCGTCACTTGAATGGGAACTAAAAAGCATTTTTTCTTGCCCTTTTTTCATAGACCTTAATTGTTTGTTACATAATTAGTGTTGGGCAAATTTTAAAACATTGTCATTGTAAAATTGTTACATTCTAATCTGACCCTTTACATGGATGGCAGACTGCATCTGTTAACATGTTATTGATGATAAAGTGTTACACAACAGAAAAGGGTTTCCATCTTAAAGTACTTTTCAGTATCGGTCTGGTCTGGTTCCACTTACTGCTTAAAACTGTCTCATGTGCCTGAAGGTCTTATAGAGAGAGAAAAATCTAGATAAGAGTCTTTGTGTACATGTGTACCTATTAAACAACTGAATGCTCTGAATTGAAATGCAGATGGGTTTATTGTGCTCAGAATAACTTAGTAAAGTTGAATATGCATGGTCTGTACTATAACGCCTATTGTAATATATAGGGATGCACCGATAGGATTTTTTTGGGCCGATACAGATTTAAACAGACAACTTCTGGCCGATACCGATGCCGAAACTGATATTAAACACATGTATACAATACAGAGTTGGTCTATTAGCTAGTTTATTTCTGCATCAAATTGTTTGTACTGAACATGGATTGGATCTAATTAACATTCAAATGACCAACATAATAAGAGAGGCACAAATTAAGCTAAAACAAATATAAAAAAAACAGCATGACAACCTTCAAAGGTGGTTTTAGCTATTCAGCTCAAATTCATTTCAAATTCATCAAAAATCGGCCGATAAATATCGGCGGCCGATACATCGGTGCATCACTAGTAATATATTATTTAGGGCAAAATATTCAGTTTTTACAATCCTATAGATCTTTGAGACTAAACCCAAGGTCAGAGATTAACAGACAGTGAATTCAAGGTCAAAGTTTACAATGCAGAAAACAGTGATAGTTATTATGTGACCAATGTAATTGTGATGGCTTGGTCAGTATTAATAATATAAACAGAATAATATCTTACCTTTCTAACTTCATTTATATTTTCCCTTAAAATTGGAGTAAGACACTATCAAAGCTGACAATACAAAATCTAAATTGCTGTACTACTCTATGTAAATAAATCACTTTTATCACAAGTAACAGAACAGAAATAAACAAGCATTATAATATAATATGCAGTTTTTCCACACATTTAGCAGCAACTTAACTGTATATCTTCACATATCACATAAAAAAGGCATTTATTTTCACTGAAGATGTTCAAAAGTGATAACCAGGGACGTGCACAGGGGGGTTGCTCAGGTTTCCCGGGCAACTGCCCATATGCCCTTCTCAAGTTGCCCTTCCAAGGTGGAACATTTTTTACTTTTACTTCGTTTACATTGTGCAGCGTTCCTTCGTTACTGTATTTTAATTAATTACGAAATGTATATTTTATTTTTAAATTGCTGTCTCGTGTTTCTGAGGCATTCGCGAATTAATGACTCGTTTGAGTCGATTCCTTACAAAATGTTGCAAATAAATGAGTCTTTTGAATCGATTCTTTACAAAGCAAATGGGCCAAACGTTTGATTTGGTTCGCGAATCAGTTTGAATGAATTGTTCAGATCGCTGCAAACATGGAATCGTCTGATGCTGTTTTACTCGTAGCCAGTGCTTTAAGTGGGCCGGAACGCGCCAGTACTCAGTACCGCCACTTCTAAAAATAGCTCTTGAGCGTACCACCACCTCTCCCTGAGCCCAGAACGTGCTTTTAGTGTACCGGAACGCTAATTTGCACATCTGTTTAAATCAGAGGTTTTAATCCTTTGGCTGCGCTGCCGCTTTTCAGAGCAATGTACACTTCCTAATTTGTCCCACCGAGAGCAGAGACTACATTACCCATACACCCTTGAGTTTAAAAGTTAAAAGCACATGCGTCGCCTTTGCTGTCAGTCAGCCTCAACGTGGTGTGGAGAGGTGTGACTCATACCCGTCAAGTATCCCGTTTTGGCCGGGAAAGTCCCGTATTTTACCCTTCTTTCCCACCATCCTCCTGTATTAGTATTTTCCCTTAAATCTCCCGTATTTTATCCTCCGTAATTTCGCACGCATATAAAAAGATCCTAAAGATCGCTAAAGATCCACTGATTCCGCTAATCCACTTCGTGTTTTCCCGCCCGCTCTGCAGCATCTCTGTGTGCACTCTCTGCTTGGACGACAGTTTCTGAAGTTCGTTGCATTAACAGGTAGATTTATTACATTATATCAGCTGTTAAACAGCAGAATTACTTATTTGGAAGTTTATGTATTTGTAAAATGTAAAAGTGCTAACAACTTAGCAAGCAAACAACAACAAAATATCCACATTCTTACTATTATCGCTTGTCTAATGGATTTAATGTTCCCGATCAGATCTAAGAAAATATAAACACTAAATTTGCTGTTGTTGGCACACTTTGTAGGCAAAAAATACAAAAAACACAAATGCCTTCACAAAATAAAGACAGAGAACGGAAAGGGAGGCTGCTTCTAAAGGCAGTTCAACATTGCAAACATGGATTCAAAGATTCATCAAGCCAGCAGGTAAATCATATTGAATATTTTTTTGTCACACTTTAATTCTTGTTATTATATTTCCCATTATAATCACTTGTATAAGTTGATGCTAGTAACATAACACATCATATTTATAATACTTTATTAAAACCATACTAATAGTACCATCCCCCTTAGTGCCCTTTTTGGTTTGGGACACTGCCCAACGAAATTTCAATGACTTTGAACGACGCGCACAGTAGTTTTACCACCCGCAAAATGGAAAACAATGGGAAAAAATAAAGTGACGACTTTCTAGTTTTAAATTGCCAGTATTTTGTTATTCTTGAACCCATAGACATGGTCTTGGTGTCATTTTAAAGTTTTTGTTTTTAAGCTCTTTCTATCTGAACAACTAGTTTTAGCATTTGACCATGCTGAAAATTTTACTTATATATCTACCTTTTGCACATTTTATGTATGTTCAATAGCTATTTCTAGCTCAAGCAAATCCACAAACTTATATAAGGATTTATTATTTTTTACAATGTCATCTGTTGACTGCTGAATATAAAACCCCTTCAATATAGAAGTCCAGTCAGCAAAAAAAGAAAAATAGAGTGCCGGCGCTTCTTTTGGGCCACTTAAAGCACTGCTCGTAGGCTATGTAGAAACACGCAGAATATAAACAGTTTTGGGTGACGTGGATATGAATTTACCAGTCTTTTAACTAAAAACAGAACTTCACACATGTACCCGCCATTATATACGCGTGACCTGTTCGTCGTCAAACACAGTTAAACACGCGCAGCCTCCAGAAGATCCATCGATGATTGACGTCTGATTCGCTGTATACTGTACTGATGTAAGTGATTCTCACAAAACACACGCGACATGACAACATAAGAAAACATGAGTTTTGTCTAAAATCAGGTTGTATCATGTAAGTGTAAACTATCAATGTCCTCAGACCATCTTAGGAGATTCTAACTTTATATATAGTGAATGCAAAACTCTTATCAGTTTACAGTGTGATATTTCAGCTATAAGCTACATCAACATTGAGAGAGTTAATTTGTAATGCTTCTGTGTTTGTATTCTTTTTTCTGTACTGTTTGTGTATGTTGCAGTTTTACACATAATGTATAAGTGCCCTTCATAAGTATTCCTCTGTTTGCTGTGGAGTCATCTATACATTAAAAGATGAACATGATACAAAAGTACAGAATCTGTCACATTATTTTTTATGGGCACCGAGCTGTGTCCTGATTGTTTAAATGGTAAATGGTAAATGGACTGCAGTCCAGATGGTTTCATTCACAGCTCTCTCTCAAACTCTGCAGCGATCTGAGTCTCACCTTTGGATGTATCCGCATTGTGGTTAGGGGGATCATACGCAGGGTTCCCACAGGTGATGGAATTTCTGGGATATCATGGAATTTTAAAAGGGACATTTCCCAAGACTTTCTAAAGATGCCAAATAACTCTTTGGTGTCCCCAGAGTACATATGTACAAAATTGCCACTTTGTAGGTGTAAGCAAAAATCTGCTGTGTTGTGTGTGTCCTTTAACATGCAAATGAGCTGATCTCCGCACTAAATGGCTGCGTTGTGGTTGGATAGTGCAGATTAAGGGCCGTTATTATCCCCTTCTGACATCACCAGGGGAGCCAAATTTCAATTACCTATTTTTTCACATGCTTGTGGAGAATGGTTTACCAAAACTAAGTTACTGGGTTGACATTTTCTAGGTTAATAAAAGCAGTGGGGACCCATTTATAGCACTTAAACATGGAAAAAGTCAAATTTTCATGGTATGTCCCCTTTAAAAGGTCTTATCCAGACATTAAAGTCAGGGAATTTTATATTTTTTTGTCCAAGTCATGGAATATTAGGGATTTTGGTTTGTAGCTTTAAATTTTAGTTTCCATTTATAATAAATGTAATCCGCTTGTTAACTTTTGACGTAAGGAAAACTATTTCTGGGTCCAAGCATCCGCTGACTTTAAACAGCTGTTTATTGGCACTGTTTACTCATTTCACGCATTTAAGCTGTATACATTTTTATAAACTCATGGTTTCCACTACATTATGGCATCCCAGACATAGGTCATGGAAATTTAGCTTTTTAGTCAGTGAAAGTCAGGGAATTTGGCATTTGACTTAAGAGTGGGTACTTTGCATATATACAATACATTTTATTTCAAAATCTTGAAAACAATTACAACTACCCATTTACAGCTCTCTTTGACAGATCTTTGTGAAGAAACATATTATTTTGCAGCGGTGTCATCTTGACAGCACTTTGACAACAGGCAATCTTTCATTATCTAACGGTGTGCTTTTCTTTCATCTCACTCTGTTTGTGTTTGCTTCTCTCTTGTTGCCTCTGCATTTCAGGCGCCTCTCCATACCCCACCTCACTCCTCCCTAAACGCCTCCTGAACAGGACAATCCCACTTCTGAGACCCTCCTCCTCCATTCACCCATCTCTCTACAGGGTTGTGGATTGCCGCCGGGGTCTGGACTCTTGTCAACTAGACAGATGCAGTGGAGAACAGAGGAGTATTCAGGGATAGTGGAGCTCTGGAGGCGTCAGGGGGAGAAAACAAACAGCTGAGGAGTGATAAATGCATTTCAGGTAAGAACACGTGTGATTAAAAGCCTATGTGCTCTTTGTATTTATGTGTGTGTATAACAATGCCAACTGGTAGATAATTTGTTGACACCCATCATTCTAAAAGATGAATTATTAAAATAATTTATTTACTAAAAACTTGATATGTTTAGCCAAGAATGAAGTTAATAATTAGTAAGAGATAACATTTATATCAGTCAATGAACAACTTAAAAGATTACCAATTAAATAGCCATTTTATTATCTTATACTTGCACAAAAATGTAGGGAGGGATTTAGGTAACCTAAACCAACTAGACTTTTTTTAATGAATGGTGAAGAAGTAGCCCAGTTTAAACTGTCAGAAAAATGTTCCCTAGCTTGGTTCATGTGGACCATTTAGGTACAGATTTGTGTACATTTGGTATTTAAATATGTACCTTAGAGGTTACATATGCACTTTTTGATACCAGTTTGTACCTCTGAGGTACTAATATGAACTATTTAGGTGCAAAGGGGTACTATTTAAATGTGTACTACCCCAGAGACAGATAGTGACCATTTTTGACCAAAGTCTCAATAATTATAGTATAGTAAAAAAGTATAGTAATAAAGTTTCAATAATATGTTATTTTACAGTGTCTTTGGTAGGTTACATGTACTTGTTATAATAATAATAGTAAATCATATATAATTGCATGCATTTAACCCTAAACAAGACCCTATACCCCATACATGTTATTGATATTACTTAGTACTTTAAATCAGGGTTCCCACGGGTCCTTGAAATCCTTGAAAGTTTGTGAATCTGGGGAAAAAATTCAAGGCTCTGGGAAGTTTCTGAAAATATACATACATAGATACAGGTCATTAAAAGTGCTTGAATCTATTTTATGCAAGAAGTTTTCTGGAAAAAAATCCATATTATTCCCTGTGTAGTGTAGGATAATATCATAAAAATTCTGGACTTTTAAGCACACGTGCTAAACTGTACGCTTTAAATGCTTATATCGTCTGTATGCGAATATTGATTCATACAGAAGATGCTTTTTTGCATAGTTGTGTTTGACACATGAAAACGTTTCGGGTTACGTATGTAACTGTTGTTCCCTGAGAAGGAAACGAGACGCTGCGTCTCCGTTGCAATACTTCCTGCGTCCCTGTAACGCCGTCTTTATGATATTTCAGATAGCGATATACTTCCTGGCTCCCGCGTCACCCTGTCTTTGTCGTTAAAGCAACACTATGTAGTTTTTTTACCTTTAAATAATGTCTCTAAAATTATTTCAGTGATAGAACAACTTTTAACTGGACAAATTGTACTGTTGCTGCAACCTGAGCAGCCTCCTAGCTGCTACAAGCACACTCTGAAAGTGGCGGTGGAGGGTAGAGCACACAGCCCCGCCCCTCCCCCTGCCTGCAGAAGAGTGTCTGATACCAGGCACTGTTGCGCTTTTCTGTCACATGGGGGAGCTGTAAATCATTTTTACATGGAAACTACATAGTGTTGCTTTAAGCCTCACAATTGGTTGAATTTGATATACACAATCAGACGCACTTACCCCTGGAGGCGTCCCCAAAGTGTCACCGCAGTGACGCAGCGCAAGTTCCCACGAAAGGGAATCGTAACAATGTATCTTAAAAGGTAACTCAATGTAACATTGCTCTCACTTGAAATGTGTCCTCACATTTAGTCCTTGAATTTGAGGGTATTGGATCTGGAAAGTCCTTGAAAGGTCCTTGAATTTGAAGTTAACTAAGGTGTGGGAACCCTGTTAAATGAATAGTTCTCTATAATAAGGACACCTTGCAAAAAAGTAGCTATAACTACATTTTCTTACAAGAAAGCCCAATCTTACACATTTCTGAAGAATTAAAACTTCCTAAGTTCTTCCTTGACTCGAAGACTAAATTAGTTTTTAATAAAGGCTTGGTTTACTGCGAGAATGAGTCCATATCGACTTCTCAGTTGTCCATAACTTGAATCTGTTAATGTATCAATTTCAAAGTAAAGTTGCTCTTTCATCTTCTTAACCAACTAGTGCACATGATTTCTCAAAGCTTAGTATAATCTGATAACAAAACTCCCTTTTTACATCTGGGAGTCTTCAGTACACGAGGAAGGCCATGCTGGTATGCCGCCAAATGGGGGCCAAAGCTGTTTAGAGAGCTAAGACGTCGCTATGCCCCCCCCCCCACTCGTCCCCTCGGCTCATCTTTGTTTTGGAAATAGTTGGCTGCTTGTTACCCTGTCATTAGTGAGATGAGAAGCAGTGCACAGTGCTGTGAGGAAAGGCAGCCGATTTCTGCTGGCTCCAGTCAGTGTCTCGAGTCATTTCCAGCTGTACAGAATACCCACTTGTAAAAAGAACGCTAGTGTTTTTTCCCGTGTGACCCAGAAATTGCATGCTTTAGTGAATGCAGTGGAAGGTACGCACCTTTTAAGCAGGAGAGTTGCTTTATTAACTTTAAGGGTTAAGCATTTATTAAACTTCCCTGTGGTGTTAATAACTAATCAGGCTGTATACATTAAGAAACAGTTAATGCAAAACTTGAAATAACAAACAATATAGCATGTGGTTATACTAGGTAAATACATTTTCTTATTTAACTTTCACATGTTAAGATGAGTGCACTATGTAGTAACATTAACTAACAAATAACAATGGACAACATACTATTTATAAATTACGAAACTGATCATAGGCCACAACCTTCATATAGGTTTGTAACAACAAAGGGTTGAATAAATGATGACAAAAATTTTTATTTTGGGGTGAACTATCCCTTTAGCCAACAAAACATCTTAAAAAAAAGAGCTGTTACAAATTATTGTTCATTGTTATTTCATAATACCTAATGCATTAACCAATATCAATGTACTGAACACTATTGTTAAGTGTTACAAAAAAAAAAAACTACAAATTGGTTTGCATATTTTTTCAATGTGGGACTGGTGAGCAAAATGTCTAAGCCAGAGGTTAAAATCAGAGGTGTCACAGAAAATCATTATTTATTTTTTTTAAAATCCACACTCCTCATAGTTTTTCATGCACTTGAGTTTGTCATGTTTTGACGACAATAAAACTGCTCCCACATGTTTGAATGGAAGTAGAGAAAAGTGCAGAAAGAGTGCAGTAGGGTGCAGGCCACCCACTCGGTTTGCCTTGGGGTTTCCTGGCTGGAGCCTCTTAATCACCTCTGAATCTACACAAAAACATTAGGATGGGAATCTTGACTAAACTTGAAACTGATCTTCTCAACCCCCAGCTCTTACCATAATGAACAAACAATCTTACTAAAATAATATCTCATTGCTGCCAATAAACCTCTGTGAAATGTTCCCATATACGCATACTGTACTGTACCTATGCTTACTCAGATGGCTTTGAGTTCTTATTGGTTGTGACTGGTAGAATTGTTTAGACTTTTCGACTGTGACGTTTGGCATTTAAACAGTTTTTAAAGGGGACAGAGAATGAAAAACCATTTTTACCTTGTCTTTGTTGAATAATGGTAGTCTACCCACATTCACAAACATACAAAAAGTGCTAAACATGCTAAACATCTCAGTCTCATAGAAATTCCTCATTAGAAATGTCAGCCAGAAAACAGCCCAATCTGAAAAACTGATGCTTATGACATCACAGGCATCTAACTGCCCCTCCACTTTAAAATAATTGGCTACATTTTTTGAGTGGCAGAAAAGTCAGCCAATCAGTAATGAGATTGCAAGTTAAGCCAGTAGGGGAAGCCAAATAGGTGCAAAACCACTTGTTTAAAATCCCCCACCCTAAAAGAGCTATCTGAGAGAGGTTTTTAGGAAGCTTCTAAGGCATTACAGACCCAAACAAAAAATATTTTCATTTTCATTATCACAGAACAAGGATAAATACTCCGTTCAATCATTCTATGTCACCTTTAAATGTTTTGTTAATAATTTACAATAAGATTTACTTTGTTAATAATAGATGATAGAAAATATTTTTTATTGTTAGTTATTATCAAGACAATTGTATTTTGTAAATTTTTGGGTATAGGGGAGAGCGGGGTAAGTTGTCACACTGTTCATAACACCAACACTAGACGTACTATCTTAAAAATCAAATAGCCACTTTGTGTGATGACTTCTTATAGTCAACTTCGTGTTCACATGTGGTCAAGATCGCTCTAATCTGAGGTTCGCACAATTTTCTTATTTTTTTTTTTGGTTTAGAAAGTAAAAAATTTGCACATACATTTGATCCAATACAACTTTTTTTAGGTATGAATGTTAAAAATTATTATTTTGCACAAAATAGAGGAGACAATAGCGTGTCTTTTGATACTTTAGCTGATGTTTTATGTTGAGCTAACCCTGAGATTTAGCCAACATTAGCACATATGTCAGTTTGGGGCAAGTTGTCACATGCTTTTTACACTGGAAATAGTTAACCCTGGATTATTCTAAACCCCGGGTTAACGGAATCCTGGGTTAATTTTAGGGATAACTCGCTTCTAAATTACAAGTGTGAAACGATACTTAACCTAGGGTTAAAAGCAGGGTTTAGAACGAGGATAACCCAAGGTTAAGTGCAGTGTGAAAAGAGTTCATTTTCCAGGTCTGGTTTGAATTAAAAAATTTAAATCAATAATCACAATTAAGTGGTGTTCTTCTTTTTAGATAATCTAGTGTCACAAGTGAACATTCTCTATTCAACAGTCTACAACTCCGTAAAGATATGAAAATGTAATGAATAGAACATATGAAGACTTCCTTCTTTTATTTGGTATGAGATTTATACTATTGTGATGTATTGTGCTCAATAAATGTTAGACAGTGTGAAAAGTGTGACAACTTACCCCGCTCTCCCCTATAACCATTTAAATGTTGTACCTTTTGGGGTAAAATATGATATATAAAATATAAAGGACCTATTGTGTACCTTAAGAAACAATTTTGTACCAGTTCAATTTTAGAGTACAAAACAGTTAACTGTGCCTTTAAATGTACCAAATAAATCCTTAAGGTACAGTAATGTACCCAAAAAGGTACAACGTTGTATTATGTTTTGTACCTATACAAAATGGAACCAACAGAAAAAGTACAGTTTTGTAATGCCCCATTTTTAAAGTTCCAAAAAGCGAATCAATCCATCAAAAAAAAAAACAATCTATACCATTATTAAATGTCATCTGAGGTAAAGCGAGGGGTTTTTGTAGCTTTTGTTCATGAACACATGTATGGATGTATTTTATAAAGTCTTATATAAATGTTTTTTTACAAAAACCCATTGTGTCACTTTACCAGTTTTTTATAGATGGATAGAAGCACTTTTTGGAGCTTTAAAAATTGGTCACTATCCAATGCCATAAAAAGCTCCAAAGAGCCAAGATAATATTTCATATAACTCTGACTGTGTTCGGCTGAAAGAAGAAAATCGTAGGATCGTTGCGTGTGAGTAAAACATTAGTTTAATTTTCGTTTTAGGGGGAACTATTCCTTTAATAGTTACTTGATGTTAACCAGTGGAACCTTACTGTAAATTTGTAAATATAATCTAGAAGATTATAGGTAGGAGTGGTTGAATGAGTGGTTTAAGGAATGCTACATTGATCTGTATTGATATAAAAATAATGCTGAGAGCATTTCTTTAATATCATTATCTAATTATTGATGGAGGTGGCGTTTAGTGGCTTTTGCATCTGAGCTCCTCAAATATTGTTATAAGATGCATGTACGTCATGTCAAAATATGTGCCTGCTGCACACGTTTTGAAAGAATTTATGATAAAATAGATGCTCACGTTCACAAAATACTTGCAAGACACTTAACTCTGATTACACATGAAATTAAGCGAATATCTGGCAAACGCAATCATAAACCCCCTTGAAGCATCTGCAGCCGTACATGACGGGTGATGCACATAGGTTCACAATGATGCGCCACTAGGGCTGGGTATCGATTCAGATGTTCCAGATTGATTCAATTTCGATTCACAAGCTATCAAATCGATTCGATTTCGATTTATCGATTCAATTTTCGATTCCGGATCTCGGGTCGGTTTTATATTCAATTCTCAATTCAACTCAATCAGTATAGATTTAATACAAATACTATATTAATAAAAAAGAACACATAAGTTTACAAGTGGGTAATTAATAAAAAGAAATTAAAAGCCACAACACTATCGTCATCGTCTTCCTAGTGAAATCTAAAATGCCTCCATACCTCTTACTTTTTATGTGAAGGTGGCATCAACGTCAATGAAGCACCCAAAACCGCCATTTTAAGGACTAAATGAAAGAATGACAGGCTCACCTCTCGCTCCTTGGTAACATCGCGCAAGGCAAAAAACTTCTAGTGAAGGAGATTAGTAATTAGATTAACGTTAATCTTACGTTCAATGTTTGCAGAAAAAATATGGGGGGAAAAAATCGATTCTGCTCTTCTGATTCTGAGAATCAATTCTGGATCGACCACGTTTTGAAAAACGATTAATCAAAAAATCTATTTTTTTGCCCAGTCCTATGCGCCACACATATTTTGACATTACGAACCACACACATGACAGCCTAAATACATGTTTTCACAAGCTTCGCATCATGCGCCCTCGAAAAAGAGTTACCGGCCGCCACTAATCATAATTTATCATACCAAACATTTTTCTATGTAATCTAGTTGTCAGAAACGACTATATTTTACATTTATGCATTTGGTAGGTGCTTTTTCCCAAAAAGATTTAAATGGCACACGCAATTCTCTAGCTGAACTATAAGCAAACCCATATTTTAGCCATAAACATTCTTCAAACTGGTTGAATTGCTGGGTTTTGAGATGTTTACATCTGCTACGCCACATCTAACAGCTGTTCAAAAATGCTGGTGGCATCCTTCAGATATTAGCCCACATGGATGAGAGTTAAATACAGTAGATATACTTTTGCACTAAACTGCCAAAGTCCTATATCCTTCTATAACTTTTAATGAATTGTGGCTGTATTCCAGTTAATTTTGTGCTTACCTGGACCCGTGACCAATCCCTTCAACACTTGTCTGTTGAACTTGCTTCTGATCTGCAGAGAACATCCCAAACGGGGGTGAAACATACAATCATAGATGGTACAACATGTACCATCATGCCCTGAACAATGTTGACAGTTTCACGGCTGTGAGATCACACTTCAAGAGGAGAGTTGAGAATGCACTGAAGGGTTTGATGTGGTGTGCACGTGATGAGCACTGTTGTCAAAAGCACAATAGAGGAATTTGTCACATAATAGACTTTCTTAAAAAGCAGTTTATCTATTTAAAATCCATTTGAAAACAAACCAGCAGGAAAATAAATGTTTATACCTTTGAAGATATACAGGTACTGTAGTTCCTAAAAGTTGGTCATGCTCTTAAAAATAAGTTTTTGTCTTTTGTTGTTTTCCTCACGTTTATACTGTAAGTCTTTTCTTAAGCATCCGCTAACAGCCTAAATATAAATGTAAAAAATGCTGGGTTGGTTTAATCCATATAATATGGATATTATATTAAAGGTCCCATTCTTTCTGTGTTTTTTAAGCTTTGATTGTGTTTACAGTGCACCATATTACATGTGTTCATGTTTCACGTGTAAAAAACGTGGTATTTTTCACACAATTTACTTATCTGTATACTGTTTTCACAGTCCTAAAAATGTCTGATGTCTTCCTTGTTCTTTGACGTCCCTCCTTCAGAAATACGTAACGATTCCTGATTGGGTAGTTTGTTTAGTGTGTTGTGATTCGATAGCAGCTTAGCTTGCCGTTAGCTTAGCTGGCGACTGACGTATTCCTGTGGGCGGAGTTTAGTTAAAAAACTGTTCTACTGACGTCATTAAAGCAGGAAATAGAGGGCTGTAGTCCAAACCGACCGTTCGCTGTAGGCTTTGAAAGGCAAATTCTGTTAAAGAAAATATATCGCCTGGGAGTGAACTTTGAGCTTTATCATTTTACAGGTATTATTTATGCTATTATAGCAACATTACACACTAACTAGGGTTTAAAAAATGTGATCAGACAGAACGTGACCTTTAACATAAGGACAGTCTATATTTGATCCAACCATGGGTTGCAACATCCCAGCATTGCATTAGGTCATTGCCGAAAAAGATCTTTAAAGTCTTTTTCCACATTTAGATACATCACAGATCAAACAATGTTTACCAGATCCAATACATTAACAGAAGTGTTTATTATTGGCTAAACAGTTCCGAGTCTTAAGGGCTTTGAAATTAGATTTTGTATTGTTTACTTGACTTGTACCCATTGGCTGACAGGGTGTGTGGTAAGGGGTGGGTTACAATGATGTGAAAAGTGTCCCAGTTGTAATCTGCACAAGGAATTTGGTTATTTTTTGGAGATTAACCCGAGGCGCTCACACCATAATCCTACCTACACTCAGAAAAAAGGTACAGAAATGTACAAAAGTTGTCACTGAGGGCTGTATATACCTTTTCAAAAAGTACACTTTTGTACCTAAAAGGTATCTGTACCTAAATGGTACATAATTTATTGCCCTGTTTAAAGGGTACTGTCCCATTGAAAACTTTTGTACCTTTAATTTTGAGAGTGTATCCATAGTTTTAAGTTACTTTACCCACCAGGGGGGCAGGAGGGAAAGAAAGCATCAATTGTATCACCTAAACCCTGCGCGCGCTCAACATGGAGATCCCACAGGTCGGGGCGCGAGTGCCAAATGTGCCCCTTCCTTGAGAAAGAAAGTCCTTCCTCAGGGGAATCCGCCAGGGAGGGCTGTCGCGAGGAGCATTAACTATGAAAACCAATTCTTGGTCGTCCAGTACGGACGATTAATAAAAGGCTCTCCTCGTCCTGCCTGACTTTGCACAGTGTCTGTGCAATTAAGCTCACTTCGGCCGAGGCTGCCCGAAGTACCCGCGGTGGGGCAGCGAAGCGAGACAGGTGAGACTGCCGGTGCGTCTGCTGTGACAGCATAAACATCTACAGTATGTGTGTGTGACACTGACCTGAGCCCGCTGAGGGTGACGGTCGTCTGGTCTCCTCTGCGGAGAGCGCAGACTCTGATGAGGGTGCTGGTGGTCCGGTCTCCTCAGTGGAGGGCTCGGACTCCTCAGGACACCCGCTGGCGATAGAGGAGAGGTAGGGTGAGCTGGTGTGTGCCCGCTCACGGCTCTCTCGATCCTCCGGAGACCTGGAGAGGGAAGAGGAATGCACTCTTATGTGTGGTTACGTGGGTACCGGCTAAACAGCCGGTGGAACACATGCAAACCAAGAATTTTCCACCCGACCCTCTACCGGGGGAAGGAACGAATCACCGTCTCCTGAAGAGTGATCCTCTGCCAATCCGGGTCGCCCGTTACTGGCCACTTAAACTCCCGATTTCACGGGAAGCGGCTAAGCGGGCGGGGCGAGCTGCTGACGACCGGTTCCCCCGCGCTGCCGAGATGGGGTCCGAGGAGGGGAACAAAGGTGGCCGCCGCAGGAGGCCGACGGCGAGAGGCAGACTGAGGAGCCGGCGTGGTGGACCAAGGGCAGCTCTCCTTCGCCGGGGCATGACCTAGGAGATCACCTCAGTCTGCGCAGCGGAGCTGTACGACTCCACGGGCTCGCCGAAGGGGCCGGTCTGTGAGACAGGAGCATTCAAGAAGTTGTTCTCGCCTGCGTCCGTCATGTCAGCCAGACACAGCCAAATGTGGCGATCCTGAACCACTGTGGTGGACATCGCACGACTGAAGGTCGCGGCCTCCCTCGTAAATCCTGCAGCAACGTTATTGCGTGCAGGGCTGAAGCCGCCTCTCCGCATGCCTGATGGGCAGCGCCCGTACCCGGATGACTGTCTACAAACACGGGAGGGAAGGGTTGGGTGGTCCCTCCAGGAACGTAGCTGCATCGCAACCCCCCGCTCCACTGAAGGGGTCCCCGCCCTTAGCGGCTCTGTTGGTGAGGGAGGTGAGGGGAGAAAGCTGAAGCTGAAAGCTGAACGGCCGAGACGGCCGCAAATCACGTCAGCTCTTCGTGCCGTCGGTAAAGAAAGGCACAGGAGAAGAGGACTGAGAGGCCCGAGCAGCTCCGAAATACCAATCACGTGGGCGGTACGGTTCGGGCGAAGAGGGGTTAACCTCTCCAACTCTACCGTTTCCGCCGCTCGAGCGGGCACGGCCGCCATTTCCGGAACGACTCCGCTTCGGAGGAAAAAGTGGATACCCCTCTGATGCTGCAGAAGTGAACGGGACCAGAAGGAGGTCCAATGGATTCGGCAGAAATCGTAGAACACGACTCTGCAGTCTCCACCGGAGCCTCAACCGGCTGAGGATGAGAGGCCGGTAGGTGGAGGACGCATCCTCCGTCCTACTCAGCGTAGTGATGCGAAGAGCGTCCTGCGAGCGCTTGACAGCCGCACCATGGCGGCGTCAGCACTGCAAAGGCGCGGACAGCATTCCCGTAGAAACGTCAGTCGTCTCCACAATCCAAGAGGGTTATGCTCTCACAGAGAGAACAAAAACTCTCCACGAACGCAGCCTCTGAGTGCTTGATGCCTAAACACGAAGACAGCGCTCGTGATCGTCACTGGAACCCTTATACCTCTCGCATCCAAGATCGCACGGACAAAAAGCAATCCTGAAAAGGACGCTGATCTCCGAATATACGAGAGAGTGGCTGTCTTTAAAAAGACACAGAGCTCTCACGTATCACTCTTTAGGGAAATCACTCTTTAGGTGCTCAGCTGATGATGAGCACAGGGAGAGGCAACGCACACACTAAACTCAAAACAAAAAATATGCAGAGCAGTGGAATACTGCGAGCGTCCGCTGTGTTAGTACTGCTTGTCAATCAACTTCAGCAACCGTTCCCAGAAGAGCAGAGAGTAGCTTCTCAGTAGCACATAATACCAGCTTTCGAAGCGAAAAAGCTAATTTCCCTATTTGCACCTGCTGCTTATAAAGGCACCTGGCGGGGCGGCGCCAGCATTATGCAAATATCTCAATGCCAAGTTCATTGGCGTTTTAGTAGTATACGAAGCAGATTGGTCTCTCTAAGCGAGTTCCCAATTCGTCGGTCACGACGTGACGTCGTAGTGACCGACTGAAAGGGAACTATCAATTATAGACATTTGTGTTACTGTAAATTACAAGAAGTCTCAAGACCAGGGGTCTCCAACGTGGTGCCCGCACAAAGTCTGTGAGGTGCCCGCCAAAGCACATTCTATTAATAGTCTCAATTGTAATATATATTTATTACATGTTCTTTATATTAGCTTGGCAACATTTTAAATACTAAAACATATCAACAAGTAAAATAAAATAAAAAAATTTTTTTTTTAAATAGACTATATCAAAAAATAGCACTCCAGACCCGTGCTCAAGACAGTCCTTGTATCACTAGTGTTAACGATTATTAGAAATTGACTGATTTAAATACTTAAATAAATGTCCTTCCTTGTCTTCGCGGAGGACGTATTAATTTACTTATATAGTCATTATAGATGTTGTCAATAGACATAATAAGAACATTGTTAGTAGATTTTTTTATTTTTTGTGATCTGAATTTTTGGGGTCTGGTATATCGGACCATATTTTCCATCTTAGTCTGTCTCATCCATGTCTTCAAAGCCAATGTGATGAGTGAGTCTGATGCCAATCTCCATGCTGTATAACCGTACCTCAGATCCTAGACAGATCAGTTATCAAAGCTCTCGTGATACAGACATGCAATTGTTCTCAAGTATTATCAATACTGACAATAATAAGGCTAAAAAGCCAGCTGTCTGGGAATGTGTAGTACGGGTTATCCTACTAAATGTTCATAACTAAGTATAAATAAAGAGATTCATATGAATACAACATGCAAAAAGATGCTCTTAAATGCAACCTCTTGCTTGTTATGGATTTGAGCATCATTCAATATTGTCTGAATGTGTCTGAATGTGTGAGTGAATGGGTGAATGTGAGGCAACTTGTAAAGGGCTTTGGATGGCCATAGGTCTGTTAAAAGCGCTATATAAATGCAGTCGATTTACCATTTACAACCAGGTGTACTTTCAATATAACCATGTGATATGGGTCTAATTGAAAAGCATGATGTAATTCTAAACACTCCTTTAATAGAAGAGGGATAAACATGGGTTTGTTAATAGGACAGAGAACATATTTACAACATCTGTTCCCAAATATAAGGTTTTCTTCAATGTGTCAGCATGGACAAATGTTTAAGATGTTTGACTTTTTCATAATGATTTCAAAGGTGAATAGTGAATGTTTTCACATGTTGTACGGCAGAAAACGTTTATTGCATTGAGAATAATTTAAACGTGCATTGATAAAGAATAACATTAAACTGAAGCTTCATCCTTACATAAGAGCCAAATGCATCGCAAAAGAAAATCGATGTATATAATAAATTTTTCACATGCCAAAATTTGTCCCGTTTTTGCCCAGTTACACTATTATTGGTAAACACGTTACAGCTTTAAATAAGTAACGGACATATTGTTAAGCCATGCTAAGATATACCAGTAGGTAAATGCTTTTAGACTATCATTTGGTTACTAACTGTAGTTTTGCTGTCCTGAACATTTAAAACTTTCTGAACATATGGAGCCTTGCATTTAAAAAGATCTGAAGCATAAGTGGAGCTTCACTGTCAAAATGTTACTTTAAGGCTCCTTTGTACACCCTATGGTGTCCAAATTGTCCAGGAGTGGCCTTATAATTACAAGCATTACATAATGCTGTAACAAGCATTACAGTTAATGAGAAATAGTCTGAATGCACTGTAAAAATATTGGGTTATTGTCAACCCAGCGTTGGGTCAAAAAGGATCAAACCCAGCCGCTGATTTAAATTAACCCAGAAAATCTAAACCAAAAGTTAACCATCATTTTGGGTTGAAACAACCCAGCACAGGTTAAATTACAACCCAACGTGTTGGGTTCGTCCTATTTTTGACCCAACGCTGAGTTGAAAATAACACGGGTTGCTTTAACTCATTGTTAGGTCAAATGTAAACAATGTGGATTAAACCCAATCATTTTGGCTTGAAACAACCCAGCATAGGTTAAATTACAACCCAACGTGTTGGGTTCGTCCTTGACCCAACGCTGGGTTAAAAATTACATGGGTTGCTTTAACTCATTGTAAGGTCAAATGTAAACAATGTGGATTAAACACAATCATTTTGGGTTGAAACAACCCAGCACAGGTTAAATTACAACCCAACCTGTTGGGTTCGTCCTTGACCCAATCCTGGGTTAAAAATAACAAGGGTTGCTTTAACTCATTGTAAGGTCAAATGTAAACAATGTGGATTAAACCCAATAATTTTGGCATGAAACAACCCAGAATATAGGTTAAATTACAACCCAACGGTATGGCTTTCGTCCCCTGTTTGACCCAACGCTAGGTTGAAAATAACCCAGCATTTTTTTAGAGTGTACATGACGAATAGACCCTGTTTGTACGTCTATAAAATTTCTCGCTAATACCACAAAACAGGCTTATTACTATCTGACCATCTTACTTCTTAGGCTATGAAACACTCTGTGGGTTGTTGTTTTGCCTGAGGCTAAGGAACAATTTTGGAAAACTGTGTATTCAAATGCAGAAAGACAGCAGGAAGGAAAACTAGAGAGGCCCTTAAAAGAAAACACATTAGTGGCTTAACAGAGATGGACTGATTCCAGATGTTTTGATGCCAAAATGAAAAGAAAATGTGTCCTGGACTTAAGTTCAAATGCGTTTGAATTTATTTCATTTTAATCTCCTGCATTCAGTGGATTTGAAGGATATAGGCAAAAATCTGCCTATATCCTTTAAATAAAAAAAAGTTTTTATTTAAATTTAATGAGGAAGAATGGGAAAACATGTTCAGTTTGGTAAAGTAGGAGTAATGAATTAAAGGAGTCTGGGAGACTAAATAAAGCTGCAAGGTGGAAACCATTTATCATACCCTTCAGTCTGTTTTAATGGGTCATTTAAGTGCAGGTGGATAAATTAACCCTCCTTAGCAGCATGTTCAGTGTTGACAGATGAGAACACATTCATCTCCTAACTGGTCATTTAAGGGCCTGAAGATTGTCTCTGGTCAAAGGTCATCTTTTACTTTGACATCTCACCTCTGTGTGTTTCCTCAAACATGTCAAAGAGAAGTGACTGAGACATTTTTTGCTCTTAAATTGAATATAATGTGACAGCAAATTCTTACTTTTGCAGGTTTTTTTATTTATTAAATAAAACAGATATTTACCCATGGTTGGTTAAAATATGGAGAAACCCAACAGTTGGTTTAAATTAACCTAGAAAATGTCCATATTTGACCCAACCATGGATTGAAACAACCCAGCATAGGTTCATTTAAACCCAACAATTGCATTTGTCTATATTTGACCCAACTACGCGTTGAAAACAACACAGCTTTTTTATTGATAGGCTGACAGTACTTCATCCCTTATTTTACATTTCCTTTTCAGATATTTCTTTGATTATCCATGGACACTGATGTTCTGAAAACTCCTGACCAGTGCATATGACCTTCAAGCATTTGCATTATGGAAGAGTGAAGATGACTTTGGATAACAACATTTACCAAACAAAGCAAACCCAAACAGCTGGTCTTCAAGCACTGATACACCAAAGGTCCTGATCCTCACAAACTCAACAGAATGACTCTAAAGGACAGGACAGTTTTGGTTTTCCTCTTTCTGGGACTTTTACTCCAAATTCAATGCTCTCTTGTGAAGATGAATAAGGTGTTGAAGGTAAAAAGAGGGCAGTCGGTCTTTCTAGAGGACCAAGACTTACAGTTTCATATTCCTAGAGGAAAAGATGCCTGCAAGGTGGAAGTTGTGTTGAACGAGCCCATTACACAACGTGTCGGCACACTTTACCCAGAGGTGAGATATTTTGTCATGTCCTAAAACCTCTCTCATTGTCTTATTTAGTTGGCAATGTCAATAGAGTATTATTTAACTCTTTCACCGCCAGCGTTTTTAAAAAAAGTTGCCAGCGCCAGCGTTTTTCATGATTTTCACAAAAGTTTAATGCCTTCCAGAAAATGTTCTTCTTCAAATATATAAACATACAATACACCAAATGAAAGAACAGACCCTCTGCTTTCAAACAAACAAAAAAAAACCGTTTCATCCTACCTTCAGTAGTTCTTTTGTAATCAGCTTTTGAATATTGGTAGTTTTCTGAAAAAACACCACATTTTGAGCAAAAAGCAGAGATAATTCAATTTTTGTGACAGACTTTTCATAGAGATCCCATTCAGAGCGATCTTTAAAACAGACACGGACATGCAGCAGCTTGCCATAGGGCAATACTTCCGGTTTTAAAAAGTTGCGATATTGTGGATAATAGCGGTATTGCGGAAAGACGGAAATACTCGTCATTGGCGGGGAAGCGTTTTCTCTTGATTGACGAGATATTTAGTCAATGGCGGGGAAAGAGTTAAAGGGGACATATCGTAAAAATCGGACTTTTTCCATGTTTAAGTGCTATATTTGGGTCCAAAGTGCTTCGATCAACCTAGAAAATGTGAAAAAGATCATCCCAGAAACTTAAAGTAAACCATTCTCTCCAAGCATGTGAAAAATAGGTCATTGAAATTTGGCTTCCCCTGTGATGTCAGAAGGGGATAATACCGCCCCTTAATCTGCACTATCCAACCACAGCACTGCCATTTAGTGCAGAGATGAGCTCATTTACATTTTAAATGACACACACCATTTTTGCTCACACCTAAAAAGTGGCAATTTTAACATGCTATAATAAATTATCTATATGGTAGTTTGAGCTTAAACTTCACATATGTACTCTGGGGACACCAAAGATTTATTTGACATCTTAAAAAAGTCTTGTGTAATTTCGCCTTTAAAGGGCAAATGACCGTTCTTAAGGTGAGTCAACAGCAATACTGATGCTTGGCTTACAAATCAAACAAATTTTGGTTTTTAACTCTTGGTCACTTAGACTGTTTGTACACACTTGTGTAATACTTTAAAGTCAGCAAGGCCTGTCATTAACACACTGACTGCTGTGCCAAAATGATAACCTTTGACAGATCTGGCGCATGTCTGCTAGTCATCAATCTGAAAAGCGTTCAGATGATTTCCACCTCAGGTTTAGGATGGAACTGAGGTCATTACATGTGAAACATCTGTTTTAGGTGGTTACCGTGACCCTCATTAAAGAGCAGTGCAAGATGAAGGGTACCAAGCCGTACCATAATACTGAGCTTTTCCTTGTATTTAGCAATTCGTACGTATTGCACTATACTAATTCGGACATTTTTGTACAATTTGCTTTTACCCCTTTGACCCTGTTTTAGGGGTGGCTTATCGTTATTGTATTTTCTAATAGTTATATGTTTTTGTATGATTCATTACAAATAGTCAGATATATTACAAAACGGCACTTTTTACATGATTATGGATAAGCATACTTTCCAACAACTACAACAAAAACGTAGTTATCTTTTTTACATCTGACAGGTTTTCGACTGCCACTTTTTGACCGACGAGGTGAAATACACTCATAACGGATGTCCGATTTTAAAAGAGGATATTGTTAAACTTCGTCTGTACAAGTATGTTTCTTTCATTCTATAGCAAATTTAGATATTGTACAAACAAAGGGATGCAATACATTGTCGTTCACAGATGTGTGCACTGAAACGATTTGTCGTTTAGATTTACAGAGACAGAAACCTACACTGAGGTCTTCAATCTGCACATTGAAATCATGGAGCCTGACTGTAATGTGATTAAGTTGGGACCACAGAACCTCGAGGTACCCGAGTTCTACGGCCTCTCCAATGTTCTGGATGGTAACACGGTGTCCTTTCACTACGAACATCGACATAATATTGAGTGCACAGTTCATGTGACGACACTGGATACACATCTACCTGGTCATGGTCAGCTGGTCACTGGAGTGCCGGAGATATCAGACGGACCAAGAGGAGATGAACCTGACAGCTTTGTTCCTTTAAGGAGACAGCTGGGTAAAACCATAACAAACAATGCATACAAGCGTTTCTAGACAGTAGACGACTCTGGGTCGGGTCCACACCAAAGTCAGTAGCTCTGGTGCGGATCTGGTTCAGATAAGGGGTGCGTTTCCCAAAAGCATCGTTAGCCAACGAACATCGTAAATTCCATCGTTACTAACATCGTTCAAAGATTTTGTGTTTCCCGAAACCATCGCTCAAACGAACATTCGCAAACTGCATCGCTAACTTGTGTCGTTGGAACGACAGCTCTTGACCTGTCGTTAGAAGCATCGTTCCTTGTAATTATCATATGTAGACTTACGTTGATCATGCTTTTGAACAAAGTAAGCAAAAAACATGTAGTACAGTCTATATCCATTATTCTAAATATATTACAATTTTATTTTACGTCTTTAAATTTGTAAACAGAATGAAAGCGCTGCATTTGACAACTGCGCATGTGCGCAGTCCTACGACCTTTAAGACCCTGAGGAATCCTTGGGAGGAGTGACATAAGAGGGAACTTGCGGGTGAATTAAATATCTTGAAAATAAACAACGGATAACTAAATCACGATAACAAAATCAGTCTTCTGATGCAATATATGTTATTTACAGCAATAATCTGACATTAAATCGATTTGCATAGATTAATTAGTACTTCACCTCCCACGTGACATCCATCATCATCAACTATATTGTTAATCCAACATCGTTCAAACGACGAATGTGCGACAAAGTAACTGTGCTTTCGGGAAACACTCGTGACAAGGTAGTTCATTTCTCCAATGATGCATTGTACTATGGTCGTTCAGCAACGAGTTACGTCGTTGTTTGGAAAACGCACCCCTGGCCCGGAGTCGTCTGCTGTCTCTGACATTAACAGGGAATTATATATATATATATGTTGAATTGTTGTTTAATTTACCAAACACATCCAGTCTAAGAGTGTACAAAGGTGTTTAAGGGTATTAAAAAAGTAATACTCAAGTAACTCAAGAGTATATGAATAAAGCTACCCAGTCTCACAAATTATGTACCTATTGTCAGGTAATTTTTTATTCTTTTTCGCGATAGTGTCATGAATTTCCACATTTTTTCGTGATCGTGTCACGAATTTCTGTTTATGTGTCACTGTCACGTATTGGTTACTCAACTGCATTTTTCTTATTTTCAAACCATTGTTGCTTTGGTTTAGGGTTAGATTTGGTGTTTACGTTAGGATGTCACTTTAAGTATTGGTTTATACTATTTTTTCTGATTTATTTTTACAATTTTCTGATTTTTAAACCATTGTTTCCTGGCGTTAGGGTTAGTTTTGGGTTTGGGTAAGGATGTCAAATTTTATGTAAATCTAACCCTAAACCGAAGCGACGATGGTAAGAAAATAGGACAAAATAGTTGAGTAACCACAAAAAAAAAACACGAAAATTTGTGACAGTATCATGAAAACAAATAAAAAAATTACATAACTAAAGGTACGTTATTTCATGAGACTGGGCTGGAATAAAGGTATCCCCAGAATTAACTTATAATAATAACAATTCAATATAGGCTCTCAAAATTAATCTCAAATATTGTTAAAATATTTTAATCGATCATATATTGTTTAAGTAGCAGCAATTTTAAATGAAAAACACAAATTGCTTAACTGTATATCAGTGGTTCTCAAACTGGGGCCGGGGGGCCCTTAGATGGGGCCAGAGGGGCCCCAGTTTTATGACATTTTATACAATAAATGAAATAATCATGAAATTTCAGAAAAATAAGACTATACTAACCAACAGCACTACATTGTATAATTGAATATGTTTTGTTTAATTCAAATATTAAGTTTTGGAATGTTTTATGTCATAAATTTTGTTTAGGGGGGCTACGTAGGGATGCACCGTATACAAGGGGAGCCGCACGGCAAAAAAGTTTGAGAACCACTGCTGTATATAAACCTACAGTATATAAAATGAAGAGCTGACCTATGTTATCCCACATGAAAAATTCTGTAGTATAGTTTAGTATTCACTTTGTTAATGTACACTATGGTATTCTGTAGTATTAGCTATATAGTGAACCAATAAACTTTCCCTACAGCTTACTACAGTAAATACAAAAGTATACCGAATTTTTTATATGTGGAATATAAGAAATAAAATGATCAAATTATGGCAATTTAAAAGCTGACGAGGGCACCTATTTATTTTTTTGGCATTTTCATATTTGATGTATTCACTTTTATTAAAATGTATTTTAATTTATAATATTTATTTATTTAAAAGTTTTCAATTGACCTACTCAATTTAAAGCCTGGAATATAGTTTTTTTTGCGCGTAAAAACACACAGCCTTGCAAAGCATAGTTTACTCGCACATGCGCATTGTAACAAAATGCAATATCTCTCCTGGCCTACATACTACATACCCGTGCATGAACGATCTATGCATACAAAGCATGCGCGTACAGTGCTCTCATACCATTTTGATGACAAAATTTACGTTATGCACACTGTACGCAGACCCTCACTTACGTGTGAAAACTAAACAAAATTAGCCACAAGTTAACTACCAGTTATTTAATATTGAAAACATAACAATTTTCCTGTTTGTTGGCAGATAATAAAGCCAGAGCCCACTGTAAGAGTGATAACTGTCCGAAGGGACTGAAACTGTTAAAAATCACTAAAGTGCCCTGCAGTGATTTCCTCACGATGGGCATTCGATACCATCACACTGACCCACCGTCTCCAGATATTGACTACATCGCCATAAGACTGGACCTCACAGATACTAGAAGCAGAAGCGTAATCCAGGTATAAATCCTAGAATTCTCTACAGAATAAAAACCTTGATTTTTGTCTCATATTCTGCCTATTTTCCTATCCAGTCTGAGCAGGCCTGGATCCCAGTAACTATTAAAGATGCTGTGACCAATCAGCCACCCAAGCCTGCCTTCATGTCTATGTTCATCTTGGAGGTGGATCAATTCATCTTGACTCCACTTTCCACGGCAACCCTGGATGCGGAAGATGATGAGACTCCCAAGCAGAGGCTGGTGTTCAACATCACTAAATCTCCTACTGAGGGCTTCATTACTCATCTCTCCGATCACACCAAACCCATCTCCTCCTTTACCTGGATGGATCTCAATGATATGCTGATCGGCTACCAGCCACCAAACTCCAGCCACACACAACGTAGGAACTACGAGGTACAGTCTAGTCATTTAGCTTTATTATAGTAACACGTTAATGGCTTAAACCAAAACTATTTTGCATATTATATTATACATCACAACTTTATGCTGGCAACTCACACTCTGCTTAAATGAAAGCTTTGTTAAACAAATCTCTTTCTCCTAATGCCTTTTGGTTTCAAGCTACATTTTAGTTTATTCTTCTGTATTGAACTATATAATGAAGTCAATTACTGTTTATTTTTTTCAAGGTGGAGTTTGAAGTGCACGATTTCTACTTTGAGAAAAGTCAGTCTGTGATGGTACACATCTCCATCAGGACAGCTGATACAAATGCACCACGAGTGTCATGGAATATGGGTATGTAATGTGCACCATTTTACATAGACTCTACAAATAATACATAACATTTATGCATTTGGCAGATGCTTGTATCAAAAAGCATTTAAAGGTGCTCTAAGCGAATTCACACATTTTAGACGATAACAATTTTTTTTGTTACATATACAGCAAACATCTCCTCACTATCTGCTTGCTGCCTGTCCGCTGATCAAACTGTAAAAAACGCGATCTCCGTAGACAGCCCAGGCTTCGCAAACTGCAATATAAACACAGTGGCCAAACCTACAAACAGAAACCATAACAAAGTGTTCCAGCCAATAAACGACAAGAAGGATTTTGGGGTGGGAGCTGGGCGCGTTCATGAAAGCACGGAAAGGAAGGGAGGGGGAGGAGTTAGCTAGGCTCCGTTTGTTTGAAAACAGTTCAAACATCAACAAAAAGTAACGTCACACAGATTTGCTTAGAGCGCCTTTAAGCTATACATTTTATCAGTATGTGTGTTTCCTAGTGCAATGCTCTACTAGTTGATCTATAGGAAATACTATAAGAATAAGACACTAAAACACATCCCGGTTAAAGCATATTAACTGATTGTTCTTCTGTGATATTAATTAGGTCTCAGTCTGTTGGAAGGTCAGTCCCGTCCCATCACATGGGATCAATTGCAGATAGTTGACAATGACAACCTGAAATCTGTAAAAATCATCACCGTGGACGGCCTTCAACATGGGAGGCTTTCTGTTCGAGGTTTAATATATATTTTATCTATTTTTAATCAATTATATCCATTAATTTTACTGTCATGTTGTAATCAGTTTCACTTCCATTCTGTTTTGTTCGTAGGCGGAAAAGGTTTCATGTTCACCGTAAATGATATTAAGGAAGGTGTGGTACGCTACCACCACGATGACAGCGACACTACTAAAGACTATGTGGTCTTCAGGATTTCTGATGGCTTGCATCAAACTAGACACAAGTTTCCTATTAACATCTTGCCCAAAGACGACAGCCCACCTTTTCTTATAACAAATATGGTGCTAGAGCTTTCTGAAGGTCAGACGGCTCTTCTCAAAGGATCTATTTTAAAAGCCTGTGATATGGACTCCAGTGATGACTATATTATGTTCAACATCACCAGACCACCTCAGGCAGGGGAGATCATGAAGATGCCCGGTCCTGGAATTACAGGTGAAAAAAGACAAATATTGCTCTTAAGCCCGAAATACACTGCAGGATTTTTGCCCTCCTATAAGATCATTACCTTTTCACACTGTGCGACATGGATCGTTTAAACTTGGCTACGACAAGCATGTAGACTCTACGATGATGACACGGAAGCTTTAAAGGCTACGTCACACATTAGTGCAACATCACCAGCATGCACTAGTTATAAAGAAATACCAGTACGCAGGTCGTAGCAGCAAACACACTGTGCGGGGATCATGCTGAATTTCGGACACTATCAGCCTATCGTAGGCTATCTTTGGACGCAAGACCGGGAAAACAGCCGTCTTTGAACCTCTCTCACTGTACGATATAGGACCACCGATGAAGAGCCATGATCACAGAAATCGCGACGATTGTTCCACGATGGCAATGTTTCGTCGGGGACAGCCAATAATCGTGCAGTGTATCCCGGGCTTTAGACATAAATGAGATTAAATAAAAAGTAAAAGGAAACATTTACTTAAGGGTCCACAATGTAGATTTTAGCGGCATCTAGTGGTGAAACTGTGAATTGCAACCAACGGTTCAGTCCACTGCTCACCCCTCCCTTTTGAAATGCCATAGATATATACACTAGATCAGTGGTTCTCAAACTGGGGTTCGGGGCCCCCAGGGGGGCTGTGAGATGGTGCCAGGGGGGCCCCAGTTTTATGATATTTTATAAAATACATTCATTTATCATGAATTCTGTGTAATTAAACATAAAAAATAAGACTACTAACCAACCGCACTACTTTGTATAACTTAATATGTGTTGTTTAATTAAAATGTTACATTTTAGAACAGTTATCTCATATGTTTTCTTTGGGGGGGCCGCGAAGGAATGCACCGTACACAACGGGGGCCGTACGCGGAAAAAGTTTGAGAACCACTGCACTAGATGTTGCCTTGGCTACGGCAGTTTATCGGAACGAATGCGTCAACTAGAGCCGCCATCTTGAAACAGGGGAGCCCCTCTTCTTTAATGCATCAGCAACAGCGTCAATGTAGGCAAAGGTGTAACGGAAATAAAATCACCATAAATCGTCATGAATGCGATTTTCTAGGTTTTTCTTTTGTTTTTCTTTTGTTTTTTGGACATGTATTCAGCATTGACTCCAGAGAAAATGTAAAGTTTTGATATTAAGAAAATCTACTTTTTCTAAATATAATGCATAGTGCTAGTAGGCCTAACATCCATAAGCAGCACAAAAGTCCAGTATCATCCATGAATTCGAAGTACAAGCGGAGATAGCAGCGTTACCTAGCTACTTCCCATGACAAGACGCCTGTTCCAAGATGGCGGCGGTTTTGACGCATGCTTAGAACCCCAAGGCAACATCTAGTGTATATATCTATGTTGAAACGCATAGTGAAGCTACGGTAGGCGCAACAGGACAAACATGTCATCGTCTGAGACAACATAGTGACAAAACGCTCTCTATATAGCAGTTTGTCCTTTTACGGCTACTGTAGAAACATGACGGCGCAAAATGGCGACTTGCACGTAAGGGGACCAGCGGTGTATATAAAAACGGCTTATTCAAAGGTAATAAAAACAATACAGTTCATATTGTAAGGTTGTTATACACGACTTTATATTGCATTTTTGTCAAGAGATCCTTATAAAAGTTACACAATGCACCTTTAACTAATTTCTGCTGTGAAAAACACCCAAAATCTCACAAATGTCTCTATTAAGTTGGAGTTTCAGAACTTCAGATCTCAACAATGTCACAGACTGAGCTCAGATTATCAAAGTCTGCAATCAACAGTCAATATTATTGAATGTTTCAATATGAACAATATTTACCATTTATAGTTGAGATTGTCTTCTTTGCACAGGTTACCCTGTGGCCCGTTTTCTTCAGAAGGACCTCTTCCATTCCATCATCTATTATCGGCACTCAGGGCATGAGGTCTTTGAGGACTCTTTTGAGGTGGTGTTGTCTGATTTTCATGATCCTCCTAACCTTTCAGAACCTCAGGTAATTCTGGATTTCTCTTATTCAATAAATTATGCTTCTTACACATCCAAAATGGGATTTTTATGGGATTATTTATCAATCTGGGAATATTTTAGGTTGTCGTGATACAAATTCAACCAGTACCTGATCAACCTCCACAAGAAGCACTGGGTGTGTCAAGGCACCTGGTTGTCAATGAGACCGATGTCATCTTCTTGACCAAACAGCAGCTACATTTCGTTGACTTGGAGTCACCAGAGAGTGAGCTCACATACACCGTCACCACTCCACCCTTCTACAGCACCACCGGGTACAAAATTAAACTGTTCCTTACAATCTTATAAGACGACTGTAGAGTTCACAGGAAAGCACATACACTGACATGACTTTTGGAAGTCAAGAGAATATGATGATGTTGAAAACAACATGTATGTCTTACTTTACAGAGGGCCTGATGCAGGAAGGTTATTTCTGGTTGACAGCATCCCCAAATTTCAAAAAGATCCCAATGCCCCAATGTTAAGACTTTTCACCCAGGTAAATACTCATACATATAGTATACCTTATTGTTAGCCAAAATACAGAACAAATTATTCTTCCTGCTTTTGACATATTTTATTTATACAGTCAAAACTGTAAATGCTGGGTTGTTTCAAGCCATGATTGGATAAAAAAGACAAACCCATGCATTGGTTCAAATTAGCATTAAAAAAACGGATTAAAACAAGCCAATATTTATATAGATATCATTTTTAGGAGGTGACTGAATAAACCCTGTCTAAAATCTTTCTACGCATGCAGCATGCAGTCAACCACATGAAAGTTGCTTATATGCCCCCCATTCTGGACATTGGACCCTACAGTCGGCATATCCACTTTGTCCTGTCAGTTACCAATCAACAAGGCAGGACGACTACTGGAATTTGCTTCAACATTACAGTTCTGCCAGTGGACAACTTGGCACCAGAGGTACACACCATCTACTTAACTCTTTCCCCGCCATTGATGGGTTATCGGAAAAAACGTGTTCCTGATGAGTTTTTATGGTTATGTGTAATACCGCACTTACCCAATTAAAAAAAAAACTGAAGCAAAAAATTATTTATTAATTTTACACTTCGTATATGTTTTGATAATCATTCTGAATCTGATCTCTAACAAAAGTCCTTCACAAAAATGCAATTATTTCAGCTTTTTGCAAAAAAAAAATGTTTTTGAAGAAAAATATAGATAGGATGAACCCCCCCCCCGTTTTGTTTGTTTGTTTATTGTTGGTTTGAAAGCAGAGGGTCTGTTCTTTCATATTTGTATGTTTATATATTTTTAGAAGAACATTTTCCTGGAAGCGTTTTGTGAAACTTTTGTGAAAATCACAAAAAATGCTGGCGGGCAACTTTTCAAAAAAAGGCTGGCGGGCAATGAGTTAATCCAAAATTAACAGTGATTAGGGTTCAAAAGGTTTGTTTAGTAAACTTTGTCATATGTGACCCTGGACCACAAAACCAGTCATAAGGGTAAATTTTTTGTTAAATTGAAATTTCATCTGGAAGCTGAATAAATAAGCTTTCCATTAATTTATGGTATGTTAGGATATTTGGCCAGATGCAACTATTTAAAAATCTGGAATATAAGGGTGCAAAACAAAGAAAATATTGAGAAAATCGCCTTTAAAGTTGTCCAAATGAAGTGCTATATTTATGGTAGGAAATTAACAAAATATCTTCATAAAAAATCTTAATATCCTAATGAGTTCTGACACAAAAAAATACATTGTACGCTCAAAAAAAAAAAGATTGTTGCTCGTGTTTTCAAAATATTTGTTTGTTGCATCATGTAAACCATGTGCATCACGTGTTTTGTCTAAATAAGTGCCTGCTGCACACGCATCAAACCCGTTTATGATAAAAGAGACGCTCACGTTCACAAAATACACTCAAGACACTCCCTTAAAGCAGTGGTTCCCAAACTTTTTCAGCGTGCGGCCCCCCCTTGTGTACGGTGCATTCCTTCGCGGCCCCCCAAAGAAAATTTGTGACAAAAAACTGTTCTAAAACATTTAAATAAAAAAAACATTAAATTATACAAAAAAGTAGTTCTTTTGGTTAGTAGCCTTATTTTTTTAGGTTTAATTACACAGAATTCATGATAAATTAATGTATTTCATAAAATGTCATAAAACTGGGGCCCCCCGGCACCATCTCGATTCTGATTACGCATGAAATTATGTGAGTATCTGGCAAACGCGAGCGTCTCTTTTATCATAAACCCATTATACTTATCTGCAGCAGGCACTTATTTTGACAAAACACGTGATGCCCAAAGGATCACTTGAGGCTCATAACACATATTTTGAAATTACGAACCACACACATGGTTCTACAGAGGTGCTATATACAGCTGCGGAAAACATGACTTCAACCATCATTTCTAGATGTATGTATTCTATGATGAAGTGTTTCTTGTCATCTTTAGGTGCATGTGAATCCATTGACGGTGGATGAGGGAGGAGAGTCCTGGGTGAATGAAGAGCACCTGCGCCTAACTGACCAGGACTCGCTCGAGGACTCTCTGCATGTGAAACTAAAAAGAAAACCTCAGCATGGAAATATTTCTCTAGACGGCACACCCATGAGCCCAAGCCAAACATTCACAATGAGGGATGTGAGAAGCCTTAAAGTTAGGTCAGATGTGGTTCCTCATATTGTACTATCCACTATAGTACCAAATGACTTAGATGGTAATACCATACCACTCATCCCGCGTTCAGAAATACACTTTTCTAGGATATCTAAGTTTGTTGGAAATGCTTTCGTTTTGTTCTGTGTTATATATAGTATATTTGTTTAACAGGTATCGCCATGATAACTCTGAGACAGAACGAGATGATATTCAATTCATCGCCACTGATGGGATAAATACTGCCGACTTTGTGCTACCTGTCAAGGTATTGATAATTTTTCTTATGTTATTTTGCAAAACTTTTTATCGTAACAGAAGTCCGACAGGTCCACTTACTTTGACAGGTGACACAAGTCAACGACGAGGTACCGGTTTTAGTACCAGGTTTAAAATCTATTATAGCCTGTGCAGAGGGACAAGAAGTGGTCATCACTATAGAGTACATCTGTGCCACAGATCTGGACAGTGATGACAGCGCATTGATCTATATGATCGCCCGCCAACCTTATTATGGGGTTGTTCAAAGAAACGGCATCATTGTGGATCGCTTCAATCAAGCTGATGTAACTGCTGGTGTCATTTCCTATAGGCACACTGGTAATACAAAATTTAAGATTTATAATTTGCTTTGTCATTTAATTACATTGATGGTATGATGTTTATTTCCAAAATATAAACGTATGTTTGTTATGCACTCAAGGACAAGAGATTGGGCTACAACCCCGTCATGACATCATTACGTTTGTGATCTCTGATGGAGAGTCGGATCCTTCCTGTTGTGGGGGTAGCGGACGGACACCCAAAGTGCAGAAACCTCTGCCCCTGTATGACCTTAATGTTACTGTTTATCCTGTGAACAACCAACCACCATCTATTGATATTGGTAATGGACACCCATGTTATTACATTATTTAGATCTGCAAATAGCACCAGCTATTTGTTACCTGTGATTATTGACAGTATCTTCTGGTTTCACACCAGGACAGGTATTTAAAGTGGACGAGGGTGGGTCGGCTTCGGTCACAGAGACCCATCTGAAAGTTGCAGACCAGGACACTCCTCCGGAGGATCTGGACATCATCCTGATCGCTCCTCCACAGTTTGGATACATTGAGAACGTTCTTCCCAGTCCAGGCTTTGAAAAGAGCAACATGGGAATCAGTATTGGTGAGTGTAATGCTGTCATAGTTTTTTATCACACTTAAAGGACAGATATTATGCCTATTTTTACAAAAATATAATATAAGTCTCAGGTGTGCCTAAAATGTGTCTGAAGTTTCCGCTTAATACCCCACAGGTCATTGTTATGGCATGTTTAAAGTGCCCCTATTTGGGAGGGATCAATACAAGGAGACAATAGTATCTTATATGCATTAGCACTACAACATGCTAACAAACACAATTAGAAAAGCTTTTGCGTAAAATAAACCAGTCAGTCAGTGGCTGTGGGCGGGGCTTTGTTTTGTGTGACGTCACATTGTCAAGAGAATCAAAACAGCATGTCTAATGAGATTCATTGTACGGTTATTGTGTTCATACACCCCCAATACACATTTATGTCCAAACACCTTGTAACAGTGGATTTTGCATAATATGTGCCCTTTAATGTGACATTTCTTTAAAGCTGTTGAATTAAAATACTGAAAACAACTTTTTATGGTTTAAAGGCGGGGTGCATGATCTCTGAAAGCCAATGTTGACATTTGAAACCACCTAAACAAACACGCTCCTACCCCAATAGAATCTGGACCTTCTTTTGATAGACCCGCCCCACACATACACAACCCAGGCAACGATGTCGGTTAGTAGACACGCCCCTTACTGCTGATTGGCTACAAGTGTGTTTTGGTACTCGGCCCGACTCCCTTTTCCAAAGTGGTTTTTTTAAATCATGCACCTCGCCTTTAAAGGAATATTCCATTTTCTTAAAAGAAAAATCCAGAAAATTTACTCACCACAATGTCATCCAAAATGTTGATGTCTTTCTTTGTTCAGTCGAGAAGAAATTATGTTTTTTGAGGAAAACATTGCAGGATTTTTCTCATTTTAATGGACTTTAATAGACACCAACAATTAATACTTAACTCAACACTTAACAGTTTTTTTCAACGGAGTTTCAAAGGACTATGAACAATCCCAAACAAGGGTCTTATCTAGCGAAACGATTGTCATTTTTGACAAGAAAAATAAAAAATATACACTTTTAAAGCACAACTTTTCGTTTAGGTTCGGTCCAGCGCGACCTTACGTAAATGCGTAGTGACGTAGGGAGGTCACGTGTTACATATATAAAATGCACATTTGCGGACCATTATAAACAATAAACTGACACAAAGACATTAATAAGTATCAGTTGAAATACAACAACGTAGGAACGGTCCTCTTTTACCACACCTGTAAACACTGGGGTGGAGTTTCGCGTTCGTCCTCTGTGACATCTTGACGTGATGACGTATTGCGTCGGGTCACGCTAGCGCATGACGACCGGATCTAAACGAGAAGTTGTGCTATAAAAGTGGATATTTGTTATTTTTATTGTCAAAAATGACAATCATTTTGCTAGATAAGACCCTTATGCCTCGTTTGGGATTGTTTATAGTCCTTTGAAACTCTGTTGAAAAAAACTTTTAAGTGTTGAGTTAAGTATTAATTGTTGGTGTCTATTAAAGTCCATTAAAATTAGAAAATCCTGCAATGTTTTCCTCAAATAACACAATTTCTTCTCGACTGAACAAAGAAAGACATCAACATTTTGGATGACATGGTGGTGAGTAAATTATCTGGATTTTTCTTTTAAGAAAATGGAATATTCCTTTAAGAATGTTACTGGTTTTCTGTTTACTTAATTGTCAATGCATTATGTGAATGTGAAGTACTGCAATACACACATGATCTTTTTTGTCTTTTAGCTTCTTTTACTTATAGGGATGTGTTGAATGGGCACATTAACTACGTCCAGTTTAGACACCAAAGAATGGAGCCCACCACTGACCACTTTATGCTGCATGTGTCAGATGGAAAACAACAGTCATCCTTAGTATCATTTTACATCATCATCAATCCAACCAATGATGAGATCCCAGACTTCCTGGCTAGAAACATCACGGTCAGTTAGACAAAAATGGTTGATGTGATGTGACTTACTGAATAGGCAAAAAAGTAGTAAAGGCATTATTAAATATTATTTACAATAAAAAATGTATTGCTCAAAACATTAAACATCATGTGATGTCTGCAGATCATCTAAAGTAACTATCAAATGTATATCTCTCATCTTTATACAGTTGTTAACCAATGATGTCTTTGCGGTGCAAGCATATTTATATTTTATTTTTGTGTAATATGAAACTGTACTTGTCAAAATGATTTGCAGGTGTGTGTTATTAGTTTCAGGCTTGAAATGTCGCAAGTGGCCAATCACAATTCAAGGTGGAGTCCATGATGTTTGAATGCCGATGTTGATATTTGAAATCACCTAAACAAACACGCCCCTACCCCAATAGAATCTGGACCTTCTGTTGATAGATCCGCCCCACACATACGCAACCCGGCATTTGATTTGATTTGATTGGCTCTAAGTGTGTTTTGGTAGTCGGCCCGTCTCCTTTTCCAAAGCGTTTTTCAAACATCGTGGACTTCGCCTTTAAGCATTTTAGAGAGCCTTTTAATATATGGATATAACATATTGTACATTGTTAGCATTGGTCTTTCAATTTTTAGATGTGTAATGACAACTCACGTTTATCTCTAGGTTAGAGAAGGAGACATGACAGCATTGGACCCATCTGTAATCAATGCAGAGGATCTCGACATTCCTAGAGATCATTTAACATTCAGTATAATCCAGCAGCCCCAACACGGATCCATCATGGGTGCACCCCATGGAAATGACGTGACGTTTCAGAAGAGGGTCGTGAACAAGCGTGAATCTGTGATACCAATTGAACACTTTACCATGAATGATCTCAGGAGCGGTACTGAATGTTTTAAAGCTTTGCGGTTTTTCGAAATCTCAATTTTATGATCTGCACATTCTCAGAAAAACAAGTACAAAATCTGTCACTGGGGCAGTAGCCTTTAAAAAGTACTCTTAATATTTACCATATAGGTACAGATGTGTATAATTGGTATTAATATGGACTCTTTAGGCACAAAAGTGTATGTTTTGAAAGGGAACTGCCCCAGTGACAGCTTTTGTACCCATTTTTCTGAAAGTTTACAATTTTATTTGTAGTCCAAATTGTAGTCCAATTTTTTTATTAGTACACTTTAAAAATGCTGGGTTATTTTCAACCCAGTGTTGGGTCAAAAAGAGACTAAGCCAACACTTTGGGTTGCAATTTAATCTATGATGGGTTATTTTAACCAATAGGCTTGGTTAATTCAGGTGTGTCTGATTATTGTTGTTGTGACTACTGAGGTCAGGCACACCTGGATTAATCAGTTTGTCCAATAATGGCTGACAGGAAACAATGAGCTGGCTGAAGTTCAGGAAGTAGTGCAGCTGGGCATAAAGCCTATTGTTGGGTCAAATATAAACATTTTCTAGGTTTCTTGGGTTATTTAAACCCACCAGTTGGGTTTGTCCCTTTTTGACCCAGTGCTGGGTTGAAAACATCCCAGCATTTTTTAAGAGGGTTACGTTTAACTACAACCTACTATGTTTAAACTATGAATATTAAAGGAATAGTCTACTCATTTTCAATATTGAAATATGTTGTTGCCTTAACTGGGAGTTGTTGGTGCATCCCTCTATCGTCTGTGTGCGTGCACGTGGGCGCCGGAGCGCGTTGCGACGCTTCGATGGCATTTGGCTTGGCCCCATTCATTCAATGGTACCATTTGGGGATGAAGTTAGAAGTGACCAAACACATCAACGTTTTTCCTGTTTGGGACGAGTGGTTGTGCGGGCAAGTTTGGTGGTACAAGGTGGAACGTGGCGCTTTTCTGGGCGGATTTAAAAGAGGAACTATATTGTATGGCGTGGTGGCACTTATGGGAGTACTTCGACTCGGCGCAGTAACACCCTCCCTCTCCCATTATGAGAGTGAGAAGGGGAGCGGATTTTTCAGGCGAGTCGAAGTACTCCCAAAAGTGCTATTACGCCATAAAATATAGTTCCTCTTTTAAATCCGCTTAGAAAAGCACTACGTTTTATTTTGTACCACCAAACTTGCTCGTATAACTACTCGTCTTAAATAGGAAAAACGTTGATGTGTTTGGTCACTTCTAACTTTATCTCTAAATGGTACCATTGAATGAATGGGGCTAAGCTAAATGCTATCGAAGCGTCGCAGCGCGCTCCAGCGCTTACGTGCACGCACACAGATGATAGAGGGATGTATCAACAATTCTTAGTTAAGGTAATAACATATTTTAATATTGAAAATGAGTAGACTATTCCTTTAAGGATTATTATATCTAACCTCTGGATCGATAATATGCGTAACGTGTATCAGATATATTAAAGTTACATTGTTCCCCTCTCAGGCATGACTTTGATGTACATGCATGATGATTCAGAAAGTGAGCAGGATAACTTCATCATTCAGCTCTCTGATGGAAAACACAAGCTTCAGAAAAGTGTGCAGGTGAAAATACTGCCGGTCAATGATGAGAAGCCATATATTATACGGAACTGCAGTATGCCACTACAGTATGAATATTAGTCATTAAGATCAATAAATTTGGCATTTATCAGACTCTGTCACAATGTTAAAAACTAGAGCCATAACCCTAAACACAACCCTTAACCCTTAATTTAACCCAAAGCTAGTTTGATGAATAGCAAGGATGTTAATCACATGTACTGTAAATGTTTAACGTGTGGAAGCTTAAAGTAGAAATCAATCTGTGGTTCTGCTTTGATTTCTCAGGAACACTGGGATTCAGATGGAGCCTGGAGAATCTAGACTTATCTCCAGTGCTGTGCTCAGTGCACAAGACAAAGACACGCCCCCCTGTGACATAATTTATGTGTTTGAGAGTCTACCCAATCACGGTGTCATTCAGATTAAGGTCAGTGTGAAATATTCATATAGAAAATGATGGGTTTCCCAGGCAAAAAAGTTAAAAAGTTGCTTTGGATAAAGTCAGCGGATCGTTTGCTGTCTAGGGATTTTATGAGGTGGGTAATTGATATGAATTAGTATGATCTGCTTTCGCCCCGTGACACTGGGTTGGTGTAACGGGTGGGGTGTCATTTATGCATTTTTCAGTCAAGTGTGCGTTTTGTACAACTCACTTATAACAAATTCATTGCCGCCACACAAAATAGGTTGAATATGGTAATAAGACATTTTACAATTAATTTTCCCGGACATACTTGTCGATTGCTGTTATATAGGTAGACACAGAATGGATGGATATATCGGCAGGGAAGAATTGTTCTCAAGAGGTTTTGGATATGAATCTGTTGCGTTATCTTCACACCGGTCAGCCTGGGTCTCGGACTACTGACTTTTTTGTCTTCTATCTGACGGACGGCAAAAACCGCTCTCCCGCTCAGCACTTTCACATTAATGTCAAAGAAGTAGAGAAAGGTGGGTGGACACTTCAGTGGCTTTAGTGGTTCATATTGCTTCTGTGAAGGAAGGCCACAGAGATTTTTAGTTTGTAATTTGCATAAAAATGAATTTAAACGGTCACACTTTATTTTACGGCATCACTGTTACATTGTAATTATATATTTAAGTAGTAAGTTATAATCATTCACTACATGTACTTACTATAGGGTTGGGGTTAGGATTAGGGTTTGGTTTAGGGTTAGTTGCATGTAATTATGCATAATTAACTGTTATTACTATAATAATTACATGTAACATGTGTAACAAAGACACGGTAAAATAAAGTGTTACCAACAAATGATTCAAAATGTAACAGCGGTGTAGCGACATACCTGTCTTTCATTGATTTCTTTCCAGGAGATATAGTATTATTCATGAGGCCTGTGAAAACGAGTCGTGGGGAGCGTGTGATCCTCACCACAGATGTGTTGCTGGCAGTAGATGGCACTGATAAGCCAGAGGAACTTCTCTATGTCATCACTGTTCCTCCAGCACATGGTCATGTAGAGTACATCAAACATACAGGTGTGCCAATTCAATCCTTCAGTCAGCTGGATGTAGCAGCGAACCTGGTGTGTTACGTACACGACAACAGAGCAGATTCACCAAAAGAGAAACTTCAGTATGTAAATTTTGACTAAATTTATTATTATTACTTTTTTCTTTATTTTGACCTACGAATAAAATTTTGTATGTGTGTAAGTACAAAAAAATCGGGATTTATCAAACGTGCGCACAGGGTTTGTACGCACATCAGGGAGTAATCCTTGATGATAAATCCCACTTGTTCTTAAGCACCATGCTCGTGCACGTTCATGGTCATTTGTATTCCGAAGTTGAATAACACATGCTTTTTTCGGCGTTAAATAATGGTGCAAATACCACTAATTTCGCAAACCTCAGTAAATCGCAATGCGTGATAATTTAAAGGAAAACACCACCGTTTTCGATATTTTACTATGTTCTTACCTCAACTTAAATGAATTAATACATCCCTATCTTTTTTCAATGTGTACACTTAATCTTTGTACAGAGTGTCGTGAATGTGTTAGCATTTAGCCTAGCCCCATTCATTCCTTAGGATCCAAACAGGGATGAATTTAGAAGCCACCAAACACTTCCATGTTTTCCTTTTTAAAGACTGTTACATGAGCAATTAATTTGCAGCACTTCGACCTCGACGCACAGTAACATCATCACTCCTGACTACTCTCGCTCAAACTTCCTTCAATATTACTGTGCCTGAGGTCGAAGTGCTGCAAAACGTAAAAATTACGTTTTATTTTGTGCCACCATACTTACTACTCATGTAACAGTCTTTAAATAGGGAAAACATGGAAGTGTTTGGTAGTTTCTAAGTTCATCCCTGTTTAGATCCTAAGGAATGAATGGGGCTAGGCTAAATGCTAACACATTAACGACGCACTGTACAAAGACAAAGAAGTAAACGCATTAAAAAAAGGCAAAGATGTATTAATTTGTCTTTAAATAATCTCCTCCTAGAAATGCATATGCAATAACCCTACTGAAAAATCCAGCTAAGACCAGCATAAGCTGGTGAGCTGGTTTTAGCTGGTCCCCAGCTTGGTTTTAGCTGGTTTTGCTGGTGTAGGAAG
This sequence comes from Misgurnus anguillicaudatus, assembly GCF_027580225.2. Lineage (NCBI taxonomy): Eukaryota > Metazoa > Chordata > Actinopteri > Cypriniformes > Cobitidae > Misgurnus > Misgurnus anguillicaudatus. The sequence goes on along the minus strand of NC_073357.2, from coordinate 52,301,982 downwards.
CTGGTTTTGCTGGTGTAACAAGCTGGTCTAGGTGTGTTTTGCTCACATTTTAAGCTGGTCTAGCTGGACTTAGCTGGTCATGCTGGAATTCCAGCTGGCCCACCAGCATGACCAGCTTTGTTAGGCTGGGAGGACCATCATAAACCACCTTAAACCAGCTAAAACCAGCTACCAGCTTATGCTGGTTTTAGCTGGATTTTTCAGTAGGGAAGGTCAGTTGCAAAAATAAGCAGGCCACATCTTTTCAGCGCTAATTCATCCTTTTAACAGCAAAACTATGGTTTGTTCTGGCTGTAGCTGTTAGTAAATCTGGCCCATAATGTTTTGTTACTTGTTGTTTTGAAACATAAATGCTAATAATGTCCATATGTCTGAATGATGTCTAGGTTTGTGGTCAACAATGGGAAATCAACACGCAATGGTACCTTAGAGATCTTGGTGGAGTTGACTGATAAGATTCTGCCCACACTCGTGCGCAACACTGGTCTGCAGGTTCCTCAGGCTTCCACCATAACTTTGTCTCCTGATGCCCTCTTCCTATCTGACCCTGACACCCCACCCACTGCATTGATCTACAAAGTGATTCACCCTCCCCAGTATGGCCAGCTGCTCTTGAAGGGGCAGTTACTGGTGACTGGCAGTAATTTTACCCAGAAGAACATTCAGGACCTGGATGTTGCATACAAACATTCAGGTGGAGCTTCTCAGATCGATCGCTTCAAGTTCAAAGCATCTGATAGCACAGAAAGAGGCTTTCTGGTGGATGGAAAAGTACAAACCGAATCGGTTTTCTTCACGCTACAGGTTAGTCATACCAGCTTTGGTTTTAGTACTGAACTAGTGTATTACAATTATATGATTGTATGAATTATGCTTGTGTGCGTGTCTACCACAGATTGAAGCTCTTGACAGCTCTGCACCACAAATAGTAACCCTTCAAACTCTGTGGAAAGCGGAAGTCCTGAATGACGGTCGGTATGGAATATTCATATCATCGAGAGAGCTCAAGGCACAGGATACTAACACTGCGGACGATCGTCTTATTTACCATATCATCAGAGCACCTTACTTTGGGTATCTGGAAAATTCGACCAATGGTGAGAGGCTAAAATAGGAAGGTTTTGTCAGAAAAAGTACTTGATTTTATACACTGTACAAGGTCAATTGAAATGAAATTATAAGTAACACTTTACAAAAAGGTTGTATTTGTTAACATAAGTTAATGCATTAAAGGTGCAGTGTGTAATTTTTAGAAGGATCTCTTGACAGAAATGCAAAATAATATACAAGACAATATACAGACCCCTCTGCTTTCAAACAAACAAACAAAGCGAGGAAAAAAAGTTTCATCCTATTAATATTTTTTTCTCTGCTTATGAACTCTTAAATTTTTTTAAAATATATTTTTTAGCAAAAAGCTGAAATAATTGCATTTTTGTGAAGGAATTTTGTTAGAGATCAGATTCAAAATGATTATCAAAACATACACAGAGTTTAAAGGGATACTCCATCGTTTTTCCATATTAAACTATGTTATTACCTTAACTAAGAAGAGTTGATACATACCTCTATCATCTTAGTGCGTGCACTTAAGCACTGTGGCGCGCGGCGACACTTTGGTAGCACTTAGCTTAGCCCAGTTCACCCAATGGTACCAAACAGAGACGAAGTTAGAAACGACCAAACACAACAACGTTTTCCCTATGTAAAACAAGTAGTTATACGATCAAATATGGTGGCACAAAATTAAAAGTGGCGCTTTTAGAAGCGGGTTAAAAAGGGTAACTATAATGTATGGTGCACTCTTGGGAGTACTTCGACTAGGCGCAGCAAAAAGTCACGCCTGAAAAATCCGCTCCCCTTCTCCCTCTTATAATGAGAGGGAGAGTTTTACTGCGCCGAGTAGAAGTACTCCCAAAAGTGCTATTCCGCCATATTTTTATTTTTGTATGAACTTTCCCTTTAAAGTGCCCATATAAGGACTTCCATTGTACTTTCTGCACTAAAATTGCCCATAAAAAAATAAAGCAGGATTGTAACGTAAGAATCTTTCTGAAACTTGCACGAACCCTGGCGAAACCCTGTGGATTTTACAAACAGGGTCACAAATAATTGTTTAGATTTTGGGTTGAAACATAACCCAAATATTTAACCCCTTACACTTTGTGGACATCAGCCTCATCAGTTGGGAAAATACTGTATCATTGTCTGCAGGTGAATTCGTAAGACAGCGTTTCTCTCAAAGGGATCTGAACAGGAGGATTCTCCTCTACATTATTAACTCAGCTGTGGATGCTCTGACTGACAGTCTGGAGTTTTCGGTTTCGGATGCTGTGGGCAATACTGGACCCTCTCACAAGTACAGTAAATCCTAACAGGAATATTTCAACAAAATGAAGGCAAATAGTATGTTTAATATCATGTTTATCTACAGACTGGAGTTCAGCTGGGCCAGCGTGGAGCTGACCAGGACGGATTATGTTGTATGTGAGAGCCAAGGATCAGTGTCACTAAACATTCAGAGGAGAGGAAATGTGCAAGATTCATCTTTTGTTACTGTACAGGTATAGCGTACACATTTAGCACTCTTTTATTAAATCATGCATTAGGTTATTTGTTGTATAAAAGCACTTTTGGAAGGTTCTTCACAGTGATACTATTGTTTTTGGTTTCCCACAGAACCTTTCAGTCAATGTTCTTAAAGGGCACCTGTTGTTTGGTTATTTTTATTTCTTGCTTTTAATATCAGATGTGTTATCTCCCATAGGTTAAAGAACTAACAGCATCTGCTGAAAAAGATTTCAAAGCAGGATCCTCATCTCTAATTCAGTTCGACCCAGGTACAACCACTGATCTATATAAATGACTGGATTGCTCATAGAACGCTTGACGTAACTGCGTGAGGTGAAGCCAGCGCAGAGTTCGAGCCGCCATCTTGGTATACCCAACCGGCAGAGAGCGTCATTGACTTCCATTCAAAATCATGATCAAAATTTACCCCATTTACAGCGTATCAGTTACACAAGGTTAATTTTTAGGATATGTGTACGTTAATTATTTGTTAATTCTGGTGTTATTTGCAATGTTTATGTTTTAATCGGACAGGATAATGGATTTATAAAAAACCGTTAAGGTGAGTGTGTCTGTTGCATTTGTTAATGACACGGGTATAAATAAAGTTTTTTTGACATTCAGCTACACGGTCAGCGTCATTTCTCTATTATAAGTTTAGGTAACTTGTAAGTTTACAACATAATTACAAAACTAGCAAATTATTGCCTGCACATACGGTACAAAGTATGATTATTTATTTAGATTTCAGAATGAGCACGTTTATTGTCATTAATACTAAATATGCTGCGGTCTGTCTTGATCTGATACTGTAATAAAGATGAATGTATAATAACTGATTAAAACGCAAAATGTACAACTTTCAGTAAATAACTATTTACATGCTTTGGACGTTTGTGTTGTAATAATGTACAGGGTAACTTCACATATAAAAACGAAGACGAGTAAAGCGATGTTTTATCATTAAAATCTGATAACGTCCATTGATTTAATAGAAGGTTTGGGTATACCAACATGGCGGCGCGGTGGCTTCACAAGTGTGACGTCATGCGCAATCCAGTCATTTATATAGATCAGTGGGTACAACCCACCCACGTTTATGTAACAAATCACTTTTTAAACAAATGACACAATGAATGGGGATGCTACAAAAAAATAATAAAGACTCATATGGTTTCTTTATCCAGGCATGAGCAGTCAAGTATGGAGAATGGAAATTGTTCAGGATTCTTTGGAAGAGGCTGATGAGAAATTCGAGGTTAATTTGGCATTCCCGGTGGGTGCAGTATTAAGAGGCAACACAAAAGCCATCATCCTCATAAAGGATAGAAATGGTAAGACTATTAAACATTTCCTTAAAGGAGAACACCACAGTTTTCAATATTTTACTATGTTCTTACCTCAACTTAGACAAATGAATACATACCTATCTTTTTTCAATGCGTGCACTTTTAATCTTTGTACAGTGCCTCGTTAATGTGTTAGCATTTAGCCTAGCCCCATTCATTCCTTAGGATCCAAACAGGGATGAATTGAGGTGCCACCAAACACTACCATGTTTTTCCTATTTAAAGTCTGTTACATGAGTAGTTACACGTGTAAGTATGGTGGCAAAAAATAAAACTTTTGTTTGAAACCATAGGAATGAATGAGGCTAAATGCTAACACATTTAAGAAGTGTTGTACAAACATTAAGTGCACGCATTGAAAAAAGATAGTAAAATAAAAACGGTGGTGTTTTCCTTTAAAATAAAACAATGCTATCAATAAAGAAAAGACATCTGTATGGTAATATTAGAGGTTTTAATGAATTATAATATTTGCTTTCATCGCATTATTGCCTGTTTTTGAAGGGCAATGCAGTGAAAACCATTTCACTGACCTTCAAGGTTCAGAGATACAGACAGGCTTGCATCCTCAGCATGGCTCAATCCAGGTGGAGGTGTTGCCTTTTTCTCAGGGATACATTAGAGGTGATGGTGATGTAATAGCTGAGACGCCCTCTTCTACAAAGAAAAGACTCAAAATCGTTGGAAATGGTAAAGTGGTAAGTTTAAAAATCATTTCTGAGTAACACTCTTGTATCATGCAGTAAAGGATTTCAATTACTTATCGAATACTTGGGGAACTTTGATTCACAGGTTCAACCTTCAGAAATCATTCGTCAAGGATCTGAAACCATTTACAAAGTAAGATGAAGAAATACACAATGAGAATAAAACATGTGCATCTTGTTAGGTTATGTCCAAGTATAATTTTGGTATTAGGTGTCAAGTATTAGATTTTTTTACATATGTGACCCTGGACCACAAAACCAGTCATATCAGTCATTTTGAAGACTTTTTGAAGATGTCTAATATATCTTTGGTGTCCCCAGAGTACGTATGTGTAGTTTTATCTCAAAATATAGATAATTTATTATAGCATTTTAAAATTGCCACTTTGTAGGTGTTAGCAAAAATGTGCCATTTTTTGGTGTGTCCTTTTTAATGCAAATGAGCTGATCTTTGCATTAAATGGCAGTGACGTGGTGCAGATTTCATGGGTGGTATTATCCCCTTATGACATCACAAGTGGAGCCAAATTTTAATGATCTATTTTTTCACATGCTTGCAGATAATGGTTTACCAAAACTAAGTTACCGGCTTGATCTTTTTCACATTTTCTATGTTTATACAACACCGGGGACCCAATTATAGCATTTAAACATGGAAAAAGTCAAATTTTCATGATATGTTTTTAAAAAAAAAAAAAAAAAAAATTTTCATGATATGTTTTTAAGGTTGCACAGGGTATATTTATAGCAGCGACCAACAATACATTGAATGGGCAGTGGTTGAAATATGTCAAAGATATTGGATGGTCCCATGGCTTTTATTTTTTTAAATTTTTTTAAAACTTAAGTTTACTTAAGATAATAACTAAAGATTCTTACCGCCAACGTGGTAAAAATAACACGCAGAGAAAAATTTCCTCCAGAAAACAGCGTGAGGCGCACTTGAGAGTTTACATTTATTTCAGACAGAAATATTTTGAAATAGTTTATTGCAAAATTGGGACAAATAATGTACAGAATCACTTTGTGGCAGCATAGCACGAAAATTTTAAATTCATGTTGTATTTTAAAGGAACAGTATGTAAGAAAATTATATAATTAATCATAAAATGGCCCTGATATGTCACTAGACATTAAGAAATAATTTTCATCTCAAATACTTATATCACTGACAACAGTGGTCCGGCCAGGATATTGTCTTTTAAAAAGTGGAGTTGCAGCCCTCAACTGATGTTTATGTTGTCATGTTGTGTATTGGCCACCAGTTGTGTGATTGCAGTACCAGTTTTAGCCACAAGTTTTGTGATTGCAATACCAGTTTTGACCACAATCCTACATACTGTTCCTTTAATTAAAAAACAAAACAGGGACCCCCCTGTAAAGCACAAGAACATAAATTAGGTGGGTCCGTTTTTTTTTATTAAAATACTACATGAATTTAAAATTCTCGTGCTATGCTGCCACAAAGCAATACTGTACATTATTTGTCCCAATTTTGCAATGCTTTTAGGTCTGGAATTTTACGAGTCAAAATTTTTTAACCCAAAATCATTAGGATATTAAGTAAAGATCATAAAGATATTTTGTAAATTTCCTACTGTAAACATATAAAAATGTATTTATCATAAGTAATGCTAAGGACTTTATTTGAACAACTTTATTCTCAATATTTACATTTTTTGCACCCTCAACTTCCAGATTTTCATTGTTGTATCTCAGCCAAATACTGTCCAATTCTAAAAAAGCTTATTTTTCAGCTTTCAGATGATATATAAATCTCAATTTTAATATTCCTTATGATGACTGGTTTTGTGATTCAGGATCACATATCACGTGTATTTATTTTGTTTAACCTGTATGTACTTTTTAGTATATGCTTTGCCATACTTACAGTATCACGGTATCACATCGATGGCAGTTGAGGAAGACAACACAGCCGCTGTAAAGGGCAGAAAAGCACAGGTGCAGGTTGTCAGTAGAGGGCAGCAGCGTTCTGCCCCGGTCAGAGAGGCAAAACTACAGACGCCCAACACACGCCCAATTCAGGTGAGAGCTTTGTCATTGTGTTCATTATGTCACAGTATCAAATATCTATATCTATATAATGCAAGAAAACTTCAGTTATATAAATGCATATTTGTATCCACAGAGGATCTCACCTAAAGCGTCTAATCCCTGTAGACCAGAACTTACTGGCTTTCTCCATTATGATGAGAGCTCAGGACAACTTTTTCGCTGTAGTGGTGACACCTGGAGGCCTTGGGCACCTACTAATGAGGTCGTAACCATAAGATTATAATGATGATTTAGTATGTAAAGTAGCTGGGTCTTTCTATTTTATCATTACTAATACTTATTAAAGGACTTAATGAGATGATTCAAATATTTTTCTGTCTTCTCTGCATGTATCCAGACGGTGAAAGCACAGAAATGTCCTTCAGGATGGACGTACCACAGCAACTACTGTTACTTACTGAGTACAGACCGCAAAGCAACATGGAGCGCCGCAGCTCGCGCGTGCAGGGAAAAGTAAGTATTTTAGTATTTTAAATTCACTAGAATTAGCAGTCCACATGAAATCACATTTACAGTTTTTTAAAGCTTTATTCTGAAACATGACACCATGTGTTGAAAATACAAAACATAGAGTTAATTTTGTAAGGTATAGTTAAAAATATTATATTGCATTTCTGTGAAGAGAATCGTTACATAATGCACTTTTAAAAGAGCATTCAAATTCTGTCGATTTATTCGCGACCACAGGTGTAGTGATGGCCTGTCGTTATGACTTGGTGTATATGTGGTTTCAGGTTAGTCACAACATTTATGACTTTTAACCAAATGCTTATTTTCCCAAGATTTAATGGAAACCTGGTCAGTATTTTGTCAAAAACGCATATGGACTGGCTATGGGACTTCAGCGAAAGAAACCCATTTTGGATTGGTAATTTGTTTTCTGTATAAATTGGCCTTTATTCAATCAGATGTGACCCTAAAATTTGTTATTGTTATTTGTCCACAGGTCTAAATGACCGTGAAAGTAAAGGCAGGTGGGAGTGGGTTGACGGAGAGCCGGTTACATACACCAATTGGAGGCAGAACCCTCCAAAAAAGAAAAAGGGAACGAGGAGGTGTGTCCTGGTCTGGAGGAAAACAAAATGGCAAATTAGAGACTGCAAGAAAGGAAAAGGACATCGCTACATATGTTACATTAAAACATGACTTCATTAAATGCCAAAAACCTGAACACAACACTATTATGACTACTTAGTGTACGTATAATAACATTGAACAGGTGTCAAACAAACTGCTGTAATCTTTTTTCTTGTTTGATCCCCTTTATACTCAGAGGACTGCCATGTAAATATATTTTACTGTTAAATATGTTATCTTTACATATTTATTTTACTGTACATGTTTTTTATGCTGTGAGATCATCAATGTTCACCCAAAAAAACACACAATGTACAAGAAAAAAAATTGTATAGTACCTACGAGGGGCAATGGATCTCTCTGATGAAGCCTATACTGAAGTGATTTAAACTGCAATTCATCGACTGGCCGCTAGAGGCAGGCTCCAAAAGGGAGTCAATTCCCATAGACTCCCATGTTAAAATGACAAACTTTAAATTGGAAAATAATATGTTTACAGCCTGGTACAAAAATTGTTTTTATAGCTAATCTGTATAGCGGTCTGTATAGCTAATTTTGCCCTTCATGACAACTGTGTGTGTGGGGGGGGGGATCTTTTTTTGTAACTCATCCGTTTAAATGATATTAAGCCTTAAAGTTCTGCATAATTAAGGGCGTGGCCGCTTGAGTGACGGTTGAACAGCCACTGCCGTCACTATAATTGAGCTTGGCGGGCGTGGTTTCAGCAACCAGTCACTTCAGCTTCACCCACGTCCCATATTTTTACCCATTTTCGGATATCCCTGACGCAGGTACCGCCTACTAGTTTAAGCTTCAAAAACGATCTTCAGAAACCCATGGGTGACGTCACTACGTCCATCTTTTTTTAACAGGCTATGAGTACCTACCTGTATGACATGTTTATATGTATAATTTTAGTTTGGATAATCTTATTATAATACATGCAATGCCTTCGAGTAAATGCTGTCCATGCAAGAAACTCAACTTCAAAATAAAAGTTTCTTAGAATTTTTTTCATTAAACAATAGATGGATTGATGGAAACTATTTAACAAATGTTTTATCTTAAAATCACCAAATAGTGTGCACCTAAAATTAGATATTAAATTAGATCAGTTTCCTTAAAAAAAAAATGTGGGACTAGACTCTCAGATGTACTGGTGGTGTTTAGTTGTTGTTTCTCTGCCATGAATTAACCTTATAAAATGATGTATTTTTATATAAGATTTTAAAAAATCTGATTAATCAAATATAATTTTTTCTTTTAAAGTAAATTCAGTTTCAGGATAGAGTCAACTGACATTAACTAACTTAGAATTTCCTCAATATAAAGAATATTGGTAACACTTAAAGAAGGTTCATTGTTTAACATTAGTTAATGTATTAACTAACATGAACAAACCATGAGCAATACATATGTTACAGGCTTTATTAATCTTTGTTAATGTTAGTTAATAGAAATAAAGCTTTTAATTGTTTGTTCATGTTAGTTCACAGTGCATTAACTAACGTTAACAAGATTTTAATAAAGTATTAGTAATTGTTGAAATTAACATTAACAAAGATAAATAAATTGTGTATAAATGCAGCTCATTATTAGTTCATTTTAACGAATGTAGTAAACTAATGTTAACTAATAAACCTTATTGTAAAGTGTATTTATTTAATATCTCACTTGTGTTATGTGTAATTAAAAAAAAAAAACAAGTGAATCAGATAGGATTCTGTATTGCATTTTAAACGCATACATTTTTGTGTTTGAACGTGTGTGTCAATTAAATCCCAGAAACTATGATTCAATATTTACTGTGTGCCATGAAGCACAAAATTTTTTAAAACATATTCAAGTTAATAGAATAGGTAACAGCAAATAACAAACTATGATCACTTGATAATAATAAAAAACAACTGTATGCTATGCTTAAATTAATCAGTTTATTAAAATGTATTAATCAACCGAAATGAACAACATTATGCAAAAGATTTTAAAAAGTTAACATTTTACAGATAAAAAACCTTTATCCCATCTTTACATACAAAAAATAAGGCACTATTTAGTGGTGTCTAACAATATACAAAACGTCATTATACAAAGAAAACTAACATGTCAAATGTACAACTGGTTTTGTTCCAAAAATGTAAAGAAAAGCCAAACATACTTCCGTGTGCCCAGATCATTTCATATTCCACCATTTACATACAACTTATGAATTAACACATATTTAAATTTCCAGTGTTCAGTGTACAAAAATGTGCACATTGGTCAAAATACACTGAGATCAGCAACAGGATGCAAATATTTGAAGTGGTCAGGGACTAAATAAAAACCTCTCACAAACAAAAGCCAGGCTTGATTTCTCGAAGGCAGGTCTTACTAAACATGGGTACAGTTTCACCTGTAGCAGCTTTTACCTTTTGAAAATACAATCGAACGTTTTAGCAGCTCTGCTCCCCACTCAAAATGTAAATGTTAAACTATTCAATGGTAAACTTTACAATAAGGTCGTATTGGCTAACGTTAGTAAATGCATTAGCTAACATGAACTAAAAATGAGCAATGTAGTTTATCAGCATTTATTAATCTTAGTTCATGTTAGTTTATGCTAATACAATTTTTTAAGTTAGTTAGCATTGTGCATTAATCAATTTTAAAAGTTAAAACTTTTGATTTTAATTATGTATTACTAAATGCTAAAAATGAACAAACTAAGATTAATAAATGCTCATTGTTAGTTCATGTTAGCTAATACATTAATGTTAACAAATACGATCGTACTGTAAAGTGTTACCCATTCAGAAGTAAACCAGAAGCAGTCAGCATTCCTCTAAAAGAAAACAAACTACTTTATAAAGTAAAATACATTTTTAAATTTCTATCAGGCTATTTATTACTTAATTTGTGTTAGTTTTGTTAGTCTTTAGTCATCTTGCATCTGGAGTGTTTCAGAAAAAAAAGTTACTTTTGGCATAAAAATGTGCAAACATGACCTACACCGTCACATACTCTTTCTTTGAATGCATAATTCCAAAATGTAAAAAACCCATCTGCCAGGGAAGGCAATTTAAAGTCCACTGGGCTATATGTCTCAGGCAGAATGATGTAGATATGCTATCGTTACCACTGCATACTTCACAGATGAGATTTGTCGTCATAGGAAGCCATGTTCATCCAAGCCCTTCACCGAAATTGGGTTCCACCTTGCAGTGGGTTTACTGGGAACATGAACTGAAACAAAACATAGGTTCATAAGATTATATAATATGTATTACATATTGCAAAACAATATATATATATATATAATATGCAACCCTGGACCACAAAACCTGTCATATAGGTCAATTTGTTAAAATTATACATCATAATTGATCATTAAAATAAGCTTTCCATTGATGTATAGTTTGTTAGAATAGGACAATATTTGGCCGAAATATTGAAATGAAGTTCTTAGCAACTGGATCAACTAACAAAAATAAAAAAGTTTCCTATTCCTATATAAGTAAGGTAACACCTTACATGAAGGGGTGTTCATAAGACTGACATGACACATTCATAATCATGACACGTGATACAAGATTTTATGCACATTTATGACAACCGTCATTAAGTGTCATTTGTTTAATTATGTCATTTTTAATGCAAAGATGACATTGTTTGAAATGTCTTTGATGTCCAAAACAACATAACTTGTCATAAATCTGTCATAAACATTAAATAGCAGAATAATTATCAAACTTAAAGGATTAGTCCATTTTCTTAAAAGAAAAATCCAGATAATTTACTCACCACCATGTCATCCAAAATGTTGATGTCTTTCTTTGTTCAGTCGAGAAGAAATTGTGTTTTTTGGGGTAGACATTCCAGGATTTTTCTCATTTTGATGGACTTTGGTAGAGCCCAACATTTAATACTTAACTCAACACATAACAGTTTTTTTCAACAGAGTTTCAAAGGACTATAAACAATCCCAAACGAGTCATAAGGGTCTTATCTAGCGAAACGATTGTCGTTTTTGACAATAAAAGTGACAGATGTACACTTTTGAAGCACAACTTCTCGTCTAGATCTGGTCGTGATGTGCTAGCGTGACCCGATGCAATACGTCAAGAGGTCACAGAGGACGAACGCGAAACTCCGCCCCAGTGTTTACAAGTGTTGAGAAAGAGGACCGTTCCGACGTTGTATGTCAACTGATACTAATTAATGTCTTTGTGTCAGTTTATTGTTTACAATGGTTCGCAAATGTGTGCTTTATATATGCAACACGTGACCTCCCTACGTCACTACGCATTTACGTTAGGTCGTGCTGGACCGGACCAAGACGAAAAGTTGTGGTTTGAAAGTACATATTTTTTATTTTCTTGTCAAAAATGACAATCGTTTCGCTAGATAAGACCCTTATGCCTCGTTTGGGATTGTTTATAGTCCTTTGAAACTCCGTTGAAAAAAACGGTTAAGTGTTGAGTTAAGTATTAAATGTTGGGTTCTATTAAAGTCCATTAAAATTAGAAAAATCCTGCAATGTTTTTCTCAAAAAACATAATTTCTTCTTGACTGAACAAAGAAAGACATCAACATTTTGGATGACATGGTGGTGAGTAAATTATCTGGATTTTTCTTTTAAGAAAATGGACTAATCCTTTAAAAAAACGACCTAGCTTTATGAGTTAACATGTCATTTGAATATTATTAAGTGCAATAGTCTGTCAAATAGTTTTATGAGAGCATCATGAATATATTTCTTGACCTCAACTACAGTGGTAAATTGAACTTGTCATTAACTATGTAAAATAATTTTAAATACCTTAAAGTGCAACAGACACATCAAAATATTACACTTAACTTTATTTATATGCACGATACATAAAAAACTGACAACAGAACTTGTTTTTACTCACACAGCGGGTTCTGAAAATTTTTGACAAAAAACCTAACAAAACATTTAATTAATTTATTTTAATTAACTAACCTGGGTTTCCCCATGCTGCCTTGCGCGCAAATTTATTTACGCTGCAAGTCTAGCATGGAAACCATGGCCCAAATTTCGCTTGAAATAGGGAACCAATCACAGAACAAGGAGGGAGCAGCAAGACAATGACGACGTCTATGCGACACACCGATTGGCTATGAGCTACGTACAGACGCCACGCCTCAAATACGAGAAAATGAACATGTGGTTCCCAGACCATGTCTTATTCTCTATGAGACTGGTCTGGTGTTAGCCAGGCTAGTAATTAAATGATTTTTTGGCGCTGTTTTTCAGTGATATGGATCCCACGCTGCATGACTTAACCCATTACTGTTTTCATTTAATTTTAGGTAAATTGGTCTCCAAATGCAATAAAATATAATTTTATCAATTTTAATTAGTATTATTATACTATTATTGGATGACTGAATTTATTTCTCTTACACCTGGAGGAAACTTAGAAAAACATTATGAATATATTCATGAATATTCATGCCGCTGTTATAAAACTATTTGACAGATTATGAACACTTAATGACATTTTAATGACAAATTATATTTGTACTACTGTAGCTGAGGTCAAGAAAAATATTCATGATGCTGTTATAAAATTATTTGACACAGTATTAACACTTAATGACATTTTAATGACAAATTATATTTGTACTACTGTAGTTGAGGTCAAGAAAAATATTCATGACGCTGTTAAAAAATTATATGACAGAGTATTAACACTTAATGGCAAATTCAATTTGTATCACTGGTAAAAAGTGGTCATTTATGTTGTCTTGCTAATGTCAAGTTGTTATGACAAGTTATAATGTATTGGTTAATGTCAAGTTGTCATAAAGACATCTCAAACAATGTCATCTTTGCATTAAAAATTACATAATTAAACAAATGACACTTAAAGGAACAGTATGTAAGAAATGTATATCAATTAATCATAATGGCCCTGATATGTCACTAGACATTAAGAAATCATTTTCATTTCAAATACTTATATCACTGACAACAGTGGTCCGGCCAGGATATTGTCATTTAAAAAGTGGAGTTGCAGCCCTCAACTGATGTTTATGTTGTCATTTTGTGTATTGGCCACCAGTTGTGTGATTGCAGTACCAGTTTTAGCCACAAGTTTTGTGATTGCAATACCAATTTTGGCCACAATCCTACATACTGTTCCTTTAATGACAGTTGTCATGAATGTTCATAAAATCTCCTTCATGTTCATAGCACGTGTCATGTCATGATTATGAAGGTGTCATATCAGTCTTATGAACACCCCTTCAAGTAAAGTGTGATTCTTCTTGGTAACTAATTTTGACCCATACAATGTATTTTTGACTATTGCTACAAATATACCCATTTTTTAAATGACCTTCAAATATTAAATATATCAAGATTATATGTTTACAAAATGTTTTTTTCCCATTATGTAGGATGATTTTATGTAGAAAACAGTAAATAAAAAAAAAACGAAATTCCCAGTCACATTTATATCGGTTTCCCCTTTTAACCACTATACAGCAAACCCCAAACACATCAATACAGATGTATTATGTATTTGAGACTGATGTTACCTGGTACCGATATCGCTCTGGATTGTTGTGTTGCTTGTGTTAAAGGAGGAATTGGTGAAATCCTTTCCCCATAATCGCTTTCCCCAGATGAGGTGTGATCTCTAGAGTCTGCTGCCATATAAAGACCGGGTCTCTTTTTATGGTACTTGGCACGGTATGTGTCCGTCATGCAGTTATCCACAGAAAAATAAGTGGTGGGAATTACTGGAGAGCCCACTGGAGCTCTAGGACTGGTGGTGAACTTCTCTTCACCCTCGCTAGCTGACAGATCATTCCTCTCCTGATCAGAGGAACCAGATTTGGAGCTTGTGTCGGATGAGATCATGTTTGATTCAGAGGTTTCCAACCACTTCTGTAGGCTTGTGTGGGATAGAGCGGAACCGTTTCGGGGAAGATGTTGAGGGCTGGGCGGAGAGGGATCCTGCGAGAGGCGCCGTCGGTTTTCTGAATTTGGAACGTGGGGTTTAGGAGGTAACGGTGGACCGGTTGTGTTGGGAGATTTCCGAGAAGGAATGTGAGGAGCTGTATCGGAGCGTGAGGAGGAATCGTCCAGCTCGGAAAAGGGACCGGCAAGGTCATCTGAACTGTTCCACTCTGAACTGCTGGTTTTGGAAAAATAAGGTGGGGTGGGGTTCCCATTTATTACGTGTGCTCGCTCTGTATTATCAGTCTTTTCCTTAACAGGGTTGTATTTAAATGCTTGTCTTCTGCAGGAGGAGATACAAGGTTGAAGAGTTATACATTGGCAAAGCCTATAATACACTGTCAGGAAAAATGGTCCCCAACTGTCACTGGGGTGGTAGCCTTTCAAAAAGTACAGCTTTGTACCTAAATAGTTCATATTAGTACCTCAAAAGTACCAAATGTTTACATATCTGAACCTAATTGGTACATACCCCTTTAAAGGGGACATATCATGAAAATCAGACTTTTTCTATATTTATGTGCTATAAATGGGTCCTCAGTGCTTATCAACCTAGAAAATGTGAAGAAAATCAACCCAGTAACTAGGTTTTGGTAAACTATTCTCTGCAAGCATGTGAAAAAAATAGGTCATTGAAATTTGCTCCCCCCCTTGTGATGTCAGAAGGGGATAATACTGCTCCTTAATCTGCACTATCCAACCACGGCACTGCCATTTAATGCAGAGATCAACTCATTTGCATTTATGCTCAGACCTACAAAGTGGCAAATTTACCATGCTATAATAAATTATGTCCCCTTTAATTTCATTCAATTATTATCAATTAAAGTGTTATCAGTGTAAACTCAGACAAAACATTTCAAATAAGTATAATTAAAAACATTGACATGTAAAAAAAATGAGACAGGTATGTAAAAATATGTCTAAATAAAAGGTTAGTTTTGCGAAAAGGTCTACCATAGCATCACATGTTTGAAAATGCCACTTGGTTTGATATTTAATTTTTTAACAGCTTAATTTTTCAACAGCTTACCTTGGAAAAAGAGGACTTGGGGAATGATCTAGAGCTCTTTTTTGATGGTCACCTAACAAAATAAAGATTTCAAATATTTAACATACAGTACATATGCTACAGAGTTATTAATGGGATAGTTCCTCCAAAAGTGAAAATTTTGTCATAATTCACCCTCATGTTGTTGCATGTGTTTCCTTATACTGTTGAACACAAATAAAGATATTTTAATAAATGGTACCCCCATTGACTATAAATGGTATTTGTTTTCCTACTATGGAAGTCAGTGGGTACCGTCAACTGTGTGCTTGCCATCATTTAATAATATATCTTCATTTGCGTTCAACAGAATGAAGAAATTCATACAGGTTTTGTACAACATTTTCATTTTTGGGTAAACTATCCCTTTAACACAAATCATTCATAGTGTTAATATATAAAGAGATTGGTTAAAAACGAAATAAAGTAGATTCTTAATTCTACGCAAAATCCGATATCCACCGTGTTATTTTGTCATCTTTTCTCCCTTTTCCCCAAATCGCGACAAACACGAGTCCTCCTTCTCTGCAGAATGCAATAAATCCACTTATAAAACGGTTAGTTACAATCCTTGATTCTGATTGGTCAATAGGTGTGCTTTATTCACAATAAAACACTGCTATGACCGCTTCACCCAACGGTTCTATTTAATATCACTGCGCCCTTAGCAACACCCTTAGCAACACATAAACATATAATGAGACAAAGTCTGAGAACAGTTTATTGTTTTTATTTGAGCTTTCATGTTGTTGTTCGAAGTCAGGGACTATTTTTTCTAGCGGAAGGAATGCTTTTATTGATTTTACTTCATGAAAGTTGCACTAATATTTTTTTTACTTTAATATTGTGTGGTAACCGTTTTATAAAAGCAACAAGGCACTCGAGGCAAGTGCTGCACCGTGAACAAGCAACGGCCGAAGGGGTTGCAGGCACTCCGCTTCGCGTCGTGCCTAACAACGCCCTTCAGCCGTTACTTATTCACGATACAGCACAGCCTCTCGTACCTTATTGCTTACTTAACCAATCACAGGGCACCATCCCACGCATTGTAAACAATAATGGCGGCGCGTTGAATACACACAAAATCCTAGTTTTCCTCATCTACTTTGGACTTCATGATCAACACACAAACAAAAACAAAATAGTAATTTTGATGGCATTGATAAACCTGTGGTGGTTTTCTGTGGCAGAGAAGAAACGCCATTAAAAACGAATAATTTATGTGAGAGGCACTCGAGCGAAGGAAAAATGCCGGCTGTTGTTTATATTCACACGACAGCATCAAGCTTCTGTCATGCTAACACATTGACCCCAGAGGATCTTATGAAAAACTTTCCATTATTTTACTCGAAGTCAATGAAAATCGAGCAGGACCAAAACATTTTACGGCTGATTGCTGTCAAAAACGTCCCAAGGATGACAGCAGCAATGATAATGTTCTTAATATGACAAAGTAAGTGTTTTGATTAATGCCATTAATGTTTATTTTTTTAATCAGTGTATACCACTAGTCAACTAAATGAATACAACACTGCAAAGATAAATGCCCATTTATATATTGATTCAATAGATTTATAGCTTTTTGGGAAAAAAATAAATATTTGAAAATTTGAAAATGTTATTATAACCTAAAGATTATATGTGAAAGTTTGTAACAGAAAATAGTGGCTTTCATCTTGCCACTTTCTTGGTATAGAAAACACATTTTTACCCAAATCAGTCAAAACGGATTTATTGCATTTTGGAACCAAACTCTTCAAATATTCTTGCGCTAAAGAACCAATGTTGTAAAGATGAAAAGCAACCCATGTCCACACAGAGCGAGGCTGAATACTGACAGATGTGTTGCGGGCGAGGAGTCCAGCTTGTAAATTCACAGTCCAGACGTGTTATATAACGGGGTCAAAGCTGGGGTATTGTCTGGATTCAGTGAAGAAATATACCAGTGGCAGTGCTCGGTGGGGTACGAGTCTGTCTAAACCAGACAAACACAAGCAGAGCCATCCGGTTCAAACCAGTCTTCTCATCAACTGCCAATAGCTAATTAACAATGAGCTTTAGGGGTAAATGCCATCACAGAAGTGTCTCTATTACCAAACCTAGTGGGCAGAGAGGAATGTGGATTTTAAAGGAATAAATCTTTCATAACCAATGTGTTGCTATAGTGCAGGGGTCACCAACGTGGTGCCCGCGGGCACCAGGTTGCCCGCACAGAGTCTGTGAGGTGCCCGCTGAAGCACATTCTATTAAAAGTCTCAACTGTAATATTTATTCATGACATATTTTTTATATTAGCTTGGCTTGGTTTACATATGTTAAAATTTTAAACAATACTAAAACATATAAACAAGTAAAATAAAATAAAATAAACAAGTAAAACAAAAAAGTTTTAAGGAGACTATATCAAAAAGTATCCCTCCAGATTGTTTTATACATTGTGGTAGCCCTTGCTTATAAAAAGGTTGGAGACCCCTGCTATAGTGTTTATCAGGTGGATTTTGGTAATAATGATGACACAAGCCAAACACCAAGATATGCTCACATGCAATGAAAAAACAGTACCAATGCTGATTTTCTTTCAAAGTTTTTAGTAAATGTTTTCTAGGCAAGATGTACAACTTCAGAGGAAAATTAAAGTGGAGCCAAACTGAGCAAAACTCGCTGCTGTGATGTTAATGTGTTTCCAAAAGAAGTTTAAAAAGAGCCTTACTCCAAATGTATTATATTCTGGTGTCCAGAACCTTCAACACAACACTATTGTATCTTTTTCCTTTTTTTTATACACAAGGCAAACATTTTAAAGTCTAGATACATTCTGAAACTGACAAATACTACAGGCTTAATTCATTGTTTAAATGCTTCACCTTAAATATAAGCAATAGTAACGCCCTAGCAAACATCACACAAAATGCCCTAGCAAACATAATAACAAAATCCAAATAAGAAATTGAATATCTGCAAACACTAGAGGGCACTAAACCACTTTCTTTCTGTGTCGAGATGAGTCTCTGTGAATGCACACTGTAAAAAGTTAAAACTTGGTTTTGCAAGTCAATTCAACCTACTATTTAAAGTTTTGACTTTATAAGTTTTGATCTTATAAAACAAGTTGAAATTGTTTAACCCTTTAACTGGCACAGCCCTTTTTGAGTGGGGGGTTGGTGAAAAGGTGATATACACCTTTAAATTAATATAACTCTGGCATTGTTTTTTTTTTTGGTCTAGAAGCCTAATTTTGGTTTTAATTTTGGTAATTTTTGGTTTTAAAGAAGACACTTCAACGTTTTTTAGGGAAGTGTCTAGAGGTGAAAATATTATTTTTTTAAAAGCAGTTTACATTTATTTGTAATAAATAAAAATGCAAAATAGTATAATTTTTAATACATAAAATTGTCAAAAAACTGAGGTTTGTGCTGGTTTGCTTTGAGGTTTGCTGCATACTTGTGTCACAAATGAATAAATTGCAGTTACTGCATTATTTTTTACTGCTAAAAGGTTTTGAAATATGAAAACTACATTCTTAGACCTTTCCAACAATAGATAGTTTGTCGTGATAGATTAACATTTACATAGAAAATATTGAAATAAACGTAGGTGTCCCGTTCACGGGACAGCGCCAATTAACGGGTTAACTTATTTTTTTTAAGTAACAAAATATATGTTGATTTGAAAAAAAAATGTTGCTTTTTTACAGTGTACTAATTCGGTACTGTAAACATTAGTGGTCATATATTTCCCTTTAAATACTACAAATTGAATATCACAAATTTAAAGTATACACCGTAAAACATTCCTTGCTCCACTTAAAATTTTAAGGTTTAATCAACTTGAATTTACAGTTCATTTGAACTTTCTTGACTAGTAAGGAGGTGCTTTAAAATATGAAAATAAAGTTAAAATAACTTAAATTTAAAAAAAAACGTATTATTATAATTCAAAGCTAGTCACACACGGTAAAAAATGCATCATGAAGTTAAAACAACTTGGTTTTGCAAGTCAATTCAACCTACTATTTTAAGTATTGGCTTGTGAAAAGTTGAAATTGTTTAACATTAATAATAATAGTATAATAATAAAAGTTGACTAATCTTACAAATTTAAGTGCAAGGGATTTTTATAGTGTACTTAAAACAAAACACTATGGGGCGGTTTCTCGGACTGGGATTAGCTTAAGCCAGGACTAGGCCTTATAATTATGAAATAGAACTCGTTTTAACAAACATGCCTTACTTAAAACATTACCAGGGCTCCAGACTAACTTTTTTCACTAGGAGCACAGTGGCCCCCAACTAAAAATTATAGGGGCACAACCAGAAAATTTAGGGGCACACACTGTAAATCAACATGCTAACCAAATATTCACATTTCTACTAATTTCCACTGTACTACTAATAAATACTTTAATGATAGATTAAAAAACTATAATGTGCTGTTTTCAAATTCAGTGTCACATCACAAAAAAAGGTCAAATTTACTGGTCGCACATGTGCGACTGCATGTAAAATTCAGTGGCACACTCTTAATTTTTGGTGGCAAAATGCCACCATTTGGTATTGCAGACTTATGGCATTTTAAGGCAAAACAAAGGGCACTGATCTATTTTAAGATATGTCAGTGCAGGTTGTTTTCAGTTTGGACAGCTCTTACATTTATTTTAGTCTAGGACTAGTCTAATCCCTGTCCGGGAAACTGCCCCTATAACTCCTTAAGTAGTCATACATACTTTGATGTTTAAAGACTATATAGGAGAATTCTTCATCTCTAAAACAGTGGTTGGTCCTGATCTCCAGACCCCTGTCATTCAGCCAGCTGTGTGTGCGATGTATAAACACATTGCTTTCCCTTGCTTCTGATTTTTTCCCAGCGCATTAACACTAAATCCCTTGGGCCAGCATGCAATTATGAGAGGATTGGACTTTAGACCCCATTTTTCAGGCCTGTCATGTAAAAGCTGCTAAGCTCTATGTGAAGAATCTCTTTTAATGGCCATGACTTCCAATCTTATCAAGCTGATAAACAAGTACCAGTAACACTTTACAATTAAGTTTAAAAAAAATTGAACTTGAACTAATGACTATAGGTCTTGCCTGTGGAGCTACAATAAAGTTCTAGTTATCTTTACATTAGTAAGCATCACTTAAAACAGATGGTGTGATGTTCAGCCTATTAAATACAAGTGATTCAAACACAGCTGTTAATAAATATTGGCACATAATTATTATGGGTGGCAAATGTGGACAATTATCATATTAACAGCTGATGTCATAAGATTGCACTTTTATATAATGTTTGCGCTGCATGCACATCGCTAGTGAATAGCAATGGCAGAGCATTGCAATCTTGTTAATTATTTTTTTATCTTATTTTTTTGTTAATTTCAATGGAAGCTTAGAGACTTTCGGCCAGTGACGTTGGTGGCTACATGACAAATTTGCGAAAAATTAAACAATGCAAATTGCTTTGAGGAGCAACTTTAAAGTAGAGTTCATGTCATCCATCCATGATCAATTACTGAGAGGACAGTAACTCATTTGATACTAGGATAACCAAAATTAGGAACGCCTCCTAACAACCTCATTGAAACAGACGGGCGACACACAGTGACAAAGTTGCTGGCATGGTGCACTCAGATTTACAGAAGGTTTGGTTAAGCATTGAACAGTGTTAAACATGAGGAAATAAGCACACAGATGGGCATCATAGTATCCTTCTGAGTATCTTCAGAAGTTCAGTGAAATCTCTGCTGGGCAGCAGATCAGATTAAAGGAGTGGTGTCAAACTCTACCCACAATTCACCAGTCAGCATGAGATCACTGCCAACTCAACAGCTGAAAGACACACACCTGTTCTCTAGGTTTGATTGGTCTTGAAGTAAATTCAGCACCAAAATTCTGATGCCCTAACTGAAACACATTGATGGTAAAAATACCGCAAGGTAGACAGCAATTATCGCAAAAATAACTGTATTTTAGTTACCGTTGAATAACCAAACTAAATGAGAATATGATACCATAAGCAATTACTTGCCAAGCGATGCTTCCAAGTATTAATATAAATATATGCATCGCAATAGACAAGACTGAACTGGATCTCTCAAGCTGTCAAAAATATTTACTGATGTCTAAGAATAAATATTTTCCACTGCGCAACATGATACAATTTATATGCAACATACAGACTGTCTTTTCATAGTTTTAATGCAGCATAGAGAAAATAGCCAAGCTATAAACTAATACAGCAAATTTAGCTTTGAATAATTAACTCAATATAATTATACATATTATGCTCCCTATACATCCTAATTGAATTTTAAGGATTTGGCTTAAAAAGTTAAGTTAAGTTTAGACATAATGGAAAATAATAAGTAGTGTAGAACGTCTGTTTCATATCTACCTTGTGGAAACAAGTTTTATAGTTTTCACCTGGTTGCTTTTCAATGTCCAATGTTCAGTATTATGACGTATTGCCCAAACTACAATATTATTACTCCAACAGGTAACACTGTCACTCCAACCAACGAGCAATACTGTCAGACCAACAGCCACACCAACCAGTGCACAATACCACCACACCAACCAACGCGCAATACTGTCACACCAACCGCCACACCAACCAGTGCACAATACCACCACACCAACCAACGCGCAATACCGCAACATGCCAACCAGCGCGCAATACCGCAACATGCAATACACCATGTAAACCAATGAGCAAAACCGTTGCATCAACCAACACATAATACCGCCGCTCCATACAAAGCGCAATACCGCCACTCTATACAAAGCACAATACCGCCACCCCAGCCAATGCGCAAGACCATCACTCCAACCAACGCGCAATATTGTTACTCCAACCAACGCGCAATACTGTTACTCCAACCAACGCACAATATACCGTCAATCCATACAAAGCGCAATACAGATACACCAACCAATGCGCACTACTCCCACTCCAACCAACAGCAATACCGCCGCAACAACCAACGTGCAATACCGCCACCCCATGCAAACTGCAACTTGGTCATGCCAACGAATGCCCAATACCGCCACTCCATACAAAGTGCAATACCGTCACTCCAACCAACGCGCAATAATGTCACTCCAACCAACGTGCAATAACGTCACTCCAACCAACGTGCAATAACGTCACTCAAACCAACGTGCAATAACGTCACGCCAACCAACGTGCAATAACGTCACACCAACCAACGTGCAATACCGCAACGTGGAATACAGTGACGTAAACCAACGTGCAATACCGCCGCAACAACCAACATGCAATACCGCCACCCCATGCAAACCGCAAACACAGTCACGCCAACCAATGTGCAATACCAGCACTCCATACAAAGCACAATACTGCCACCGAGGCCGATGCGCAATACTGTCACTCCAACCAACGCGCAATACCGCCGCAACAACCAACGTGCAATACCGCCACCCCATGCAAACTGCAACTCGGTCATGCCAACGAATGCCCAATACCGACACTGCATACAAAGCGCAATACCGTCACTCCAACCAACATGCAATAACGTCATTCCAACCAACGTGCAATAACGTCACTCCAACTAACATGCAATAACGTCACTCCAACCAATGTGCAATAACGTCACGCCATCCAACGTGCAATACCGCAACGTGAAATACAGTGACGTAAACCAACGTGCAATACCGCCGCAACAACCAACATGCAATACCGCCACCCCATGCAAACCGCAAACACAGTCACGCCAACCAATGTGCAAAACCACCACTCCATACAAAGCACAATACCGCCACCGAGGCCGACGCGCAATACTGTCACTCCAACCAACGTGCAATAGTGTCACTCCAACCAACGGGCAATACCGCCGCAACAACCAACGTGCAATACCGCCATCCCATGCAAACTGCAACTCGGTCATGCCAACGAATGCCCAATACCGCCACTCCATACAAAGCACAATACCGTCACTCCAACCAACATGCAATAATGTCACTCCAACCAACGTGCAATAACGTCACTCCAACTAATGTGCAATAACGTCACTCCAACCAACATGCAATAACGTCACTCCAACCAACGTGCAATAACGTCACTCCAACCAACGTGCAATAATGTCACTCCAACCAACGTGCAATAACATCACTCCATCCAATGTGCAATACCGCAACGTGGAATACAGTGATGTAAACCAACGTGCAAAACTGCCGCAACAACCAACATGCAATACCGCCACTCCATACAAAGCACAATATCGCCACCGAGGCCGACACGCAATACTGTCACTCCAACCAACGTGCAATACTGTCACTCCAACCAACGTGCAATAGTGTCACTCCAACCAACGGGCAATACTTTCTCAAACCAACGTGCAATACTGTCACTCCAACCAACGGGCAATACCGTTACTCAGATCAACGCGCAATACTGTTACTCCAACCAACGTGCAATACCATCACTCCATCCAACGCGCAATACAATACTATTACCACAGCGTGCAATATCATTACCACAACGTGCACTTTCATTACCCCAACGTGCAATATTAATACTCCAACCAATGTGCAACACTGTCACTCCAATGTACAATACTATTACTCAAACGTGCAACATTACTACTCCAACCAATGTGCAATATTTTTACTCCAATGTGCAATACTGTCACTCCACCTTACAATATTATTACTTCAATGCACAATTCTATTAATTTTATGCGTAGTATTATTATCCAATCTTAAAATTACTCTTCTGCATTTACTTGTATCGTTTAACTGACTGCTTAGTCACTTATGGACTCATAAACTTCAGGTGCAGTGATTCTAATTTCATTTTTACAGTCAGCAAGTTGTTATACACAAATATCATTCATGCTATCAAGACAAATCTCACTTTGTAAAACAGGTGAAAATGTGTTTAGACAGGCACTGATTGTAAAACATTCTTGGCCTTTATGGCATCTACACTGAACCCCAAATGCTATGAGGACAAAGTAAATAAGAATAGCAAGTCTCGGTATAACCAAGGAAACCAAACAACATGCAGCAGTCTGTTTAGCAGGCTGAACATTCGGCTCTCGCTGACTTGACCTTTTCAAACATCTTATGGGACAAAAAGCACACCTGGCACACTGAAAACTGTGAGCACAAAGCACACCAAACAAAAGAACAAAACAGTGTGGCGAAAATTAGACGGCTGGCATTCGAAAAAAAAAAACAGATGATGCAAGAAACTGCAAAGAAAATGTCTCTACAGTGCATTTTAGATAGGGGCAATGTTTAACTGTACTGTTTACTGAATGTCTGGGATGTTAACAAAATATTTCAAAAAACCTCTTCCCTAAAATAGACAGAGGTGCAATTAATAAAAATGTCGAAACCGTTTTACTGCAATACATTTTAAAATGTCAAACCAGGCTTGAAAACAAACATACTCTTTAAAAAAAACTTGAGAGATGTTTGCTTGTAGTATCCTTCTATGAAATAAATGTTTTCATATTTTGTCGTGTATTTTGTATGTGTAAGTGTGCCTTATGTGCAAATGAATAATGTACATATCATTTAAGAATATATGTTTAATAAATATAAGTTTTAATTCCCTCAATTTTTTTCGAGATTAAAGGATTCAAAGTTGCCCACTGAAATTAGGCCAGTGCATTTTGAGAGGCAATAAACAGCAGACACCATATTTGAACAAATGCCAAATTGACACATTTGGAAAGGGCTGTCATTACATCTTCAAAGCAAGCTAAAATAAAATGAGGAGGTATACTGCAGCATAAAAACAAACATATGAAGAGAAGCTCTGAACTGCATTTGTTCTCCATTTATGTCCTAAATCCAGATTGCAGCAAAAGATAAAGACCATCTAAAAATCCTAAACGTTAAATACACCCCCAAAAATCATAAACAGCCATGGTCATTCCCCATTTTCAGTCAAAAGATGACATCACAGTCATAACCCCATATGGCCGCAAACACTTGCCATTCACCCTGCAGTAAAAAAAAAACACTCTTAAAAGTCGAGCCCAGGGGACATCCCTTTAGGCTGTCCTTTCTGCTTCACTTCTTTAGCCCGTAAAGTCCCCATAAACCACCTTCAACCAGAGGTAAACAATCCCCCATCACGACCATCACAACACTTGCACACAAACACCTCCAAGCGTTGACAACCATTGGTGCTAGCGCACGACCTCATCTGCACCCTTCGCTTCAGCAGTTTATCTGGGACGTGGGAGCTGATAACAGCCCATGATGGACCGGTGCGGGTACACAATGTCATATTATTTAGGCATGTGTGCGAATCCCACCTCTTCCTGACAGTATAGCTCAGTATTCTGTCTGGTTGGGCACAGTCTTTCAGTTTGACTCTTACTCTGCAAGATAACTTTCAAATATTTTATACATAAAAAAGCTGTAGCCAAATTTCTCTCCAATGGTTGCCGGTTCACCAGAGAATAGATTTTAAAATTCTTCTTTTTGTATATAAAACTACATAACTTAGATCGTGACTATCTTTCTAAACTTCAGGGTTCCCGCCCTTAGTTAACTTCAAATTTAAGGACCTTTCAAGGACTTTCCAGGTGCAAATCCCCCTCAAATTCAAGGACTAAATGTGGGGACACATTTCAAGTGAGAGCAAAGTTACATCGTGTTACCCTTTTAAAATATATTGTTAAAGTACCCTTTTGAGGGAACTCGCACTGTGTCACTGGGGTGACACCTTGGGGACGCTTCCAGGGGTAAGTGAGTCTGAATGTGTATATCAAATTCAACCAATGGTGAGGCTTAAAGACAAAGACAGGGTGACGCGGGAGCCAGGAAGTATATATCGCAATCTGAAATTTTGCCATAGACAGCGTTACAGGAACGCAGGAAGTATGGCAAGGGACACGCAGCGTCTCGTTCCCTTCTCAGGTTACAGTTACATACGTAACCCGAGACGTTTTGTGTCAAACACAACTACGCAAAAAATCATTTTGGTAAGAATCAACATTCGCAAACAGAAGATATAACCATTTAAAGCGAACAGTGTAGCACGCGTGCTTAAAAAGTCTAGAATTTGTATGATATTATCCTATAGTACACAGGGAATAATATGGATTTTTTCCCAGAAAACTTCTTGCATAAAATAGATTCAAGCACTTTCAATGACCTGTATCTATGCATGTATATTTTCAAAAACTTCCCAGGACCTTAAATTTCCCCCCCAGATTAGAGCTGCACGATTAATCGTTAAAAGATCGTGATCTCGATTCGACCCCTCAAACGATCTTAATCCAGCATTTCGACGATTCAGGTAATTATATTTTTAAGGAGGACAGACGCAGTCTTGTCAGTTCTCTGGACAACACGCAATCACAGCGGTCGCGATGACGTCTTGACGTCACATTTATTATTGCGCAAGTAGTTAGAAAGAAAAAAACCGCAACTAAAGAAAATGAGTGAGGCAGAGCAAAGCGCAGATACGTCCGACAAGTGTAGTGGGCGTGAAGATTAAGCATGTATGTAGATTTATTCACCCGATGGACGTTAACGCCGCCAGCGAGAGTGTCAAAAAAACGCTCAAATGCATTCTCCGGAATCCTCTCAAGTGGAGGTTTCCACCTTCCGATTGGTTGCCGCCGAACGTTTCCCCCTTGCGATTGGTTGCTGCCAAGCCGCGTCATTGCTCATTACATAAAGTAATGTTAATCTATGTCTACTTAAAGGTGCAGTGTGTAATTTTTTAGAAGGATCTCTTGACAGAAATGCAAAATAATATACAAAACTATATTATCAGGGATGTATAAAGACCTTTCATAATGAACCGTTATCTGTTTATTACCTTAGAATGAGACCTTTTATCTACATACACAGAGGGTCCCCTTACATGGAAGTCGCCATTTTGTGCCGCCATTTTTCTACAGAAGCCCTTAACGGACAATTTTTTTTACCAAGTTGTCTCCGACGATGACATGTTTGTCTGGTGGTGGCTACCGTACCATCTCTATGTGTTTCAAAAGCGAGGGGTGAGCAGTGGACTGAGCCGTTGGTTGCAATTTGCAACCTCACCACAAGATGCCACTAAAATTTACACACTGCACCTTTTCTTTAAATAAAATGAATACATAATAACTCTACAATTAACATTAACTGAAACTTTCAGAAGCATAAATCTTTGCACCTGTAAAAACTCATGTTAAACTAATGTTCAGAGGTTGTACAAAGTTCTTGAGAATTGTGAAAGAATCGTCATCTTTATTTTAAGCAAAAGAATCGTAATTCTCGTTTTATACAGAATCGTGCAGCTCTACCCCAGATTAACACTTTCAAGGACCCACGGGAACCCTGAAACTTCTTCATCTATACACTCCATCCAGAAGCCTAAGATCCTGCGACCGTGCTTTGCTGGTAGTCCCTCACTTTAGGCTCAAGCGTAGAGAGGAGGGTGCTTTTGCTGTGATTTCGTATTGATTTTTGCTGTATGGTTACTTTGAGTGTACGGTCGAGTGGGTGTTGTAAATCTGCTGTGCAAATAAAATGAACTTGAACTTTTTCCATCCTGCCAGATTTCTCACACGATTTTAATTGCATATTTTCTTTATTCCCCAAGTATAATTTGTATAAAAGGACGTTTACCGTAAGAGATGGATGAAGGTGAGATCTCTCCCTTTAATTCTTCGTACCTTCGTTGGTAGTTCAGGTCCCTAAAAATACAATGCATTGAAATGTATAAAAATACTCAATAGCAACGTCTCACAAGTTGTGTTTGGCTACGCATTTGTGGTGGTCACACTAGATTTTCTACTCTGTTGTATTTGTATGCATGTAAAAACATTATCCTCGTCTTTCACTATGTAAGGTCCAAATTTGTCAATGTCAAAATTAGATTCTCCACATTTTTATAAACAAAAACTCTTTAACGTTTTCACTCTGTAATATCAGAGGCTACTGCTTGATAAAAAATTTACATTTATGCATTTGGCAGATGTTTTTTCAAAGCGACTTGCATTGCATTAAAGCGATAAATTTGATCAGTATGTGTGATGTATGTGATCTTTGTGGTGCTAATGCAATGTTTTACCAATTGAGATACACACAAACACAGCTTTATTTATCTAGTGCAAATAGTAATCGCTCTTGTGACTGTATGATTTTTTTTCTCTTAAATTATATTAATGAGGGATTTCGTCATGTTAAAGATGTACCGTCATCAAAAAAGCATATCAGACTTTTTTAAATGTCATTCATTTCTAGAGAAACATCTAATGAGGGCAAGACATCCCACTATTTAGCTTTCAAATCCACAATCACAGTCTTCTGGACACCACAGAGAACCAAATGCAATTAAGCAAGGTTGTGTAAATTGGTTTAGATCGTAATGAAATGGGTTTGGTATAAATTTAATAATGATCACATTTATGTCACCATTACGGTGACTTTATGTCCCCGTGTGTCTTGTTTAAATGCAAATGTTCTGATTGCTTTCTTTCTTACCTTAACAAGAGTACTTCTGGTTTCGAGTGCATTTCTTTATTGCTCGGATTCTCCACCACTGGGGAGTCCAGGTTAGCCGAGCTGCTGCTGAGACGATCGCTGCTTTCGTATCCAGACTCTGTGCGTTGGATCTTCCAGTTATCATTTCGTAAAGTAAGTGCGTTGACCGTTCCTTTCACCCTTTCCTGTTCTGGAGGTCCACGGCCGTCTGACTCCAGCGAACTCCTGCTGCCCATATCCTGCTTCTGCTCATCCTCATAGATGGTCATTAAACTCTTAGGTTTGCGTTCCTCGTACCGGCTCCGGCTCCAAGACAACTCCCCACTTTCGTTATTCGGGGTCTGTCTGCGAGAGTTCTGGTAGTTTTGATAACCGTCGCTTTTAAGAACGCTGTCGACATTGAGGGCCTCTCGCATCGGTCTCCATGCCTTGTTGGCACGGCCACGGGAAACTTCGTAGGTGCGAGAATCCTGACTGCTGTCTGTGTCGTAGCCGTTGCCGAGATCTGTTCTCCGGGATTGACTGCCGATGGGGGAATGCACTGGGACACGAGGCTGGGATTGGGACCGCGGCTGATAGTTGAGGTGGCTGTTGTCGACAGGCCCACGCTCGGCCTTTGTTGGCCCCCTGCCCTGACTGCAGTAAAGCCGAGACTCAAGTTGCTTGAAACCGTTCTCAGGAGGGGACAATGAGCGGGAATGTGGCTTCTCAGGAGGTACATCTGGAAGAAAAACACAAATACATACATTTTTAGAATTTTTTATGCATGTAGTATATAACAACAACACTTCCCAGCTAATGACGAGTATTTCCGGCTATCTACCAGGTGGCGCTCTTCCGCAACTTATAAAACCTAGAAGTTTCACCCCAAGGCAAACAGCTGTATGTCCGTGTAAGTTTTGAGGATCGCTCTGCATCTTTATCTCGATCAAAAGTCCTTCACAAAAATTTAATTATCTCAGGTTATTGCCCAAACTTTGGTGTTTTTGAAAAACCTACCCATATTTGAGAGGTGATAAAAAGAGAACTAATGAAGGTATGATAAAACGTTTTTGTTTTTTTTAAAGCAGAGAGTCTGTTCTTTTATTTGAGAATATTTTAGGAAGAACATTTTCTGTAAGGCATTAAGGGGTCGTTATAGTTGTGCGTAGGTCCTACGGCGTATGTTCCACGCCGGTTTTCATTTATACTTTTGTGTCGTCGTCCGCGTCGATGTGCAAACACACACGCAGACCGCTGGTAGGCAGTATCCACGCGTTTGAGTTAAATCACTCCTCAACTTGGCTCATCTTTGTTTTCACAGTCGCAAACGGAAACACCTATGATGACACAGTATTTTTACCTGACGGGAGAGGTTCTGATGGACCAATCACAGCGCTTGCGGTCCACGTAGATCTGACGCGCTGTTAAAATTTTGCGAGGTGCACGTCAGACTATGCAGAGCTACGCACAGGATACAGATAGCCAGAACTTACGCATGACTATAAATTGGCCTTTACACTTTTGTGAAAATCATGAAAAATGCTGGCGCTGGCTGGCAACTTTTTAAAAAAACGCTGGAGGGGAAAGAGTCAAGATTTACACATTTGACAAATGACTTTATTCAAAGCGATTCACAATGCATTAAAGCTTGACATTTTTATCAGCACTTGTGTTCCCTTGGATACATACCCAAAATGCTATCCAATGAACTATAGGAACACGATTATTTTGGGTCAGAATTTGGGGATGGTATACTGTATGTCCTTAATCCACCCATAGACTCTTACAAAATGGCTTGGTTATTTTCAACCCAGTGTTGGGTCAAAAAGGGACAAACCCATCCTTGGATTAAATGAAAACAGAAAATTTTTATATTCAACCCAACAATTGGTTACAACAACATTTTGGGTTGAAATAAACCCAACGGGTTGGGTTGGTCCCTTTTTGACCCAATGATGGCTTAAAAAATAACCTAGCATTTTTAGTGTATACATTCAGGTTTTAGACCAAAAGGATTTATTTTTATCATTAAAATAACCAAGCATCCAATCAACAAAAAGATACACAGTCCATTCCCAAAGTCAGATTTCTTAAATGCTACACTTGCTCCTAGTCTACAGATAAGAATCATCCATCTTCACAAATGCGGTCTTGCACTAATAGCCTGGATAACCTTTCTTCTTGTGAAGGTGGACTGGTGACTTTCTTTGTGCAGAACAATGCTGATATTGGCACTGTTAATGAGCTGGCATAGAAACTCTGCAGCAGTGCAAATCTCAAATGCTGTGGTGCCACATTGCCAAGTTTACTACTGTATACCGTTACGCAGAACAAGCTTTAAAATAAAAGCATGATGATCTCATTAATGCGTCTTTGTCTTACGGCACACACACAAAAAAAACACTGAAAATGCAAATTGCCTCAGCCTGCATAGTTAACTCTGTACAAGGCGGCAGCAGCCTGGTCAAAGATATGCATGCTTTAATAGCCATTAGTAAGCCATTTACATCTACCAGCTCACCAAGGGTGAAGGAAAGTCAAGCAGCTTGGCTTGCAAAGCACGATTTTACTGCTTATGACCAATTTAATGAGATAGTAATGTTGGTCACATGACCGCTGCATAATGTGATAAGCCTTTGGGATTGACCATAAAGAGGTGACACTTTATACCGATTTCCTTAAAATGCGGTCAATGCATTTTAAATGAAAATAAGAAAAATAAAGGTTATGATTCACAAAACTCTTTTTATAAATAGCACCACAACATAAAGACAATATACATCTTTAAAAAATGACATTACTGTGCAATGGAAGAGTTAGCTGCCCAGCGCAGATCAGTGGACTCACGTCAGAGGTAATCTGTATTTTTAACACTTCTCAATGACCCAAGGTTACGTAAGCACCAGCAAAGCACACTAAGGCAGTTTATTCCACTCCAAAGCGCTGCTAAAAGCTCGGAGTGTCATCGTCATAAATCTGCTCTTCTATAAAGAAGTCCGCAAAGACTTTGAAAAGGGTATTATTTGCCACAAGAGTAAAGACACACTATATATGCAATGCATAGTTTTAAATATTTTTGCTTGGGTAAGCAGCAAACAGAGACGTAGCCGTGGCACTAAAACTACAGAATTATTGTACATTTAAAAAAAAAAAAAAGTAATAAAAATGCATTGCCACCATTGTGAAGACTAGGCATGGTCCGGTTACAGGTTTCAAGGTAACAAAGGTTTTAAAGAGTCAAGGTTTCAAAGCCACTAACATTTTACGTGATACTGTTTTCAAGGTAAAAGTTGTTACACAAAATTAAGGTAAATAATTAAGTCATGTAATTGATTTGATGTTTACATTTAATATGTTTAATATTAATACATTTTAATTTTATAATTTTTTAAAGGAATATTATAATTTAAGACATTATTTTTACCTGGCATACATGTTGTATGTTGCTTAAAATTAATTATACCACGGGTCTGTTGAATGCTGCATTCTGATTGGCTGAGAAATGTTCTATGGGTGTTGATTATTTTTCTGTAAACCGCACACCTATCTTTTCAAATGTCTTGAAAATAGGCACCAGAGCAATGTTTGTGGTAACCGTGGTATAAGCGGAATAATACCACGTGCTGCATTACCACCTTGGTGTGCATTATTTTCTTATAATTCAATGGCCCGTCGTCAATTATTCCTTACATAAAATGTATTGTGTCCAGTTGAAAAATTGTTGTTTGTATATGCAGACATTTTGAGTGTTGCAATGGCAATACTGCAACACAGTAAAACTGTAGTATTTTTCCGTAAGATTATCATACCGCCAAACTCTCATACCGGCCCATGCCTAGTGGAGACTTTCGTTCATTTTTTCCCCAGAACTGGATATCACAATAACAAAAATGTAATAATATTTTCAGGTCTTTCTTGACAGCTGAAACCCTACATCATACGTGATTCATGAGTTACATGCCAACATCTAATACAAAGATCTTTTGCCCAAAACAAAATGTAAGTCTGTGAGAGTTCTCTTACCGCGGCGTCTTTGTGTTTCCGGTCTGGCCTGTGACCTGTCCGAATCCTTCTTTATAACGTTAACGGGACGGCCATCTTTAGGCAACTCCCTCAAAATCTCTCTGAATCGACTTTTCGGATCAAAGTTCAGCTTCACTGGAAAACAAACAACACATTGCAACAGTTTACACCACTTTTCACCAAGACTGTGGTTTGTATTGTTTTGAGTATTAAGAAATTCTGCTACATTAGTTCCTTCTTGTATGAATGTCCCACAGAGATAATAAAACTTTATAGCTTGAATTCATTATCTAAAACCCATAAATGGCCATACATCACATTCTGAGTGTTGTGGTTTTCTCATATAGAAATTCTGAAATGTTAATGCGGCTATTTAAAAGGTGTCAAGTGTGCTTTATTGCCCCGCTGGAAAATCCATACGTAGCACCCTTAAAATAAAGCTTCAGAGTACACTTGAAGTAAAGAATCATTGGGATGGTGGGAGAAAGTGTGCCCTCTGCACTCCTTAAATACAACCCTGAGGCTTCTGGGAAGGACAGCCGAGCATAAAAACCTTAACTTCTACCAATGTATATGTGTGTGTGTGTTTGCTCTACATTTTTGCTGTGCTGAAGGCGAAAAGCAATGAAGTGTTACATGAGAGTGCAGTGGACATAAAGAGAAAGAGACAGAGAAAGACAGTGGTCAGTGAAAAGAGCTAGAGCATTTATTGCCCTCAAACAATGCAGACTTTTCAAGGCCTTGGCTAGTGGGGTAAAGAGAGACGATGATTCTTGTAATAGGGCCCAAATGTCCAAGCTAGACCCAACGAAATGTAACTTTTAAATTTATTTATTTTTCTTCCTTTATTTCTTTTCGCCATTCCAGCATCTATGGCTATATTCATGGCGAGACGAAAACCAGTTAATCCATATATACGTTTTATTCAGACAAGTTGATCCATACACAGGTTGGGGGGACAATTTGGTATCTCCAATTTGCCTGAGTACCTGGAGTAAATCAATTCTCGATCAACGAATTCCAGTTAAGCTCTACCTTTTATTCATTTCAGAACCGTTTCACTCGGATATATGTCACGATGGGGAGAATAAGACAATCGCCTTTAAGCTGTATGAGGGTGATTCTCACGAAACCATTGAAACACCATGACACTAATGATTTTAGCTTTAAAATGTGTAATATAGTAACATTAAAAAGCATCAGAATTAACACAATACTGTGTTCTACCTTGCACAATGTGTGATTTCAACATAAGAATTTATAATTGTAAATTTTATCTAATTTTCTGCTGAAATTCCCATTACCGCAATGTGTCCGTCTGTGTTTGAACATGCGTTATGTTGTAATTTAATCAAATTAACACAAAAATATTAAGAAAAAAAAGGATGTTTTGCTAGACTACTTTAGATGACAGAAAAAATATTTACTGAATATTCATGTATAATAATAATGAAGAAAAATTAGGAAAATGATGTGTCCATGCCTGATGTTCTCATCCTCCGCAACACTTTTTGAGAACAGTTTAAGCACACATACAGAATTTTAATAAAGTTTGATTTTGAGTGACCAAGCACATGGACCAGTTACTTCAAGATGGCTACCAGGTAATATTATTTTTTTTACAGTTAATTTGAAATATTGTCTTGTCAGAATGCTTACACGACATTTTGATTATCATTACCGCAACAAATGCTTATTAAATGTTAATTTAATTAATAGAAGCATAATACTTTGATTTTAAATGCATGTGCAGAATCTCCAAATTATGTTCTTTCAGGTTTGTCATGTCATTTTGAAAATATGTCAGTGTTGATGTTTTCTGACTGTTGCGGTAATGAGATTTTTTAGGACTAATTTTTTAAATTATGTTACAAAAAGTGTTAAATAATACGTAACAGTTTTTAAATAAATGTTCCCATTTACTCCAGACTTTGTTTTTCAATGTCTGGTGGGAAAAAAGTAAATTTAAGCAATTTTTACGCTTGACATTTTTAAAACCAAGTTTTCGTGAGAATCACCCATGAATGTTTTTGCATTATATACACTACACTGTAAAAAATGTCTGTAGAAATTACAGTATTAATGGGTATTACTGGCAACTATCTGCCAGTAACTTACTGTAGATTTTACATTTATGTAATTTACTGGCAACATTTTGTTCAAAGTTAAATGAACATGAAACATTTTCAGACTTTATCTTCTACAGTAAGTTACTGGCAACCAGCTGCAAAATTACAGCAAATTCTTTACAGTGTATGTGTGGCATTTATTTTAAAGATGGAAATTATGAGTTCCACTTGTACCCAAAAAAGCTTGGTAGGGTTTAATATCACCAATATAAAAAATATACATTTATTCATTTAGCAGGTGCTTTTATCCAAAGTGACTTACAGATGAGAGAACATTCAACACTTTGTCAATGAGCTAACAATAAATGTGGATTACAAACCCATATTTAAAAGTAGGACTTAGGCAAAAATACAAAACGTTTTTTTTATATACGTAAATAGAGTTAGACTGGGAAAGTTAATAGTTAATGCTGGGTTCACACCAGACGCGTTTGAGGTGTCAAATTCGCGTCTACCGCTCGTAGTTGGACGCTTGAAAATTTTAAGAGTACTCGCTTCATTCTCGTGTGAAAGACGCGCATGCAATTCTAGTCATAGAGACATTCACGCGGAAATTCGCGTCATGGGAGGGGCTTCTGCAACTCCGCTCACTTTCTGTTATCACTAGGGGTGTAACGATTCATCGTGCAAATGCGCGTTTTCTCAATGAATGAATTTGAATGAATTACGGTGAAATCCTGGCACATCCGAACGCCAGAGGGCGCTCCCGTGCAGAAACTCCCTTTGTGCCACACAAGAAGTAGCATTACAAACGCTATTCCAGGAAATGTCTACACATGAATATTTATACGCTGTTCTTCAAATTGTTTCAGGTATTTTCATGATAATAAAGAATATTTTGAATGATTTTGTTTAACGAGTGTTGCTTTTTTAAATGCACGTTATAAACGACTCCGACTCATAATGATTTTAGATTGATAAGGACTTCCTACTGACCAAATGCCATAATACAGGCACAAGCTGTGCAGAATCGATTTCAGACAGGCATTTTTAATGAGGACCGTGATTGAATCGTTACATCCCTAGTTATCACGTCACTACTATAGCAAGCTCCTGATTGGTTACCGCGGTGCGTTTTTCCGCCAAAGTTCAAATTTTTCAACTCACGCTTTTCCCACAGCAACGCTCAATTTGCGGCATTAGCGCGAACTAGACGCGCAAATGAGGCGGAATCGCGTCTACTGCGCCGCGCTAAATGCCTCATTCGCGCCGCGACACCTCCAGAAACATTGAACATTGAAATCAATGTCGCGCTAGATGCCTCTACCATGGTGTGAACACAGCATGAGAGTTAGTTAAGTATTTAAAGACATTTCTGGTTGTCAAACTAAGTGAAACATGTCCACATTTAATATGAAGAATTACGCCTGTTGCGACACCATGGACTGTATAAAAAATGGACGTAGTGTCCGTGACATCACCCATAGGTTCTGAAGAGCATTTTTGAAGTCCAAAAGGGGCGGAGCTGGCCATCGCCAGCATTACCACGCATCACTACCAGATAACCAAATAAGGGGAAAGAGGGGAAATGTGGGTGGAGCTGAAGTGACTGGTTGCTAAAACCACACCCGCATGGCTTGACGGAAGAGACAGCAGTGGCAATTCACCCGTCACTCAAGTGGCCATGCCCTTAATTATGCAGAACTTTAAAGCTTTATATAATTTAAGTGGATGAGTTACAAAGTTGTTATGAAGGGCAAAATTAGCTGTTAACCAAAACCACTTTTTGTACCAGACTGAAACATATTTTATTTTTTCTGCTCTAACATTGGAGCAAGCGATGAATTGCAGAAGTAATTTCCGTGTTGGATTCACAAAAGTAAACAGAAGGTTGCCCCTTGGGTTACACAGGAACACCTATTAGAGACATGACCACATACATCTACTAAAAATGATACTGGGATGAGTTGCTTGAGGATGATGGCAAAAAAAAGCAAGCATAATTTTTGCATAAGCAAATTGCTTTGATCGTTGTGTTTAATGTAATAAAATGTATGCATTTCATGTGTGGCCTAAGTATTAATGATTTTATGAGGCCACTGACTGCATATCATCACAATACTATCAAAATAAATGTAATTATATCAGGAAATAAACTGAATGAAATGGCTTGGCACAAACTGGTACCAAGTTACTGTCACATTCGATTAAAACTTACTTAAAATTGCAGCTCTGCTTCTAAACTGCTGCAGACTATAATACGCAAGTCATTCTGCGTGGCTTTATCAGCTATTTTCAGAGCCAAAAGAAATATTTTTATTGCCTTAGGACAGAAAGCCATTAAGTAGGTTGATATAAGAGCTTTTAGTGGAAACTCTTCAGAGAAACTTGAACAATAAAAGAGAGATGCATCAAGCTATTATGGTTTGTATTAAGAGTGGAATGTGGGCTTCTGGAGTAAAAAGGTAATAAGTCTACAAGAAGTCTTTCTTGTCTATCTTTGTTCAAATGCATG
The DNA here is from genome assembly GCF_027580225.2 of Misgurnus anguillicaudatus. Classification (NCBI taxonomy): domain Eukaryota; kingdom Metazoa; phylum Chordata; class Actinopteri; order Cypriniformes; family Cobitidae; genus Misgurnus; species Misgurnus anguillicaudatus. Next base: position 52,264,129 of record NC_073357.2, on the reverse strand, counting down.
TGTATCTGTCTGATCCTCTGGGTATTAAAATACTTTGTGGGGGAAAATGTTACCTCCTGTAAGGACATTTTGACCACCGCACTGCTCATGAAAAAAGGATGAGGTCTGGCTGACACAGGTAAATCAAGGTAATGCAAATTCTTGGCTACATCACTGTTTTCTTATTTTTTAGGACACATTCCTGAACAGAAATGTTGGTTCTTGATTTGTTTAAAGAGAAAAAGGTCTTAGTTATATTAGGACATTTAAGTAGTTTTTAACAAACAATACTGGTGTGTGCATCTTGAGACAAAACAATGCCACTGATATATGTTAAGATATGTCAGTACAAGTTGTTTTTAAATGAAGGCAGATCAAACATGCATTTTATTCTTGGACTAGGATAAGCCCTGTCTGGGAAACCACCCCTTAGTGTCTCTGTCATTTTCGTGTTTAAAAGAGATTTGTTCCCCATATAATTTTGCTATACGGAACTCAAAACCTTTGAAACTCGATATCTCAAAAAACTACACATAATGCAGATAGAACCATATAATTCCAAAGCGGGAATATAATTAAAGATGTACACTACTGTAGGTTTAGTTAATTGTATTTGTTCAGATTTTGAAGTGGTTGAATACCTGGCCCTCTGCCGGCGCTGGTCTGATTACTGTCACGACTGAACAAGGAGGGCGGCTGAGTCTTCAGCTTCAAAGTACCATGATTGAAGAACGCAGTCAGATTTTCCCGAGTTAATTCCAGCTTCTTACCCAGTACGGGAGTACCTGAGAGAGAGAGAAAGAAAGAGAAAGTGAAAAAAAGAAAGAAAAGACAGGTAAATAATGTGTTACTAGCTCTGAGACAGATCATTGGTACTAGTTAGAAATGGGGAGTATGCAGTTGTCTGTTAAGTCTGTGAAGTCAAAAACAATTTTAAAGCTCTGATTCAACCAAAGACAATTTCTTCTGTTTCTGTACAATTTAGACATTTTACAATATAACAATGCATGTTGCATAATTTGCCAAAATATGATCTGTTTTGTGATCAACATTCTTGTTATACATGGAATAACATTTCTATTAATCAGTTAGAGTTTAGGGATACATAATATGTGGGTGATTCTCACGAAACCATTGATACACCACGCCACTAATGATTTTAGCTTTAAAATGTGTAATATAGTAACATTAAAAAGCATCAGAATTAACACAATACTGTGTTTTACCTTGCACAATGTGTGATTTCAACATAAGAATTTATAATTGGAAATTTCATCTCATTTTCTGCTGAAATTCTCATTACCGCAATGTGTCCGGCTGTGTTTGAACATGCGTTATGTTGTAATTTAATCAAATTAACACAAAAATATTAAGAAAAAAAAGGTTGTTTTGCTAGACTACTTTAGATGACAGAAAAAATATTAACTGAATATTCATGTATAATAATAATGAAGAAAAATTAGGAAAATGATGTGTCCATGCCTGATGTTCTCATCCTCCGCAACACTTTTTGAGAACAGTTTAAGCACACATACAGAATTTTAATAAAGTTTGATTTTGAGTGATCAAGCACATGGACCAGTTACTTCAAGATGGCTACCAGGTAAGATCATTTTTTTACAGTTAATTTGCAATATTGTCTTGTCAGAATGCTTACACGACATTTTGATTATCATTACCGCAACAGATGCTTATTAAATGTTAATTTAATTAATAGAAGCATAATACTTTGATTTTAAATGCATGTGCAGAATCTCCAAATTATGTTCTTTCAGGTTTGTCATGTCATTTTGAAAATATGTCAGTGTTGATGTTTTCTGACTGTTGCGGTAATGAGATTTTTTAGGACTAATTTTTTAAATTATGTTACAAAAAGTGTTAAATGATAAGTAAAAGTTTTTAAATTAATGTTCCCATTTACTCCAGACTTTGTTTTTCAATGTCTGGTGGGAAAAAAAGTAAATTTAAGCAATTTTTACATTTTCATGCTTGACATTTTTAAAACCAAGTTTTCGTGAGAATCACCCATGTATTGTGTATAACGGGCATTGTTGGTGGTGCAACTACTGGCATCCGAGGCTAAACGCTAGGTTATTTTCTAAATCTTCCTGACCAATACCAGTAACACTAGTTCAGCATTGTAATACATCACACTGACGCCTCTGACTCTATAAATGGAAAACAACGGTCAATAGGTGTCAATCGATACTAACATTAGTCAGTGTGGATCTGTCATCTCTCCTAGATCATATCAATAAAATTTGGGAGACAAACACTACAGGGACCACATATTGTATAATTACAATATTTTGACCCCCATTAGACAGGTGCCAACTGAAATAAAGTATTATAAGCTGTCAATCACAGTTAAATCTCCATTTTTTTGTTAAGGAGAACGAAAAACATAAAACATAACACATTGGTTAACGTAAAACATATTTAATTGTATAAGTCAACTATGTTAACACTGCAACCCATAATGTCCATGCAATTTCTGAACAAACTTTTTTTGTAACTGCAGATACTTAGTTTAACCCTTTAACTGGGGTAGCCCTTTTTTAGTGGGAGTGTGGTGAAAAGGTGATGTACACCTTCAAATTAATATATAACTCTGGCATTTTTTGGGTCTAGAAGTCTAATTTTGGTCTTGTTTTAAAGACGACACTTTAACGTTTTTTACAGATGTGTCTGGAGGTGAAAATATAATTTTTATAGCAGTTCACATTTTTTTGTAACAAATAAAAAATGCAATATAGTATTATTTTGAACACATAAAATTATCAAAAAACTGAGGTTTGTGTTGGTTTGCTCTGAGGTTTGCTGCATACTCGTCACAAATGAATAAATTACAGTTACTGCATTATTATTACAGCTAAAAGGCTTTGAAATATGGAAACTACATTCTTAGACCTTTTCAACAATATATAGTTTGTCCGTGATAGATTAACATTTACATAAAAAATATTGAAGTAAACTTAGGTGTCCCGCTCATGGGACAGTGCCAGTTTTAAATAATTTACACTGCTTGCCTAAATGACACAGAAATAAATAAATTCATTGGTATACGGCCTGTACAAATGAATGCAGTTTTTACCTGGTGTGTCTCCATTGACAGAGGTCTTGTTTTGGGTGGTGGTGCTGTTAGGTTGCGGGGCTTCTTCTGTTTTCAAAGCACTTCCATCAGGGTTCGAGTAGAACAAAAGCAAGGGCTGGAAGTGCCCTCTGATGCATTTGGTGACCACATCTTTCCACCTGGGTCCCACCTATACACATTTATGACAAGAAATGCAGTTAGTTAATCTGTTGTTAGTAAAGTTGTGAAACAAATGAAGCATGAACAACTACACCATAGGTTTATCTTTGAATCTAATTAAACATGAAAGCGTGCATGCCTCAGGATAGTTTAGGTATGAATTTGTAAGCAGCACAGTTGTACAGAGCAAACAGATGGAAACCTTTTTTCTTAATTAAAAATGGACAGAAAGCAGGAAGGGAGACAAAGCAGAAAACTCAGAAATAGAGAGGAAATTAGGTCGACGACTACTTCAAGATCAGACTCAGATGAACAAAATAGTTATAATAGTAAACAGTAGATTATAGTAGTTAATATTAAAGGTGCCAAAGAATGCATTGAAATAATATGTTATTGTTTTCTGATATCTACAAATAACGTATGTGGCTTTATTAAGTGCAAAGATGGTTTTACATGTCCATTTACAACCCTAGGATTTGCCTTGAATAAAATATAGGGAACATTTTTCCTATTTAAAATAAATAAAAAATAGTCCCCTGCTATTGAAAGTAACCAAGGGGACTATTTTCGGGCAGTGCGTAATATCATTGCGCCTGCTGCAGCCCTAGTACAGCAGCAAACTCCTGAATTATTACGCCAGAATGAGAGTATAGTTCCTAACCATATCTGCCTAGAAAATCGCAGATTTCCGTCGGTCTTAGTATACACTGTAACTACAGAAGAGTCAAGTTTTAAATAGGAAAAAATATCCAAACTCTTTGGTTATTTTTTGTGCGATGCTAATGGTCTAATCAGATTCAATGGATTGTGCTAAGCTATGCTAAAAGTGCTAGAGCCAGACCCGGAGATCAACTGAATGGATTCAAAAACGGTAAGAATCAAATGTTTAACTCTAGGGAGCTGGAAAATTAGTATATTTTCAAAAAAAGTTAAATGTCCCTTTAACATGTAATTTAATGTTGGGTGCGTACATCACAACTGTAACATCACAGTTGGTGTTGTGTTGAGATTGGCCTATTTTCCAGCTGTCTTTTGCATGCACAGGGTTAACATAAAAAACAATTGTGTTTGAGGCAAACAATATGTCATTACCATGTACAGAACTCTTATTATTCATCTATGCCTAAATACGTTTTTTATTCTAGTTTTAATGCCTTAGTAAGAACATTAAATACTATATAGATCTTCTTACAAGGCATGTTTTAACATTACATAGGGGCTTTATATACTATTGTAAGCTAGCTCCAGACTGCTGGATGTCTCATGCACATATCGTGTCTTTATGAGGGTGATCCATCTTGATGGAAGGCAATGGGCGCCACTAGCCCAGTGAGAACTGAAGTGCAGACGCAAGCACAAGCCTACCAGACTACTGATAGATTAATGAAGAGATGAAAGACACACAATGCATCTCAGAAAAAAAAAACACATGCTAGCCATCTAAATAGCCAGAAGTCGTACATATAACAAGTTAAAAGATGGTTATGTAGCATTTACAGTAAGATGAAGTTAAGGATAGAAGAATAGAAAAGTATATCATTGGGTTACATTTCATCCCAGTATCAGAAGGAAAAATAAATAGTTTTAATGCATGAAGAAAATAGACTAGTTTAGAGCTATTCAATATGTTTTTATTGCTGCATTAATTTAACTACAATGAAGCAATGCATTAACTCTTGAGATTTGTATTTTGTATTCCTCTGTCATTTTCTCACCTCTTTGACATTGGCATCATCAAAGAAAACCCATTTGGAGGATTTGGCGTGGAAGGCAAAGGCACAGTAATGTTTGCTGGAATAACAGATCATTCCAACCAATAGCAGCTCGCTCTTCTTAGCGCGCTCATCTGTGACACGATAATACAGCTGCAAACACACAAATGCACGTTAATGCGAGTAAAAAAAGGCATTTTCTTTGTGCAACACTGTGGCACTATGAATGAAATCACCGTGATGCAAGTGACACAGAACTCAGAAGTGTGCATTTCACTAAAACAAGTTTAAATCAAGCTATTGCATAACCGACACTTGTTCCTCCACCCCTGGTTCCTGCATAGCTGGTTTTCTTCTGAGACACGTAAAACAATGGATCCCGCGCAGGCGGAAAGCTATTTTCCTCTCCACCATCACATGGAGAAACGGGGAATGAATTAAGGCCTTTGTGCATGTCCAAGGGGTTTCGACTGAGACTAATCTAATGCTGGAGGGTGGTACCATGGAAGTGGGCGTCAAGAATGTTATTTTGCATCAGCGTTGCTTGTTTTGAGTAGGGGACAAGGAACCATTTCAGATCTCAATCATTTGTAGGTTGACATCTCTAGCAATGCGGTACACATAAGGAGAAAGCAGTGATTTAAAACACACCCACTGGCACATAAACACATAAATTGCCAGGTGGTAAATAAGTCCCAAGCGCAGCTGCATACTCCCACATCAAAGCTACACATGCTCGGATGCCAGGTGACCTTTCTGGGGCCTGTGGTCATCCGGTGTGGGTTAACCGGCATCTGATGCAGTTACACAAGGACAGTTTTATAAAGAAGATAAACTCCTACTTTATTTTGCACATATGCTCGGAGGCATCAATATAAAAAAGCCTCAATGACACCAAAGCCAGCTGGGAGACTACAAAAAATAAACAAAACACAATGAACAACCGCAGTGATGTCATCTCTTTTTATAGTCGTTTAATCCGGATGGAGGGTTCCAGTTGGGTTTATATTTTATGTAATGTTCAAGAATAACTTTTTTTTAATGGGAGGTCCTCAGAATGATTTAATATTCACTGACATGTATCAGCAGTTTCTCATAAACTGAGGTCTATGATTTTTTGTATAATGTATAATTGTATTCTGTGATGCTCCTTACAGTATCATGTACAAGCAATGACACAATATGGTAATCTTCAGCACCATGGTACATCAAAAAATACCATAATGCCATACTTTTATAAATAACACATCTACATTTAAAAACTATTAACCAATAAATGTATTTTTTTAAAGAATACAATAAAACTATTATAACATATTTATTTGTGGACTTTAGGAAAATGCTTTAATTTTAATCCACAGACGTTCTTCAGAGCAGTCTCATGGTTTCCTGGTGTACTTTTGTGTTTTGAATGCTTGGAATAGGGCCAAATATCTTGCTGAATTATAAACTTAAGCAGGTGGATTACAGCGTTTGGGAATATTTAGAGTTACATTCTTACCCCTGAGAGGTTTAAGTGTGGTCCAAGAGATCGGATGACATCTTCAGTGAGGTCTGAATGTTCAGAGTCCCACACAAACCCAATGGTCACTATTTCTGGACAGTTCATCAACACACGCCTGATTTTGATCCTCTGGCCACAGTCACTCTATTGATGAGGTAGAGATTAAAAAAGGGAAAAAGTTAATTGTTTAGATTTATGCAGGGATCCCACACCTTAGTTAACTTCAAATTCGAGGACATTTCAATGACTTTCCAGGTCCAATACTCTCAAATTCAAGGACTAAATGTGGGGACACATTTCAAGTGAGAGCAAGGTTGCATCGTGTTACCTTTTAAGATACATTGTTACAGTTCCTTTTTGTGGGAACTCGCGCTGCGTCACTGCGGTGATGCCTCCAAAAGTAAGTGCGTCTGAATGTGTATATCAAATTCAACCAATAGTGAGGCTTAATGACAAAGACATGGTGACGCGGGAGCCAGGAAGCATATCGCTATCTGAAATATTGCCATTACAGGAACGCAGAAATTATGGCAAGGGAGATGCAGCGCCTCGTTCCCTTCTCAGGGAACAACAGTTACATATATAACCCGAGATGTTTTCATTTGTCAAACACAACTATGCAAAAAAGCATTTTGGTATGAATCAACATTTGCATACAGAAGATATAAGCATTTAAAGCGAACAATTTAGCATGTGTGCTTAAAAAGTCTGAAATTTTTATGATATTATCCTACACTACACAGGGAATAATATAGATTTTCTTCCAGATAACTTCTTGCATAAATAGATAAGCACTTTTAATAACCTTAATCCATTATGTATATTTTCAATAACTTCCCAGGGCCTTGAAGGATTTCAAGGACCTGTGGGAACCATGTTTATGTTAAAAAAACATGTATTTACATTTACATTACATATGTAACCTAACTGAGCTACCACCCAAACTTTACTACATACTGTCAGGTCCCCTTGCTTCTGTTATAGTACACAAGATGCTCTCTAAAACATTGTCAAATCACGCTGGGATAACATGGATCGAGTTTTCAAGTTTTATACATGCAAAAGGGGGCCATACCACAAAATATTATGCTGATGATAGTATATGAAGAGTTTCGTTGCAAAACATTACACTTTTGTCAAAACATGTTTATTATTATGTTATCATGTTATTATTTTGTTTTATGGTGCTACTTAGCTGTATTTTTTAAGTTATGAAGGTTTAAATCAAAACAAAACAACTGCAGCTGCATTGAAATTAATTGGAATCCACAACCAAAAAACGAGATTTCTGAACAATTAAAAAAACGGTGGATATCTCGTTTTGCAACGAAACTGTTCATATGCAACTGCAAAAGCATTTTTTATATTAATGTTAATATATCAATCACGTAAACAAATAATTTAGGTAAATTAAAAGTGTGCACAGTGACCAAACTTTCAGCGCAGACCAGGGGCCAATCACACCAAACGCATTTTAAATGTGTAATGTGGCGCCCCGCACCAGAGTCCTGCAACGGGTCGGGTACCCGCATAAAAGTGTCTCAAACGGGTGGATTGTGACATTCCTAAAATTCACGGGCGGGGCCGCGGGCGGGTAGTAGTGCAAATGAAAATATGTGCAAAATTTTTATGTCTAAGGATGTGCACACCAAACTTTTAAACACGGCTGTTTTATCAGCTAAGCGCTTTTTAGCTGTGATACTTAAGCTGTGAGCCGGTTGGTTGTTGTGATACTTGTCCCGCCCCTTCTCCACTGTGATTGGACGGCCGTGTGAGAACTGACATTGACGAGCGGAGCATTTCACCCAAACTTGAATCTTTTTCAACTCTCGACGCTCAGCGCTGTGCGCGGAAAAAACGCTGACCGCCGGCTTACTTGAAAAACGGCCGGTTGGTTGTTGTGATACTTGTCCCGCCCCTTCTCCACTGAAAAAACGTCCGCAGGGGTAAAAGCTTTGGTGTGCACGCCCTAATTACCATTACACGCGCAACATATGACATTTGGCCCATCACGTCACCACCACTACAACAGTGCGCAACCTTTGTTAATTTTTCTCGTAGCCTAGTTGGAGCGAGCGTTGCAGGACTCTGGCATAAAGTTTTGCTGTTGATAGCCGGAAGCTGAACGTCTTAGAAAGCATTTCGAGACAAGACTTAGGAGCACAGCAGGGGTTGTGTAGGGAGGTTGTTATTTTTCTTGTTTTTTTTTTTATTAATATGTCTATTTGTGTATAGTTATCAGGTTCCATTTGTGCCGATAGGCTACTTAAATGGCACAAAACAGAGCGCACTTTAGCCTGTTTCATTAGCCTATTCATGACGCTGTTGTGATGTGGAGAGAGGTACGAGATAAAAAAATAAAGCACTTTAATTGGAATGATTTTAGCGTGTGTGATTTATGCGGGTACGGGTCGGGTAACGGGCCAAATATTAACGGGTCCGGGCGGGTGCGGATTTAATTTTGATATTAGCACGGGTGATGGGTCGGATCTGGTGCTGAACTTTGCGGGTACGGACGGGAACGGGTCTCCAAAAATGGACCCGTGCAGGACTCTGCCCCGCACTGCCTTACAAGCCACTGTAAACTTCTGGCACCACAACGAAAGGCCCATCTCTCCCCTTATTTGATTGGACAATGGAAAAACGGCTATGACGTTGGGGGCTTTTCCGCTCGAGCACTCCTTCAAAAACGCGTAGTGTGGCAGGCATAGTGCTCACTGCCCAAAGAAAATCATTCAGAAAAAGCACATGCAAATGCCATAAACGCATTTGATGTAATATCCCCTTATAGTGCAAGAGTGCTTGTAGCTTCTCACAGTTACTGTAGTGCAATTTGAGTTCCTATAGGTGCCTGTTTAAAAATGCAGAATGTGTGGACATGTGAGAGGAAGACCACCCACTGATTCTCCTTACATAAAATGTGCAGCGCTTGTGCAGCTTAAAATGAAAAAGTGTGCGAGCTTGTACAATGCCATTAACCATATTTCATTAACATATTTCAGTACATTTGAAAAAGTAACAGGCATAAAAATTAACCAAATTTGAAAAGTATGCATGACAGACGCCAGCAACATGCAATTGGTTGGCCAGGTACTGTATGTTTCATTTACCGGACAGTTACGCAGATCTCCGACTGTACTTGCGGCCTGCAGCAGCTCTCCGAACGTGTCTGAACGCATCCGTTCATCTCGCTTATCATGAATCTGATGGCTGAAGAGCAGAGAAGGAGAGATAGAAGATGACATAAGAGAGTTCTGCATAAGATAGTTTGAGTTTGCTTGATTGCTTCATGTATCTCAGTTTTAAAAAATATATGCAAGATGTGTTTCTCTGATGAGAAGCTTACCAGAGGGCTGTTGTGGACACATAGTGCACAAGCTCAGTGAAGGGTAGCGGATCAGATGACGCACCACAGCTTCTACAAACCGACTGCAGGAGACACACACACACAGTGATTCATTACAAGTCACTACTGCTATAATACATGATGTACGATCTTAATTACATTATGTGACGTATTGTATGTCTCAATCTGTTTTTTACACTTGTACATTGCTCAATGTGTGTGCAACATGAGGGTGAAACCCATGGGAAATACCCATAATTCCTTTTTTAGCGAAGCAATGAATAACGCAACGCATCTTTACAAAAATGTACCATGGTAGTAACATGAACATGAAATGTATGCATCGTGATTAAAATGTGTCTTTTAAAAGTAGCAAATAAACACCTTGTGCATGAATATGGTCATCATTTAGTACCAATGTGTTTATGCATGTTCAAGTAAAATGGTACTACTGTTGGATAGGATCACTTTTTCCATTGTACCAACATAGTATTTTTTTCACTTTGGTCTCATGTATCCATGCACAGGACGTGTGAATATCCCTAAATTAGTATTCCTTGTGCATTTTCCTCTCACTGTATTCGATTGATTGAAAGCCACCAGTGTGTGACACTGATGAATTCTCTATTAGTCACATGATTTGCATGTGCATGCATGTGCAAAATAGATTATTCAAAAATACCTGCTCATAAAGCGTCATGGCAAACTTCTGATGAGTGATGCAGGACTTGGACGTGCAGCCGTCCGTCTCATTATCGGGTGCGATGTGAAGGTGAATTCTTTCAAGAATGTTCTCCTATGAAAATCATAAATGTGTTTGTGTGTGTCGTGAGAAATTATTCATTTAAAGATCCCAAAAGACAAGAAGGTATGACTTCAAATGCAGTCAACATAATATCATCATAAAGCAGTCCCTCCAGAAAAACGCAATTATGCGATTGCATGATTCAATGCATAATCAACCAAAGTCTGCATATTTATGCGGGGGCCACATTTTTTATTATGCTGCACTTTCGCCGCATAAATTGCAGATTTCTGCTCGCAAAACATGCGGCTTGCATGATTTCATAATCCCCGCATCTTTGTAGCAAAAAGTCATATATATCTTAGCAGAAAGTTGAAAGATTTTGCATTTACTTCACACATGCGCAGCCATGTTCCCTGTTGTCATGGGAATGTTAGGAAGTGATGTAATTACGCGACGTGAACATCAATGAAAAGCTGCAAACAGTTTTTGGAAGTTTACACAGTTTTATTCCATCGCAAGATCAAGAAACTCAGCGTTTTTCTGGAAGGACTGATAAAGGAATTAAAGGATTAGTCCATTTTCTTGAAAAAAATCCAGATAATTTACTCACCACCATGTCATCCAAAATGTTGATGTCTTTCTTTGCTCAGTCGAGAAGAAAATATGTTTTTTGAGGAAAACATTCCAGGATTTTTCTCATTTTAATGGACTTTAATGGACCCCAACACTTAACAGTTTTTTTTCAGAGTTTTAAAAGGACTCTAAACGATCTAAATCGAGGCATAAGGGTCTTATCTAGCGAACATTTGTTATTTTTGACAAGAAAATAAAAAATATGCACTTTTAAACCACAACTTATCGTCTATCTCCGATCCTGTGATGCGCCAGCGCGACCTCACGCAGTACGTCATGACGTCAAGAGGTCACGGATAATGTAAGCGAAACTACACTCCAGTGTTTACAAGTGTGAAGAAAGAGGACCTTTCTGACATTGTTGTATGTCGAATAATACTAATTAATGTCTTTGTGTTCGTTTATTGTTTAAAATGGTCCGCAAATGTGCGTTTCATATATGTAACACGTGACCTCTCTACGTCACTACGCAATTACGTGGGGTCGCGCTGACACGTCACATAGCCAAAGGAAGAAGAGAAGTTGTGGTTTAAAAGTGCGTATTTTTCAGCTTTCTTGTCAAAAATGACAATCGTTTCGCAAGATAAGACCCTTATGCCTCGTTTTGTATCATTTAGAGTCCTTTGAAGCTGCAATTTTAAACTGCATTAAAACTGTTAAGTGTTGGTGTCCATTAAAATGAGAAAAATCCTGGAATGTTTTCCTCAAAAAACATAATTTCTTCTCGACATTTTGGATGACAGGGTGGTGAGTAAATTATCTGGATTTTTTTTAAGAAAATGGACTAATCCTTTAAACAAGTTGTTCACAAATAAATAAAATAAACAGACATCATTTACCCTCGTCTTTCCAAAAATATATGTCTTTATATTAATCACTGTCAAAAAAAGATGGGGTAGTACACTGGGGTAGTACACCTTTGTACCTACAGAGTAGACATTAGTACCGCAGAGCTACTCCGAAGTGAAAAAAAGTACACTTCTATAGTAGTGTGCCCTATTTTTGCTCACAAATTTTGTATTTAATAAGTGCTAAAGAAGAATTTTTAATATATTAAGATAATCTAAAGAACATCTAAGTGTACTTATCTGTGCTATTTTGAGACACCATGAATATAAACAAAAATGTGCTAAAAATGTATTTAAAAAAATTAATTTAGAACCACTTGTAGCCAACTTTGTATGAAAGATGGGTTCAAGTTTAATATAAGATTTAAAAAAAAAAAGTTAACTAGTTAAAATATTAACATGTAAATACATGTTTTAATAGAGAGATAGTATGTTAAAAGCGCATTTTAGTTCATATTCATGGTGTTTTAAGTACTAAAGAAGAATGTTTAATATATTAAGTATAATACATTATGAAAGTGTACTACTTTCTCACCTGCCAAATATATACATATCTACCTAAATAGTACATAACAGCACCTTTTTAAAGAGTACCGTACCATCCCAGCAACAACTTTTGTACCTTTTTCTGAAAGTAAATATAATATAAAGGGTGGACTTTTTTCAAGACTTGGCAAACTTATAATAAAAATGAAAGAGGACTGGGAATGGCAAACTGCAAAATTTAAATAGTGATATTCTTAAAAAAATCAACTTACTTTTGTACTACAAAAGAAAATCATGGGAGTTCGGAAAAACATGAGGCTGAGTATATTATACCACCACTTTTAATATTGATGGGAAATACTCTTAAAGGAGAAAAAATGCATATGTTACCAGGCCAACAAACACAAAAACAACAATTCCTTGACTTACCAGAGAACCAGATTAGATTTGTTTAGGCTGGTAGAATGATACCTTTCGTATTAGGCGAATGCACGCTAAGCTTGAGTAATTTTCCCCAAGCCTATTATCTGCTTAAACATACCCTTCAGGCGTGAGAACCGTGGGTGCATTCATTTACACCAACGGCGCTGGCACAACATGCCCTTTTGCAACCGGGTAAGATAAATTTGATGTTTCTCCAGTAAAGATTAAGGGTAAAGTTTATATTAAACATCACTACAAAAGGGCAGCTTGGACTAAAAGACAAAACCTACAGACTTGATAAAGAGCCTTCATTGATTGGGTTGTTTAGGGTAGCACTGCAAATGAATCTTTACTGCGGTAATGACTGACTCTCTATAGTCCTGCTGTGCTAAACAGAAAATGATTACAGGTCCCAGCACTAAGCAGGTTTATTGCAATTAGGTGGCCTGAGCGAAATCTCGCACACAGCTAAGAGCCAACATGCTTACATCAGCCTTTCCAGTGAAAGAAATTTTTGGATGCTGATGCAGCCTAGACTGTATGAAGTGTAGATTGTGCGCACAGCACATATAAAAGCTTCGCTCCGAGAGCTTGAAATGATCATATAAACTCTTTTATTTGCATATAAGGAAGTATAATCTAAAATAGCCAAGATAGGAAAGAAAAGAAACGCTGCCCAAAACTGACAGAAAATCAAAGACTAGTTAAAGAAATAAAAGATGCTTATGTAACTCCAAGTGCTATGAAATTAACAGATCAGCTATTTAATTAACTAAATGTTGGCAGAATGCAGAGGTCTCACGATGGGTTTTTAAAACAGCACAGTGGCTTACATGCAATGATGGGGAAAAACAACTTTTAAAGCCAATTTTTGTCATGTCTATTAAGTGGTTTATTTGTTTAGCCCAATAATGTGATGCGTTATATTAATTTATCAGCAAATACTGATATGTGATAATAATTGTAATAATTTTGGCAATCCTTATTTTATTACCATTATATCATATAATTAATTTGTTTATTTGGAATCTATTAACCACCCTAATTATGTAAAATTGCACATATTTGGGCGGTTCTTCTGGTTTCTGATTTACAAACACTAACACACAGAAACACAGAAACACTCACGAAGCATTCGGCAGCATCATCCATAAAGCCCAGCTGAAATCGCTGCTCATCCTTAAAGGTTTCGGCCAGGGCATTGCGCAAGTTATCAGATGGCAGCGCTCGTTCTCGACTCTGTTGAAACTGGGAGAAAATTCCCTACAAAACAAAAAAGACTGTGACTTAATGTGCAAAATACATCATTAAATATTGTTGTATTACATGATTGGTCATCAAAATTCCCTTCAAAGCGCAGAAGATGCAGGAATCCCCTAAGCAGTAGTGGTTTGTGACCTGCCGAAGACTTCGTCTGAAGATATCGAGATGCCACAACACCTAGTACAAGGCATAATGGGAGATGTAGAGTTAGATCTCCTCACCCAACAAAAGTTACATACAGTCTTAGGCCACCATGCCACAATTAGATTTTTTATGTGATCATATAGTGATCATATATAATTGTTTCTCAGTCTCTTTAATAGAATACATCCAGAAAATACAGGAAATGTGTATACAGAAAAACTGTATAAAAATGTAAATTGATGCGTCACTTGAGCAATAGCAGGAAACCCTAATTTCTAAAACTAATCAAATGACTTCAGGACTTTAGTCTTCTCAAAAAAGCTCAAGATGTGTTTCGTGCGAAGAGAGGTCACACTAAATAAAAACGATTCCTAAAGAAGACATTTAGTTCATATTTCCTGTATTTTCTGTATGTATTAGGGATGGACACGAGTACTCGATTGCTTGAGTACTCGAACGTGGCATCGAAGATCGATCACGAAAACGATGATCATATGGGTTTTGATTGTCCCGCCCCCAGTTAATCGAGTACTTGTTTTTCAAACTTATTGATTAATCGAAATTTAAAAATGACATACATGCACATCCCTAGTTTGTATCTTAATAAAATAGATTGAAAAATAAATAGGGATGGACATTAAAATTTCTAAAACAACAAGTCTGGTGATGGTGGCCTAAAGTACAGTACTTTATATACTTAAAGGAATAGTCTACTCATTTTCAATATTAAAATATGTTATTACCTTATCTAAGAATTGTTGATACATCCCTCCACCATCTGTGTGCGTGCACGTAAGCGCTGGAGTGCGCTGCAACACTTCGACAGCATTTAGCTTAGCCCCATTCATTCAATGGTACCATTCAGAGATAAAGTTAGAAGTGACCAAACACATCAACGTTTTTCCTATTTAAGACGAGTAGTTATACGAGCAAGTTTGGTGGTACAAAATAAAACGTAGCGCTTTTCTAAGCGGATTTAAAAGAGGAACTATATTTTATGGCGTAATAGCACTTTTGGGAGTACTTCGACTCGCCTGAAAAGTCCGCTCCCCTTCTCCCTCTCATAATGGGAGAGGGAGGGTGTTACTGCGCCGAGTCGAAGTACTCCCAAAAGTGCTTTTACGCCATAAAATATAGTTCCTCTTCTAAACGCGACACGGCACATGCCAGTGGTAAACAAACACTCGTGTTCAAATACTCGTGCACGAGTTTTGGAAGGCGTTCCCTAGAAACGAGCTGTGAAGGAGGGAGGCTGTTCTTTCGCATGCGCTCATTTAAAAACTCAGTAACGGCCTTTGGATTCTCAGTCGGCGGAAACATCCTCTTTTGCGCCTTCAAGAGCTGGATTTCAGACACCTAGCAGGCTGCCTACCCAGAAAACTTTTGCCTCTCTTTTCCATCTTTGTTTCAAACTAAGTTGCTAATTACTTGGTGAGCCATTTTCTTGGTGGGTTCAAATCAAATGAAGTTAAACACATTAATTACATTAAGAGATTACTTACTAAACTGTATCTGACAGTTGAAATTATGAATCATTATTATAAGCATACCTTGTGAATCAGGGTAAGGTAAGGAGACATTTTCAGCCTGCTTTTTGGTGTACATGCTTAATAAAGAATTGATTTTTAACCAAAAAAAGCCACAGATTTCAGCTTTAATTTAAATGTGTTCTTTCTTTGTGTCCTAAAACTAAAATGACTCAGTGTCCTTGCTTGCCGGACTGAGCTTAAGGGAAATGAGGCTATGCTGACAACTGATGGGGATGAGAGCCGTTCATCTCTGTGTCTCCGCGTATGTGTGTGTTTGGACTGGCAGTCTGAGGTTACTCGTTTCTGTATGCCTTTCCCTTTGGCTCCAGACAACTAAGTCTGAGCATACCATCAGCATGACCTCACTTCATGGTGATGAGTACAAGAACAGATAACAGACAGACAGAGAGAAAGAGAGACAGACACACTCAATCATAATGTTGGCAATCCCATTCAAGGAAAAAAGTTTCCAGGAGCTAGTGGACAGACCGGGAGAATGACAGCAGTAGGTAGCTCTGAGCGAGAACTGGGGGTTGATGGGAGTTACAGCATGATGCCGCAAATACTTTGTGTGTGTAAGAACACCGTTTAGGGCGCTGTCACAGTGAGCACTGAGGAGGAGATGACAGTCTGCTGAAGAGGCTGAGATTTAGATGTGAGTCATTAGAAAGTTTGGCGTGGTTAGGTGGGAGGGGGACTTATTATGTTGTTATAACTTTTGTCTGGTGTTATGTAGAAGAATTTAGTACGGTAAAATTTGATAAGTTGGTATTACAAATCTAACATGACAAAAAAGGGCTGATGAGGATTTTTAATGCCATTATGGTCACATTTCCACTTAAAGTACTGTAGTTGCACCATCGTACAGAGATTGTATCAGTTTGTGAAATTGTGGTACTTTTAAAATGTATTTTGTTGTTGAATAATTACCATATTAATATACCATAGAAATTTAAAATGATTTCAAAAGCAATGTCCAAAGAATAATAATAATAGTCCAAAATACAGTTTACCAAAACAGAAATTATTTTATCGTGAAATTATTTTTTTTTAAAGCAAAAGTAAAAATCTCAAATTAAAAATAAATTACTATGGATGAGTAAAACAGATTTGGTTATTAGGGGTGGCACGGTTCACAAAGCCCACGGTTCGGTTCGTATCACGGTTTTAAAGGAATAGTCTACTCATTTTCAACACCAAAACATGTTATCACCCCAACCAAGAACCGTTGACACATCCCTCCACCATCCGTGCGCATGCACACAAGCGCCGGAGCGCGCTGCGACGCTTCGATAGCATTTAGCTTAGCCCCATTCATTCAATTGTACCATTTAGAGATAAAGTTAGAAGTGACCAAACACATCAACGTTTTTCCTATTTAAGACGAGTAGTTATACGAGCAAGTTTGGTGGTACAAAAAAAACCGTAGCGCTTTTCTAAGCGGATTTAAAAGAGGAACTATATTTTATGGCGTAATAGCACTTTTGGGAGTACTTCGACTCGGCGCAGTAACACCCTCCCTCTCCCATTATGAGAGGGAGAAGGGGAGCGGACTTTTCAGGCGAGTCGAACTACTCCCAAAAGTGCTATTACGCCATAAAATATAGTTGCTCTTTTAAATCCGCTTAGAAAAGCACTACATTTTATTTTGTACCACCAAACTTGCTCGTATAACTACTCATCTTAAATAGGAAAAACGTTGATGTGTTTGGTCACTTCTAACTTTATCTCTAAATGGTACCATTGAATGAATGGGGCTAAGCTAAATGCTATCGAAGCGTGCTCCGGCGCTTATGTGCACGCACACAGATGATAGAGGGATGTATCAACAATTCTTAGTTAAGGTAATAACATATTTTAATATTGAAAATGAGTAGACTATTCCTTTAAGGTCACGGTTTTCGGTTCTGTACGGTTCTTGTTGTCGTTTCTTCTGTTAATCATTAACACTCCAGATATTTACTTCAGCATATGATATATAGTTTAATTATTCAGAATTTAGGATACAGTATTAACTAAATTGTTATATCATGTAATCATGCACAAACTGAATTTGACTTGACTTTAAGCACATTATTGGGACCATCTCTGAGGAAAGCTAGGTGAGATTTTAGCAAGAGAGAAGACATTGATGACATGCTTTTCATTTATTTAACAAAAAATGAGAATGCGTATTGCTATCTCTAAAAGAACGTATGTGACTTTTAAGCACACAAAGATTAAACTAAAGAATTAACTTGCATTTACCAAACTGCCAACTTCAGTGTAGCTTTAATCCTTGTTTATACTCGATGCGTCCACATGAGCGCGAGGGTGCGCGTAGCAAAAATGACATCAACGCGGAGTGGGCGGTAGTGCGCGTCGAGTGCGCAAGACCCCATTTCGCTTGGCGGTGTGCACGTCAAATTTTGTAACTTTGCGTGTGGCTCCGCAACCCAAGAAGCACAAGTTCCAGGTGAATCTGGCCGAGCATGACTTCTAATCACACCACCACCCAGTTTGTGCGTTGAGTATTAACACCTCCCCAAACGAACGAGGTGCACGTGCAGTCAGTGGACGCTCGCGCTGTGCAGACAGATGAAAGTATAGAAGGCTTCAGGTAACATACCGGCATAAGGCTACATTGCGCATGAATCGAACCAGCGACACAAACATGCTCCGAACCGAGACAAGCAAACCAAACGGTTCGGATGTTTTTTCATGTACCGTGCCACCCCTATTGATTATGCAACTTTGGGTAAATCACACACCTGCACTGCACTGTTGAGGAAGCAGCTGTTTTGGCCCGGCTCATTTAGTAGTCCCTTGGTAGGGGCCAAAGACAGCATAGATCCTGGCTGGTATGACCTGGAAAGGTTGCCCGGTCTCCTGAAGAACTTGACCCATGCCATTGGATTTTGGGGTATCTGCCTTCCTGCTGATGAAGTTACTTGTTAAAGTAGGTTGAGAGATCAATGAAATCCTTTAGAAAGCCAAGCAACTAATCAAAGTAATCCTTAAGTCAAGTACACGTGTTGGTTAAAGGAATAGTCTACTCATTTTCAACACTAAAATATGCCACTACCCCAACCAAGAATTGTTGACACATCCCTCCATCATCCGTGTGCGCGCAAGCAAGCGCCGGAGCGCGCTGCGACACTTCGATAGCATTTAGCTTAGCCCCATTCATTCAATGGTATCAAACAGAGATAAAGTTAGAAGTGACCAAACACATCAACGTTTTTCCTATTTAAGACGAGTAGTTATACGAGCAAGTTTGGTGGTACAAAATAAAACGTAGCCCTTTTCTAAGCGGATTTGAAAGAGGAACTATATTTTATGGCGTAATAGCACTTTTGGGAGTACTTCGACTCGCCTTAAAAGTCCGCTCCCCTACTCCCTCTCATAATGGGAGAGGGAGGGTGTACCTGCGCCGAGTCGAAGTACTCCCATAAGTGCTATTACGCCATACAATATAGTTCCTCTTTCAAATCCGCTTAGAAAAGGGCTACATTTTATTTTGTACCACCAAACTTGCTAACTTTATCTTTGTTTGATACCATTGAATGAATGGGGCTAAGCTAAATGCTATCGAAGTGTCGCAGCGCGCTCCAGCGCTTACGTGCACGCACACAGATGACAGAGGGATGTATCAACAATTCTTAGTTAAGGTAATAACATAGTTTAATATTGCAAATGAGTAGACTATTCCTTTAACATTAAAAAGGCATCTTGAGTATTTAAAGTCTATTTTCAAGGTTCTGACCCGTATTGAAAGAGGTCTGCTGATGTGTATGTCCCAGAGATGACGGTTTGATCATTCCCTGGGTGAGGTTGGGGAATTCGCCGGGTTGTTGTTGGGTATTGTGGCCGTAAGGCCTCTGGTGACCTGGAGCATAGTTATGAAGCACATGAGGTGTCAGCAAGAATCAGTCAAGCTTTAAAGGGTCATCCATGTCTCAGATGCTGCTCACTGAGGACATCAGCCCTGGGTTTCAACAGAATACAATCTGCGGAAAGAAGGAAGATAAGTCACATTTTACATACACCATGCATTGTTTCCTTTGATTTAAGGCACTGAATCATGTTGTCACCCAAGAAGGCAAGCTTTACTGAAAACTGTGCAAAGGTCAGTAGGTCAGCACAGAAAAGGTTATTGTTTAACTTTATTTAATGATTCTCTTAACCTATAACTTTATATTATTATAGCAGCATGTCTATTCAATAAGAGCAGGCTGCATTATAGTAATTTAAATGGCAGTAAGTGCGTACATTGATTTTTACCTGGCTTCATTGCAATTCATTGTTCGTTATTAATTTTACCTTAATGGGGCTTACTAACCCTACCATAACCACTCGTCCTTGCTTAAGTTACCTGATTTACAAACCTTTAACCTTAAGAATTAAACACTGGCATGAAACTTGTAATGCAGCATTTGTGCAATAGACTTAAAATTATGCAGAAAATTGTGCTATTACTTTACAAAGAAATGGACAGGAATGCCATACAAAGCCAGAAAAACAACTACCTAACAACCACCCAAAACACCCAAGCACGTGCATAACACTTCTCTGGTATACACATACAACACTCAGGATGGTAAAGGCGAGTTTTACACTTATGCATAGAAGGGCCAGGTGAATTTTACTGCATGAATACTGCCAGACCTATTCAGTGGTGTAGAGGTAACCAAATTAAATGGTTAGCAGAAACACTTTACATACAAGAGTTAACAATGAGATGGTGCTGCAATAACACATTCTTTTAAAACCAAAGTAGACATAGCTTCCAACTAAGATTAAATGAAAAATGTAATACAGACACACAGACCTACTTTGAACTTGAATATAATAGTTAGCTAGCTCTTGGCTGATACTGTGGTGTGGATGTCTGGTATGTGAAACAGTTTTGGTGAAAAAATGAGCCAAAAATAAGAAATGTGGGAGATCTTGTTCATCTTAACTTCAGCTTTTCCTGTCAAACAATATTTTGTACAAAGATAAGCTACATATATCTCCAAACCTTTGCTCATTTTAGGGTGTTTTTTCACAATTAGTTTATTTTAAAAGAACCAAACCCAGTTCACAAAGTGAACCTGAAAAGAAACTAGCCGAATGTGACCTCAGTCCGTTTGGTGTTCACAATATAGTCGACTCAAATTCTTTTTTTGGTCCTCTTCAGAACTGAAGTGACACCAGATGAGAAAAAGCATAATGGCCGAATTAATAAGGCCATTTGTACAGATTAAATGCTATCTGAGCATGTCTGGAAACACACGCAACTGGAAACCCGTTCAACGGCATTTCATCCATGGTATTCAAACTATTTGGAAGCAGCTTTGTAGCTGAGCACCAATGAACTAATAGTATTTTTGCTAGGGGTTTAACAAAAAACAAGCCAACAAGGCAAAAAAAAAAAACTATGTGAAGCTCGGAGGTACCCTGTTCATTTGTAATGTGGCCACAATCTAACATAGCAACAGCATTCCAGTGCGATCACATAAGCCACAGTGTTGCTAAAGATCAGAATTAGGCCTACACTTAAATCTGGATTCTGGACCCTGGAGATGCACCTTCACATCAGGATCTCACGTGTGTTTTAGTAAGGAACATATGTGCTTGGGGAAACCACAATTAATTAGCATGATGTACTGGAAAACATGCAGAGAAATGTATTAATCTATTCTGACTAGGGCTGTCAATCGATTAAAATATTTAATCTAGATTAATCGGATGATTGTCATGAGTTAACCCGCGATTAATCGCAAGTTAAGTGCACATTTTTATCTGTTCTAAATTGACTTTATTTTAACACTTTTCACATTTTCAATAGTCTAATAAACATGGGTGTGGACAAATATAGATGCTCTATGCAAATGTATGTTTCAACCCGCCCGTTAACATTTTTGACAAAACAATTAGCCATTGTTTTGTATATGAATTTCCATTCCGAAGATCCTTTTCTTTCTATAATCCTGTTTGCTACTGCATCACTTGTAACCGGTGCTGGCAAATTGAGTCAGAATGAGCAAATTTTCAAAAAAAAAAAGTTATTAATATTTTGACATTCTCTATTAAAAAACTTCAAAACAATGCATGATTTGTTTGAATCTGACAAAACATGACAGAGCTACACCTGTTTAAAGTTGACAGAGTCAGCAAAGTTAACAGTGTTTCCCTAAAATTTATTTATTTGTGGTGGCCCACCACAGAATCAACACTGGCCCCCACAAATAGAATTTTCATGATTCCCATTTACATTTTATTTCACTATTTAAAACAGCTTAATTCGGCTTAAAATATAATTTGATATATACAGATCAAATACAGATACAGATCGAAGAGTAGAAGTGAAACATATTTCAGGTGCCAACACAGATCAACTCAAAAACACAACATGATGACATCACATATATGCTAATTAGCGGGTGACGTCATCACCACCACAGTCTCTTCAAAATCCTGTGGGAAATACTGGTTAATTTTTAGAAAAATCCTAAACTACCATAAACAATACTACATCCATACCTTAAAATCAGCAGTAAAACTAATAGATTTGACACACAAAGTAAAAAAACAATATCCAATATATGTTAAACTTTTTTCTTTTTTGTTTGCTTGACATTGAGACAGACAGCTTTAAGATCTACTGTAATGCAGATCTAATGTAATGTTACAGATCAGATATTTTTCCTCAACAGTTAACCAAACATTCACTTAAGACATAACAGATTATATCTGTGTGAATTCTTGTGAAAAGAGATATTTTAGAACTGTAATTCTGTGTAGATGATGTCTATATATGGGGGTTGCGTGCACACACTTCAGATGTGTCAGTTAGCATGAGGATGATCGCTCTTGTCACTCTTAATAAATATTTTAACATCAAGCAAGTCCTGCACTCTATTTTCTAATTTCTGCATGTTTTAAAACCGAAACCAAAATGTCAGACGTGCAAGTGGATGGACAATAGGAATGCATAATGATTAATCGCGATTAATCTATAGCAGAATAAAAGTTTTTGTTTACATCATATATGTGTGTGAAGTGACCTGTGTATAACAATTATGTATATATTAATATGCACACATTAGCATAATTTTAAGAAAGAAAAAAAAATAATTATATATATATATATATATACACTATATATTACACATAAATATACAAATGTATATACACACACACATGTAAACATCTCTTAAATATATACATGCATGTGTGTGCATTTATCTGTACAAAGTTTTTATACACAGTTTAAACACATATATGATGTAAACAAAAACTTTTATTCTGCTATACATTAATCGCGATTAATCTTTATGCTTCCCTAATGGACAACCATCCTTTGTGTATTATTTAAGCAGAACCTCTCAGAAAACGTACAAAAATAATTATTTTAGATGTTCAACGACCATTTAGAGCATTGGATTTGCTAGACTAGAGCTTAATGTTCTTATTTTTATAAAAACCTCTGACTCATTTGGACAGTACGGGTCACATTTACTGTCTAAAAGGCTGCGTCTCAATTTATCCAACTACGGGCTAGACAAAGGGTCAAACAGAAATTGCATGTTGCGTTAATCGCCCGTTAATAAAATTAGTGGAGTTAAAATTAATTTGCCTTAACGCGTTATTATTAACACATTCATTTTGACAGCCCTAATTCTGACTTAAAATAAATAAATAAAATTCAAACACAACATGGCAAAGAAAATGTAACCCATCAAAACTATGGCAACAAAAACTATGTAGTCGATAATTTTATCCTTTAAAAGTCATCTTTTAAGGATCAAAACAGCATAAAAGTTTTTTGATGATAATTTCATGCATTAAAATAGCTTGAATGTAACGTTTAGTGCAAGCTACATGGATGTATAAATATGCAAATTAGTTCAATCGCACCAGCTTAGACCATAGATATGAATATGTGAATAAGATCCCTGCAATGTCAGTTTCCCTCTGCATCTAAATACCTAAATGCTTTGTTCAACAGGAAGTTCATTGGATTACATCCAGAGCATCATAACTTCTGTTTGAAACTCTCAGATTTCAACTCACACAAGTCAGAAATCAAGAGACATTAAGCCCACATTTACCTCCACAGTTGTCTGGGGTCTTATCATCACTCTCTGTAAAAGAAAGTAGTGCAGAGCAAATCACAGCTACCACAATCAGGTGATGATGTAGCTGGAGAGCGGAAAATGCTGACATTAGGGGTGACAGTTTTTCTCCCAAGCTCATGAGCCTGCGGTTGTGGTCATTTATCCCAGCATGACATAAACTTGGGCAGAAACAGCGAGGGTGAGGGAGAGAAAGGGGCATGACACAAATACCTGCCAAACTCCCTGGACATGGCGTACTGTAATATATATAATGCACAGTACGATATGGCTATATATATATAATAAACTTGAGTTTATAAACAGTAATCCAAGCATGCTTATCATTGAATGTACACAGAAACATTTACAATTTTAGAGTGTATTAATAAAATAAACTGTCACTTGCTCTTATGACCACCAGTCATTTTTTAGCTAATGCAAGTGAGGATATCCCCAACCTTTTAACAAAGACCTAGAATATCAGAACTGAAGATAACATAATTTCCTGTATTTTCGTTATGCCTCTGATCTCCTTCCTAATTTTAAAAGGACACACTTACAGTACTGTTAATTTATGTTATACAATAGGCTACAAGTACTAGTCTACTGCATCCGTTAACTCTAAAGACATTTTCCAACATCTTTAAGAAATCAAACTCCTTAAAGACCAACAAAAAACAATTTTCTTCATCTTTCTCACAAATTATATTTACTCGACTATGCTAGACACTGGTAGGCAAAAATGAAAAGTTTGGTTCCAAAACACGATAAACAGCATTTAAAAAAATATTTTAAATTAAATTAAAAAGTAAATTCTCAATTTTATGAAAATCCCATATCTCTATATGTCTCCCATGTAATTCTTCTGTCATCTTTTCTCACAGTTTTTTCAAAACACGATAAACGCCAGTCCTCCTTCTCTGCAGAATGCAATTAATCTGCTCAACAAATCACAGCAGACCATTTCACGCATTGAACAACAATGGCAGTACTTTGAATGCAGACAAAATCCTAGTTTTCCACATCTGCTTTACTTCGTGATCAACAAACAAACAAAAACAAAATAATAATTTGATGGCATTGATAAACCTGTGGTGGTTTTCTGTGGTGGGGAAGAAACGTAGGCCACTTGTGTGAAGGAAAAATGCCGGCAGTTGCTTGTTCTCACACGACAGCATCAAGCTTCTGTCATGCTAACACATTGACCCACAGGAGATCTTATAAAAAACTTTCCATTATTTTACTCGAAGACAAAAAAGGAGAGTCAAAAAAGTTCAGCGACGACGTCCCAAGGATGACAGCAGCAATGACAGTGTTCTTAATATGACAAAGTGTTTTGATTAATGCCATTAAAGTTTTTTTATCCGTGTATACAACTAGTCAACTAAATGAATATAACATGGAAAAGATGAATGCACATTTATGTATTGATTCAATAGATTTATAGCATTTAAAAAAAACTTGTCACGGAATTATTGCATTTTGCGTAAAAAAATCTTTTTTATAATAAATCTTTGAAAATCAAATTATGGAATTTTTAATGTTTTTATAAGCTAAAGATGCTATGTGCAAAATTTGTAACAGAAAACAGTGTTTTTTATCTTGTCACTTTCTTTGTATAGAAAACACATTTTTACCGAAATTAGTCAAAGTTGATTTATTGCGTTCTCTTCATATGCAGTACTTAGGAAAGAAAGCTTTATCCTTCTCTAGTCTTCTTTCTTATCTTGTAAATGCCATACCAGCTTCTAGGGCTATATTCATGGTGAGAATAAAGTGTAATTAAATAAAGCAATAAAGTAAGACTAAAAGAGAAGTTTAAAATTCATTTCCTCTAAAAATCTTAAAACTATGTTTGGATTCCCCTGACTCCATTTTCAGTCTATATCACACAAAAGAAAATTTGTTGTACCTATAATGAATACTTGAGCTCTCATTTATAATATGAAGCTCAGAGTGCTGTAATGATCTAAATTCAGGGCTTTGATGAACTGTCTAATCACAAATGTTTAACTAATGGCTTTTCTATGCTAATGTACAGATCCCTGTAGAGATTTACAGGATAATGAAGTGCTTACAGGTGTAAATTACTCGAGATGCTATTTTACTGCACATTCCCAAACCTAACACTGTTAAAAATTGTTGAACAGATTAGAAAAAATATAAGAAATTGTGTTATGCAAAGCTTACAATACAGGCCTGAATATACCTCCAATTATCCCCTCCCGAGAAACCGAGAAAACCTGAGACACCAGGACGTTGATCTGATGTTTGGCTCAGTTTATCATGTAATGTGTGACGTTTACAGATAATATCTTACACCTCGTAATGTGCTCGCAAGCAGTTCTGTGCCTCTCTGATCATATCAAATATGCTTGATATTTAGGATCTTAAATCTGGATGATTACATCAGTACTTTAAAATAACCAGTGAGAGAGGGAGGTAAATGGCCGACCTTTTGAAATAATGATGGCAAAACAAGCTGCTGTACGATGGAGAAACGGCTTGTGAAAGTGAGGAAATAACTGGACTGCCTGAATAATCAATCTGTGAAAACGTGTCAAATTTTTAAAAAAATCCAAAAACAAGAACTAAAGAGATATTTAATACAAAAAATAAATGTTTCACAGTCTCCATTCGTTTACATCTGCTTCCTCATGAGGTGACGTGAAGCGCTCCCTCAGGCACGATAATCTTAATAAGATCCTGTAGTGTGTAATACGGCATGGTTTTCAAATCTTGTAGTGTGAAAAATGCTTAATATTTGAGAGAAGAATATCTGTCAAGATTTCATTATGTGTGCATTTTAACCAGATCGACCACGATAAAAATGTAGTATAGTGTGAGCCTGGCCTTAGCAACGCAAAGGTTGTGGGTTTGATTCCCAAAGAACACCCATACTTGAACGCATCGCAAGTCACCGAATAAAATTGTCTGACAACTGCATAATGTAAATTAATTAAAGGCCCATTTATTTATTTTTGTCCCTGGTTCATTTTCTATGAAAATTCTGAAAACGGTTCACTTAAAAACATCTTAAAACAGACATCTGCCTTAAGTGTCTAAGATTTGAATTATTTGAAGTGAGACAAATGGCATGATATTTTCAGATGATCTCAGAACATTTTCCTCAAAAAATGAGAACACATCTTTACATAAGGAACAAAGTTGTGAAACAACCGGAGCCATTTAACCATCTGTAACACAACCCAACTATAACGACACATTTCCATATTTGAGCAATGACAACATCAGCATACGAGTCATCATAAAATAACATTACGCAAACCATCGCACATGTCAACAGTAATACAGAATAAGTGGCCCAACCAGCCATGTCATGATGAAGTGGTGTGTGAATCACAATGTTGTAATAAAAATAAACATATACAACTTTGTATAAGAAATAGTACAGACAGACATATGGCTAGTTATGCAACAACTTTTTATATACATCAAAAGAAAGAAGGTCTCATTTAATAGGCATATGCCATGTGCTAAGAAATGTTGCCACTCAGTGATGAATAATATCCTCTTCTGATCCCAAATCCATAATAAAAATCAGGACATTAAGAAAAGACGACACTGGTTTAGCCCTGGTGAGCCGAAACGCGACACTCTCCTAAATCCCCGAAACAACATTGAGGGAGCGGCAGAATTCCCTGAGGATTGGAGAATGCTGTTTTGCCTTCGAGCAACAATACTGCGGCCGTTTCCTGTGTGGGCTTCCTGTTGGCCATGCGTTGCGTTCCAGCACACGGTCAGCAACACTGTGACACTGAACAGGTCACAAAAACCACACTCACACATTCACACAATAACGACAAAACTACCTTTTTAAAATGTGGCAAATCTCTCAAATAAACAAATACAGGATTTATGACGACATTAAATCTCTGAACTTTTTAAATCGGTGACTGAAGTGTAATATCCTCTCTGTAGCGTACTTGACTTCCTTTAATGTTTCCTTTCTTCCATACAGCTTGCCAATAAATGTCCAAGTTACAATGCGGGCAACAACTCTCTTTCCTTTCATTTTCCAACAGAAAAACTGAGCTTCCTCCAATAGACTTTAAAACGTTTTTTTCAGCATCGGTGACTTCAGACATTATAAGTGGTGTGCTTAGTCAGCCACTTCCAGATATTCTGAAGAGGATTCCTTGTAAACAATAACAAATGAAGCAGATGGCTAATATGCTGAGAAAGTGTATTTTTTTATTTAGTGATATCAGCAAAAAAATCTCGGATACATTTACAGTACAGTATCGCATGCAACCGAACCTACAATGCATTTCAGGTATACATTTTGGCAGTACTGTATGGAATCAAACCCATAACCTTAGCGTCGCTAGCAGCATGCTCTTAAAGAAAAGGATAAACTTTAACAGCCCAAAATATATAAATTCACGCAGAATACTTTGTAATGTCTGTCAGAATGATTCACAAATGACATCATTGTTTTGCCTAAGAGAACAGTCATAGCCTTTCCTCTGTTGCACCAGTCCTGTGCATCACACATGCATGAGCATCACTCAACACAAACATACACACCCATATATGAAAGCTGTCTTTGCATTGCAATGTGGCAAATGAAGAAGGCACTTAAACAAAGGCTACATGTGAATTTGTCCTAGTTTCCACAAACCTGATCTGCATAACAGGCTTTCCACGAAACTCCTCCCTAAACTATTCCATTAACTTCCGCCAGGAAACACCTTGTACAACTGCGCTTCAGGATAGAGCTGTGAACATGCACCTGTAAGATCTGATCTGACATCAGTTTGTCATACAAACTTGAATGACGAGACTGAATTTGAGAGTAAATGAGGACAGCAGAAGACACAGGCGGATTTGCTGCATGCTGGCTCTAGTTTGCTAGTTACAGGAGAATTGTACAACAGAACAGACCAATGACAGGCATAGTGAAATGTTAACTACCACAAACTAAAAAAATGTTTAGTCTAATGATACACCTAAATTGTTGGTGATGTGTGGTGACTATATCCGTCTAACACAAATGAACATATATGTAATTTGAATATACACAATAATTATCATCACATATAAAGAGATCAAAAAGATGATCAAAGGAAATTATAAATATTTCTTTCAGATAACAGTTACACTAGCCAAAGGGCCAATGAATGGCTGACATCGAACTCGTGTGCATTCACTTTTACGCAATTGCATAAAGTTGAAAATGAAATGTGTGTGCTGCAGAAGTCTAATCTGAAAGGTATTGATGCCAGAAAGTGTGTTGAGCCAATTTAATCTGCTGTTATGTTTGTGGCAAAGAATAAACAAATTAATTACATTTCAATCCACAGATGCAATGCTTTTACAAATATCTTAATTTAATAAAACCCTAATTATTATTATAATTAATTATTTTGATGTTCAGTAGGCTACCCTTATAAGATTAGACTACATGGTCAATTATTACACAATCTATCAAAACAGTAACACTTTACAGAAAGGTTGCATTTGTTAAGATTAGTTAATGAACATTGAACAATACTTTTACAGGAATTATTCATCTTAGTTCATTTTGGGGTGGTTTCCCAGACAGGGATTAGCTTAAGACAGGACTAGGCCTTAATTTAATTATGACATATAACTAGTTTTAACAAATATGCCTTACTAAAAACATAACTTGTGGGCATTTTGAGGCAAAACAAAGGGCACTGATTTATTTTAAGACAGAAACTTCAGCATTTACTAATCCTATTTTATATATATATTTATACCACAGGTCTGTTGAATGCTGCATTCTGATTGGCTGAGAAATGTTCTATGGGTGTTGATTATTTTTCTGTAAACCGCACACCTATCTTTTCAAATGTCTTAAAAATAGGCACCAGAGCAATGTTTGTGGTAACCGTGGTATAAGCGGAATAATTGACTCCGGTCCTTTGAATTATTTGAAAATAATGCACACCTGCAGTGCATTACCACCTTGGTGTGCATTATTTTCTTATAGTTCAATGGCTTGTTGTCAATGATTCCTTACATATACATACATATACATACATACATACATACATACATACATACATACATACATACATAAAGCTGTAACAGTTACAATTAGTTAATAAACAATGATCTAACAAACAATTAAATTGGCATTAACTAGCATTAACAAGATTAGTATGTTGATGAACATTGCTCATTAGTTCATGCTAGCTAAAGCATCGACTAACAAGTACAACCTTACTGTAAAGTGATAATTTCTATGTGGCCGTTTAATGCTTGAGGAAACTTTTCGTTTAGAAATATAAACAAATGTGATATATGTAAATACGACACGAGCATACGAGTTTCATGAATGAATTAGGACTTTGAGCCTATAACCTGTTTTATTATTACTTAAACTCTTCAAAGTGACAAAATGAATACAGTCAAGCGTGTATTTATCAACTAAGTTATATGTTCGTGTATTAGGCTACGTTCGTTCAAGTTAAAAACGCAGAAAGCACGTATCATGTAGCAAGCAACATGACACGAAGTGTGTATTTTTTAACAGGTACCATTTAAACCCAACTAAACAGTTTTGTGGTGGTTATATTATGTAATGACAGATTGAACATGAACGTTAAACTAAGCAATTTGTTCAGTTTTGCGGTTAAATGTATCGTTCTGTGAGTAAAGGCTGCTCGTTTACCTGATTCAGGTACATGTCCGCACATGCGCACTTGCCGCCGAAACATGGCCAAGAAAGTTTAAGCAAAACAAAATGTACTGACACGACAAGTGCCACATATACTCACCGTGTAGTCGAAAACCCAAGGTATTCCTCAATTTCTGTCAGATTAAAGGTAAAATTATTTATTGACGATTAAATAGTCCCATTGACTCCGTCAAACTGCTGGTCTGTAAAGCGGAAGCGACACGCGACTGAGGTAGACTAACGTTACAAGCCTAATATCTTAAATCCAACTTAATATTGTTTTCACTCTTCTCGTAATCACTCCAAAACTGCTACAATGTGAATTGAAACGTCCCAGCAGTAGTCCTCTGTGTGTGTACTGACACGAGCTCTGGAGTTGACTGACTGCAGGCACCTGAATTTCTGGATCAGCGCTGGTTTCGGTGCTTAGGTCAAGCCCCGCCCACCTCTGCTTTACACTGACTACAGTATTTACTGCAGTCTGTCCCAGCACTCATGCAGCAGGGTGAAGGGAGGAGTCACTCTCCTGCTTTCTCACACTTTCTTCTGCTGTGTCGAAACACAGCAACAAACAACTCGTTTCATGGGTGGCGATTGATACACGTGCTTTGGAGTCTAGGTAGGGACATGCTGAAACGAACTAAATTGAACATTGAGGGGTGCATGCCCTCACTCCTGGCATTTAGAATAGTGTTTTAAAGATTTTTACTTTGAAATTTCTGAATGTACTTTACTGTAAAGACATGATTCATGAATATGTGATTAAATTCATGCTGATGCATTTGGCAGATGCAACTTACAGTGCAATGGTATAGATTTTTATATTTTCAGTGGGAATCGAACCCACGACTTTTAAAAGTTGCTGTAATAGTACAATGCTCTACCAACTGAGCTACAAAATTAGGTTACTTTCCTACTAAACAGGATTGGAGAACATACATAAAGGGAGTCATTAAATGAAATCTTTCTTACTTGACAGCATTGTCTGGCGTATTATGCACATTCCACATCTTCTTGTGTAAGTTTCTTGGTACATATTTAATTTTTTATGATATTATTTTGTGTTTAGATGTTTTGTCTTTGTATGAGCTGGAGGTCTCTGCTTCACTCCCAAAAATAAAGGTTCCTTGGTTCTTTGTCAGGATTTATGGTTCCATAAAGAACGTTTAACATCAACAGAACCTTTCTGCTGCACAAGTTTCTTTGAAGGGGAAAAGTTCAACAGGCTAAAAAGCTAAATTCTTTCAAAAACCTTTTTAACACCATTTTTAAGATTCAGTTTCTAAATTGTATGTGTGCACTTACATTCGATTTTTTTTATTTTAAAAGGGGGATGCACGATTTTTGAAAAACGCTTTGGAAGAGGGAGTCGGGCCGACTACCAAAACAAACTTGTAGCCAATCAGCATTAAGGGGCATTTCTACTACTGACACAGAGGATAGAGCGCTCAGTTCTATCAAACCTTTAAGAGGTTTAAGCAAATACTGTTAAAAAATTGAGTCAAGCTAGGACACTTACATGTGCTACGGAAGTCTTTATGTGTGCAGCATGTGTAAGCGATCTATGTCTCCTGCAGCCGTTTGTCCGTAAGTAATGCTTTCACTCATTTACGACATCGTTGCCTGGGTTGCGTATGTGTGGGGCGGGTCTATCAAAACGAAGGTCCAGATTCTATTGGGATAGGGCCGTGTTTGTTTAGGGGATTTCAAATGTCAACATTGGCTTTCAGAGATCGTGCACCCTGCCTTTAACCCTCAAACGGTCCTTGGGGTCTATTTGACCCCAAACGACATTTCATTAGTTAAAAAAAAGGTTCCCTTCATCTCAGAGATATAAAATTTTGTGACTTTTCCTAAATAATCTATCTTTACATACACACAAAAAAAACTGGGCTTGATTCGGTTGTCCTAAAGGTATGTAACATTTTTTGTATTAATCTGTCCCTTGGGGTCAATATGACCCCAATTGAAATGAATGGGGAATGCAAAAAGTTTATAAATAAATGTCAATAAATCCAGCGTAAATCTGAAATTTTTGACACAGAAATTATGAAGGCCTGGTACTTGTGCAGAAATGCAATGCAGAAAACACATGCTCACACAAACAAACACACACAGGTATGACTGCCAGATTCTCACCAAAAAGTGTACAAATGACATGCAGTGTGATTATCGTGCAATAGATACACCAAATTCCACTTTTGCATGCATATGATACGCCAGTCCTTCCCATTCACTTATATGGCGCTTCGTTTCGTGTCGTTTTACTTATTGGTTTCTTATTTGTTTTCTGTTTTTTACCATTGTCGCTTGGGTTTTGGGTTAGAACAACTTTTTGTAACATAAACTGACATCCTAACCCAAACCCCGATTCTAACCCCAACTCCAAGCGACCAATGATTTAAAAATAGACAAAACATGGAGAAACCTATATATTAAAGCGTAACTAAACCCCTGGTCAGAGCCTGACTCCACCCACTGGCAATTTTTGAAAAATGCAAGAAAAGTGGGCAGATTCCAACGGAGATAGAGGGGACGAACTAAGCTTGTACCAAGTGTTTGGTGAGATCGTAACAAGGGCGTGGTGAGCTTGAACCTGCTTACGTCACAAGTTATTTTTTGGACCCAACATCCAATAGGAAAATTCAACTGCAGTAGCCACCATTCAACCTGAAGAGGGCAGCACTCAGACGTTTTCACACCATATATTGTAGTATTGAAACACTTTATATCCAGTTGTCAAAAAACTTACTAAAATCAATGAACAGCACTAAAAAAAAAAGCATCATTCTTACAGATCATTAACTAAAAAAGTTGGTTTAGGGTTTAGTTACTCTTTAAATTACATCCTAAAGCAAAACCTAAATCTAACCCTAAAATGGTTTAAAAACAGAAAACAAATGAGAAATGACATAATATTTATTTTTAATGTCCTTTCTAATGTTTATATAAACGTAAATTTACAAAATGTAGTGATGTAGTGTAGATGTAAGCAGTTGCCCATATCCAGTAAAATGTATGGGTCTCTATGGGCATCTGCTGGTCGAAATTATTTAATTCCTAAAATGTAATTCTTTTATGTTTTTTTTCTAAAAACAGATGGCTGAATTCAACACCTTACACCTAGATCAATATCTTAAAACAATTTAAATCAAATTTAGATCATAATTTATAGTATAGATGAGAAGTAAACAAAAAAATTATATATTATTTGTATTTTTGAAAATGTATATTTTTCTTACAATTATGCTTTCAATTTTGGGGTCATATAGACCCCAAGGGCCAGTAGTGTAAATAGAAAACAAGGAGCGTTTGAGGGTTAAGGGAGAATGACTGATGAACAAAAATTATATCTACAGGACAAAGTATCTAAAAGGTACTAGGGTACATGTTGGCATCGTCCCAGTTACAAAAAAGGTACAACTTTTGAATCTTTTTTCTGAGTGTAGAAGTGTTGAGACAACGTCTTTTTACGTGTTCCTCTGTAAAATCCAGGATCATTCATTATATAATTAGGAGCATCAAAGTTTGATTTCAATCTTTGACATGAGTCATGACCTTACTCAGTCAATATTAAACATTAATTAAACAAAGAGTTATATTTTCACAGAATGTTATTTACATTTTGCAGGATGATTTTATTTAGATAAGTAAATCACAAAATCACAAATTTTTCACAGACTAGTTATATGCCAAAGTATGCTGTCAGAGTACATTTTGAGGAATGCTCTGGACCACAATGTAATGCAATTTAACCTGACCAACCAGCCAAATACAAATACATATTTACAGTATTTGATCCAAAATATCTGTACTCTACAGTTGCTGACTAAACATGCAACATGGTGAGGTTATGTGACAACATAGCATTTTGTTAAAAATATGAATTCTTATTGCATACTGTTTCACAGAAGTTTATTTTAAAATAGCAGGCAGCTCACAGTATACTGTATACTAAGTAGTATGCAGCATGCAAGACACTACTATTCAGTTTTGCATAGTAAGTGTTTTACTCCTTTAATGTATGGTGTGATAGATATTTAATTATTGTTAGCCTTTGACGTGTAATGGACTTAGTGGGCTGATTCAGTGAAAGCCTGGTTGTCGAGTAGTCTGGTGCATTGTGATGTAAGACCACTGTTATCTGGACACCATCTGTCCAATCCTGTTACATAAAAAATGGAGAGGGAATTTTTTTTTTACTCTATTTATACCATTAGGTGTATTGTAACATGCACCTATAATTCTCATTTTGTCTGTCAGTCGTTGCTGTAAAATACTCTTTTAAAAGAAGGTCTGTAAATACTTTAACAAAGCATTGCACAGTCATATTCCAGGTTGGCCATTGTACTGTTCTCAGATTGGCCAGTGGGACAGAGTGTGAAAGGAAACCAGGAACATGAGTGCTCTAAGAGGGGTCACAGTGAATCGGAATGTGACACTCCTTTCCCTAGGAAGTACTTGAAAAGCCCATTTAAAAGACAATGCATTTTCCATCTGCAAATCATTTCCCTGAGGAAAATATAATGCTTCCTACTTTCATATTTAAGGACTTGAAATGACTTATAGTGATCGGTTGTGGTGAAAGTGAGGTTCTTTTGTACGGTAGTATTTATGAGAAGGTAATTGCCATGTGAGGGTATGTACATGTGTCACAGATTCACCTCTGCTGATATAGTACACAGACTGATCAAAATTATGATTCAATTTAATGCAGTATAATCATTTCTTTGTGTACACTTTTAAAATAAAGGTGCTTCACGATGCCCCAGAAGCAGTGGCGGCTGGTGACTTCTCTCCCGAGGGGCGCACATTCAAAATATGTGTTCGGAGTGTCATGTTTGTTGCTCCTCATTTCAAAATATGTGTTTGTTGCGTAATGTGAGCCATGTGCATCATGCATGTTGTCGAAATACATGCCTGCCTCACACATGTCCAAAAAGGGTTTATGATGAAAGAGATGCTCACGTTCATAAAATATTTGCAAGACATTAACTTAACACTAAACTCTGATTACACATGAGATTAAGCAAGTATCTAGCATGTGAGCGTCTCTTGAAGTGTCTGCAGCAGGCATGTATTTTGATTACTCATGATGAACATGGTTCACATGACGCACCAAACACATATTTTGATATGACAAACCACACACATGACGGGCTAAATTCTTTCCAAAAATAAGTCACTTGCTGCCACTGCCCAGAAGAACCATTTTTGGCTGAACGGTTTCATTCAAAGAAACGTTCTGTTTCAAAACTTTTGACTAATGGATCTTTGAGGAATTGCTGTGAAGAACCCTTGAAG
The DNA here is from genome assembly GCF_027580225.2 of Misgurnus anguillicaudatus. Taxonomy (NCBI): domain Eukaryota; kingdom Metazoa; phylum Chordata; class Actinopteri; order Cypriniformes; family Cobitidae; genus Misgurnus; species Misgurnus anguillicaudatus. Next base: position 52,228,203 of record NC_073357.2, on the reverse strand, counting down.
CACCTTTATTAGTGTACTTTACCTTAAGTATGTTTCATTTTTTATGCGTACACAGGGTATACAATTTTCATCATCCGAGTGCTCATACTGTACATGCACCGTCAGATTTTTTGAAATCCTGCATAAATTGTACAGGAGAATGTAGTATGTAGTCCAGGAGTTGCATTGCATTTTGTCGCAATGCACATGAGCCCCTAAAGGGCACTAAACGTTTACATATGGTGCTGGTATGGTTAATATGGTGCTTGCACAAATGAATTATTACTATTAGGGTGTTATTTTTGGGGACAGTTTCCATAGACTATACTACAAGTTAGAAAGAAGTGGTTCTTAAAAAAAACCTTTGACTGGAAGATTCTTTGGGGAACCAAAAATGGATCTTTAATGACACTGCTGTGAAGATACTGTAAAGAAAATGCAAAGATCCAAAAAACTGTCTGTTTTTAGCACAGTGCAGTGAACCAAATCGTCCTTCATCAGTAGCATGAATTTCATATGTACAGTATAGAGACCCAAGTGTATAATGATAGGAACAAGGACTGTAGAACAGCATAACAGTGCTAATATAACTGTTAATGAAACTAAAATCAAAATACAAATAACTTAAAGGTTAGGTAACAAATCTATATATAACAGTGTAATGTTAAATAATTATAAAAAAAAATAAGAGGGCTTTGTGATATCAGCCAAAAAGTGAGTCAGTCCTAAAGATCAGATTTGTGTGCACTGTTAACAAAGTCTAAGACCAGAAAAGTACATTTTGATTTCATGTTGACCTTTCAAAATGGTTAGTTAAGTATATGTTTGATCTTTGCACTTAATAGAATTTTTTAGTTAATACTGAGAGCCATGAAATGAGGTAAATTGAAATGAAAAGAGAGAGCATCAAAGTTTATAAAACAGTCTTTGTTCAGGATGTCACATAACTCCACAGCCTCACTGCAGCTGTGCATTTGATGTTATCATTAAAGGAAAATGCCACAGTTTTTCAATATTTTACTATGTTCTTACCTCAACTTAGACAAATTAATACATCCCTATCTTTTTTCAAACCTTGCACTTAATCTTTGTACAGCGTGTTGTGACTGTGTTAGCATTTAGCTTAGCCCCATTCATTCCTTAGGATCCAAACAGGGATTTTTTTTATTTTATTTTATTTTGAACATGTAAATGCAATTACAAAATAGAAAAAAAACAAAACACATGTTAACAAAAAAGTAAAAAACTTCGTTTTTTATAAAACAACTCAATTTACATGTACAAAAGGGAGTAGGAAGAAGTAAAACTTATGTACTCCTACCCCTTTAAAATGAATTTAGAAGCCACCAAACACTTCCATGTTTTCCCTATTTAAAGACTGTTACATAAGTAGTTACACGAGTAAGTATGGTGGCACAAAATAAAACGGCGATTTTTAAAGCGGATATAAAATGAGAACTATATTGTATGGTGGAAGAGCACTTAATGTTCAGCACTGTAACCTCAGCGCGCAGTGACTTTATCACTCCTGACTACCCCCCTCTCGCTCAAACTTCCGTGAATATTACTGCGCCTGAGGTCAAATCTTCTAAATTCATCCCTGTTTGGATCCTAAGAAGTTTGTAGATTAGGCAGAAACCAGGTCCGTGCTTCTCTTAAAGAGACAGTAACCTCAATTAACCTACTTAAATCTGTGTCATTAATGTTAATTAAACAATCCAAGACAAAGAGAATGCTCTAAAAAATAATAATTATATTTAATTCATACAATAAAGACATTGTTATGATTCATTTAATTTGATTTCTGTACCTAATGCTAATTTTAGCTCTTACTTAATGTGCAACTTTGTTCATTTAATAAATATTTGTAATTTCTTTATTTTTTTTAATAAAAAACTGGTGGGAGGGGGGCCCCCCAAACAAATTCTGCTTAGGGCCCCCAAGAGGCTCGGGCTGGCACTGTGAATGGGGCAAGGCTAAATGCTAACACATTTACGATACGCTGTACAAAGATTAAGTGCACGCATTGAAAAAAGATATGTATGTGGGACAAAAAAGGTTTGGCAAGATGAGAAATTAAAAAATCTTTAAAAAAAACTTGTTTTAAAAGCACACATCAGATGTATTTCAATGCATTTTATTAGTTATTTCTAAATGTAAATTTTAATGCGTTTTTGTAATATTTATGTTTTCTAAATAAGCTTTGACAAATGATGTAAAGATGTATTAAAAAATTACATTACACTAAACTACATGATTATATTTTGTTCAAAAAATTTTTATGAATACATTTATATTTTCATAAAAAAAACTAGTTACATCAATTGACACAGACCGGTTATACCACATTGACATTTTTGCAATTATCCCCCAAATATTCTTTCAAAATTAAATAAAGCCAGAAATTTTAGACTTGGTCCTCAAAAAGAGAATGTATGCAAGTAATCTGCAAATTTATTTTGAAATTTAAACCCTTTTACATTTAATTGAACCATACAGACACAAAATAATTAACATCACGTCACTGACCCGTGTATTCATTTGTCTAAGCTAAGGTAAGAACATAAAAAATATTAAAAAAGAGTTGTGTTTTCCTTTAACAGCCTTAGCAAAATTTGGGGATTTACTTTATGATCTGTGACTGTCTGCCAGGTGGTGACTGTGATGTATTTTGCTAGTGTTTAGACTACCGGAGCCATGGTAGCATTAGCCCTCACTGAAGATATCACATGGTTGGCTTGATATTGGTGGTTAGGGCAGACAAACTGGCTCTGACATTAAAGATAAGAAGCAATTTCTTCCATTGACACTTAGCTTAGAAAACTGGCGACCTATTTTCAACAAATTGGTGAAAAAACATAATCAGTTACATTAGAAATCTTGTTTTTTCCTTCTTTCATAAGAACACCTAAAAAAGGAAATGTGATCCTTTTTTATAATTAATAATATAATTTTTATTTGTATACCAGTGTGTTTATTATTGTGATTATTGTGACACCTCTCTGCATCCTTATATTGACCGTATCAAGTGTTTAGATTATGCTCTAGTTACTTATGGTTACACTTGATTTAATTGGACCCATGAGAATATAGGTTCATGTAAACAATATGAAGAACTGCTGTCTAGTATTTTACATCCACAGCTTTTGTATGCATTGTAAGACAGTTTGTTACTCTCAATATTCATTTTGTAAATACATTTAGGTAAGTGGTTTTGCTTGAAACTGTGAGTGATTCTTGCCCATGCAGAAAGAGCACAAGTTTAACATTTAAGGTTAGGGGTTTGTTAAGCAATGGTAAGGGCGATGCTTGCTTTAATGACATTATTTTAAACTTGAATGACTGGTGTTTGTTAGTCATAATCAGATTATGTCCATATATACAATGGCTGTGTGCCAGAGACCATCGCTGAGTCTGCTGACTCACAATGTCACAGCGATGACTTGAACACAGTGGTCGCATGTTTAGTTTCCATTAATGCTCAGCAAGAACTTTTACACCTTTCTGCCATGTTCTCAGTGACCTGCTCTTGACCTTTTGGTATTTTTTGTTGCATCTCAATCCAATTTTGGATCCACAATGTACTGGAGCTCTGTCCGATTCTGCCAGTATCTACATGTTGTTTGACCACCTGCTGTGACTATTCAAAGTAGAGACCGCAGGCTGGTTGTAGGCAACATTAGTTCATGAGATTAATTGTGTGCAACATAACTAGTAGCATGTGATGTTAGTTTGTTAATGTGAAGTACAGTATATGTCACCCATTAAACAGGGTGTTGATTACTCTGTCACGTTTCCTTTTCATGTAATAAAATGAATTTTAACGCACTAGTATTTCTGCAATGTATGCTATTTATTGTGCATATATACTGCATCCCATGATGCATTGTGTTCAACCTTGGCACTCTAGTCTCGCATAGCCAGACCTTCAGACTGACAGCAGAAGGTCTGAGGGGCCATGGCCGCTTTGAATAGCCAAGGACCGCCCAATAGGCCACATGACAGATAAAGCGCCATATTTCACTTTTTGTCGAGTCATATTTAGGGTGCGTGGAAATGTCCCCAAAAGTAACAGACTGGTGGGCATTAACAAACATCTTAAAAGTTTCCAACAGCGCTTTACACCGTGAACCTCGCATACTTTAAAGAATCCAGCATTTAGTTGATTGTGATCAGACAGCTTTGGGTTGTGTCCGGGCGGACCATTAAAGAATGCAACATGCACGTCTCCTTGAATCCTGTAGAATTCAACCAATAGGAGGATGACTTTGAATCAGCTGAAGTGTTTCTAGTTAAGTGTGCCTTACATGTGCATGTGACGTCTGAGGCTGATGCTGCGTTCACACCAAACGCGAAAAGAGCGTCTGGCGCGAATTATTTCAATGTTAAGTCAATAATGTAAAGACGCGTTTACGCGCATCTGGAGGTCTCGTGGCACAAATGAGGCATTTAGCGCGGCGCGGTAGATGCGAATTTGCTTTATTCGTGCACACAGTTCGCGCGAATGACGCAAATTAACCCGAAGGCATCTGACGCCCGAGTTGAAAAATTTGAACTTTGGCGTCAATTCACGTCGCGTTAACCAACCAAGATCCTGTTTGCTGCTGTGGCGGCAGGCCCACCCGGAGTCACTCCTTGCCCCTCTGTTACGAAAATTAACCATGGTTTTATTGTGGTAAAAGTGTAGTAACCATGGTTTTTTGGTGTATTGATTACTATCAGCAAAACCATGATTTTACTACACTAACCATGGTTAACTATGGCTTTTGAAAACCATGGTTGTCAAAACTATGGTTATTTTGTGGTTACCATGGTTTTACTACAGTAACCATAGTTTATTGATTCATTTTTGTAAGGGCTCCCACAAGAAGCAGATGTCGCCTCGGACGCGCGTCAGTTTCACTTTTTACATGTGTCTGTTTCGCTCTTGACATGCTTTCAAAATGTTAAATCGGCAAACTAGACGCGGTAGATGCTAATTTGACGCTCTATTCGCGTTTGGTGTGAACGCAGCATGAGAGTACTGGCACTTTAACTTTATTATAACAACATTTTTAATGTTAAAGGGTTAAACTATGGTTACTTTAGAAATGTTAAATTTGTGGTAATCCTGTTTTAACTATAAATCATGGAGTGCATGGTTTTTGGTTTTATTTGCAGGAAAATATTGGTTATATTATAAGAGGAATAGACTTCAGAACTTTGCCAAACATGCAGATGTTACTTAAAAGAAGCAATTCTTTAAATCTGTTTCTTTCTGCATCTTTCCAGATGTTGGCCCAACTGTACATTCCATCAGAGACTTCAATGATTATTATTGCTTCTTGTTGGCCAGAAAACACACCCCAAGGGAAAACAGGTGTGTTCAAAAAGTTATTTTTACACTCTGTTGGGCTACAAAAGTTAAAACAGTTCAGCCCAACCCTTGATAAATAGTTTAAAATGAAACTTGAAGCTCTTAGGGGGCCAGTGTAGAAATTCTGAGAAGCCTGTCATCTGGAAACATCTCAAGTGGTCTGACAACTATCGAAACTGTTTGGGAATGCGTTCTGTGTCAACAGGATAGTCTCAGGACACTTATCAGCATTGGGTATTTCCTGTTTTGCCAATTATTTTTGTCAACATTTTGCCCGTGAACCCAGAGTTAAATTTCTGTTAATTCAAAAGGACAATATTAATTAATAATCATACTATTTATTTTGCACTATATATTAAGCTGATTTTTAAGAAAATTAAGCCTTTTGCACTGTGACATTAATGCAATGACAGCTGTTTTATCCCCAAGTCGTATTGCCTTTATCAAAAAATGTGGTTCACTACAACAATATGCATTAAAGTGCACTTATTTCATTGCTAAAATGCAACGCTATTTTGTGTATTTGGTATAATACAATGTGATTGCGTGGTTTATGGTTAAAAAACACATTTTCCACATACCGTACATTTTTGTAGCTCCAGATTTCACTCTCTTCCTGAAATGCAAAGATTTGAAAAGCTCTGTGTCCCTGATTAGCTAGCTCTGTACGTTGTGATTGGCCTGAATACCTCTGACATCAGCCGGAAATGTGACGCTCCTTAAAGATTCGCTCACAATGCAATGCTAACAAGAGTTAACTGCAGGCAGTGAGTCCGAAGCGGGATGAATTATAATAATGTTGGTCTTCTCTACATCACCAATCCCAGGAAGAAACTGTTGCTTACAATCCGTGTGTTTGTTGTAGTCGAAGAAAAGAGATTTATGTTGGAGACGGTCACTCGTGTCATGGTTTACTTTGGGGTATTTACCTTTTGCATATCGTTAAATGTACTAATACACACCTACACACCAAGGGGCAATAGGTGCTATTTAATTTAATGCATAGAAGTCCCATTATTCTCTTTATTTTTTATTTTTCATTATTTATCATATTCCCTTTTTTAATATCACTGCAGCAAAAATTTGCAGATTGATATAATAGACATATAAATAATAGCACAATGCAAAAATAGAAATTCTCATAATAATAGGATTGCCTTAAATTTTAAAGTTTAAGGAACAGTATGTAAGAAATGTATATCAATTAATGATGAAATGGCCCTGATATGTCCCTAGACATTAAGAAATCATTTTCATTTCAAATACTTTTAACACTGACAACAGTGGTATGCCCTGGATATTGTCATTTAAAAAGTGATGTTTATGTTGTAATTTTGTGTATTGGCACCAGTTGTGTAATTGCAGTACCAGTTTTAGCCACAAGTTTTGTGATTGAAATACCAGTTTTGGCCACAATCCTACATACTGTTCCTTTAATGCAACTGGTTATTCACGTAATTTCAACTTAAATTTTTATGCTAAAACTACAGTATATATTCTATCCTATATACTATAGGCCATATTTAATAATTACACCGTATTTCATGTTTCAAGTAAAGCTAATTTGAAACAAGGCATCATTGCAAAAACATGCTAAAATAAATAATACCTGACTTGACATTTTGCTCTAAAACAAGCTAAAATTGCTTAACTTAATTTGATAAGTTATGTAAAAACACACAGTATGCGACCCTGGACCACAAAACCAGTCATGGGGTAAATTTCTATTTTGTATAGTTTGTTAATGTATAGTTTGTTAGGATAAGACAATATTTGGCCGAGATACTACTGAAAATCTGGAATCTGAGGGTGCAAAAAAATCTAAAATTGAGTAAATCACCTTTAAAGTGGTCCAAATTAAGTAGTTACAGTAGCAACTGCAGCAACTCACAAAAAAGGTTTGGATATATTAACGAAAATTTACAAAGTATCTTTATGAAACATGATCTTAATATTTTTGGCATATAAGAAAAATTGATATTTTGACCAACAAGGTATTTTTGGCTTTTGCTACAAATAAACCCTTACTGGTTTTGTGGTGCTAGATAATTTTTTGCAGCAACATTTTGACACAGTGGTGGTAGCTGATGTCTAATCTACAAATCTGTTTGCATTCAGGTAAACTCTGCAGAAGTGCATGTGTGCTTTGTTTGCCATCCAGTTAGATAACATGAATCTGCAATCTACACAGCAAATACCCAAAGGCATACGACGGAAGATCAGCATCTTTTTTTCTGACTTAGCAGGCTCAAGCTAATTGACTGGCTTTTCTCCAGGAGCTGCTATTTACCAGACTGAGATAGCCTTAAGAACAATATTGAAGGCTTTTTGTATTGAGTATTTTAACAGCTCAGATTTATGATTTGCATTTTTGGAAATGCTGACACCCCCAGCACTAAGTAGGTAACTGTACAATAATGCATCAGTCAGTGGTTGTAGGGCAAGAATTTGTTGCATAAACATTTGCAAAACAAAAGACAACAATTTGGTGTTCCTGTAGCTCAATTGGAATAACTCTGCATTATGCAAATGTCAAACAGTATATTTAATGCAGGGAGCACACATACTGATAATATGTAGTCTTGAAAACGCTGTAAGTTGCTTTGGATTTTTAAAAATAATACAGATAAAAATTTGTGTCTATTTTATGATGAGCATGTACTGACCTGCTGAATTTCTGGACTGACTTAATAACAGGGTACAGTGAAGTGTGACCAACACGTGCTGCGTCCATCAATAATGTAAGAGGCTGCAGTGCTACCAAAAGTCTAAGGACTCATCGCTCATCTTAGCTGTCTTGGGAAACATTCAATTTATCAGGCCTGGACAATATAACCTTGAGCAAACACACAGTGGCACAATAATACAGTGCATGCATACAGTACATACATTACATTCATTATATGATTTTTAATTCACTACTGTTTTATATGCATACCACAAACAGTTTATGTTTTAAAACTTTCTTTATTAAATAGTTTAATTAATGTGTTTACGTCACCATATACATACTGTATGTACAGTACATCTCAACATTGATATATTTTGGCAAGCCGATCAAGTTGTTTGGGGTACATTAGATGTATATAAAAAGAAAAGCAGATACTTTGTATAATTCGTTAAAGTATTTGTTACAAAACATGCTTATTTTTGGGGGGAGAATTCTATTCTGGAATCAATAAACTATTTACTTAGTTTTTTCAATACATTAAAGAAATATCATTAATCTGACTGATTCAACTATTCAACAGTGACATTCAGAGAAAGTGCAACCTTTATTCCAGTGACAATGCAGCTCACAAAAACAATGATAGGCCTGATGCTCAGAGGTCGTCGGACTCTGGGACAAATGTGCAAGACATGGATGATACAGGCTCCAGGTGCACACTGGGAAGTATCAGGGGCTCGCTCTCATTAGCCCAGCCTGAGGCCGTTCTGTTGAAGGTAGGCCGTTTGATCACGGGGTCAGCTACAGGTTTTTTGGTTAAGGGACTGGGAAGGCCCAGGTCCACTTCAGGAGATTTTACGGGGACTCTGGGTGCCTTGCCAAAGCCACCGAATGGAATAGCCACCCTTGAATTGAAAGATTGACAGGTCATGTTAAGTGTTCAGCACTAAGAAAATGAAGAGATTAAATGTTTTTGTTAGGTCAAGAAACCCCAATTGAAACGTTTGCTGCAACTGCACTATAAAAAATTATTTTGTGGCTTAGTAAATTTACTTGAGTAAATTCTATTAAAAAAAAAATTATTCTTTTTTTAATCCAAAGTTTAGTAAAAATAACACAAAAAAGTGAGTAATTCTAAATGAACATGTTATTCAATAAATTCAACTAAATTTTATCATGTAAAATTTGTAATAAGGAGATTAAATTAATAATTTTTGGTTGAAACTACTTAAATTATTTTAGCAAATATAACTACTTAAATTATTTTAGCAAATATAACTAACTAGGCAGTGGACAAAAAAAATAATCTGCTGGATTTACTTAAAAATATAGTGCAGAATTTTAGCATCCACTTTTTGCTTAAATTATTTAAAACTTACTTTAAAAAATTGCAATTGCTTAAATGGTTTTAAGGTTCAATGTAAAACTTACTTAAAAAAGTGGAAGCAAAAATAATGCCCTATATTTGAATTATTTTTAATAAATACAGCGGATTATTTTTTTTTAGCTCAAATGCTGATCTTGCATTAGTAGCAAGATCAAGGGTTAGATTCCCAGAGAACATAAATACCGACTGAATATACTGTAAGTCAGTGGTTCTCAAACTTTTTCTGTGTGCGGCCCCCCTTGTATACAGTGCATTTGTTTGTGCCCCCCCCCCCAAAGAAGATTTGTTCTAAAATGTAACATTTTAATTAAACAAAACATATAAAATTATTCAAAGTAGGGCTATTGGTTAGTAGCCTTATATATTTTTTGGTTTAATTACACAGAATTCATTCATGTATTTTATAAAATGTCATAAAACATGGGCCCCCCTAGCATCATCTCGCGGCCCCCAGTTTGAGAACCACTGCTGTAAGTTACTTTGGAAAAAGGCCAAATGCATAAATATAAATTTAAAAAGATTGCAAATTAATTTACAGTAATTAATTTACCTAATGCTTAGATAATGTACATGTTTATGTAACATGAAAATATATAAACAACATGTATATTACTAAAACAAATCATGTATACTGCAGTTATTCAAATGCCTTGGAAGTTTAAAGCAGTCATACAAACCTGTTGAAGCTCTTATATTGAGGTATCTCATGTTTGGGTTCGGGTTCAGGCATGTTGGTGATCAGTGTATCAGCCAGAGAGGGGTTTTTAATGAGGGCCTGTTCCCAGGGGGACTGATAGACTCTGGGCATAGCTGTGCGGTTGAACTTCTCTGTTGGAACATCCTTCAAAGGACCAACATAACCTTGTGGGGAAATAAAGTAAAGCCTATGAATCCATGATGGCCCAATGAATGCCACTTGGACTTTAGACTTATCAACAAGTTAGTCAATAAGAAAAAAAAGCAGATTAAATGGGTGTTAGAATCAAATACAAGACAACAATTAAAACTGCAAGCAGTGATGGAAGGGCCCTCGCACTCATGTGCACCGCCACTCTATGGCCTTAGTAAAGCAATAAACCAGGGGGATTGAAATTTCCGTGGATAAATATAGGTGGATATTCAAAGGAACTTTGAAGTGCCACTACTCCTTTATGCAGCAGGTGGCGCTATGATTGTAATTGATTGTTGTAACATTGATGTGTTGAGGCCAGGACCCTTGTCAAACGTATGATGTCTGTGACAGGTCGGACATTGCATGTCTGAGTTACAACAGCTTTCTCATGACGAAAAATCAAACTTTGACAGGCCACAACGGACACGCCCCTTTAACGAAATGTCAAGATCTTCACAATTTATCATTGTGAAGTCCCTAAGTTCAGACTGACCAAATATGATGATGATCTGAATACATTTCAATGAGCAGTAAATCACAGTGTAAAACATGTCATTTCCTGCTTCCAGCAGGTGGCGCTATAACTTTTACTGAATATTGCCATGTTGATGTGTTCAGGACAGGACAAATATCAAACTTGTGAAGCGTGGGTCAGATTGGACATTTTAAACCTGAGTTAGAACAACTTCCTGTTTCATTGAGAAACACAGAAATTTGGCAAGCCGCCACATACACACCCTCCATTGAAATGTCAAGATCTCCGCAATTTAGCATTGCAAAGCCCTTTAGATGACACTCACCAAATATGATGATTATCTGATTAAATTTATAGGAGGAGTTCGTTAAAATACGAAGGCCAGAAATGGCAAAATTTGCACTCAAATTACAGAGAAAATTCAAAATGGCTGACTTCCTGTGGGGTTAAGAGCTTTGCTCCAAGAGACTTTTTTGTAGGTCTTGGGGTGATACATGATCCTACCGCATTTCGTATCTGTGCGATTAACGTAGCGGGGGGGCTGCTCTACTGAATTTTTGTAGGTGGCGCTATAGAGCCATTTTAACACCCCAAGTTCTAAAGCCTATATCACATGAAAATATTCGCCACTTTTGACACGTGTGCAACATTTCATGACTTTTTGAGCTCGTTTAGGCTGTCAAAAATGGGATTCATTTAGCGATACTTTGCGAGGCCGCAACGGACACGCCCTTTAACGAAAAGTCAAGGTCGTTGCTATTTATCATCACACAAGGTCTTGAGATTAGACTGATGAAATATGATGTTGATATGGTTAAATCTCTAAGAGCAGGAAGTCACAGCATAAAAGGTGGTATTTCCTGCTGCCTCTAGGTGGCGCTATGACTGATACTGAATTATGCCATGTTGATGTGTTCAGGCCGGGACCCTTATGAAACGTGTGAAGTTGGGGGCAGATCGGACTATGTATGTCTGAATTACAACAGCTTCCTGTTTCATGGTGAAACATCACACTTTGCCAGGCTGCCACGGACACGCCCTTCAACGAAAAGTCAAGATCTTTGCAATTTATCACCGCAACAGGCTTAACATCAGTCAGACCAAATATGATGATGATTTGATTAAATCTATAAGAGCAGTAAATCACAGCGTAAAACATGGCATTTCCTCCTACCTCTAGGTGGCGCTATGAGTGAAGTTGAATATTGGCATTGAAATGTGTTCAGGCCAAGACCCTTATCAAACGTATAAAGCGTGGGGCAGATTGGACATTGTATGCCTGAGTTAGAGCCACTTCCTGTTTCATGGCGAAAATGCAGAAATTTGTCAGGCCGCCACGGACACCCCCTCTGACGAAAAGTCAAGATCTCCGCAATTTAACATCGCAAAGGCCTTTAGATGAGATTGACCAAATATGACGATGAACGGATTAAATCTGTAGGAGGAGTTCGTTAAAGTATGAAGCCTGGAAATGACCAAATTTGCACAAAAATCAAGGCAAAAATTAAAAATGGCGGACTTCCTGTTGGGTTTAGAGCTTCGCTCCAAGAGACTTTTTTGTAGGTCTGGGGGTGATAGATGATCCTACCAAATTTCGTATCTGTACGTTTTTCGTAGCGGGGGGGCTGTTCTCTTGAAATTTTGCAGGTGGCGCTATCGAGCCATTTCTACACGCCCACTTCTGGCGCCTATACCACATGTAAATTTTCGCCACTTCTGACATGTGTGCAAAATTTCATGAGTTTTTGAGCATGTTTCGCCCCTCAAAAATGCGATTCACTTTGGAGAAGAAGAAGAATAAATAATAATTAAAGCTGCAAGCAGCGATGGAAGGGCCCTCGCACGCATATGCACCGCTACCCTATGGAATTAGTAAAGCAGTAAACCAAGGGGGTATAAATTAAAGTGGGTAAATACAGCTGGATATTCAAAGGGAAACTGGTGTGCCACACCGCCTGTGTGCAGCAGGTGGCGCTATGATGGTACCTGATTATTGTTATATTGACGTGTTCAGGCCGGGACCCTTATCAAACGTGTGAAGTCTGAAGCAGATCGGATAATGTATGCCTGAATTACAACAGCTTCCTGTTTCATGTCAAAACATCTCACTTTGCCAGGCCGCCACGGACACGCACTTCAACGAAAAGTCAAGATCTTCGCAATTTATCACGGCAAAGGGCTTAACATCAGTCTGACCAAATATGATGATGATTTGATTAAATCTCTAAGAGTAGTAAATCACAGCGTAAAACATGGCATTTCCTGCTACCTCTAGGTGGCGCTAGGACTGAAGCTGAATATTGGCATTGAAATGTGTTCAGGCCGAGACTCTTATCAAACATGTGAAGTGTGGGGCAGATTGGACATTGTATGCCTGAGTTAGAACAACTTCCTGTTTCATGGCGAAAACGCTGAATTTTGTCAGGCCGCCACGGACACACCCTCCAACGAAAAGTCAAAAGCTCCGCAATTTAACATCGCAAAGGCCTTTAGATCAGATTGACCAAATATGATGATGATCTGATAAAATCTCTAGGAGGAGTTCGTTAAAGTACGAAGGCGGGAAATGACAAAATTTGCACAGAAATCACAGCGAAAAATCAAAATGGCCGACTTCCTGTGGGGTTTAGAGCTTCGCTCAAAGAGACTTTTTTGTAGGTCTTGGGGTGATACATGATCCTACCAAATTTCGTATCTGTACGTTTTTCGTAGTGGGGGGACTGTTCTTTTGAAATTTTGCAGGTGGCGCTATTGAGCCATTTCTACACGCCCACTTCTGGCGCCTATGCCACATGTACATTTTCGCCACTTCTGACGTGTTTGCAAAATTTCATGAGTTTTCGAGTATGTTTAGGCCCTCAAAAATGCGATTCACTTTGGAGAAGAAACGGAATAATAATAATAATAATAATAATAATAATAATAAACCGAGCAAAAACAATAGGGTCCTCACACTGGTGTGCTCGGGCCCTAATTAAAGCTGCAAGCAGCGATGGAAGGGCCCTCGCACGCATGTGCACCGCTACCCTATGGCATTAGTAAAGCAGTGAACCAGGGGGATATGAATTAAAGTGGGTAAATACAGGTGGATATTCAAAGGGAAACTGATGTGCCACACCGCCTGTGTGCAGCAGGTGGTGCTATGACTGAAGCTGAATATTGGCATTGAAATGTGTTCAGGCCAAGAACCTTATCAAACATGTAAAGTCTGGGGCAGATCGAACAATGTATGTCTGAATTACAACAGCTTCCTGTTTCATGGCGAAACATCACACTTTGCCAGGCCGCCACGGACACGCCCTTCAACGAAAAGTCAAGATATTCACAATTTATCACCGCAGAGGGCTTTACATCAATCTAACCAAATATGATGATGATTTGATTAAATCTCTAAGAGCAGTAAATCATAGTGTAAAACATGGTATTTCCTGCTACCTCTAGATGGCGCTATGACTGAAGCTGAATATTGGCATTGAAATGTGTTCAGGCCAAGACCCTAATCAAACATGTGAAGCGTGGGGCAGATTGGACATTGTATGCATGAGTTAGAGCCACTTCCTGTTTCATGGCGAAAATGCCGAAATTTGTCAGGCCGCCACGGACACACCCTCCAACGAAAAGTCAAGATCTCCGCAATTTAACATCGCAAAGGCCTTTAGATGAGATTGACCAAATATGACGATGATCGGATTAAATCTGTAGGAGGAGTTCGTTAAGGTATGAAGGCTGGAAATTACCAAATTTGCACAAAAATCAAGGCAAAAATTCAAAATGGCAGACTTCCTGTGGGGTTTAGAGCTTCGCTCCAAGAGACTTTTTTGTAGGTCTTGGGGTGATAGATGATCCTACCAAATTTCGTATCTGTACATTTTTCGTAGCGGGGGGGCTGTTCGCTTGAAATTTTGCAGGTGGCGCTATCGAGCCATTTCTACATGCCCACTTCTGGCGCCTATGCCACATGTAAATTTTCGCCACTTTTGACATGTGTGCAACGTTTTATGACTTTTTGGGCTTGTTTAGCCTGTCAAAAATGCGATTCATTTACCGATACTTTGCGAGGCCGCCACGGACACGCCCTTTAATGAAAAGTCAAGGTCGTTGCTTTTTATCATCACACAAGGTCTTGAGATTACACTGGTGAAATATGATGTTGATATGGTTAAATATCTAAGAGCAGTAAATCACAGCGTAAAACATGGTATTTCCTGCTGCCTCTAGGTGGCGCTATGAGTGTTACTGAATTATGCCATGTTGATGTGTTCAGGCCTGGACCCTTATCAAACGTGTGAAGTCAGGGTTAGATCGGACATTGTATGCCTGAGTTATAACAACTTCCTGTTTCATGGCGAAACATCACACTTTGCCAGGCCGCCACGGACACGCCCTTCAACGAAAAGTCAAGATCTTCGCAATTTATCAAGGAAAAGGGCTTAACATCAGTCAGACCAAATATGATGATGATTTGATTAAATCTCTAAGAGCAGTAAATCAGAGCATAAAACATGGTATTTCCTCCTACCTCTAGGTGGCGCTATGACTGAAGCTGAATATTGGCATTGAAATGTGTTCAGGCCAAGACCCTTATCAAACGTATGAAGCGTGGGGCAGATTGGACATTGTATGCCTGAGTTAGAGCCACTTCCTGTTTCATGGCGAAAATGCCGAAATTTGTCAGGCCGCCACGGACACACCCTCTGACGAAAAGTCAAGATCTCCGCAATTTAACATCGCAAAGGCCTTTAGATGAGATTGACCAAATATGACGATGATCGGATTAAATCTGTAGGAGGAGTTCGTTAAAGTATGAAGGCAGGAAATGACCAAATTTGCACAAAAATCAAGGCAAAAATTCAAAATGGCGGACTTCCTGTTGGGTTTAGAGCTTTGCTCCAAGAGACTTTTTTGTAGGTCTTTGGGTGATAGATGATCCTACCAAATTTCGTATCTGTACGTTTTTCGTAGTGGGGGGGCTGTTCTCTTGAAATTTTGCAGGTGGCGCTATCGAGCCATTTCTACACGCCCACTTCTGGCGCCTATGCCACATGTAAATTTTCGCCACTCCTGACATGTGTGCAAAATTTCATGAGTTTTCGAGCATGTTTCGCCCCTCAAAAATGCGATTCACTTTGGAGAAGAAGAAGAATAAATAATAATTAAAGCTGCAAGCAGCGATGGAAGGGCCCTCGCACGCATGTGCACCGCTACCCTATGGCATTAGTAAAGCAGTGAACCAGGGGGATATGAATTAAAGTGGGTAAATATAGGTAGATATTCAAAGGAAATGTGCAGCAGGTGGCGCTATGACTGTACATGATTATTATTATATTGACGTGTTCAGGCCGGGACCCTTAACACACGTGTGAAGTCTCGAGCAGATCGAACAATGTATGTCTGAATTACAACAGCTTTCTGTTTCATGGCGAAACATCACACTTTGCCAGGCCGCCACGGACACGCCCTTCAACGAAAAGTCAAGATCTTCTGAATATATCATATTAAAGTCCTTAAGATCAGTATTACCAAAAATGATGATGATTTGATTAAATATCTAAGAGCAGTAAATCACAGCGTAAAACATGTAATTTCCTGCAACCTCTAGGTGGCGCTATGATTAAAGCTGAATATTGGCATTGAAATGTGTTCAGGCCAAGACCCTTATCAAACTTGTGAAGCATGGGGCAGATTGGACATTGTATGCCTGAGTTAGAGCCACTTCCTGTTTCATGGCGAAAATGCCGAAATTTGTCAGGCTGCCACGGACACACCCTCTAACGAAAAGTCAAGATCTCCGCAATTTAACATCGCAAAGGCCTTTAGATGACATTGACCAAATATGACGATGATCAGATTAAATCTGTAGGAGGAGTTCGTTAAAGTATGAAGCCTGGAAATGACCAAATTTGCCCAGAAATCACAGCAAAAATTCAAAATGGCCGACTTCCTGTGGGGTTTAGAGCTTAGCTTCAAGAGACTTTTTTGTAAGTCTTGGGGTGATAGATGATCCTACCAAATTTCATATCTGTATGTTTTTCGTAGTGGGGGGGCTGTTCTTTTGAAATTTTGCAGGTGGCGCTATCGAGCCATTTCTACACGCCCACTTCTGGCGCCTATGCCACATGTAAATTTTCGCCACTTCTGACGTGTGTGCAACGTTTTATGACTTTTTGGGCTTGTTTAGCCTGTCAAAAATGCGATTCATTTAGCGATACTTGGCGAGGCCGCCATGGACACGCCCTTTAATGAAAAGTCAAGGTCGTTGTTTTTTATCATCACACAAGGTCTTGAGATTACACTGGTGAAATATGATGTTGATATGGTTAAATATCTAAGAGCAGTAAATCACAGCGTAAAACATGGTATTTCCTGCTGCCTCTAGGTGGCGCTATGAGTGTTACTGAATTATGCCATGTTGATGTGTTCAGGCCTGGACCCTTATCAAACGTGTGAAGTCAGGGGCAGATCGGACATTGTATGCCTGAGTTATAACAACTTCCTGTTTCATGGCGAAACATCACACTTTGCCAGGCCGCCACGGACACGCCCTTCAACGAAAAGTCAAGATCTTCGCAATTTATCAAGGAAAAGGGCTTAACATCAGTCAGACCAAATATGATGATGATTTGATTAAATCTCTAAGAGCAGTAAATCAGAGCATAAAACATGGTATTTCCTCCTACCTCTAGGTGGCGCTATGAGTGAAGTTGAATATTGGCATTGAAATGTGTTCAGGCCAAGACCCTTATCAAACGTATGAAGCGTGGGCCAGATTGGACATTGTATGCCTGAGTTAGAGCCACTTCCTGTTTCATGGCGAAAATGCCGAAATTTGTCAGGCCGCCACGGACACACCCTCTGACGAAAAGTCAAGATCTCCGCAATTTAACATCGCAAAGGCCTTTAGATGAGATTGACCAAATATGACGATGATCGGATTAAATCTGTAGGAGGAGTTCGTTAAAGTATGAAGGCTGGAAATGACCAAATTTGCACAAAAATCAAGGCAAAAATTCAAAATGGCCGACTTCCTGTTGGGTTTAGAGCTTCGCTCCAAGCGACTTTTTTGTAGGTCTTGGGGTGATAGATGATCCTACCAAATTTCGTATCTGTACGTTTTTCGTAGTGGGGGGGCTGTTCTCTTGAAATTTTGCAGGTGGCGCTATCGAGCCATTTCTACACGCCCACTTCTGGCGCCTATGCCACATGTAAATTTTCGCCACTCCTGACATGTGTGCAAAATTTCATGAGTTTTCGAGCATGTTTTGCCCCTCAAAAATGCGATTCACTTTGGAGAAGAAGAAGAATAAATAATAATTAAAGCTGCAAGCAGCGATGGAAGGGCCCTCGCACGCATGTGCACCGCTACCCTATGGCATTAGTAAAGCAGTGAACCAGGGGGATATGAATTAAAGTGGGTAAATACAGGTGGATATTCAAAGGGAAACTGATGTGCCACACCGCCTGTGTGCAGCAGGTGGTGCTATGACTGAAGCTGAATATTGGCATTGAAATGTGTTCAGGCCAAGAACCTTATCAAACATGTGAAGTCTGGGGCAGATCGAACAATGTATGTCTGAATTACAACAGCTTCCTGTTTCATGGCGAAACATCACACTTTGCCAGGCCGCCACGGACACGCCCTTCAATGAAAAGTCAAGATATTCACAATTCATCACCGCAGAGGGCTTTACATCAATCTAACCAAATATGATGATGATTTGATTAAATCTCTAAGAGCAGTAAATCATAGCGTAAAACATGGTATTTCCTGCTACCTCTAGGTGGCGCTGTGACTGAAGCTGAATATTGGCATTGAAATGTGTTCAGGCCAAGACCCTAATCAAACATGTGAAGCGTGGGGCAGATTGGACATTGTATACCTGAGTTAGAGCCACTTCCTGTTTCATGGCGAAAACACAGAAATTTGGCAGCCCGCCACGGACACACCCTCCAACGAAAAGTCAAGATCTCTGCAATTTAGCATCGCAAAGGCCTTTAGATAAGACCGACCAAATATGACGATGATCGGATTAAATCTGTAGGAGGAGTTTGTTGCAGTATGAAGCCTGGAAATGACCAAATTTGCACAAAAATCAAGGCAAAAATTCAAAATGGCCGACTTCCTGTGGGGTTTAGAGCTTCGCTCCAAGAGACTTTTTTGTAGGTCTTGGGGTGATAGATGATCCTACCAAATTTCGTATCTGTACATTTTTCGTAGCGGGGGGGCTGTTCGCTTGAAATTTTGCAGGTGGCGCTATCGAGCCATTTCTACACGCCCACTTCTGGCACCTATGCCACATGTAAATTTTCGCCACTTCTGACGTGTGTGCAACGTTTTATGACTTTTTGAGCTTGTTTAGCCTGTCAAAAATGCGATTCATTTACCGATACTTTGCGAGGCCGCCACGGACACGCCCTTTAATGAAAAGTCAAGTTCTTGGCTTTTTATCATCACACAAGGTCTTGAGATTACACTGGTGAAATATGATGTTGATATGGTTAAATATCTAAGAGCAGTAAATCACAGCGTAAAACATGGTATTTCCTGCTGCCTCTAGGTGGCGCTATGAGTGTTACTGAATTATGCCATGTTGATGTGTTCAGGCCTGGACCCTTATCAAACGTGTGAAGTCAGGGGCAGATCGGACATTGTATGCCTGAGTTATAACAACTTCCTGTTTCATGGCGAAACATCACACTTTGCGAGGCCGCCACGGACACGCCCTTCAACGAAAAGTCAAGATCTTCGCAATTTATCAAGGAAAAGGGCTTAACATCAGTCAGACCAAATATGATGATGATTTGATTAAATCTCTAAGAGCAGTAAATCAGAGCATAAAACATGGTATTTCCTCCTACCTCTAGGTGGCGCTATGAGTGAAGTTGAATATTGGCATTGAAATGTGTTCAGGCCAAGACCCTTATCAAACGTATGAAGCGTGGGGCAGATTGGACATTGTATGCCTGAGTTAGAGCCACTTCCTGTTTCATGGCGAAAATGCCGAAATTTGTCAGGCCGCCACGGACACACCCTCTGACGAAAAGTCAAGATCTCCGCAATTTAACATCGCAAAGGCCTTTAGATGAGATTGACCAAATATGACGATGATCGGATTAAATCTGTAGGAGGAGTTCGTTAAAGTATGAAGGCTGGAAATGACTAAATTTGCACAAAAATCAAGGCAAAAATTCAAAATGGCGGACTTCCTGTTGGGTTTAGAGCTTCGCTCCAAGAGACTTTTTTGTAGGTCTTGGAGTGATAGATGATCCTACCAAATTTCGTATCTGTACGTTTTTCGTAGTGGGGGGGCTGTTCTCTTGAAATTTTGCAGGTGGCGCTATCGAGCCATTTCTACACGCCCACTTCTGCCGCCTATGCCACATGTAAATTTTCGCCACTCCTGACATGTGTGCTAAATTTCATGAGTTTTCGAGCATGTTTCGCCCCTCAAAAATGCGATTCACTTTGGAGAAGAAGAAGAATAAATAATAATAATAATAAACGGAGCAAAAACAATAGGGTCCTCACACTTGTGTGCTCGGGCCCTAATTAAAGCTGCAAGCAGCGATGGAAGGGCCCTCGCACGCATGTGCACCGCTACCCTATTCTATTAGTAAAGCAGTTAACCAGGGGGATCTTAATTATAGTGGGCAAATATAGGTGGATATTCAAAGGGAAACTGATGTGCCACACCGCCTGTGTGCAGCAGGTGGCGCTGTGACTGTAACTGATTGTTGTTATATTATTGTGTTCAGGCCGGGACCCTTATCAAAAGTGTGAAGTATAGGGCAGATCGGATAATGTATGCCTGAATTGCAACAGATTCCTGTTTCATGGCGAAACATCACTCTTTGCCAGGCCGCCACGGACACGCCCTTCAACGAAAAGTCAAGATCTTCACAAGTTTTCATCGCAAAGGGCTTAAGATCAGTCTCACCTGATATGATAATGATTTGATTAAATCTCTGAGAACAGTAAATCACAGTGTAAAACAAGGCATTTCCTGCTACCTCTAGGTGGCGCTAGGACTGAAGCTGAATATTGGCATTGAAATGTGTTCAGGTCAAGACCCTTATCAAACATGTGAAGCGTGGGGCAGATTGGACATTGTATGCCTGAGTTATAAAAACGTCCTGTTTCATGGCGAAAACGCTGATATTTGGCAGGTCGCCACGGACACACCCTCCAACGAAAAGTCAAAAGCTCCGCAATTTAACATCGCAAAGGCCTTTAGATGAGATTGACCAAATATGATGACAATCTATTAAAATCTCTAGGAGGAGTTCGTTAAAGTACGAAGCCTGGAAATGACAAAATTTGCACATAAATTACAGCAAAAATTCAAAATGGACGACTTCCTGTGGGGTTTAGAGCTTCGCTCCAAGAGACTTTTTGGTAGGTCTTGGGGTGATAGATGACCCTACCAAATTTCGTATCTGTAGGTTTTTCGTAGCGGCGGGGCTGTTCTCATGAAATTTTGCAGGTGGCGCTATTGAGCCATTTCTACACGCCCACTTCTGGCGCCTATGCCACGTGTAAATTTTTGCCACTTCTGACGTGTGCGACGTTTTATGACTTTTTGAGCTTGTTTAGCCTGTCAAAAATGCGATTCATTTAGCGATACTTTGCGAGGCTGCCACGGACACGCCCTTTAATGAAAAGTCAAGGTCGTTGATTTTTATCATCACACAAGGTCTTGAGATTACACTGGTGAAATATGATGTTGATATGTTTAAATCTCTAAGAGCAGTAAGACACAGCGTAAAACATGGTATTTCCTGCTGCCTCCAGGTGGCGCTATGAGTGTTACTGAATTATGCCATGTTGATGTGTTCAGGCCTGGACCCTTATCAAACGTGTGAAGTCAGGGGCAGATCGGACAATGTATGCCTGAATTACATCAGCTTCCTGTTTCATGGCGAAACATCAAACTTTCCCAGGCCGCCAAGGACACGCCCTCCAACGAAAAGTCAAAAGCTCCGCAATTTAGCATCGCAAAGGCCTTTAGATGATACTGACCAAATATGATGATGATCAGAGTAAATCTCTAGGAGGAGTTCGTTAAAGTATGATGCTTGGAAATGTCCAAAAATGACAGAGAAAATTCAAAATGGCCGACTTCCTGTGGGATTTAGAGGTTTGCTCCAAGAGACTTTTTTGTAGGTCTTGGAGTGATAGATGATCCTACCAAATTTCGTATCTATACGTTTTTCGTAGTGGGGGGGCTGTTCTCTTGAAATTTTGCAGGTGGCGCTATCGAGCCATTTTTACACGCCCACTTCTGATGCCTATACTACATGTAAATTTTCGCCACTTCTGACACGTGTGCAAATTTTCATGAGTTTTCGGGTATGTTTAGGCCCTCAAAAATGCGATCCATTTCGGAGAAGAAGAAGAAGAAGAAGAAGAAGAAGAAGAAGAAGAAGAAAAATAATAATAATTAAAGCTGCAAGCAGCGATGGAAGGGCCCTCGCACGCATGTGCACCGCTACCCTATGGCATTAGTAAAGCAGTGAACCAGGGGGATATGAATTAAAGTGGGTAAATATAGGTGGATATTCAAAGGACAAAAAATGTGCCACACCGCCTGTGTGCAGCAGGTGGCGCTATGACTGTACCTGATTATTGTTATATTGACGTGTTCAGGCCGGGACCCTTAACAAACTTGTGAAGTCGGGGGCAGATCGGATAATGTATGCCTGAATTACAACAGCTTCCTGTTTCATGGGGAAATATCACACTTTGCCAGGCTGCCACAGACACGCCCTTCAACGAAAAGTCAAGATCTTCGTAATTTATCACGGCAAAGGGCTTAACATCAGTCTGACCAAATATGATGATGATTTGATTAAATCTCTAAGAGCAGTAAATCACAGCGTAAAACATGGCATTTCCTGCTACCTCTAGGTGGCGCTATGACTGAAGCTGAATATTGGCATTAAAATGTGTTCAGGTCAAGACCCTTATCAAACATGTGAAGCGTGGGTCAGATTGGACATTGTATGCCTGAGTTATAACAACTTCCTGTTTCATGGCAAAAATGTCGAACTTTGTCCGGCCGCCACGGACACACCCTCCAACGAAAAGTCAAGATCTCCGCAATTTAGCATCGCAAAAGCCTTTAGATGAGACTGACCAAATATGATAATGATCGGATTAAATCGCTAGGAGGAGTTCGTTAAAGTGCGACGCTTGGAAATGTCAAAAAATGACAGAGAAAATTCAAAATGGCCGACTTCCTGTGGGGTTTAGAGCTTCGCTCCAAGAGACTTTTTTCTAGGTCTTGGGGTGCTTGATGATCCTACCAAATTTCGTATCCGTATGTTTTTCGTAGTGGGGGGGGCTGTTCTCTTGAAATTTTGCAGGTGGCGCTATCGAGCCATTTCTACACGCCCACTTCTGACGCCTATACTACATGTAAATTTTCGCCACTTCTGACGCGTGTGCAAATTTTCATGAGTTTTCGGGTATGTTTAGGCCTTCAAAAATGCAGATTCATTTCGGAATATAATAATAATAATAATAATTAAAGCTGCAAGCAGCGATGGAAGGGCCCTCGCACGAATGTGCACCGCTACCCTATAGCATTAGTAAAGCAGTGAACCAGGGGAATATGAATTAAAGTGGGTAAATATAGGTGGGTATTCAAAGGAAAATTTATATGCCACGCCGGCTGTGGGCAGCAGGTGGCGCTATGACTGTACCTGATTAATGTTATATTAATGTTTTCAGGCCAGGACCCTTATCAAAAGTGTGAAGTTGGGGGCAGATCGGACAATGTATGCCTGAATTGCAACAGATTCCTGTTTCATGGCGAAACATTACTCTTTGCGAGGCCACCACGGACACGCCCTTCAACAAAAAGTCAAGATCTTCGCAATTTATCATCGCAAAGGGCTTAAGATCAGTCTGACCAGATATGATAATGATTTGATTAAATCTCTGAGAACAGTAAATCACAGTGTAAAACAAGGCATTTCCTGCTACCTCTAGGTGGCGCTATGACTGAAGCTGAGTATTGGCATTTAAATGTGTTCAGGTCAAGACTCTTATCAAACATGTGAAGTGTGGGGCAGATTGGACATTGTATGACTGAGTTATAACAACTTCCTGTTTCATGGCAAAAACGCTGAACTTTGTCAGGCCTCCACGGACACACCCTACAACGAAAAGTCAAAAGCTCCGCAATATAACATCGCAAAGGCCTTTAGATGAGATTGACCAAATATGATGACGGTCTGATAAAATCTCTAGGAGGAGTTCGTTAAAGTACAAAGCCTGGAAATTACCAAATTTGCACAAAAATCAAGGCAAAAATTAAAAATGGCCGACTTTCTGTGGGGTTTAGAGCTTCGCTCCAAGAGACTTTTTTGTAGGTCTTGGGGTGATAGATGACCCTACCAAATTTAGTATCTGTAGGTTTTTCGTAGCGGCGGGGCTGTTCTCTTGAAATTTTGCAGGTGGCGCTATCGAGCCATTTCTACATGCCCACTTCTGGCGCCTATGCCACATGTACATTTTCGCCACTTCTGACGTGTGTGCAATGTTTTATGACTTTTTGAGCTTGTTTAGGCTGTCAAAAATGCGATTAATTTAGCGATACTTTGCGAGGCCGCCACGGACACGCCCTTTAATGAAAAGTCAAGGTCGTTGCTTTTTATCATCACACAAGGTCTTGAGATTACACTGGTGAAATATAATGTTAATATGGTTAAATATCTAAGAGCAGTAAGTCACAGCGTAAAACATGGTATTTCCGGCTGCCTCTAGGTGGCGCTATAAGTGTTACTGAGTTATGCCATGTTGATGTGTTCAGGCCTGTACCCTTATCAAACGTGTGAAGTCAGGGGCAGATCGGACAATGTATGCCTGAATTACATCAGCTTCCTGTTTCATGGCGAAACATCACATTTTGCCAGGTTGCCACAGACACGCCCTCCAACGAAAAGTCAAAAGCTCCGCAATTTAGCATCGCAAAGGCCTTTAGATGAGACTGACCAAATATGATGATGATCAGATTAAATCTCTAGGAGGAGTTCGTTAAAGTACGATGCTTCGAAATGTCAAAAAATGACAGAGAAAATTCAAAATGGCCGACTTCCTGTGGGGTTTAGAGCTTAGCTCCAAGAGACTTTTTTGAAGGTCTTGGGGTGATAGATGACCCTACCAAATTTCGTATCTGTAAGTTTTTCGTAGTGGGGGGGCTGTTCTCTTGAAATTTTGCAGGTGGCGCTATCGAGCCATTTTTACACGCCCACTTCTGCCGCCTATACTACATGTAAATTTTCGCCACTTCTGACCCGTATGCAAATTTTCATGAGTTTTTGGGTATGTTTATGCCCTCAAAAATGCGATCCATTTCGGAGAAGAAGAAGAAGAAGAAGAAGAAGAAGAAGAAGAAGAAAAATAATAATAAACGGAGCAAAAACAATAGGGCTTTGCACCCACGGTGCAGGCCATTCTGGCCTGCTCCTCGGTGCTCGGGCCCTAATAATAAACGGAGCAAAAACAATAGGGTCCTCACACCCTGGTGTGCTCGGGCCCTAATTAAAACTGCAAGCAGTGATGGAAGGGCCCTCGCACTCATGTGCACCGCCACTCTATGGCCTTAGTAAAGCAATAAACCAGGGGGATTGAAATTTCCGTGGATAAATATAGGTGGATATTCAAAGGAACTTTGAAGTGCCACTACTCCTTTATGCAGCAGGTGGCGCTATGATTGTAATTGATTGTTGTAACATTGATGTGTTGAGGCCAGGACCCTTGTCAAACGTATGATGTCTGTGACAGGTCGGACATTGCATGTCTGAGTTACAACAGCTTTCTCATGGCGAAAAATCAAACTTTGACAGGCCACAACGGACACGCCCCTTTAACGAAATGTCAAGATCTTCACAATTTATCATTGTGAAGTCCCTAAGTTCAGACTGACCAAATATGATGATGATCTGAATACATTTCAATGAGCAGTAAATCACAGTGTAAAACATGTCATTTCCTGCTTCCAGCAGGTGGCGCTATAACTTTTACTGAATATTGCCATGTTGATGTGTTCAGGACAGGACAATTATCAAACTTGTGAAGCGTGGGTCAGATTGGACATTTTAAACCTGAGTTAGAACAACTTCCTGTTTCATTGAGAAACACAGAAATTTGGCAAGCCGCCACATACACACCCTCCATTGAAATGTCAAGATCTCCGCAATTTAGCATTGCAAAGCCCTTTAGATGACACTCACCAAATATGATGATTATCTGATTAAATTTATAGGAGGAGTTTGTTAAAATACGAAGGCCAGAAATGGCAAAATTTGCACTCAAATTACAGAGAAAATTAAAAATGGCTGACTTCCTGTGGGGTTTAGAGCTTTGCTCCAAGAGACTTTTTTGTAGGTCTTGGGGTGATACATGATCCTACCGCATTTCGTATCTGTGCGATTAACGTAGCGGGGGGGCTGCTCTATTGAATTTTTGTAGGTGGCGCTATAGAGCCATTTTAACACCCCAAGTTCTGAAGCCTATATCACATGAAAATATTTGCCACTTTTGACACGTGTGCAATGTTTCATGACTTTTTGAGCTCGTTTAGGCTGTCAAAAATGGGATTCATTTAGCGATACTTTGCGAGGCCGCAACGGACACGCCCTTTAACGAAAAGTCAAGGTCGTTGCTATTTATCATCACACAAGGTCTTGAGATTAGACTGATGAAATATGATGTTGATATGGTTAAATCTCTAAGAGCAGTAAGTCACAGCATAAAAGGTGGTATTTCCTGCTGCCTCTAGGTGGCGCTATGACTGATACTGAATTATGCCATGTTGATGTGTTCAGGCCGGGACCCTTATGAAACGTGTGAAGTTGGGGGCAGATCGGACTATGTATGTCTGAATTACAACAGCTTCCTGTTTCATGGCGAAATATCACACTTTGCCAGGCTGCCACGGACACGCCCTTCAACGAAAAGTCAAGATCTTCGCAATTTATCACGGCAAAGGGCTTAACATCAGTCTGACCAAATATGATGATGATTTGATTAAATCTCTAAGAGCAGTAAATCACAGCGTAAAACATGGTATTTCCTCCTACCTCTAGGTGGCGCTATGAGTGAAGTTGAATATTGGCATTGAAATGTGTTCAGGCCAAGACCCTTATCAAACGTATGAAGCGTGGGGCAGATTGGACATTGTATGCCTGAGTTAGAGCCACTTCCTGTTTCATGGCGAAAATGCAGAAATTTGTCAGGCCGCCACGGACACACCCTCTGACGAAAAGTCAAGATCTCCGCAATTTAACATCGCAAAGGCCTTTAGATGAGATTGACCAAATATGACGATGATCGGATTAAATCTGTAGGAGGAGTTCGTTAAAGTATGAAGCCTGGAAATGACCAAATTTGCACAAAAATCAAGGCAAAAATTCAAAATGGCCGACTTCCTGTTGGGTTTAGAGCTTCGCTCCAAGAGACTTTTTTGTAGGTCTTGGGGTGATAGATGATCCTACCAAATTTCGTATCTGTACGTTTTTCGTAGCGGGGGGGCTGTTCTCTTGAAATTTTGCAGGTGGCGCTATCGAGCCATTTCTACACGCCCACTTCTGGCGCCTATACCACATGTAAATTTTCGCCACTTCTGACATGTGTGCAAAATTTCATGAGTTTTCGAGCATGTTTCGCCCCTCAAAAATGCGATTCACTTTGGAGAAGAAGAAGAATAAATAATAATAATAATAATAATTAAAGCTGCAAGCAGCGATGGAAGGGCCCTCGCACGCATGTGCACCGCTACCCTATGGCATTAGTAAAGCAGTGAACCAGGGGGATATGAATTAAAGTGGGTAAATATAGGTAGATATTCAAAGGAAAATGTGCAGCAGGTGGCGCTATGACTGTACATGATTATTATTATATTGACGTGTTCAGGCCGGGACCCTTAACACACGTGTGAAGTCTCGAGCAGATCGAACAATGTATGTCTGAATTACAACAGCTTTCTGTTTCATGGCGAAACATCACACTTTGCCAGGCCGCCACGGACACGCCCTTCAACGAAAAGTCAAGATCTTCTGAATATATCATATTAAAGTCCTTAAGATCAGTATTACCAAAAATGATGATGATTTGATTAAATATCTAAGAGCAGTAAATCACAGCGTAAAACATGTAATTTCCTGCAACCTCTAGGTGGCGCTATGATTAAAGCTGAATATTGGCATTGAAATGTGTTCAGGCCAAGACCCTTATCAAACTTGTGAAGCATGGGGCAGATTGGACATTGTATGCCTGAGTTAGAGCCACTTCCTGTTTCATGGCGAAAATGCCGAAATTTGTCAGGCTGCCACGGACACACCCTCTAACGAAAAGTCAAGATCTCCGCAATTTAACATCGCAAAGGCCTTTAGATGACATTGACCAAATATTACGATGATTGGATTAAATCTGTAGGAGGAGTTCGTTAAAGTATGAAGCCTGGAAATGACCAAATTTGCACAGAAATCACAGCAAAAATTCAAAATGGCCGACTTCCTGTGGGGTTTAGAGCTTAGCTTCAAGAGACTTTTTTGTAAGTCTTGGGGTGATAGATGATCCTACCAAATTTCATATCTGTATGTTTTTCGTAGTGGGGGGGCTGTTCTTTTGAAATTTTGCAGGTGGCGCTATCGAGCCATTTCTACACGCCCACTTCTGGCGCCTATGCCACATGTAAATTTTCGCCACTTCTGACGTGTGTGCAACGTTTTATGACTTTTTGGGCTTGTTTAGCCTGTCAAAAATGCGATTCATTTAGCGATACTTGGCGAGGCCGCCATGGACACGCCCTTTAATGAAAAGTCAAGGTCGTTGTTTTTTATCATCACACAAGGTCTTGAGATTACACTGGTGAAATATGATGTTGATATGGTTAAATATCTAAGAGCAGTAAATCACAGCGTAAAACATGGTATTTCCTGCTGCCTCTAGGTGGCGCTATGAGTGTTACTGAATTATGCCATGTTGATGTGTTCAGGCCTGGACCCTTATCAAACGTGTGAAGTCAGGGGCAGATCGGACATTGTATGCCTGAGTTATAACAACTTCCTGTTTCATGGCGAAACATCACACTTTGCCAGGCCGCCACGGACACGCCCTTCAACGAAAAGTCAAGATCTTCGCAATTTATCAAGGAAAAGGGCTTAACATCAGTCAGACCAAATATGATGATGATTTGATTAAATCTCTAAGAGCAGTAAATCAGAGCATAAAACATGGTATTTCCTCCTACCTCTAGGTGGCGCTATGAGTGAAGTTGAATATTGGCATTGAAATGTGTTCAGGCCAAGACCCTTATCAAACGTATGAAGCGTGGGCCAGATTGGACATTGTATGCCTGAGTTAGAGCCACTTCCTGTTTCATGGCGAAAATGCCGAAATTTGTCAGGCCGCCACGGACACACCCTCTGACGAAAAGTCAAGATCTCCGCAATTTAACATCGCAAAGGCCTTTAGATGAGATTGACCAAATATGACGATGATCGGATTAAATCTGTAGGAGGAGTTCGTTAAAGTATGAAGGCTGGAAATGACCAAATTTGCACAAAAATCAAGGCAAAAGTTCAAAATGGCCGACTTCCTGTTGGGTTTAGAGCTTCGCTCCAAGAGACTTTTTTGTAGGTCTTGGGGTGATAGATGATCCTACCAAATTTCGTATCTGTACGTTTTTCGTAGTGGGGGGGCTGTTCTCTTGAAATTTTGCAGGTGGCGCTATCGAGCCATTTCTACACGCCCACTTCTGGCGCCTATGCCACATGTAAATTTTCGCCACTCCTGACATGTGTGCAAAATTTCATGAGTTTTCGAGCATGTTTCGCCCCTCAAAAATGCGATTCACTTTGGAGAAGAAGAAGAATAAATAATAATTAAAGCTGCAAGCAGCGATGGAAGGGCCCTCGCACGCATGTGCACCGCCACCCTATGGCATTAGTTAAGCAGTGAACCAGGGGGATATGAATTAAAGTGGGTAAATATAGGTGGATATTCAAAGAACAAAAAATGTGCCACACCGCCTGTGTGCAGCAGGTGGCGCTATGACTGTACCTGATTATTGTTATATTGACGTGTTCAGGCCGGGACCCTTATCAAAACTTGTGAAGTCGGGGGCAGATCAGATAATGTATGCCTGAATTACAACAGCTTCCTGTTTCATGGCGAAATATCACACTTTGCCAGGCTGCCACGGACACGCCCTTCAACGAAAAGTCAAGATCTTCGCAATTTATCATGGCAAAGGGCTTAACATCAGTCTGACCAAATATGATGATGATTTGATTAAATCTCTAAGAGCAGTAAATCACAGCGTAAAACATGGCATTTCCTGCTACCTCTAGGTGGCGCTATGACTGAAGCTGAATATTGGCATTAAAATGTGTTCAGGTCAAGACCCTTATCAAACATGTGAAGTGTGGAGCAGATTGGACATTGTATGCCTGAGTTATAACAACTTCCTGTTTCATGGCGAAAATGTCGAACTTTGTCAGGCCGCCACGGACACACCCTCCCACGAAAAGTCAAGATCTCCGCAATTTAGCATCGCAAAGGCCTTTAGATGAGACTGACCAAATATGATAATGATCGGATTAAATCGCTAGGAGGAGTTCGTTAAAGTACGACGCTTGGAAATGTCAAAAAATGACAGAAAAAATTTAAAATGGCCGACTTCCTGTGGGGTTTAGAGCTTCGCTCCAAGAGACTTTTTTGTAGGTCTTGGGGTGCTAGATGATCCTACCAAATTTCGTATCTGTACGTTTTTCGTAGTGGGGGGGCTGTTCTCTTGAAATTTTGCAGGTGGCGCTATCGAGCCATTTCTACACGCCCACTTCTGACGCCTATACTACATGTAAATTTTCGCCACTTCTGACGCGTGTGCAAATTTTCATGAGTTTTCGGGTATGTTTAGGCCCTCAAAAATGCGATCCATTTCGGAGAAGAAGAAGAAGAAGAAGAAGAAGAAGAAGAAGAAGAAGAAGAAAAATAATAATAATTAAAGCTGCAAGCAGCGATGGAAGGGCCCTCGCACGCATGTGCACCGCCACCCTATGGCATTAGTAAAGCAGTGAACCAGGGGGATATGAATTAAAGTGGGTAAATATAGGTGGATATTCAAAGGACAAAAAATGTGCCACACCGCCTGTGTGCAGCAGGTGGCGCTATGACTGTACCTGATTATTGTTATATTGACGTGTTCAGGCCGGGACCCTTATCAAACTTGTGAAGGTCGGGGGCAGATCGGATAATGTATGCCTGAATTACAACAGCTTCCTGTTTCATGGCGAAATATCACACTTTGCCAGGCTGCCACGGACACGCCCTTCAACGAAAAGTCAAGATCTTCACAATTTATCATGGCAAAGGGCTTAACATCAGTCTGACCAAATATGATGATGATTTGATTAAATCTCTAAGAGCAGTAAATCACAGCGTAAAACATGGCATTTCCTGCTACCTCTAGGTGGCGCTATGACTGAAGCTGAATATTGGCATTAAAATGTGTTCAGGTCAAGACCCTTATCAAACATGTGAAGTGTGGTGCAGATTGGACATTGTATGCCTGAGTTATAACAACTTCCTGTTTCATGGCGAAAATGACGAACTTTGTCAGGCCGCCACGGACACACCCTCCAACGAAAAGTCAAGATCTCCGCAATTTAACATCGCAAAGGCCTTTAGATGAGACTGACCAAATATGATAATGATCGGATTAAATCTCTAGGAGGAGTTCGTTAAAGTACGACGCTTGGAAATGTCAAAAAATGACAGAGAAAATTCAAAATGGCTGACTTCCTGTGGGGTTTAGAGCTTCGCTCCAAGAGACTTTTTTGTAGGTCTTGGGGTGATAGATGATCCTACCAAATTTCGTATCTGTACGTTTTTCGTAGTGGGGGGGCTGTTCTCTTGAAATTTTGCAGGTGGCGCTATCGAGCCATTTCTACACGCCCACTTCTGACGCCTATACCACAGGTAAATTTTCACCACTTCTGACGCGTGTGCAAAATTTCATGAGTTTTTGAGCATGTTTAGGCCTTCAAAAATGCGATTCATTTCGGAGAAGAAGAAGAAGAATAATATAATAATAATAATAATAAACGGAGCAAAAACAATAGGGTCCTGCACACTGGCCTGTGGTGCTCGGGCCCTAATTAAAACTGCAAGCAGTGATGGAAGGGCCCTCGCACGCATGTGCACCGCCACTCTATGGCCTTAGTAAAGCAATAAACCAGGGGGATTGAAATTTCCGTGGATAAATATAGGTGGATATTCAAAGGAACTTTGAAGTGCCACTACTCCTTTATGCAGCAGGTGGCGCTATGATTGTAATTGATTGTTGTAACATTGATGTGTTGAGGCCAGGACCCTTGTCAAACGTATGATGTCTGTGACAGGTCGGACATTGCATGTCTGAGTTACAACAGCTTTCTCATGGCGAAAAATCAAACTTTGACAGGCCACAACGGACACGCCCCTTTAACGAAATGTCAAGATCTTCACAATTTATCATTGTGAAGTCCCTAAGTTCAGACTGACCAAATATGATGATGATCTGAATACATTTCAATGAGCAGTAAATCACAGTGTAAAACATGTCATTTCCTGCTTCCAGCAGGTGGCGCTATAACTTTTACTGAATATTGCCATGTTGATGTGTTCAGGACAGGACAATTATCAAACTTGTGAAGCGTGGGTCAGATTGGACATTTTAAACCTGAGTTAGAACAACTTCCTGTTTCATTGAGAAACACAGAAATTTGGCAAGCCGCCACATACACACCCTCCATTGAAATGTCAAGATCTCCGCAATTTAGCATTGCAAAGCCCTTTAGATGACACTCACCAAATATGATGATTATCTGATTAAATTTATAGGAGGAGTTTGTTAAAATACGAAGGCCAGAAATGGCAAAATTTGCACTCAAATTACAGAGAAAATTCAAAATGGCTGACTTCCTGTGGGGTTTAGAGCTTTGCTCCAAGAGACTTTTTTGTAGGTCTTGGGGTGATACATGATCCTACCGCATTTCGTATCTGTGCGATTAACGTAGCGGGGGGGCTGCTCTATTGAATTTTTGTAGGTGGCGCTATAGAGCCATTTTAACACCCCAAGTTCTGAAGCCTATATCACATGAAAATATTCGCCACTTTTGACACGTGTGCAACGTTTCATGACTTTTTGAGCTCGTTTAGGCTGTCAAAAATGGGATTCATTTAGCGATACTTTGCGAGGCCGCAACGGACACGCCCTTTAACGAAAAGTCAAGGTCGTTGCTATTTATCATCACACAAGGTCTTGAGATTAGACTGATGAAATATGATGTTGATATGGTTAAATCTCTAAGAGCAGTAAGTCACAGCATAAAAGGTGGTATTTCCTGCTGCCTCTAGGTGGCGCTATGACTGATACTGAATTATGCCATGTTGATGTGTTCAGGCCGGGACCCTTATGAAACGTGTGAAGTTGGGGGCAGATCGGACTATGTATGTCTGAATTACAACAGCTTCCTGTTTCATGGTGAAACATCACACTTTGCCAGGCTGCCACGGACACGCCCTTCAACGAAAAGTCAAGATCTTTGCAATTTATCACCGCAACAGGCTTAACATCAGTCTGACCAAATATGATGATGATTTGATTAAATCTCTAAGAGCAGTAAATCACAGCGTAAAACATGGCATTTCCTGCTACCTCTAGGTGGCGCTATGAGTGAAGTTGAATATTGGCATTGAAATGTGTTCAGGCCAAGACCCTTATCAAACGTATGAAGCGTGGGGCAGATTGGACATTGTATGCCTGAGTTAGAGCCACTTCCTGTTTCATGGCGAAAATGCAGAAATTTGTCAGGCCGCCACGGACACACCCTCTGACGAAAAGTCAAGATCTCCGCAATTTAACATCGCAAAGGCCTTTAGATGAGATTGACCAAATATGACGATGATCGGATTAAATCTGTAGGAGGAGTTCGTTAAAGTATGAAGCCTGGAAATGACCAAATTTGCACAAAAATCAAGGCAAAAATTCAAAATGGCGGACTTCCTGTTGGGTTTAGAGCTTCGCTCCAAGAGACTTTTTTGTAGGTCTTGGGGTGATAGATGATCCTACCAAATTTCGTATCTGTACGTTTTTCGTAGCGGGGGGGCTGTTCTCTTGAAATTTTGCAGGTGGCGCTATCGAGCCATTTCTACACGCCCACTTCTGGCGCCTATACCACATGTAAATTTTCGCCACTTCTGACATGTGTGCAAAATTTCATGAGTTTTCGAGCATGTTTCGCCCCTCAAAAATGCGATTCACTTTGGAGAAGAAGAAGAATAAATAATAATTAAAGCTGCAAGCAGCGATGGAAGGGCCCTCGCACGCATGTGCACCGCTACCCTATGCTATTAGTAAAGCAGTTAACCAGGGGGATCTTAATTATAGTGGGCAAATATAGGTGGATATTCAAAGGGAAACTGATGTGCCACACCGCCTGTGTGCAGCAGGTGGCGCTGTGACTGTAACTGATTGTTGTTATATTAATGTGTTCAGGCCGGGACCCTTATCAAAAGTGTGAAGTATAGGGCAGATCGGATAATGTATGCCTGAATTACAACAGCTTCCTGTTTCATGGCGAAATATCACATTTTGCCAGGCTGCCACGGACACGCCCTTCAACGAAAAGTCAAGATCTTCGCAATTTATCACCGCAAAGGGCTTAACATCAGTCTGACCAAATATGATGATGATTTGATTAAATCTCTAAGAGCAGTAAATCACAGAGTAAAACATGGCATTTCCTGCTACCTCTAGGTGGCGCTATGACTGAAGCTGAATATTGGCATTGAAATGTGTTCAGGCCAAGACTCTTATCAAACGTGTGAAGTGTGGGGCAGATTGGACATTGTATGCCTTAGTTATAAAAACGTCCTGTTTCATGGCGAAAACGCTGATATTTGGCAGGTCGCCACGGACACACCCTCCAACGAAAAGTCAAAAGCTCCGCAATTTAACATCGCAAAGGCCTTTAGATGAGATTGACCAAATATGATGACGATCTATCAAAATCTCTAGGAGGAGTTCGTTAAAGTACGAAGCCTGGAAATGACAAAATTTGCACATAAATTACAGCAAAAATTCAAAATGGACGACTTCCTGTGGGGTTTAGAGCTTTGCTCCAAGAGACTTTTTGGTAGGTCTTGGGGTGATAGATGACCCTACCAAATTTCGTATCTGTAGGTTTTTCGTAGTGGGGGGGCTGTTCTCTTGAAATTTTGCAGGTGGCGCTATTGAGCCATTTCTACACGCCCACTTCTGGCGCCTATGCCACGTGTAAATTTTTGCCACTTCTGACGTGTGTGCAACGTTTTATGACTTTTTGAGCTTGTTTAGCCTGTCAAAAATGCGATTCATTTAGCGATACTTTGCGAGGCTGCCACGGACACGCCCTTTAATGAAAAGTCAAGGCCGTTGCTCTTTATCATCACACAAGGTCTTGAGATTACACTGGTGAAATATGATGTTGATATGTTTAAATCTCTAAGAGCAGTAAGACACAGCATAAAACATGGTATTTCCTGCTGCCTCTAGGTGGCGCTATGAGTGTTACTGAATTATGCCATGTTGATGTGTTCAGGCCTGGACCCTTATCAAACGTGTGAAGTCAGGGGCAGATCGGACAACGTATGCCTGAATTACATCAGCTTCCTGTTTCATGGCGAAACATCAAACTTTCCCAGGCCGCCAAGGACACGCCCTCCAACGAAAAGTCAAAAGCTCCGCAATTTAGCATCGCAAAGGCCTTTAGATGATACTGACCAAATATGATGATGATCAGAGTAAATCTCTAGGAGGAGTTCGTTAAAGTACGACGCTTGGAAATATCCAAAAATGACAGAGAAAATTCAAAATGGCCGACTTCCTGTGGGGTTTAGAGGTTCGCTCCAAGAGACTTTTTTGTAGGTCTTGGAGTGATAGATGATCCTACCAAATTTCGTATCTGTACGTTTTTCGTAGTGGGGGGGCTGTTCTCTTGAAATTTTGCAGGTGGCGCTATCGAGCCATTTCTACACGCCCACTTCTGACGCCTATACTACATGTAAATTTTCGCCACTTCTGACGCGTGTGCAAATTTTCATGAGTTTTCGTGTATGTTTAGGCCCTCAAAAATGCGATCCATTTCGGAGAAGAAGAAGAAGAAGAAGAAGAAGAAGAAGAAGAAGAAGAAAAATAATAATAATAATAAACGGAGCAAAAACAATAGGGTCCTCACACCCTGGTGTGCTCGGGCCCTAATAATAATAATAATAATAATAATAATAATAATAAACCGAGCAAAAACAATAGGGTCCTCGCACCCCGGTGTGCTCGGGCCCTAATTAAAGCTGCAAGCAGCGATGGAAGGGCTCTCGCACGCATGTGCACCGCTACCCTATGGCATTAGTAAAGCAGTAAACCAGGGGGGTATGAATTAAAGTGGGTAAATACAGGTGGATATTCAAAGGTAAACTGATGTGCCACACCGCCTGTGTGCAGCAGGTGGCGATATGACTGTACCTGATTATTGTTATATTGACGTGTTCAGGCCAGGACCCTTATCAAATGTGTGAAGTCTGGAGCAGATCAAACAATGTATTCCTGAATTACAACAGCTTCCTGTTTCATGGTGAAACATCACACTTTGCCAGGCTGCCACGGACACGCCCTTCAACGAAAAGTCAAGATCTTCGCAATTTACTATCGCAAAGGGCTTAAAATCAGTCTGACCAAATATGATGATGATTTGATTAAATCTCTAAGAGCAGTAAATCACAGCGTAAAACATGGCATTTCCTGCTACCTCTAGGTGGCGCTATGACTGAAGCTGAATATTGGCATTGAAATGTGTTCAGGCCAAGACTCTTATCAAACATGTGAAGCGTGGGGCAGAGGGGACATTGTATGCCTGAGTTATAACAACTTCCTGTTTCATGGCGAAAACGATGAACTTTGTCAGGCCGCCACGGACACACCCTCCAACGAAAAGTCAAAAGCTCCGCAATTTAACATCGCAAAGGCCTTTAGATGAGATTGACCAAATATGATGACGATCTGATAAAATCTCTAGGAGGAGTTCGTTAAAGTATGACGCTTGGAAATGTCAAAAAATGACAGAGAAAATTCAAAATGGCCGACTTCCTGTGGGGTTTAGAGCTTAGCTCCAAGAGACTTTTTTGTAGGTCTTGGGGTCATAGATGACCCTACCAAATTTCGTATCTGTACGTTTTTCATAGTGGGGGGGCTGTTCTCTTGAAATTTTGCAGGTGGCGCTATCGAGCCATTTTTACACGCTTACTTCTGACGCCTATACTACATGTAAATTTTCGCCACTTCTGACGCGTGTGCAAATTTTCAAGAGTTTTCGGGTATGTTTAGGCCCTCAAAAATGCGATTCATTTCGGAGAAGAAGAAGAAGAAGAAGAAGAAGAAGAAGAAGAAGAAGAAAAATAATAATAATAATAAACGGAGCAAAAACAATAGGGTCCTCACACCCTGGTGTGCTCGGGCCCTAATAATAAACAGAGCAAAAACAATAGGGTCCTCACACTTGTGTGCTCGGGCCCTAATAAACGGAGCAAAAACAATAGGGTCCTCACACTTGTGTGCTCGGGCCCTAATAATAAACCGAGCAAAAACAATAGGGTCCTCACACTTGTGTGCTCGGGCCCTAATTAAAGCTGCAAGCAGCGATGGAAGGGCCCTCGCACGCATGTGCACCGCTACCCTATGGCATTAGTAAAGCAGTGAACCAGGGGGGTATGAATTAAAGTGGGTAAATATAGGTGGATATTCAAAGGAAAATTGATGTGCCACACCGCCTGTGTGCAGCAGGTGGCGCTATGACTGAACCTGATTATTGTTATATTGACGTGTTCAGGCCGGGACCCTTATCAAACTTGTGAAGTCGGGGGCAGATCGGATAATGTATGCCTGAATTACAACAGGTTCCTCTTTCATGGCGAAATATCACACTTTGCCAGGCTGCCATAGAGACGCCCTTCAACGAAAAGTCAAGATCTTCGGAATTTATCACCGCAAAGGGCTTAACATCAGTCTGATCAAATATGATGATGGTTTTATTAAATCTCTAAGAGCAGTAAATCCCAGCCTAAAACATGGCATTTCCTGCTACCTCTAGGTGGCGCTATGACTGAAGTTGAATATTGACATTGAAATGTGTTCAGGTCAAGACCCTTATCAAACATGTGAAGCGTGGGGCAGATTGGACATTGTTTGCCTTAGTTATAACAACTTCCTGTTTCATGGCGAAAATGCCGAACTTTGTCAGGCCGCCACGGACACACCCTTCAACGAAAAGTCAAGATCTCCGCAATTTAGCATCGCAAAGGCCTTTCGATGAGACTGACCAAATATGATAATGATCGGATTAAATTGCTAGGAGGAGTTCGTTAAAGTACGACGCTTGGAAATGTCAAAAAATGACAGAGAAAATTCAAAATGGCCGACTTCCTGTGGGGTTTAGAGTTTCGCTCCAAGAGACTTTTTTGTAGGTCTTGGGTTGATAGATGATCCTACCAAATTTCGTATCTGTACATTTTTCGTAGCGGGGGGGCTGTTCTCTTGAAATTTTGCAGGGGGCGCTATCGAGCCATTTCTACACGCCCACTTCTGACGCCTATACTACATGTAAATTTTCGCCACTTCTGACGCGTGTGCAAATTTTCATGAGTTTTCGGGTATGTTTAGGCCCTCATAAATGCGATCCATTTCGGAGAAGAAGAAGAAGAAGAAGAAGAAGAAGAAGAAGAAAAATAATAATAATAATAAACGGAGCAAAAACAATAGGGTCCTCACACCCTGGTGTGCTCGGGCCCTAATTAAAACTGCAAGCAGTGATGGAAGGGCCCTCGCACGCATGTGCACCGCCACTCTATGGCCTTAGTAAAGCAATAAACCAGGGGGATTGAAATTTCCGTGGATAAATATAGGTGGATATTCAAAGGAACTTTGAAGTGCCACTACTCGTTTATGCAGCAGGTGGCGCTATGATTGTAATTGATTGTTGTAACATTGATGTGTTGAGGCCAGGACCCTTGTCAAACGTATGATGTCTGTGACAGGTCGGACATTGCATGTCTGAGTTACAACAGCTTTCTCATGGTGAAAAATCAAACTTTGACAGGCCACAACGGACACGCCCCTTTAACGAAATGTCAAGATCTTCACAATTTATCATTGTGAAGTCCCTAAGTTCAGACTGACCAAATATGATGATGATCTGAATACATTTCAATGAGCAGTAAATCACAGTGTAAAACATGTCATTTCCTGCTTCCAGCAGGTGGCGCTATAACTTTTACTGAATATTGCCATGTTGATGTGTTCAGGACAGGAAAATTATCAAACTTGTGAAGCGTGGGTCAGATTGGACATTTTAAACCTGAGTTAGAACAACTTCCTGTTTCATTGAGAAACACAGAAATTTGGCAAGCCGCCACGTACACACCCTCCATTGAAATGTCAAGATCTCCGCAATTTAGCATTGCAAAGCCCTTAAGATGACACTCACCAAATATGATGATTATCTGATTAAATTTATAGGAGGAGTTTGTTAAAATACGAAGGCCAGAAATGGCAAAATTTGCACTCAAATTACAGAGAAAATTCAAAATGGCTGACTTCCTGTGGGGTTTAGAGCTTTGCTCCAAGAGACTTTTTTGTAGGTCTTGGGGTGATACATGATCCTACCGCATTTCGTATCTGTGCGATTAACGTAGCGGGGGGGCTGCTCTATTGAATTTTTGTAGGTGGCGCTATAGAGCCATTTTAACACCCCAAGTTCTGAGGCCTATATCACATGAAAATATTCGCCACTTTTGACACGTGTGCAACGTTTCATGACTTTTTGAGCTCGTTTAGGCTGTCAAAAATGGGATTCATTTAGCGATACTTTGCGAGGCCGCAACGGACACGCCCTTTAACGAAAAGTCAAGGTCGTTGCTATTTATCAT
Source organism: Misgurnus anguillicaudatus (assembly GCF_027580225.2). Classification (NCBI taxonomy): domain Eukaryota; kingdom Metazoa; phylum Chordata; class Actinopteri; order Cypriniformes; family Cobitidae; genus Misgurnus; species Misgurnus anguillicaudatus. The sequence goes on along the minus strand of NC_073357.2, from coordinate 52,188,438 downwards.
CACACAAGGTCTTGAGATTAGACTGATGAAATATGATGTTGATATGGTTAAATCTCTAAGAGCAGTAAGTCACAGCATAAAAGGTGGTATTTCCTGCTGCCTCTAGGTGGCGCTATGACTGATACTGAATTATGCCATGTTGATGTGTTCAGGCCGGGACCCTTATGAAACGTGTGAAGTTGGGGGCAGATCGGACTATGTATGTCTGAATTACAACAGCTTCCTGTTTCATGGCGAAATATCACACTTTGCCAGGCTGCCACGGACACGCCCTTCAACGAAAAGTCAAGATCTTCGCAATTTATCACGGCAAAGGGCTTAACATCAGTCTGACCAAATATGATGATGATTTGATTAAATCTCTAAGAGCAGTAAATCACAGCGTAAAACATGGCATTTCCTCCTACCTCTAGGTGGCGCTATGAGTGAAGTTGAATATTGGCATTGAAATGTGTTCAGGCCAAGACACTTATCAAACATGTGAAACGTGGGGCAGATTGGACATTGTATGCCTGAGTTAGAGCCACTTCCTGTTTCATGGCGAAAATGCAGAAATTTGTCAGGCCGCCACGGACACACCCTCTGACGAAAAGTCAAGATCTCCGCAATTTAACATCGCAAAGGCCTTTAGATGAGATTGACCAAATATGACGATGATCGGATTAAATCTGTAGGAGGAGTTCGTTAAAGTATGAAGCCTGGAAATGACCAAATTTGCACAAAAATCAAGGCAAAAAATCAAAATGGCGGACTTCCTGTTGGGTTTAGAGCTTCGCTCCAAGAGACTTTTTTGTAGGTCTTGGGGTGATAGATGATCCTACCAAATTTCGTATCTGTACGTTTTTCGTAGCGGGAGGGCTGTTCTCTTGAAATTTTGCAGGTGGCGCTATCGAGCCATTTCTACACGCCCACTTCTGGCGCCTATACCACATGTAAATTTTCGCCACTTCTGACAGGTGTGCAAAATTTTATGAGTTTTCGAGCATGTTTCTCCCCTCAAAAATGCGATTCACTTTGGAGAAGAAGAAGAATAAATAATAATTAAAGCTGCAAGCAGCGATGGAAGGGCCCTCGCACGCATGTGCACCGCTACCCTATGGCATTAGTAAAGCAGTGAACCAGGGGGATATGAATTAAAGTGGGTAAATACAGGTGGATATTCAAAGGGAAACTGATGTGCCACACCGCCTGTGTGCAGCAGGTGGCGCTATGACTGAAGCTGAATATTGGCATTGAAATGTGTTCAGGCCAAGAACCTTATCAAACATGTGAAGTCTGGGGCAGATCGAACAATGTATGTCTGAATTACAACAGCTTCCTGTTTCATGGCGAAACATCACACTTTGCCAGGCCGCCACGGACACGCCCTTCAACGAAAAGTCAAGATATTCACAATTTATCACCGCAGAGGGCTTTACATCAATCTAACCAAATATGATGATGATTTGATTAAATCTCTAAGAGCAGTAAATCAAAGCGTAAAACATGGTATTTCCTGCTACCTCTAGGTGGCGCTATGACTGAAGCTGAATATTGGCATTGAAATTTGTTCAGGCCAAGACCCTAATCAAACATGTGAAGCGTGGGGCAGATTGGACATTGTATACCTGAGTTAGAGCCACTTCCTGTTTCATGGCGAAAACGCCGAAATTTGGCAACCCGCCACGGACACACCCTCCAACGAAAAGTCAAGATCTCTGCAATTTAGCATCACAAAGGCCTTTAGATAAGACCGACCAAATATGACGATGATCGGATTAAATCTGTAGGAGGAGTTTGTTGCAGTATGAAGCCTGGAAATGACCAAATTTGCACAAAAATCAAGGCAAAAATTCAAAATGGCCGACTTCCTGTGGAGTTTAGAGCTTCGCTCCAAGAGACTTTTTTGTAGGTCTTGGGGTGATAGATGATCCTACCAAATTTCGTATCTGTACATTTCTCGTAGCGGGGGGGCTGTTCGCTTGAAATTTTGCAGGTGGCGCTATCGAGCCATTTTTACACGCCCACTTCTGGCGCCTATGCCACATGTAAATTTTCGCCACTTCTGACATGTGTGCACCGTTTTATGACTTTTTGGGCTTGTTTAGCCTGTCAAAAATGCGATTCATTTACCGATACTTTGCGAGGCCGCCACGGACACGCCCTTTAATGAAAAGTCAAGGTCGTTGCTTTTTATCATCACACAAGGTCTTGAGATTACACTGGTGAAATATGATGTTGATATGGTTAAATATCTAAGAGCAGTAAATCACAGCGTAAAACATGGTATTTCCTGCTGCCTCTAGGTGGCGCTATGAGTGTTACTGAATTATGCCATGTTGATGTGTTCAGGCCTGGACCCTTATCAAACGTGTGAAGTCAGGGGCAGATCGGACATTGTATGCCTGAGTTATAACAACTTCCTGTTTCATGGCGAAACATCACACTTTGCCAGGCCGCCACGGACACGCCCTTCAACGAAAAGTCAAGATCTTCGCAATTTATCAAGGAAAAGGGCTTAACATCAGTCAGACCACATATAATGATGATTTGATTAAATCTCTAAGAGAAGTAAATCAGAGCATAAAACATGGTATTTCCTCCTACCTCTAGGTGGCGCTATGAGTGAAGTTAAATATTGGCATTGAAATGTGTTCAGGCCAAGACCCTTATCAAACGTATGAAGCGTGGGGCAGATTGGACATTGTATGCCTGAGTTAGAGCCACTTCCTGTTTCATGGCGAAAATGCCGAAATTTGTCAGGCCGCCACGGACACACCCTCTGACGAAAAGTCAAGATCTCCGCAATTTAACATCGCAAAGGCCTTTAGATGAGATTGACCAAATATGACGATGATCGGATTAAATCTGTAGGAGGAGTTCGTTAAAGTATGAAGGCTGGAAATGACCAAATTTGCACAAAAATCAAGGCAAAAATTCAAAATGGCGGACTTCCTGTTGGGTTTAGAGCTTCGCTCCAAGAGACTTTTTTGTAGGTCTTGAGGTGATAGATGATCCTACCAAATTTCGTATCTGCACGTTTTTCGTAGTGGGGGGGCTGTTCTCTTGAAATTTTGCAGGTGGCGCTATCGAGCCATTTCTACACGCCCACTTCTGGCGCCTATGCCACATGTAAATTTTCGCCACTCCTGACATGTGTGCAAAATGTCATGAGTTTTCGAGCATGTTTCGCCCCTCAAAAATGCGATTCACTTTGGAGAAGAAGAAGAATAAATAATAATTAAAGCTGCAAGCAGCGATGGAAGGGCCCTCGCACGCATGTGCACCGCTACCCTATGGCATTAGTTAAGCAGTGAACCAGGGGGATATGAATTAAAGTGGGTAAATATAGGTGGACATTCAAAGGGAAACTGATGCGCCACAATGGCTGTGGGCAGCAGGTGGCGCTATGACTGTACCTGATTATTTTTATATTGACGTGTTTAGGCCGGGACCCTTATCAAACTTGTGAAGTCGGGGGCAGATCGGATAATGTATGCCTGAATTACAACAGCTTCCTGTTTCATGGCAAAATATCACACTTTGCCAGGCTGCCACGGACACGCCCTTCAACGAAAAGTCAAGATCTTCACAGTTTATCACGGCAAAGGGCTTAACATCAGTCTGACCAAATATTTTACATTTTATAAAATTTGCACTCAAATTACAGAGAAAATTCAAAATGGCTGACTTCCTGTGGGGTTTAGAGCTTTGCTCCAAGAGACTTTTTTGTAGGTCTTGGGGTGACAGATGATCCTACCAAATTTCGTATCTGTACGTTTTTCGTAGCGGGGGGGCTGTTCTCTTGAAATTTTGCAGGTGGCGCTATCGAGCCATTTCTACACGCCCACTTCTGGCGCCTATGCCACATGTAAATTTTCGCCACTTTTGACACGTGTGCAATGTTTCATGACTTTTTGAGCTCGTTTAGGCTGTCAAAAATGGGATTCATTTAGCGATACTTTGCGAGGCCGCAACGGACACGCCCTTTAACGAAAAGTCAAGGTCGTTGCTATAAATCATCACACAAGGTCTTGAGATTAGACTGATGAAATATGATGTTGATATGGTTAAATCTCTAAGAGCAGTAAGTCACAGCATAAAAGGTGGTATTTCCTGCTGCCTCTAGGTGGCGCTATGACTGATACTGAATTATGCCATGTTGATGTGTTTAGGCCGGGACCCTTATGAAACGTGTGAAGTTGGGGGCAGATCGGACTATGTATGTCTGAATTACAACAGCTTCCTGTTTCATGGTGAAACATCACACTTTGCCAGGCCGCCACGGACACGCCCTTCAACGAAAAGTCAAGATCTTCGCAATTTATCACCGCAACAGGCTTTACATCAGTCAGACCAATTATGATGATGATTTGATTAAATCTCTAAGAGCAGTAAATCATAGCGTAAAACATGGTATTTCCTACTACCTCTAGGTGGCGCTATGACTGAAGCTGAATATTGGCATTGAAATGTGTTCAGGCCAAGACCCTTATCAAACATGTGAAGCGTGGGGCAGATTGGACATTGTATGCCTGAGTTATAACAACTTCCTGTTTCATGGCGAAAATGTCGAACTTTGTCAGGCCGCTACGGACACACCCTCCAACGAAAAGTCAAGATCTCTGCAATTTAGCATCGCAAAGGCCTTTAGATAAGACCGACCAAATATGACGATGATCGGATTAAATCTGTAGGAGGAGTTTGTTGCAGTATGAAGCCTGGAAATGACCAAATTTGCACAAAAATCAAGGCAAAAATTCAAAATGGCTGACTTCCTGTGGGGTTTAGAGCTTTGCTCCAAGAGACTTTTTTGTAGGTCTTGGGGTGATAGATGATCCTACCAAATTTCGTATCTGTACATTTTTCGTAGCGGGGGGGCTGTTCGCTTGAATTTTTGCAGGTGGCGCTATCGAGCCATTTCTACACGCCCACTTCTGGCGCCTATGCCACATGTAAATTTTCGCCACTTCTGACATGTGTGCAACGTTTTATGACTTTTTGGGCTTGTTTAGCCTGTCAAAAATGCGATTCATTTACCGATACTTTGCGAGGCCGCCACGGATACGCCCTTTAATGAAAAGTCAAGGTCGTTGCTTTTTATCATCACACAAGGTCTAGAGATTACACTGGTGAAATATGATGTTGATATGGTTAAATATCTAAGAGCAGTAAATCACAGCGTAAAACATGGTATTTCCTGCTGCCTCTAGGTGGCGCTATGAGTGTTACTGAATTATGCCATGTTGATGTGTTCAGGCCTGGACCCTTATCAAACGTGTGAAGTCAGGGGCAGATCGGACATTGTATGCCTGAGTTATAACAACTTCCTGTTTCATGGCGAAACATCACACTTTGCCAGGCCGCCACGGACACGCCCTTCAACGAAAAGTCAAGATCTTCGCAATTTATCAAGGAAAAGGGCTTAACATCAGTCAGACCAAATATGATGATGATTTGATTAAATCTCTAAGAGCAGTAAATCAGAGCATAAAACATGGTACTTCATCCTACCTCTAGGTGGTGCTATGAGTGAAGTTGAATATTGGCATTGAAATGTGTTCAGGCCAAGACCCTTATCAAACGTATGAAGTGTGGGGCAGATTGGACATTGTATGCCTGAGTTAGAGCCACTTCCTGTTTCATGGCAAAAATGCCGAAATTTGTCAGGCCGCCACGGACACACCCTCTGACGAAAAGTCAAGATCTCCGCAATTTAACATCGCAAAGGCCTTTAGATGAGATTGACCAAATATGACGATGATCGGATTAAATCTGTCGGAGGAGTTCGTTAAAGTATGAAGGCTGGAAATGACCAAATTTGCACAAAAATCAAGGCAAAAATTCAAAATGGTGGACTTCCTGTTGGGTTTAGAGCTTCGCTCCAAGAGACTTTTTTGTAGGTCTTGGGGTGATAGATGATCCTACCAAATTTCGTATCTGTACGTTTTTCGTAGTGGGGGGGCTGTTCTCTTGAAATTTTGCAGGTGGCGCTATCGAGCCATTTCTACACGCCCACTTCTGGCGCCTATGCCAGATGTAAATTTTCGCCACTCCTGACATGTGTGCAAAATTTCATGAGTTTTCGAGCATGTTTCGCCCCTCAAATATGCGATTCACTTTGGAGAAGAAGAAGAATAAATAATAATAATAATAATAATAATAATAAACGGAGCAAAAACAATAGGGTCCTCACACTTGTGTGCTCGGGCCCTAATAATAATAATAAACGGAGCAAAAACAATAGGGTCCTCACACTTGTGTGCTCGGGCCCTAATTAAAGCTGCAAGCAGCGATGGAAGGGCCCTCGCACGCATATGCACCGCTACCCTATGGCATTAGTAAAGCAGTAAACCAGGGGGGTATAAATTAAAGTGGGTAAATACAGCTGGATATTCAAAGGGAAACTGGTGTGCCACACCGCCTGTGTGCAGCAGGTGGCGCTATGATGGTACCTGATTATTGTTATATTGACATGTTCAGGCCGGGACCCTTATCAAACGTGTGAAGTCTGAAGCAGATCGGATAATGTATGCCTGAATTACAACAGCTTCCTGTTTCATGTCAAAACATCTCACTTTGCCAGGCCGCCACGGACACGCACTTCAACGAAAAGTCAAGATCTTCGCAATTTATCACGGCAAAGGGCTTAACATCAGTCTGACCAAATATGATGATGATTTGATTAAATCTCTAAGAGTAGTAAATCACAGCGTAAAACATGGCATTTCCTGCTACCTCTAGGTGGCGCTATGACTGAAGCTGAATATTGGCATTGAAATGTGTTCAGGCCGAGACTCTTATCAAACATGTGAAGTGTGGGGCAGATTGGACATTGTATGCCTGAGTTATAACAACTTCCTGTTTCATGGTGAAAATGCCTAACTTTGTCAGGCCGCCACGGACACACCCTCCGACAAAAAGTCAAAAGCTCCGCAATTTAGCATCGCAAAGCCCTTTAGATGACACTCACCAAATATGATGACGATCTGATAAAATCTCTAGGAGGAGTTCGTTAAAGTACGAAGGCTGGAAATGACAAAATTTGCACAGAAATCACAGCGAAAAATCAAAATGGCCGACTTCCTGTGGGGTTTAGAGCTTCGCTCCAAGAGACTTTTTTGTAGGTCTTGGGGTGATACATGATCCTACCAAATTTCCTATCTGTACGTTTTTCGTAGTGGGGGGGCTGTTCTTTTGAAATTTTGCAGGTGGCGCTATTGAGCCATTTCTACACGCCCACTTCTGGCGCCTATGCCACATGTAAATTTTCGCCACTTCTGACGTGTTTGCAAAATTTCATGAGTTTTCGAGTATGTTTAGGCCCTCAAAAATGCGATTCACTTTGGAGAAGAAACGGAATAATAATAATAATAATAATAATAATAATAATAAACCGAGCAAAAACAATAGGGTCCTCACACTGGTGTGCTCGGGCCCTAATAATAATAATTAAAGCTGCAAGCAGCGATGGAAGGGCCCTCGCACGCATGTGCACCGCCACCCTATGGCATTAGCAAAGCAATGAACCAGGGGGATATGAATTAAAGTTGGTAAATATAGGTGGATATTCAAAGGAAAATTGATGTGCAACACCGCCTGTGTGCAGCAGGTGGCGCTATGACTGTACCTGATTATTGTTATATTGACGTGTTCAGGCCGGGACCCTTATCAAACGTGTGAAGTCGGGTGCAGATCGGATAATGTATGCCTGAATTACAACAGCTTCCTGTTTCATGGCGAAATATCACACTTTGCCAGGCTGCCACGGACACGCCCTTCAACGAAAAGTCAAGATCTTCGCAATTTATCATTGCAAAGGGCTTAAGATCAGTCAGACCAGATATGATGATGATTTGATTAAATCTCTAAGAGCAGTAAATCAGAGCATAAAACATGGCATTTCCTGCTGCCTCTAGGTGGCGCTATGACTGAAGCTGAATATTGGCATTGAAATGTGTTCAGGCCAAGACCATTATCAAACATGTGAAGTGTGTGGCAGATTGGACATTGTATGCCTGAGTTAGAGCCACTTCCTGTTTCATGGCGAAAATGCCGAACTTTGTCAGGCCGCCACGGACACACCCTCCAACGAAAAGTCAAGATCTTCGCAATTTAGCATCGCAAAGGCCTTTAGATGAGACTGACCAAATATGATAATGATCGGATTAAATCGCTAGGAGGAGTTCGTTAAAGTACGACGCTTGGAAATGTCAAAAAATGACAGAGAAAATTCAAAATGGCCGACTTCCTGTGAGCTTTAGAGCTTAGCTCCAAGAGACTTTTTTGTAGGTCTTGGGGTGCTAGATGATCCTACCAAATTTCGTATCTGTAAGTTTTTCGTAGTGGGGGGGCTGTTCTCTTGAAATTTTGCAGGTGGCGCTATCGAGCCATTTCTACACGCCCACTTCTGACGCCTATACTACATGTAAATTTTCGCCACTTCTGACGTGTGTGCAAATTTTCATGAGTTTTCGGGTATGTTTAGGCCCTCAAAAATGCAATCCATTTCGGAGAAGAAGAAGAAGAAGAAGAAGAAGAAGAAGAAGAAGAAGAAAAATAATAATAATAATAAACGGAGCAAAAACAATAGGGTCCTCACACCCTGGTGTGCTCGGGCCCTAATAATTAAAGCTGCAAGCAGCGATAGAAGGGCCCTCGCACGCATGTGCACCGCCACCCTATGGCATTAGTAAAGCAGTGAACCAGGGGGATATGAATTAAAATGGGTAATTAAAGCTGCAAGCAGCGATGGAAGGGCCCTCGCACGCATGTGCACCGCTACCCTATGGCATTAGTAAAGCAGTAAACCAGGGGGGTATTAATTAAAGTGGGTAAATACAGGTGGATATTCAAAGGGAAACTGATGTGCCACACTGCCTGTGTGCAGCAGGTGGCGCTATGATGGTACCTGATTATTGTTATATTGACGTGTTCAGGCCGGGACCCTTATCAAACGTGTGAAGTCTGGAGCAGATCGGATAATGTATGCCTGAATTACAACAGCTTCCTGTTTCATGTCAAAACATCACACTTTGCCAGGCTGCCACGGACACGCCCTTCAACGAAAAGTCAAGATCTTTGCAATTTATCACGGCAAAGGGCTTAACATCCGTCTGACCAAATATGATGATGATTTGATTAAATCTCTAAGAGCAGTAAATCACAGCGTAAAACATGGCATTTCCTGCTACCTCTAGGTGGCGCTATGACTGAAGCTGAATATTGGCATTAAAATGTGTTCAGGTCGAGACTCTTATCAAACATGTGAAGCGTGGGGCAGATTGGACATTGTATGCCTGAGTTATAACAACTTCCTGTTTCATCGCAAAAAATGCCTAAATTTGTCAAGCCGCCACGGACACACCCTCCAACGAAAAGTCAAGATCTCCGCAATTTAACATCGCAAAGGCCTTTAGATGAGATTGACCAAATATGATGATGATCGGATTAAATCTCTAGGAGGAGTTCGTTAAAGTACGACGCTTGGAAATGTAAAAAAATGACGGAGAAAATTCAAAATGGCTGACTTCCTGTGGGGTTTAGAGCTTAGTTCCAAGAGACTTTTTTGTAGGTCTTGGGGTGATAGATGACCCTACCAAAATTTGTATCTGTACGTTTTTGGTAGCGTGGGGGCTGTTCTCTTGAAATTTTGCAGGTGGCGCTATCGAGCCATTTCTACACGCCCACTTCTGACGCCTATACCACATGTAAATTTTCACCACTTCTGATGCGTGTGCAAAATTTCATGAGTTTTTGAGCATGTTTAGGCCTTCAAAAATGCGATTCATTTCGGAAAATAATAATAATAATAATAATAATAATAATAATAATAATAATAAACGAAGCAAAAACAATAGGGCTTTGCACCCACGGTGCAGGCCATTCTGGCCTGCTCCTCGGTGCTCGGGCCCTAAATATAGGTGGATATTTAAAGGAACTTTGATGTGCCACACCGCATGTGTGCAGCAGGTGGCGCTGCGACTGTAACTGATTGTTGTTATATTGATGTGTTCAGGCCGTGACCCTTATCAAAAGTGTAAAGTATAGGGCAGATCGGACAATGTATGCCTGAATTACAACAGCTTCCTGTTTCATGGCGAAATATCACACTTTGCCAGGCTGCCATGGACACGCCCTTCAACGAAAAGTCAAGATCTTCGCAATTTATCACGGCAAAGGGCTTAACATCAATCTGACCAAATATGATGATGATTTGATTAAACCTCTAAGAGCAGTAAATCACAGCGTAAAACATGGCATTTCCTGCTACCTCTAGGTGGCGCTATGACTGAAGTTGAATATTGGCATTAAAATGTGTTCAGGTCAAGACCCTTATCAAACATGTGAAGCGTGGGGCAGATTGGACATTGTATGCCTGAGTTATAACAACTTCCTGTTTCATGGCGAAAATGCTGAACTTTGTCAGGCCGCCACGGACACACCCTCCAACGAAAAGTCAAGATCTCCGCAATTTAACATCGCAAAAGCCTTTAGATGAGACTGACCAAATATGATAATGATCGGATTAAATCGCTAGGAGGAGTTCGTTAAAGTACGACGCTTGGAAATGTCAAAAAATGACACAGAAAATTCAAAATGGCCGACTTCCTGTGGGGTTTAGAGCTTAGCTCCAAGAGACTTTTTTGTAGGTCTTGGGGTGCTAGATGATCCCACCAAATTTCGTATCTGTAAATTTTTCGTAGTGGGGGGGCTGTTCTCTTGAAATTTTGCAGGTGGCGCTATCGAGCCATTTCTACACGCCCACTTCTGATGCCTATACTACATGTAAATTTTCGCCACTTCTGACGCGTGTGCAAATTTTCATGAGTTTTCGGGTATGTTTAGGCCCTCAAAAATGCAATCCATTTCAGAGAAGAAGAAGAAGAAGAAGAAGAAGAAGAAGAAGAAGAAGAAATATAGCTGCAAGCAGCAATGGCGGGCCCTCGCACGGTTTTTTACCGCTACACGGTGCGTCCGAGAAAAGGATGCACGGTGGGCAATGGCATCAAGTGGGTAAAATATCAGTGGGCTATTTAATGTTGTTTCTGAGCCATTTGGGGACTGTAGGTAAAAGAAACCCCACATTTTAGACAAACAGGGGCACTAGTGAGCCACTTAAGAGACACGCCTTTATCTGACCTTTTTGTCAACACTTAACAGCCGAAAACTCTGATGTGTGTGCCAAATTTAAATTTAATCTAAGCACGCCAAGAGCCTTAAACATGCCTGAAATTAAAGTAAAGTTTGACGTGTTGCTATGGAAACAACGTTCGAGATATCAAAAATCCCTTCGCAATTTATCATCTACAATGTCTCAACATCATGTTGACCACTTTTGGTGTCAATCGCAGGAATATTCTAGAAGGAGTATTTAAAAGAACATCGCATGCAACTGTCAAAAAAATCCACCTTTGTGACTGTCACACTTCCTGGCGCCTGGTGGTGGCGCTATACCCGGGAGTTACAATAGGCACATCGATGCGATCGGAATCTTCAGACGAACAAACACCCCGCGTGTCATCACAATAAGACATTTTTTGCCTTAGATATTAGACACTTCCTGTTTCTCTGATTTCGCCATGACTTTGTGGCTTCGCCATGGCAGAACCGTTCGAGATATCAAAAATCCCTTCGCAATTTAGCAAGAACAATGTCTCAGCATCATGATCACCACGTTTGGTGTCAATCCCATGTATTCCCTCGGAGGAGTATTCAAAAGTTCACCCCATGCATTTTTAAAAAAATCCAAAATGGCCGACTTCCTGTGGGGCGGAGCTAAAAGGTTAGAGTGCGAAAGTTGTTCAGGTCGATGAGATCTATATGTGTACCAACTTTCATGCATGTGCAAACATTTTTGCCCGATCTGTGCCCCAATGTTTGTTTTTGCATTACAGGGGGCGCTACAGAGCCCCCATGCCACGCCCGTGTTCCAGCCTTTGCCCAGACCTGATGGCCGACGACTCTGACGTCTGTGTCAAATTTCAAGAGTTTTCGAGTATGTTTAGGCACCCAAAGTGCCCAAAAGTGTTAAAAAAAAAAAATAATAATAATAATAAAAAAAATAATAATCCGAGCAAAAACAATAGGGCTTCGCACCTTTCGGTGCAGGCCATTCTGGCCTGCTCCTCGGTGCTCGGGCCCTAAAAATAATAATAATAATAAACGGAGCAAAAACAATAGGGTCCTCACACCCTGGTGTGCTCGGGCCCTAATAATAATAATAATAATAATAATAATAAACCGAGCAAAAACAATAGGGTCCTCGCACCCCGGTGTGGTCGGGCCCGAATTAAAGCTGCAAGCAGCGATGGAAGGGCCCTCGCACGCATGTGCACCGCTACCCTATGGCATTAGTAAAGCAGTGAGCCAGGGGGATATGAATTAAAGTGGGTAAATATAGGTAGATATTCAAAGGGAAACTGATGTGCCACACCGCCTGTGTGCAGTAGGTGGCGCTATGACTGTACCTGATTATTGTTATATTGACGTGTTCAGGCCGGGACCCTTATCAAACGTGTGAAGTGGGGGGCAGATTGGACATTCTATGCCTGAGTTATAACAACTTCCTGTTTCATGGCGAAAACGCTGAACTTTGTCAGGCCGCCACGGACACATCCTCCAACGGAAAGTCAAAAGCTCAGCAATTTAGCATCGCAAAGGCCTTTAGATGATACTGACCAAATATGATGATGATCGGATTAAATCTCTAGGAGGAGTTCGTTAAAGTATGAAGCCTGGAAATGACCAAATTTGCACAAAAATCAAGGCAAAAATTCAAAATGGCCGACTTCCTGTGGGGGTTAGAGCTTCGCTCCAAGAAACTTTTTTGTAGGTCTCGGGGTGATAGATGATTCTACCAAATTTCTTATCTGTATGTTTTTCGTAGTGGGGGGGCTGTTCTTTTGAAATTTTGCAGGTGGCGCTATCGAGCCATTTCTACACGCCCACTTCTGGCGCCTATGCCACATGTAAATTTTCGCCACTTCTGACGTGTGTGCAACGTTTTATGACTTTTTGAGCTTGTTTAGCCTGTCAAAAATGCGATTCATTTAGCGATAATTTGCGAGGCCGCCACGGACACGCCCTTGAATGAAAAGTCAAGGTCGTTGCTTTTTATCATCACACAAGGTCTTGAGATTACACTGGTGAAATATGATGTTGATATGGTTAAATATCTAAGAGCAGTAAGTCACAGCGTAAAACATGGTATTTCCTGCTGCCGCTAGGTGGCGCTATGACTGTACCTGATTATTGTTATATTGACGTGTACAGGCCGGGACCCTTAACAAACGTGTGAAGTCGGGAGCAGACTGATAATGTATGCCTGAATTACAACAGCTTCCTGTTTCATGGCGATATATCACACTTTGCCAGGCTGCCACGGACACGCCCTTCAACGAAAAGTCAAGATCTTCGCAATTTATCACGGCAAAGGGCTTAACATCAGTCTGACCAAATATGATGATGATTTGATTAAATCTCTAATAGCAGTAAATCACAGCGTAAAACATGGTATTTCCTGCTACCTTTAGGTGGCGCTATGACTGAAGTTGAATATTGGCATTAAAATGTGTTCAGGTCAAGACCCTTATCAAACATGTGAAGTGTGTGGCAGATTGGACATTGTATGCCTGAGTTATAACAACTTCCTGTTTCATGGCGAAAATGCAGAACTTTGTCAGGCCGCCACGGACACACCATCCAACGAAAAGTCAAGATCTCCGCAATTTAGCATCGCAAAGGCCTTTAGATGAGACTGACCAAATATGATAATGATCCGATTAAATCGCTAGGAGGAGTTCGTTAAAGTACGACGCTTGGAAATGTCAAAAAATGACAGATAAAATTCAAAATGGCCGACTTCCTGTGGGGTTTAGAGCTTAGCTCCAAGAGACTTTTTTGTAGGTCTTGGGGTGCAAGATGATCCTACCAAATTTCGTATCTGTACGATTTTCGTAGTGGGGGGGCTGTTCTTATGAAATTTTGCAGGTGGCGCTATCGAGCCATTTCTACACGCCCACTTCTGACGCCTATACTACATGTAAATTTTCACCACTTCTGACGCGTGTGCAAATTTTCATGAGTTTTCAGGTATGTTTAGGCCCTCAAAAATGCGATCCATTTCGGAGAAGAAGAAGAAGAAGAAGAAGAAGAAGAAGAAGAAGAAGAAAAATAATAATAATAATAAACGGAGCAAAAACAATAGGGTCCTCACACCCTGGTGTGCTCGGGCCCTAATAATAATAATAATAATAATAATAATAATAATAATAATAATAATAAACCGAGCAAAAACAATAGGGTCCTCGCACCCCGGTGTGCTCGGGCCCTAATAAAGAACAGGTGTTTGATTAAAAGGTGGAAGAGCTATGGGTTTGAATCCAGGGAACACATTAACTGATAAAAATGCATTTCTTGATTTGCTTTGTGAAAAAGTGTCTGCCAAATGCATAAAGTAAATGTAACAACATGAGCGTATCAGAAAAAAGCAAATGACAGTAAATGAAAAATTAACACAAAAGGTGGTGTGTGTTTAAATTTGAACACCATCTAAGGGTGAGATTGCAAATTGCAACCAACAGCTCCCCCCTCAATTTCAAAACGCATATGGTACCTGCCACAGGACAAACATGACCTTCCAAATAGTGTTCTAATATTCCAATATGGTTCCAATATAACATAACAATGTATGCCTATGTGTTATAAATAATAATAATATAGTCTTAATTTGATGTACTGGGATCCCTGCTCCTCCTCTGTATGCATAGCGGGTCTATCAAAAGAAGGTCTAGATTGGGGCAGGGGCGTGTTTGTTTAGGTGATTTAAAATATCAACATTGGCTTTCAGAAATCATGCACCCCGCCTTTTAAGGGATAGTTCAGCCAAAAATGACACTAAACCCATGATCTACTCACCCCGAAGCCGTCCGAGATGCACATGTCCATCATTTTGCAGATAAACATATTTTCAGTTATTTTAGAAAATGTATTTCAGCTGCTAAACAATAAAGTTACGGGGTCCACCTCCCTCAAGTCCAATAAATGTGCATATATCCTTCCCCAAAGAAATCCAAAAGGCTCCAGGATGATAAACAAAGGTCTTCTGAGGGTAATCCGCGCGGTGCTGTTGTAAAAATATCCAACTTTATAAACGAAAATAACTATCTTCCATTTTAAACTCCTCTGTATTCAGGAGAGACTATTAACGTAGTGTACACACTTTTCTCAGTGACGTATGACAAATGCGAAGGCCGGGGGCACAGAACAGCAGCAGAGAAACCTCCGTAAACTGCATACGCTCTCATCTTGAACGCGGACGCGACCAAGATGGCGGCATTACCACACTGTCAAAAATAAAGGTACGAAGCTGTCACTGCGGCAGTACCCTTTAAAAAAGGTTCAAATATGTACCTTTAAAGGTACATTTTGGCAGTTCAAAGTACTAATATGCACTCTTTGGGTACAAAGGTGTACCTTTTTGAAAGGGTACTGTCCCAGTGACAACTTTTGTACCTTTATTTCTGAGAGTGCAGAAGCGAGTTATTTTGGTCAACCCAGTCTCACCCCATGTCGTCAATATTTGACGACACTTGACCGTTCGTCAATGTGTGACGCGGAGGGTGTGCCTTTCGCGTCACTTTTTGACGAACTGGGGACTTCAGTGCTGTTGCGTCCGTTGCATTCTCTTCTCCTATTTTCTTACCATTTTCGCGTCGGTTTAGGGTTAGATTTACATAATGACATCCCTGCCCAAACCTAACTCTAACCCCAACGCCAGGTGACAACTGTTTCTAACCCCAACGCCAGGTGACAACTGTTTAATTTCGCGTACACTGTTTAATTTCGCGTACACTGTTTAATTTTGCGTAATCTAACCCTAAACCGACGCGAAAATGGTAAGAAAATAGGAGAAGAGAATGCAACGGACGTAATAGTATTGAAGTCCCCAGTTCGTCAAAAAATGACGCGAAAGGTATACCCTCCGCGTCACATATTGACGAATGGTCAAGTGTCGTCAAATATTGACGACATGGGGTGAGACTGTGTTATTTTGGTTTATAAAGTTTTAAATGTGGATATTTCTACAACAAAACGCCGCGGATTACCCTCAGAAGGCCCCCGTTTATCATCGTGGAGCCGTTAGGATTTATTTCGTGAAGGACAGATGCACATATTTTAGACCCGAAGGACGTGGACCCCACAACTTCACACATGATTAACTGAAAGATCTAAAACTTTTTTTAAAATAACTGAAAATGTGTTCGTCTGAAACACGATGGACATATGCATCCCGGACAGCTTCGGGGTGAGTAAATCATGGGATTAATTTTTGGTCGAACTATCCCTTTAAGGGGTCCTTGGCCTTAAAAAGGTAGAAGACCTCTGCTTTAGAGTATAAATGCATTTGGTAATTCTACACTGTCTGCCTTCACATTAAATTGTAAATGGTTTTAACATTTAGTGCTATGATTAAATTATGCTATGATTTTAGTTTTAGAGCTCTATAATACTAACTACCAACATATCAGCGTTTAACTTATATTAGTTTATTTTATCTGTCTATTTTAAACAATGATTTTTACAAAAACTTGACAAAGCATTGAAACATAGTGAAGAGAGGCAGGGGACCCTTCAAAATGACTCTCCCTCAAACGCTTCTCTCTGTGACAAGTCCAAAACAAGAGTTACGTAATACGGGCGTTCTGTCACGTATCGCACTCGTAGTTTACAACAGTCTCCTTCAAAGTTTAAGGCCTGAGGGTCAGACCCGCCTGATGGGCCAGAGAGAATCATTAACAGCAGGGGAAATGTTTTTACAGGGCAGCCCATTGAGATGTCTGATGTTGGCTGAAAGGAACTGCACAGTGGCTGCAGATGTTAAGGAAGACCAATCAGTTTTAAAAACTCTCAAAGTCCTTTCATTAGAGACTGCTGTGGCATGTCTGTGGATCACCCACAGTCTCTTTATGGAGCACCTTATGTATAAAATTATAAAACCTTTTTCAATGCAAACTTTAAAGGGGCCATGGCATGAAAATCTGACTTTTTCCATGTTTAAGTGCTATGATTGGGTCCCCAGTGCTTCTATCAACCTAGAAAATGTGAAAAAGATCAACCCAGTAACTAAGTTTTGGTAAACCATTCTCTACAAGCACATGAGAAAATAGGTCGTTGAAATTTGGCTCTCCTTGTGATGTCATAAGGAGCCCTTATAATAATACCGCCCCTTAATCTGCACTATCCAATCACAGTACTGCCATTTAGTGCAGACAAAGAGAGAGAGAAAGAAAAATTCACAGCACAATTGAGTTTCAATTGTAACAAACCACTCATTTGCATTTAAAAAGGACACACCCAAAATGGCACATTTTTGCACACACCTACAAAGTGGCAGTTTTAACATGCTATAATAAAATATCAGTGGGGTATTTTGAGCTAAAACTTCACATATGTGCTCTGGGGACACCAAAGATTTATTTGAGCTCTTAAAAAAGTCTTGTGCCATGGCCCCTTTAATAAATCATGTTGCATGATTCATTTAAATAATTGCGTCTACAAAAGGGAAACTCCTACAAATACACATGCAGTGAGTAGCAAAAATAATTGTGTCCAAATGTTTCTTTAGGAAATCGTGACAGTAAACTTTTAACAGCAAAAGAAGCATTTTTTTGTGTTTGTTTCGTGTAAAATTGTGTCTTCATACCATATCTAGTCTATATACCTTCCAAATAAAGCCTCCCTCAAAGCCACTAAAATAGCATGACATACTGTATATGTGTGCTCATATTCCAATCCAGAAGCGTGGCTAAGCTCAAAGGCCAGATCGGGTCATGGGAGTTAGGAGGATATGATATGTTTAAGATGCTATCATGGACAGCTGCTGTACTGTGCCACTATTAAAAAAAGACACAGGAAATACTTAACCAGCTTCCTGTGGATACAACATAGTCACGGTATACAGAGAAACTTACAAAGATGCAATAAGTGTAATGTAAAACGGTAACACTTTACAATTAGGTTGTATTTGTTAAATGCATTAGCTAAAATGAACTAACAATAAACAATAAATTTTACATTTATGCATTTGACAGACGCTTTTATCCAAAGCAAATTACAGAGCATTACAGTACCTACATTGTTTTATCATCATGTGTTTTGGGTTAATATGTCTTAGTTTGAAAATAATTTACATTGCTAAAGTGTTAATATACACTTCACAGAGGGATTTAAGATTAAGGATTTAAAAAACTTTGTTTTGCTAAATACGAAGGAAGATATATTTAAAGAATGTTTGTATCCAAGCAGATCTGGGGCACCACTGACTTCCATAGCAAAAAAATAATAATACTATGGAAGTCAATGGTGCCCCAGATCTCTTTGGTTTTTAACATTTTTTTAAATATCTTCATTAATAACTATCCATAAAGGTGCAGTGTGTAATATTTAAAAGGATCTCTTGACAGAAATGCTAAATAATATACAAAACTATATGTTCAGGGGAGTATAAAGACTTTTTTTAATTAACCGTTATGTTTTTATTACCTGAGAAAGAGAAATTTTTATCTACATACACCGAGGTCCCCTTACGTGAAAGTGCCGCCATGTTTCTACAGGCGTCCTTAACGGACAAACTTTGGAGACAAAGTTTTTTCGGTGGCGGCTACCGTAGCTTCTCAATGCATTTCAAAAGCGAGGGGTGTGCAGTGGACTGAGCCGTTGGTTGCAATTCGCAACCTTACCACTAGATGCCGCTAAAATGTACACACTGCACCTTTAAACATGTTGGCTAACACAGATCTAATTCTGTAGAAGTATCTGTTACATCTTAAGAAACTGAAGTGGACTAACCTGGGGCAATATTGCCAGGATTGGGAGCTGGGTTTATTGTTTGTGGTGCCTGGTTGTTCCCAAGATCATTGGCATTATTTAAAATGTCTGTCATTTCGCCAGGTCCTGGATAAATGGCATTATTCTGGGAAAGCATTGCATGAAAAGGAAAAACTGGATTTGTACATTAATAAATCATAGGCCCTGTTTACACCAAGTATTAGGATCCTTCACAGGTGATCTTATAGCACTTGGTAAAGTGAGACTGATTGAGTTTTACAACTTCAGTCTCTTATGACCACATGGTGATCAGATTTCAAACGATGACGAGTCTCTGATTTCTTGACTACATACTATATCTGAGTGTTGTTTGTTTACAGAAATTGAATTGTGAAAAAATTCACATTAATTTACAGAGTTCTGTATTGAATACATTTACTGTATATGCATGCTCCGAATTCACTCCTGTATTGTGTATCCACTTGTGATTCGATTGCCAGAAAGGAATCTGAATTCAGGTGTAAACAGGGCACACACACGTAATTACACACGCACGCACACACACACACACACACAGAACTTATGTGTATTTTTAAGTAAAAAATTTTTAATGAAGTAATAATTTACTTGAACTTACACTGTGTTGTAAGTTGGCTTCATTCTGAATGCTTTCAAAAGTGAATTTCTCAGAGCGTTTCTGCCGCATCTTGAAGAGACGGGAGCCCCTGTTTGAAGCTAAGGAAAGTTCCTCCAACATGATCTCCTTTGGTACGCTAACTTTCTTCCCCAGATCCATCTCTGGTTCTTGTGAAACACGGTACAACCATCAACTGATGTCAAAAAAGAGATTCACCAATTTTTAATTGAAAACTTTAACAATGGCAGCTATACTTAAAAAAAAGAATGTACCATGTTTACATTCATTTTAGTTCTGCAGATTTTCCAGAAATAAACTGTGAAAACGTGCAAAGAATGAGCTCTATCAAAATGAATTAAGTCATATCTCTGCGTATTATGACCAGTAGGCTTAGTTAACAAATATGGCTACGCTATTTTTGCTGTACTTTTTCTTAAAGGAAAACACCACCTTTTTCAATATTTTACTATGTTCTTATCTCAGATTAGACAAATTAATACATACCTATCTTTTTTCAATGCATGCACGCAATCTTGATACAGCATGTCGTGAATGTGTTAGCATTTAGCTTAGCCCCATTCATTCCTTAGGATCCAAACAGGGGTGAATTTAGAAGAAACCAAACACTTCCATGTTTTCTTTATTTAAAGACTGTTACATGAGTAGTTACACAAGTAATTATGGTGGCACAAAATAAAACGTGGTGATTTTTTAAGCAGATAAGAGCACTTAGTTTGCAACACTTTGACCTTAGTTTGCAGCACTTATTAATTTGTCTAAGCTGAGGTAAGAACATAGTAAAATATTGAAAACGGTGGCGTTTTTCTTCAAGAAATGCTAGCAGTAAGATAAGAGTCTGTAGTGTGGTTGCTGTCTGGCAGCTACTGGCTCAAGACAAAAACAACTAGCACTATTAGTTATTTCTAGGGTTGTTAAAAGATGAATCCTATTAATTGCATACAAAATAAAAGTTTATAGATTGTGTTTACATAATATATATTTATTTAAGAAACATTTTATATATATATATATATATATATATATATATATATATATATATACGCACGCACGCACGCACGCACACACACACACACACATTGCACACATTACACACAGTGCACACATATATATTATGCAAAAACAAACTTTTATTTTGTATGCAATTAATTGCAATTCTTCTTTTGACACCCTTAGTTATTTTATTTGTTACTCTGTAACTAATAGATTTTGCAAGAATTGTGCGTTCTGAGTTCTTTAAGCTACATATGGATAACTCAATATCCTTGTGTCTTCTATCGAAATCCTCCGCCATTTTCTTTAAAATCCTTGGTTTAGATTTATTATTAATGACTAGCTTTGTTTTGGTCTCTCTTCTGTGTCTCCACGTTTGTCAGCAGTTCCTGTACAGATACGGTGCTAATCCGGCCCAGAGCTGTCTGCTGTCTGGGTATGTCACTATGCATTGTACTCTACATCCTATGCTAAAAATCTAAGGTGTATTTGCCGCTACCGGAAACTAGTTATTAAAGTTTATAAATTTTTAAATATAGATACTCTTCTTACAAAATCACATTCATACCCTTAGACTGCCTTTATTAACCCCCTGGAGCCATGTGGATTACTTCTGTGATGGATTGATGCACCTTTTTTGGGTTTGAAAGTCCCTGTTATACCGTTATAAAGCTTGGAAGAGTTAGGCCATTTTCTAAAACAACTCAAATTGTGCTTGTCTGAAAGATGATGGAAATATGTGACCCTGGACCACAAAATCATTCTAATCATTAGTATATTATGTAAAGATCATGTTTCATAAAGATATCTTTTACATTTCCTACCGTAAATATATCCAAACTTAATTTTTCTGAACGGATGCAGCAAAATCGCAATCAAATAGCTATCAAATTGCTATCAAATCAAATTGGCTAAATAGCACTAAAAGTGTTTCACTGGCTTGTAATCATAGGGGAACCATTTTTAGTGCTAAACATATGGAGAACCCGTGTAGAACCATATTCTGCTACAGTATGTTGAACAATAAGTGATGCTATAGTCTCTATAGCTTTATCACCACTTATACAACAGGTCTGTTGAATGCTTGAATCTGATTGGCTGAAAAACGTTCTAAAGTGTGCAATTATTTTCTGGGAAAGGCACGGCGAATGTAGTTCCAAACAGCACATATCACTTCGCATATAGTTAACTATAATAACGGACTAACAAAACATGACAAGATGAATTTCCGAGGCAAAAACATTCCTTGGCGATTTCCCATTCAAGTTTGGTTAATGTAAAAGCTTACAACTTCCATCATAAAGTCCACAAGATCATCAAGGTTACCCAGTAAAAAGCACTAAAACAAACATTTTCGTTTGTAATATGTGTTGCTACACTGTAAAAAAATTCCGTAGAAATTGCAGCTGGGTTGCCGGTAATTTACCGTAGATTTACATTTATGTTATTTACTGGCAAGAGTTTGCTCAAAGTTAAATAAACATTAAACATTTACAAGTCTTTGTCTTTACAGAGTAAAACTAAAAAAACAGCATCAAGCAAAACATTCTGAGAAACAAAATCTGAAGCAAAAAACAGAAAAAGGTTGATGATGATTTCTGATTCCCAGAATGCTTTGCATGAGGCTGTTGTTGTATAGTTTTGTTCTGTAAAGATAAAGACTTGTTGATGTTTGGAATTTATTTGACTTTGAACAAACTCTTACCAGTAAATAACATAAATGTAAATCTACGGAAAATTACCGGCAACCCAGCTGCAATAACATTGAAATTTTTACAGATTTTTTTTACAGTGTAGGACTTGCTTGGATTATGAAAAGTGATTTTTTTCATTATTTTACATTTTTGCCCAATCAAACTCCAGATTTTCATATGGTTGTATCTCGACCAAAGATTGCCCTACCAACAAACCATATTAGAATGGAAGCTTATTTATTCAGCTTTGAGATAATGTATAAATATTAATAGGGATGCACGATATATCGGCCGATAACTGCTTATTTTTAATATTATCGGTTATCGGTCTGATAGCAAAATTAGGCCGATAAATGAAAGCCGATAAATGATGGATTATTTTGGTTTGTTGAACCACTTCACTTGCTCATTGCTGGCCATGTGGAGTTTTGATTGGTGCTTTCTGTGACATAGCACCAAGATGACACGTGTTGCGGGCTTAAGAAGAGTATGCTAGTCTAGTGCAAAGACAAGATGCCCGCGGTCTGCGAGTTTTTCATTGTGAAAAAATATGAATATTTATCGGCCTAATATATATATATATATATAGGCCCCCAAATATAAAGAGTTATCGCTTATCGGTATCGGCCAAAATTTCCATATCAGCGCATCCTTAAATATTAATTAAAAAAAATTGACCCCTATGGTTTTGTGGTCCAGCACATATATCTCGGATGGCTTGAAGGTGAGTAAATTATGGGGTAATTTTCATTTTCCACTGAACTATTGTTTTAATAAGCTGCTTCAGGTGTGTTTAATAAGGGTTGGAGATAAACTCTGCAGGACCTCCGAAACTAAAGCTGCGTCCGAAACCGCTCCCTTGTTCACTCATTCACTATTCCCTATATGTCAGGGTGTGGTGGTGGATAGAACCCAATCGCAGACAGATCGTAACTTAAAGACGTTTATTAAAACATAAATACCCTCGAGGGGGCAAACAATTAGCCTGACGTTGTCATACTCAATTCTAGTCAGAATTTGAGTCTGATACCGCTCCATTGAGCTAAAATTATGAGGCGTGTCTCAACCGAAAAATGCCTCTGCACTCAATTGGATAGACATACGACCAATCAGAGCAACGGAGTGTGTGATGTTAAAATGGCGTCTTTAGCAGCCTGACCGAACTGCTAGTAATTTCGCTACAATGATACTAAAATCATTGTAATTATACTAAGTCTGAGTTAGCGAAGGTACATCAACACCTACTATGTTTACAACATTTCATTTATATCACAACATTAAGTATTTACTAAGTCATACAGTAAGACTATCTCTTACCATTTGAACTTCATCCACGACGATAGCTACCCATTACGTTGGCTTGAAAAATATCGGAGCCTAGCATGTCCCTCCACTTATTCAGCAGTCACGATTCCAGGCTTCCGAAAAGAAGCTGGCAACGACCGCTAATTATATCCATCTCATCGTGCACGCCGAGTTGCATCGCCATGATACCCATTTCAGTTGCTTCTTTAACTTTGTCCTCCATAGGAAGGACGGCGAAAACATAAACAAATGCCTTCCCGTTTCTCTGTTCCTCTTTTTAAATCAATGCTCTTTCGACATCTTTTAGAACAGACTCAATGTCAGAATCCACACATCTGAATTCACCAGCGGCAGCCATTTCATTGTAAACAGATTGAACACACGCGCTCTTTGGTGAAGTGGTTGATACGTTACTGTTGATCATCTGTCCATCATCGTATAAAGCCCGCCCTCACAATTTGATTTGTCGGCCTGTTTTGGTATTCGCATAGTAGCTCCTCAACGGTGAATCCCCAGACCGATCTTCCCCGTATTTCAAATCGTGGTGGGCGGGGCTAAGATCGGCTGGCACCCAGGCTAGCAAACAATGACAAAACCAGAAAACAATCACGACCCGACAGACAAAGCACACACGAGACGGCACCACACGACACACAATGAACCGGCACAAGACACAACACACAATGGCCCCAAACAGGGCAAACCAAACCAGGGAACAACGACAAACAGGCGAAGGGAACAAACCAACCATGAACAATCAACAAGGAAACGAGGGGGCAGGGTCAAGACCAAAGACAGGAGAGCACGCGGTACACAAAACATAAAACACAGACCACAAAGATCTCCACACAAAACATGCATACGGGGGTGTCAGGATCCCGGCACCAGAAACAAGAGTAAATACACTTAATAACATTCGGGATCCTGACACTATATAGCAAATGACAATTGAGTCCACTATATGGGGAAGAAGTGAACGAAAATGAGTGAGCGATTTCGGACAGTGACGTAAATACCATGCGCCAGAGAGCTGTCGCAGAGATTCGTAATAAACCCTTACACCTTTGGCTTTATTGATTGTACTGTGAAACGGTAAAGTCTACTTTTTTACTGTTTGTCACATTTGTCATGTTTATTGTATTAGTTTATAATAAAGAGACCAAAACAACTGCTAGTCATATTTATCTACTGTTGTTTATTTATTGTTTAAAAAAAAGGGAAATTATATTTTAAATAAAAATATCACAATTATTTTGAATTTGTTTATTTTAAAAAGTAGAAAATAACTGATCAGAGTGCATTGTGGGTAAAAAGTAGTGAATGAATGTAGGGAATGAAGTTGTTCACTCAGGTTTCGGACACCACTACAAAATGGCCAACACTCGATATAGTGCGCTATATAGTGGATAGGGAGCTGTTTCGGACACAGCTCAAGTTTGGGTAACCCTGCTACAAAGGATTCTTTGCAGTTATGCCACAGAATGAGCTTTTTATATTGCTCAAAAAAGATTTCTGTCAGATGTTTTGCTACTACAAACATGCTCTTGTGCAACTTAAAGGTTCTGTGGATTTTAAAGGTTATTTATTTAACCACAAAGCCTGAGAAAGAACATTTCAGAGACCTTTTTTGAAGGGTGAATAGCAAGAGCAGTGAATATACTGCAGTGGTCAGCCATTCTCAGCGGACACACAAACTAAGTTTTATTGAAGGCCCTTATGCCGGTCACCCAGAACGATCTTACAAGCGTGAAAATTTATCCTGCCGGTATATTATTACAGCTGCAAGAAACGACACCAACCAATAAGTTTCTGCTGCTCGAAATAGAATTTCAAACAGGCAACTACAAAAAGATTAGTTGCTTTCGGTAGTAACAAGCTGTACACAATACAGTTTTAAAATGTATTATATAGAAAACAATATATATTTATAGTTACAATTCTAAATTTAAAGTATGTGAGGATTTATATCACTTTTGCTCTTATGTAATAGTGCTTAACAGTAAGTGAGTTTAACATGTAACTCATTATTTTCTCTTGTTTTCTGTCCACCATTATTAAAGGATAGTAATGAATCATGTCTTGTACCATTAGTGGCATGGATCTCTCTACAAATAGCAGCCGCCTGCTTTTTCCGCTCCTGCGTTGACATCAGAGAATACTGAGACATGCTCTCTGTGGAAAACATTAAAGTTAGGACATTGTGCATGGTCCTTACAATGTAACACCTGTTCACATAAGGCACAGATTTAACAAAACAATTACACAAACACATTTACAGTTCGGAGAGTGACATTTATTACACCTGCTGAAAGGCTGACACAAGCACATGCCTTTAAATAACCTCCAGCTATTAAACGTGACGTCCAGGCGGAGACACTGCTCTTGCTATTCTGCAGGGTCCTTTAAATCAATATGACTGATATATACCCAACTGGACAAGACACCACCGCCAAAGGGTGTGATGTCACATCACAGCAGGAATGGGCAAAGTGGATGTTTGTGTTCACGTGACCCTGCTATGAAATCCAGACTAATGTCTTATGATCTTAGAAAGATTAGGAGTATCAAAGTTTGATGAAACATTTGACATGACCTTGCTTAGTGGATATTTAAGATATCACGATTAAATACAAAATGTTCTTTATATTATGTAGGATGATTTTATATAAAAAAACACTAAATTACAAAAAATGACTTTAGCTGAGTTTTCACAGGCAGGATCACATTACTGTATTTCTGTAACAAGACTGCACATGACGCTGAATCAATGTTATTGCCATAAAAACATAATGAGCCGAAAACATATACAAACAATGATAACATGGCATTATAATATGTCCCTTTGTATCTGCATGATACTCACATGTCAATGAATAAAATAATGCTGTTACATGTAAAAAAAATAGTTTACCATGATTAAATGTTCAAAACCATGGTACTTTAATTTTAGTAAGTAGAATATATATTTTTTACATTTTACATGTACACTGTTAGACATTTCTGTAATTTTTATAGTTATTTACTGTATATTACTGTAAACTATTTATACAGTAAATAACTGTAATTCGCTTTGCATAATGGGTATTTTCTGTGACATCCTGCATCATATACAGTAATTTATTGTATTTTTGAAAATTGCGGTATGCTACTGTATTTATTCTAACAGTCTTTTGGTGGTATTTTCCTTCACATTCACACAAATCCTTATTTTATTTTATTGCATACATAGGTCTACAGGCGTTGACTTATTTTAATTTTAGCTAAGGAACCATTTAGCAGCACAGGATGCAGTTCAGGGTTGCACCTAAACTGAAGAGTTTTCAAGACAACGGCGCTTTTCCATTGAAGATACCCGAGATGAGAGAATGAAAAAAGACCAGCAAGGTAAAATAATCGATGTAAGTTATTTATTATCAGACCCGCGGTTGTCGGGTTGTTTACCCGAACGGGACATTTTAAAACTGTTAACCGGTTAAACGCGTAGCTTAACGCATTATAACGGTAATATTAGAAGACCAAAGTCAGTATAAACCTTATTAATAAATCATACTATGTGTATGCAAGCCTACGAGCACACGCGGTGCATTAAATTACACGCTAGTGTTTTCTTTTTATAAAACAATTATGAAAAAATGCTTCATGTAGCTTATAAGTCAATGATATATCAGATTTAGTATATAACGTTACATGAGAGAATGATTTATTAATAAAAAAGCATATTTAAAAAAGTACTCTTTAAACTGGTGCTGCCAGGTTACTGTAAAAATCCTTGAAAATGTCTAACAGTGTATTTAATTTATGTATATATATTCTATGTAAGTTTGTATATATATATATATATATGCACTTTAACATTTCTTTCTTAAAATATGCTAAATTTCAAGTGCTAAAACCACAAAATTTAAAATGCCTATAGAGAATTAATTAACTATGGTATGCTAAACCAGTTATATTTAAAACACGTTGACCAGCATGGCCAACAGTGAAGGCTAATATAATTGAGCTATTACGCAGAATTACTACCATTATTTATAGATCATATACTTCTATATTAAAACATTATTGTATGTCATGATATGTAACATATACAACTACACACGCAACCTGCACTTTTGCAGCAGGGTGTCCTTACCTGCAATGTGTCAGGTTGTGTCAGTATCCTCTCTAAGCGTCAGTCTGGATAATGCAACCTGTGCTGGTTCTCTCCCTAACCAGGACAGAGGGTCTCTGGCCAAGCGGGGTGGTTGTGGGGGTTCAGAAGAGTTAGTGGTGTTAGAGGGAGGGCCAGCTGTTAGTCTTTCAGTTTTGACTAGCATGCAGTTATAAATAGAGCTGAAATCACACAAACACATACGTTAACACTTTTAAGTGTAACAGAGAAAGTAGCTGTTCTGGGTATGACTTCACTGTGTTTGTATTTTACAGTTCATTCACTGGGGTGTCATACTGGGGTTTCAAACCAGCAAGGATTTTTTGGGCAAGTGGCCCCTGCATTCAACAGAAGGTGCAATGAAGGTCTGGAGATCTGCATCCTAGAAATGTCTAAAAGTGGGTGTAGGGGGTGGGGGAAAACCAACGTAATTTCTTAAATGGGGACCTGACCTAGACCCATATAGCATTACAACATACATCACATATCATATTCCATACATCTATTGTGAAATACTTTTCTGTATACTATACACTATTTTATGATTTAAACTATAGGTTAAATCAAATGTGATTATACAATTATTGGCAATATAAAAGCATATTGTTTTAACTTTACCGTATACTGCCCCCTTAGTCTTAGGACTTAGTTAGTTACATTTTCTTAGAAATGTTCTTGTGTAATGCATGGATACATATTTGGCTTGTCCAGACACAGTCACTTTTTATATCTTTGGTTTATAATGTTCATACGTAAATATTTATTGTTGCAATACAACTGAAATGGCAGACACTAGCTCTAATTTGCTTAAGTGCATTTCCCAAATGGGAGATTAACTGCAGAAGCCTATTTTGAACATGGTTTCCCTGTAAAGTCAGCTGCCGGAAAGCTCAGTCAGCTCAGAAGTATAAGTTCTAGTTGAGCCAAACCGTCAACTGTTATAAAACAAGAGAGAAACTTGTGATAGGCTGTAGGGTTGATATGTCTCTCTCTCTCTCTCTCTCTCTCTCTCTCTCTCTCTCTCTCTCTCTCTCTCTCTCTCTCTCTCTCTATCTCTATCTCTTTCTCTCTCTCTGATTTCCTGCAAGCTTTCCAGAATATTTTTCTCCCCAAAGGCACAAATTTTACATTATTTAAAAAAATAAGACATGCAGAGAGATTTTTTTACATGTTACTTTAATAGAAGTTAATCACAAGATCTTGTGTTATGGACATACAGAAAGCTTAAGAAACCAATGCAATCTCATGGCAATTCGTGCGTATTATACGAGGTGGCTAATTCGTATTAATTTGTACAACCACATTTGTAAATTCTTGTACAATTTGCTTTTGCTCCTGTGACTTTGGGGTTAGTGGCAGGGTTTCGTTATTTTTTTTCTTCATGATAATTGTAAGTTTTTGAACAATTAAAGGCGGGGTGCACGATCTCTGAAAGACAATGCTGACATTTGAAATAACCTAAACAAACACGCCCCTACCCCAATAGAATCTGGACCTTATTTTGATAGACCCGCCCCACACATACGCAACCCAGGCAACGATGTCAGTTAGAAAACACACCCCTTACTGCTGATTGGGTACATGTGTGTTTTGGTACTCGGCCTGACTCCCTTTTCCAAAGTGTTTTTCAAAAATCGTGCACCCTTCTTTAATTTTGTACGAATTCATATGAATTAGCCAACTCATAAAATATGTAATTGTCATAAAATCAGGCTGTAAGAAACACATCACTTAAAAGAATAGTTCACCCCAAAATCAAACCAGCCCGTATTTCACTCACCCTCAAGCGGTGTATATAACTTTCCTCTTCCCGCCGAACACAGTCGGGGTTATTCTAAATAATAACCTGGCTCCCTTCCGCTTTATAATGGCATTGGATGTTATGCCATTTTAACGAGTTAACTCGTCAATTAGGGAAAACGCTTCCCTGCCAATGAAAAAAAATTCTGGCTTTCCGCAATACCGCTATTATCCATGGAAGTAACGCCTCACGCAAAAGAGAAAGAACTCCGTGTATGTTTTAAAGATCGCTCTGAATCTAATCTCTATCAAAAGTCCTTCACAAAAATGTAATTATTTCAGCTTTTTGCTCAAAATTGGATGTTTTTGAAGAAACCTACCCATATTTGAGAGGTGATATAAAAGAACTAATGAAGGTAGGTTGAAACGTTTTTGGGTTTTTTTAAAGCAGAGAATCTGTTGTTTCATTTGATATTGTATGTTTATATATTTAAAGAAGAACATTTTCTGGAAGGCATTAAACTTTTGTGAAAATCATGAAAAATGCTGGCAACTTTTTTTTAAACGATGGCGGGGAAAGAGTTAAAATGACCTCAACTCTATCAAGAACACACGTACAACCATAGTTTATGAGGTAGAAATACAAATGTTTTCTCACAAAAACCCATCACTTTACCTCAACAGACATTTACTAACTATTTGAATTAGTTTTTGATGGACGGATATGCTTTTTTGAGCTTTAAAAATGGGGCACTATCCAATGCCATTATAAAGCTAAAAAAAAGACAGATATCATTCAATTAATATACTCCGACTGTGTCTAGCTGAAAGAAGAACGCCATATACATCTAGGATGGCTTGAGGGTGAGTAAAATACGGGCCAACTTCGACCCTGGGGTAAACTGGCCCTTTAATACTGATTTATTTATTCAAAAGCAGTATACACTCTAAAAAAAATGCTGGGTTATTTTCAACCCAGCATTGGGTCAAAGAGGGAAAAACCCAACCCATTCAGTTGTAATTTACTGTAACCTATGCTGGGCTGGCCAGCATTTTTCCCTCTTTGACCCAATGTGGGTTGAAAATAACCCATAGGGTGTAAAGCAAACTGTCATTTGATGCACCCAATAGAGCAACTATACTGTATATCTAGTGTTAAGATCTGCATTTTACATATTAAACATTTGAAAAGGTTCTGGAAACATTGTAACAGAATAAGGAAATATTAGTGCAAATTACTCACATATCACAGCAATTGACTAGATTGCAAACTGCAGATTAAAAGCATGCATCTTCATGTAGCGACATCACATAATTTCAAACCTGTAGCACAAACAGTACAAGTACAGTGTCAAAAATTTTTTGTGTCATTTAAACTAAAATCAAACTTGATTTGTTACTACAATAACAGTAAAAAAATGCCAGGAATGTTTATTAGCAAATAGGATCTTTTTATGATGATGAGTGCATTTATGCATATGAATCTGTGTCTTGGGCAGCACACAGCATGCCATAAGGGCAGGGGCGTCAGTTTGTGTTGAAAAGTGGTGGGGACAAAAGATCAGATGAAAAAACATTACAGCAGGACAGGAAAAATATTGAATAACGGCGTATCAAAAATGGGCACATTGTAGGCCGGTCAACAACAAAAAAATACTCAGCATAAAACCCTTAACAATGTCGACTGCATATGTAACAGTCCCTGCAACACCAGCTCAACCGAACAGTGCCAAAGCACCATAACGTAGAAAACAGCAGCATGTTAAGTCAATGATTACGATGAAATTCATTATATATGTAAAAGAAAACACACTTTAAGCAAACAACACAACATATGTGACCCTGGACCACAAAACCAGTCGTACACTGCAAAAAAAAAAAATTCAAGAAAAAAAACTCTTGTTTTCAGTAAAAATATCAAAAAATTAAAAAATTAAGATGCTTTTTCTTGATGAGCAAAATGACCAAAAATACCAAATGTAAGTGAAAAAACAAGCAAAAAAATCTGCCAATAGGGGAAGCAAAAAAATCTTGAACATTTTTCTTAAGCACTAAATTCAAGAAAATTCAAGAAAAAAGTGCTTGTTTTAGGCACAAAATCACTTACATTTGATATCCTTAGATTTTTTGCTCATCAAGAAAAGCATCTTAATTTAAGAATTTTTAAATATTTTTACTGAAAATAAGATATATATTTTTTTTGTCTAAAAACTAGACTTAGTTTCTGAGGTCATTTTGCTCATCAAGAAAATGCATCTTGATTAAAGAATTTTTTGATATTTCCACTGAAAACAAGACAAAAATACTAAGTAAGAAAGTCATTTTTGCAGTCGCACAGGTTTTGTTTGATTTTTCAGAACATTTGAACAAAATGCTTTCAAAAAGTGGTGGGGACAAAATCTGCCATTTCAAAAAGTGGTGGGGACGACATGTCCCCAGCGTCCCCAGTATAAATGACACCTATGCATAAAGGTCACCAAAGAGTGATTTAAACTTTTAAAGAGTGATTTAATCTTTTTTAACAAGCACTATGTGATGTTTACTGATTCAACAGTTTCTACTTAATTCAGTGCAAACACAGTTGTATTACATCAATGCAACAAGCTAACTATATGCAGTGGAAGTGGATACAATGGTAATTCAAAGTGTGCACTAGGAATGTGTACGTTTTGTTGTTTGTTTAGCATAAATTATCATGCACAATAAATCTAACCTATTCATTAACAATGAACACTCAACCTTATCTGACATTTCATGGACCTTTATTCTGTAACATGGAAACCATTATACTAAACTTCTCTTTCACTTCTATTCTGCCTTTATGCAAGCAATAGCCTACGTCTGTAAGCACTCTTTTTTAGCAAGATTCCTTCTTTTTCATTCACTTTCATGTCTCAAACCTAACGCCTCCACGTGCTGCTATCTTTGCCTTTATGGGGTCTCAATCTCTGAGGCCCCATTTCCTTACGATCAACCTGCGAGGGCCTAAGATTATCCTCCGTCATTGACCTTTGGGCTGGGCACTGTCTAAATGGTGACCCGTATGGCATGGGACCAGCTGGTGCTGATGCTGTGCTCTTAGCTGGAGACAGAAAAGGCAAGGGTGATTGACTTAGGCTATCCTTTTGGTACTTTGGCAGAGGTTCATACGCAACCTTTGCCTTCCACTCTGCAGGGGGCTCAGGTAAAATCTTACTCTGTGCTGCATAGCGCAGGTTGGAAGCTATAGATTGTTGAATATTGAGAAGGGCAAAGGCTTCATCCACCAGGCCAAGTGGGTGCCGTGCGGCAGCTTCCCATGGGGTGGGAGACCTCTGACCTCTATTCAGCCGGGTGGTCTGCCCCACTGGTGATACAGGGGGTCTTGGTGATGGAGAAGATGAAATCGACCTTGGGCTCTGGCTCACGGTCGGAGGTCTAACAGGTGGTGACAAGGATGAGCTCCGAAGTTCCTGAAACAATCGAATATGCATATTTAAATTTAGTTATAGTAAACAAACTTTATAACATCAGTTAGTTAAAAAACACAAAGGACCACCTACATGTGAAGTTGAGAAGCAGCAGGATTTGAATTGGTGCATTGGTTTGGTCAGACATAATTTAGGTACATTAAGCTGTCTGTAATGGTTGTTGAGTATCTAAACTTAATAATTTAATGGTTTCTTTTAATCTCAAAATCTGATTAAAGGACAACTTTCCTTGGTTTAAGTAAAATCAGGATGACACAGTTTAACAAAGGTGAATAAGTGAGGGTGTGTTGCTATCTGCTGGTTAAAATGCAACTTTGCCGAGCTCTTTCATAACTAGTATTTCTAGGTCCAGGGCTCAACATAAAGGACTGCCCGGTGGCCGGGGGTAGCGTGAGAGATCTTCGGGCCAGTAAAAAGTATTGTCACTTGTCCGAATGGGCAGTGCTTCACCCTCAGTCACTAAAATATATTTTCATCAATGTATATTATTTAACTTGGAAGCAGACATTTACTTGGGTAAAACATGACGAAAGAAACAATGCAATATTTTGCACAATTTGCTGTCAGTTTACAGCTAAAGCAGAAGCCTTTTTTCGTTGGAACATGTCTGTTGTATATGTATACAATTATATTTGACTTTTGAATTATTATTTTTAAATATGTGACACTGACATTTATTTTTATTGGGCCAGTGAAAATTTTGGCAGGGCAAGTGAAAACTTGAACCATATAAAAAATTATTTGCATTGAGCCCTGAAGTCCATCAAGGATTTTATAAAAAACAAAGGAAGTTTATATAACAAATATCAAGTATTATTAAAGATAAATAATAATGAATAAATTATAGTTTTATAGACTTTGATGTGAGATAAAATGAGTTTAAACAAGCTACTAAAATTAAAACTCAGGATTAAAAAAAAATTATCTAAACTTTAAAAAATTCTTTGATGCACTTAACTATTTAAGTTTAATTAACTTGAATGTACGTTTCATTACTACCGAACCACTAAAGTGACATTGGAGTAAAAAATCTAAAGTTTACTTTCATGTGCTCACGCAAAACATTCATGTGCAGAATTTTTTTTAAAGTTTAGTTTCGTGTACTCATGTGAAATATAGTTTCACGTGTGCACGCAATAGTTTCACATGCGCACGCGAAACTAAACTTTATTTAATATTTGGTCCATCTCCCCTTAGGGGCTCTGTACATTTCAACTAGCAAAGAGTTGCTATAAATTATAAAATAAAGTTGAATTAGCTCAAGTTACTTTTTTTATAGCAGCTCCTCACTAGTCAAGAGATGTAATTAGTTGTAATTTTAAATTTATTTAACTTAATATTAAAGTGCAACAAGGGATTTTTACATTGTACTTAGACTATAATGGCAAGGTGTAAATAAACACATGATTTTGAATAATGAATAATTTTAAATATTAGGTATGACTTGCTTGCAAATATGTGACCCTGTGTGTAAAATCCAGGCTAAAGTCACATAATCTAATAAAATTAGGAGCATCAAAGTTTGATTTCAATCACTGATTTTAATCTTTGACCTTACTTGGTCAATATTTTTCATGCTATGTTGGATGATTTTACAAAACAGCAAATCACCAAAAAATGACTTCTGTAGTATATGTTCCTGACTTTTTTACAAAAGCTTAAAAGTCAAAACTGATCTTAAGTGACAGGTGCCACAAACTGGAGTGCTCGCATCTCATCATTTTTAGGTCATGGGATCAGAGATCAGATTTCTCCTAATATAGCTGCTGGACCAGGCCCTGCATTGCCAGTTTTACCCAGTTATAAACTTGTATGTCTTACTTAGCTCCTCAAAAGTATGATGCAACACAGGCCCAAATTTAGAGCAATACTCATAGACCGAACATGTCTTTAGCCTTTTGGATTTAGACTTCGTATCAAGTCATGTAAGACTTTTAAAAATAGAACTGATGTAAAACAAGCAAAGTTAAACTGTAGAATCTTACCTTTGATATCAAAGTCTTTCGTATCTGCTTTAGAGATGTTTGAATTGCTAATATTTTGATTTAAACTAAATACTACAGATTTACTGAAATGAGTGTGAAAGCAGGGAATAGTGAAGGTGCAAAAAGAATGCAAGAAAAGATGGAAATGACAAAGGAACGTGCAAATGCAAAGCAAAACAAACAAAACTCAAAGGACAATCATTTTAATGGCACTGTGGTTCATCTTACAAATAGTGCACAAGGAAGAAAATGTCACACAAAAAATAAACATAAATAAAAAACAGGTGACAGCAGTCAAAATCAAAATTATGAAAATTTTGTTAAAAATTGTGTTTGTAATTAAAAGTTGTATGTTTGACTCTTTTTCAAATGTTGACCTGTTTTCGTTGTTCTTATTCGGTAAAAACTACTGAAAAAAAGAACTGTTAAACAAACAGAATAATAGCTAAAGATAACTTCCCTCAAAAATAAACAAGAAAGGAATCTACATCTATTTACCATCATAAAAATACAAATTAAGAGCTCTGTCCCAGCTGTTGTACACATTTAAATCTATTTGACACAGTTTTTGAAAAACTCACATACCGAATACATTCATTTTTGCTTTTCGGAAAGTCTGAATCATTA
The DNA here is from genome assembly GCF_027580225.2 of Misgurnus anguillicaudatus. Taxonomy (NCBI): domain Eukaryota; kingdom Metazoa; phylum Chordata; class Actinopteri; order Cypriniformes; family Cobitidae; genus Misgurnus; species Misgurnus anguillicaudatus. The sequence continues at coordinate 52,153,009 of NC_073357.2, read as the reverse complement.
CTAATATTAATTTGAACTTCAATTCAGAAATCACTAACACTGAATTTGTGTTATATCCACCTGCACTACTTGGCACAGCCAGAAGCTGTTATACATAAGTTAAAGGGATAGTTCACAGAATAATGAAAATTTTGTTATCATTTACTCACCCTCAAGTTGTTTCAAACCTGTATAAATTTCTTGCTGAACACAAATGAAGATATTTAAAAAAAAATCATTCACTTCCACAGTATTGTTTTTCCTACTATGGAAGTTAATAGTGCCCTAGATCTTGTTGGTTACAAATATTCTTTAAAATATCTTTGTATTGATGAGCAGAACAAAGAAATGTACACAGGTTTAAAACAACTTGCGGGTGAGTAAATGACGACAGAATTTCCAATTTTGGGTGAACTATCCCGTTATTTGACTGTTCATTCATTTCTGTCTGTCCACTGAGGTATTATTATTATTATTATTATATAATCTGGTAAAATAATTAAAAAATATAAAATATTAAAGAATCCAATCATTTTTGAGCATGTTAAGCATTGTCACATTTTAACAATAAATGTATACATATAAATATGTCAATTACTCAGTGGCCCTCAATATATAACCATTAGGTCTACCTTTCTCTTTTTATCTCTTTTTAAGCTTTCATGTCTTTCTTCTATCATCAACTCAATCAACACTGATTCTCTTTGACCATGTCTAACAAACAAATAACTACATATACAACTTTAGTAATTTCAGCTAAATAATAACAAGAGCGTCTTACCTGTAGTAGCCCAAAAAGATAAATATTATTTTATAAACACCATGTCATGTCAGAAATATTGATGCCTACCTTGTTAATTTCTTACTTATCTAGATCTTAAACACCTGGTTCTGGTAGTGTTATGCATCTGTTGCATATTGTATTTATATCCTATCCTTGATATTTTACTATAACACTGGAATAACAAGCATCACAGTAACATGACTAATTTTCAGCATTTTCAGCAGTGCTTGGCTTCCACACTTGGGCAGCACTCTTTTTAGCTAAAAATTTGGGCTTTGGAGCAGAAGCAACACTGCCTCCTGAGGCAGAGTCGGCTCTTGCTGCTACCGGGAAAGCTGCGGCAATATGTGAGCTAGGGGCTGGTTGGTAAGACAGTGCCGGGCCAGCTTGATATGCTGGATTAGGACCTGCCTGATAGGAAGGTGGAGAGGGCTGTCGGTAGGGAGGACTTGGAGCTTGATGGTAAGGATTTAAAGGTTGTTGGTATACTTGTTGGGGGTTGTATTCTTGTTGTTGTTGATAATTACTAGGGACAGGCTGATATGTATTAGGAGGCACTTGGTGGTAAGGTACATTGGACATAGGGGATGACTGACCAGCCATCCCATAAGGTTGCTGGGCCTGTTGTGGCATAAAACCATAAGGTGGAGGACTATATGCAATTTGCTGGCTCTGATTTGGAGGACCTAATGCTTGGGCCTGGGCCTGGACTTCATCTGCTTTGTGATCAGTAAGCTTTTCAGCTGCCTCCTTTTCTGCAGCAAGTTTCTCTGCTGCTGGACCATAGATAAAAAGGGAGGACTTCAACTGATAGGGCTGATGCTTCATGACATCAAGCACAGGAAGTGGTTTTTTGGCAGGTTTTTGACCCTGTTTGCTTTTGTTCTTGTTTGTGCTGGAGGAAGGAGTCTGCTTGACAGCACCTGGCGGATATGATGGTGAATGAATTGGATTATATGCCAAAGGAGGGGGGGCCCTGCAATTAGTTGAATATTTCCATGAGCTTGGCAAAGAAGGAGAAGGTGAAGATGGTCTTGCCTTATTTGACTGTACTGTGGTAGAATCCACAATGTACTTCTCCATTCTAGATTGCCGCTTGGCGAAAAGTTCAGCTCCTTTGCCTCGCAAGGCTGGCATCTCGAAAGCCGAACCATAACCAGAGGGTGACAGAGCACTACTTGGTGGAGTCCCACTGTGCATTCGGCGTAGAGGAGGGGGCTGGGTATTCTGAGGTGGACTCCATGGCTTGGTTGGTTGGGAAGGCAACTTTTGGGTTTCAGTTTGAGCCATGCTTGTGGAACGTTGTTGATGTTGGGTTGACCAAGTATTTACAGGAGGTTGAGACTGAGATGGTGGGGTCCACTGGGTAACAGATGGCTGTGATGCTTGTTGCTGAGGTTTCTGTGGCCATGGAGCCTGCACTTGAGGTGGAACTGGTGGCTGTGGCTTACCCCAGGGTGCCTGAATTTGATTCTGCTCAGGTGTCCAAGAGTGAATTATTTGTTGAGGATGTTGTGGAGAAGCAGGTTTTTGTGCCCATTGTGGCTGGGACTGGGCTGGCACTGGTTCCCAAGAATGGGTGGGATGCTGCATTAATGCTGTGGGTTGAGGTGGTGGTTGATTCTGTTGAGACCATGTAGGCTGTGCTTGAACAGAACTTTGTGGTTGGGTCCATGCAGTTTCAGGTGGCTGTGTTGGCATTTGTGGTTTGGCTTGGGAGACCCAGGATGGTTGGGGCTGAGGTTGAATTTGAGTTTGGGTCCAAGTAGGTTGTTGCTGGGAAGGTGATGCCCAAGAAGATTCTACAGTTTGTTGAGATTCTTGGAATTGCTGTTGTTGGGCCCAAAGTGGCTGTGGCTGCTCCTGACCTGGATTTTGCTGCCAAACACTAGAAGAAGGTTGTGCCGATACATGCTGCTGAGACCATGTGGGTTGGGGTGTTGACTGATTTGGACCCGAAGCCCAAGAATTAATTTGAGGCTGTGTTTGAGGTGGTGCCTGATGTTCGGTTTGGATTGGACTCTGAGTCTGTGTTACCCAAGAAGGCTGAGACTGAGTTACAGTAGTTGCTTGCAGTTGAACATCTGATTGACTTTGAGACTGTGCTATCCATTGTGAGTGTTCTTCAGACTGGTTTTGAGATTGACGTTGCAGCTGGACCTCATTTGGACCCCAGGTACTTACTGGAGGCTGCTGATGACCTTGGATTAGAGCTGGATCCCATGACTTCACAGATGGATCTGACTGCATGGGAGGTGGTGCGACAAGTTGAGCAGAATAATTTTGCTGCTGGAGTTGTGCCTTATTCCAAGTCTCTGGTTGCTTGGTTGGTTCTGTTGGAGATTCTGGTCGCATCCACGTATTACCTGAAGCTAGTTGTTCTGTACAGTGTGAAACATCCTGGGACTCAGGAGCTATCCTTGGTTCCGCAGACACTGTTGGAGCCTGCATTTCAGGGGCAGGGACAGAAGTAACATGAGCTCCCATGGTTGGAGCTAGTGCAGGTGCTGAGACACCATTTTCAGTTTGCTGTGGAATCGGTTGATCAGTAGTTTCAGGTGGAGCAGACCAAGGGGGAGAAGCTGGGTCTATGTGAGGTTTAGGGGCAACCGGTGGTGGAGTTTTTTGTTTTACCTTAGGAGACTGCAGAAAGTTGCAGGCTTCAGCTCCTAAACTTAAATAATCTTCCTCTGTTTCCAAACCTGTCTTTTTGTTACTCTTGTTAAGGAGATTCAACAGCTCAGGATTAGGGGAAACCTTGGGAGACTCTTTAAAAGTGAACATAGGCTTATTGGCATTCCTCCTCCTTGTATCTTGTAAGATTCCAGTCTTGATCGCAGGCACAGATATACGCTCATCACGGGATGCAATCTGTTCCCCTTGTCCCAGTGAATACCCAGACTGTTCTTGATAATCTGCACTTGTGGAGGGGGAAAATGGAGCGGCCGCTCTGTTTTGAACTGAAAATGGCTTGGCACTCCTGTTTGTAACTGATACCTGCATTTCGTTCATTTGCTGCTCAAACATGCCATTCATATGATGTGAATACTGTTGCTGCTGGAGGTGTTGTTGCTGATTGTATGATTGTTCATACAGTTTTTGTTGCTGACAGTCTTGTTGATATTGTTGCTGTTGTTGATACTGTTGTTGGTATTGTAGCTGCTGCTGATACTCTTGATACTGCTGCTGCTGCTGCTGTTGATAATACTGTTCCTGGTATTGGTGATACTGCTCCTGCTGCTGCTTTTGAGTTGAAATGCCATGGTGAAGATTCACATCCATATAATTTTGGTTCTCTTGTGGCTGCATATAAGTGTGCTGCTCCACATGTTGGTACGTTTGATGGGTCTCAGGCTCCGGCTGCCCCTCAACAGGGATCCCCTTACGTCTCAATTCTTCATGCTCAGCTACTATCTCATCCATGCGTTGTTTGCGTTGAGCAAACATGAGGGCTCCTTTACCCTTGGTCTCAGGTAGTGCTTCCATATTTTGCTTGCTGTCAAGTTTGCGCTCTATCTCAAGTAATCCAGTCTTCCAGTCAAAAGTTACAATGCTTTTCTGGCCTGAGGCATTGGTGAAAAAATCCTCATCAACTTCTGTTTCACCAGTGGCTAGAACTGTGATCTCAACAGCGTGCGCCTCCTCGTCTTCTTCACTGCCGTCCTCGTAATCTGGTTCGTCCTCACCGGTACCGTAGCTTACAAGTGTATACTTCTTGGCCCTTTGTCTATGCTTCTTGAACATCAACACCCCCTTGTTATTGGGGTTGGGGGCAGGAGCGGTTAGTAGTAGAGCAATACGCTTACATTTAGACTTGGCCTCCTTCACCTGCTTCTCTGAAAGGCTTTCACTACGCCGGAGCCCTAAAAATGAAAAAAAGGGAGGGGTTAAGGGTATGAGCACAGAGTGATATGAGTGAGGTCATAAAGAAAGGACACTGAACATGTTTGCTCCTGGTGGCCTAGGTAACTGTATACGATGCATATAAATAGCAGTGTTATGTGAGCAGCCAACAAATCATTTCACTTGAGACGCCCTGCTATCTCTTTTAACTTATGTGATACCAGATATGTAATTGTATTTTTTTATATATTGTATAATGTTGACTACAAAATAAGAATGTTATACTGTTCTCTAGAGCATGCTTTGGAATTTCTTTTTAAAATTAAATTATAAATAACAATTCTCATTAACAGGATTAAAATGTGTTATACAGTAAGTGAGACACCGCTTCTCTCCTAATCAAATAATAAAGTGATGTTTTAATAGCATAGCGGTTAAATGTAATTTGTGGGTCTCCTGGTTACCATAACTCGCAACCACCCAATAAGTCAATTCTCCAAGCAGATAACAACACTGCCACCAATAAACAAAATCTCTGATCCATGCATAACACTCTGGCATTAACATAAGTCATTTTCAGCTGTGAATGTGTTTCTACAGGACATTACACTAAGCCAATAGCAGACCCAGTGACAAAAACATAAAAATAGCTCAGAGGCAATGTGAGGGTTTGCTAGTGCCAAAGTGCTACACGTCCATATCTGAAGCTTTAAGTTAAAACACAATTTTCCTGTTATAGGCCACATACTGGTAGACGTGCAGTCCTGTAAAATTAAATTTTTTAAGTTTAATCAACTTTAATTTAAAATTCACTTCAACTTTCTTGACTAGTACGGAGTTGCTATAAATGATAAAAATTAAGTTGAATTTTCATTTTTTTAAAGGGCCCATGGCTCAAGACTTTTTTTAAGATGTCAAATAAATCTTTGGTTTCCACAGAGAACATATGTGAAGTTTTAGCTCAAAATACAATATAAATAATTTATTATAGCAAGTTAAAATTGCCATTTTGTAGGTGTGTGCAAAAATGTGCCGTTTTGGGTGTGTCCTTTAAAATGCAAATGACCGGCTGAAATTCAAACACTGATCACAATGATGGTGGTTTGTTGCAATTAAAACTCAATCGTGCTTTTCTCTGCACTAAATGGCCGTGCTGTGGTTGGATAGTGCAGATTAAGGAGTGGTATTATTATAATAAGAGCACCTTATGACATCATAAGGAGAACCAATTTCAACGACCTATTTTTTCATGTGCTTGTAGAGAATGGTTTACCAAAACTAAGTTACTGGGTTGATATTTTTCAAATTTTCTAGGTTGATAGAAGCACCGGGGACCCAATCATAGCACTTAAACATGGAAAAAGATTTTCATGCCATGGCCCCTTTAATATAATTTATAGCAACTCCTTACTAGTCAAGTTGAAATTAATTGCGATTTCAAGTTGATTAAACCTAACAATGCAATGTAAAGAATTTTCACAGTGTTTATTCTCTGTTTAGTAGGTTGACCATTAATCTTTTCAATACAAAAACATGATAACTAATCTTAAGTTTCTGATTCTTGTCTTTTGAGCTTCAGGATAGAGATAATGATAGACAAGTACTTCCCCTTTTCAGTGCTGCTAAGAAGGCCAATTTCAAAGGATCGGGTAACGGGCTAGTGTCGCACATGCTGGTGTCCATCAAATGGCACTTCTGCAAGCATCATTAGGATGCCCATGTTTTATTCTTAACTCCACCAGTCATGTCACCCTACAAGCCCCCACCCAATCCCTGCTACGAAGTGAAACATTTTTATTTTATCTATCTAAAATGAACACATACACCTACAAATTAATTTATATATAAACTTATAAAACGTAACGCACATATATACACATACATACATCCGTATTCCTTATTAATATTATACATTTAAATTTCACAACAGAATGGCAAATGGATTAAATATTCATATCCAAACTTTACAAACAATTGACAATCGACGTGTTAAAAAGAAACATGCACCCTAAACATAAACTGTGCGGTTAGTGTTTTTACTCGAGAGCTTAAAAAACATCCACAATACAGATTACTGATGCTATATCTATAACCAAACTATTTAAAATAAGAAATCACGGCTACTCCTGCAAACAGATGCCATAAGACACTATAAGAAGCAACATCATGAAAAATAGATTATACTTACTGGCGTGCCTTGCCCTGTGCTTGTTTGGCTTGTTGACCTCCCTCTCCGATTCAGAGTCCCACTCCTCTGAAGGAAGTCCAAAAGACACAGAGGAGGAGGTGGGAACTTCTTCAATGTGCCCTCCCTCTCCGGCAGAATCCAACCGTTCACTTGTTTCTGCCCCCTCCTCTTCTGATCTGCTGTCACGTAAGTGCTGTACAGTCACCTCAACCTGTCTCTGCAAAGCAGTGGGTTTATTAACCAACACGCCCCGCTGACCAAGAGGTTGCCGGTCTTGTCTGCGTACGTAGAGGGGGCAACCTGTAGCAAATGTAGTGGTGGTCTCGCTTGTCTTTATAGGATGTATGTCTCCCACAACTCCACAAGCACTGCCCAGTGAAGTATATTGTGGCTCTTCTAGGGTGGTCTGGGAGAGGGTGAGTTGCAATTCGACCACAGATCCTGGGGTTACCTCTATCCTGGTGTCTTCACCGCGCTGGGCATAACTGTTTTTAGCTTTACTCCTAGAAGGGGGGATTTGAACTTGGGTCCGGACCAATCCAATCCCTCCGGGACACTCTGCATCACTGTCTGTTTCCCCATAATATGCTTCATCCTGGGATTCAGAGATGTAGAGATCATCGTGTGGGACACGAGGTCTGGATGGAGATGGGATCCGTAAAGTGGTACTATGTGATTTAAGAGACTTTGGAGGTTGGGTACAGCATCTACAGGAAAAAAAGTTAAACTTAAAACATGCTGACATTTTTTTTTACTTAAAACTATTTAGAGATAATCTGGACTTTTTTCATCATCAGGAAAAATATTTGTGTTTAAAAAATTACCTAAACAGACAGAAATTTATTTAACGCTGATGGGACAGAAGAATAACAATGCAACATGTACACCATCTGTCAACCATGTATTGAAATCTTACAAGCATAAACAGGTTTAATTGATTTGGATTTAATGAATACACAATGGGTGTCTGGTTTCAAAGGTCAGGACAGCCATAAACAAGACAGTCCATAAACAATACTATTAAAATCAAATAACTAAGCAATTTCATCCATGGGTCAATTGGGTCCACGGGTAACCTACAATATGAGATGTGGCTTAAATACTGTGATATGATGTCACAAAGGCAACAAAGTTGCATCCTTTCTTGTAAAAATAACTTTAGTGCACAGTTCAAGAAAACATCAAGGCACATTTGTTCAAGCAATAAAGTACCTTTTGACAAGCAGCTGTAGACAGTCAGCTGACGCCTCAATGAGATCAATAGCCTCTGAGAGACTGAGGTTAGAGCAAAGTTTCCCATTCACTGACAATAGCTCATCATTCTCACACAATCCAGCCACGGCAGCACAGCTGTCATCCTCTACCTATAGGAAAGATAACAAACACATATTTACACAAACTTACACGGGGTTAATTGCAACACGGCTACTATACATATTTATACAGAACCGAGCAATCTGTGCTTGTGGTCTTTTTCTCTTACTGTCAGAAGATGATCTCCTGTGCATTTCTGAAAAGTTTTGATGTGTTTTGGTGTTACAACAAACCCTCTGTTTGTTTCAATGAACCGCACCTATGGGGTGGGGTACGTTGTAACGTTTGCACTCCTGTCACTTTCGGTGTTATTGTACGATAATGGTAAGTCCCACAAGGAACAGTATGTAAGAAATGTATATAAATTAATCATAAAATGGCCCTGATATGTCACTAGACATTAAGAAATCATTTTCATTTCAAATACTTATATCACTGACAACAGTGGTCCAGCCAGAATATTGTCATTTAAAAAGTGGAGTTGCAGCCCTCAACTGATGTTTATATTGTCATGTTGTGTATCGGCCACCAGTTGTGTGATTGCAGTACCAGTTTTAGCCACAAGTTTTGTGATTGCAGTCCCAGTTTTGGCCACAATCCTACATAATGTACCTTTAAGTGTTCATTTCTAAATACAATCTATATTTTTAAATGATAGAGCCAAAGCCATAAAGCCCCTACTTGATGAGTGCAGGGACTCATTATAATGCAAGAAATATAAACATGTTTTTTTTGTAAACAAAATAAGGTAAAAGCTAGCATTACAGTTTTTAAAAGAAAAAAAATACAACCTAATGCAGTACACTCCATATTACTGCTATTACATATTACATCCTGCTATGATGAACAAGATTGAACTAAGTACAAACATTAAAAAGGTTTTTACTAGGAATGCATTGATACAGTATATCAGCCTTTAATCAGTATTCGCAGATTAAAACTGTTTTCCCACTATCTGGCATCGGTTAATTGTTAAAAAAGCAGATGATTAGGGCAGATCATATCCAGCTATGGCTGGATTTACAGTGCAATATTGATGCCCAATATCAATTTCTTGTCTATATCCGATTTTTTTGACGACCCACTTCTCTATCTTCTATCATCTTTTAAAAGCGACTCATATCCGATATTTGCATTTACACTAAACACATGGCAAAACATTTACACATTGACCCAAAACAGCTTAAATCACAGAGGAAGTAAAATGTTGAGATATGCAATGGACACACAAACAAAATGATTATAAAGAGCTTTATTTCTGTAACAAGAGATAAAACTTCAAGTCCTCCATTGCGCTGCTAAGAAGATTCATATGATCGTGGGTGGCGCCAGCATCACATTTTTAATCACGCATGACATTCTTGAGATGGAAATATCCGATCTGTCGCTTACATTGCGGACGCGAATGCATGCATCCGATTCATATCCAATTTATTTTCACATATGAATGAACGGGTCGGAGAATATCAGAATCAATGCGTTTTTCCTGCTTTCATGTCTGTGGGTCATATCCGATCGTTGCCACTTGAGAGAAAAAAAATTATATTGAGTCACTTCAAACAGGCAGTGTAAATGCGGCCAAAAGGGCGGGAAAAATACATCAACACTACTAAACTGGTTATCAGAGTCAAAGAAAACAATTTAGTGCACACTGAAAAAGTTGGGTTATTTCAACCAAGCAGTGGGTCAAAAAGGGACGAGCCTAGCCTTTGGGTTGTCATTTCACCTATGCTGGGTTGTTTCAACCCAAAAAAACATGTTGTGTTAATTTAACCCAACGGCTGGATTTGTCTCTTTTTGACCCAACAGTGGTTTAAAAATAACCCAGCGTTTTTTAGATTATGAATTTTACTGAATGTGTATTAGAATGAATGCACGGTAATTCACTTCGGACAAGTGTCTGCCAAATGCATAAATACAAATGTAAATTATCCATAATCCCATCTTTGGTTTGGAGACAGTGTATCTTAATTTAGGTCAAGTGTCTCTAATTTACACAACAGCTGCATGTCCAACTGTATGATTATTAGTTTTGCATAAACAAAACACTTCAACATAAGCTTAAATATCAGTCCTTTGTAACATTATGTACATCATAAATCAACTCTCCTAAAAGGTCAAATCATCCAGCAGAGCATTTGTTCCTCTAAAACTGTCTTTATTAATAAGTGCAGAGAAACGAATACATAAAACGCAAGATAGCAAGCAACATAAATGCTTACTGAATTGCTATCTGTAACAGTTTCTGTACACGTTTAAATGCCAAAACACTGGATGACCTTGATGACTTGTTTAAGCAGCCCCCTGTTCTGACTGCTAAGGCATAACACTAAATACCATGTACATCTTTTATGACATTCCACCTCAGTAATAAATAGCTTACTTAAAATAAACTTCTTAGATAAATCTTTAAACTACAGATGTCAAGTCATTTCTTTTAAGGACAATATTTATGCTGTATTTATGACAGTATTTAACAAGAATGGTACACTCTTTTAGTACCGTCAATACGAACAAAATTTGGCAAACAAGCTTTTTGGTATGCAGCACCTAGCGATTGGAACTTTTTACAGAATATCATTAAATTACCTACCCTAGTGTCAACGAATATTTTTAAATCTCTTGTTACTGAGCTGTTAAAGGAAGAAATGAATTGTAAATGTTTTTAATCTGTACTAAGGATGTGCATATATCTTGTCTGATGTGTCTATTTTCTACTATGTTTTATTTATTTATTTTTTTATTTTTTTACTTCAATACTGTGTATTTCATCTTGGCCAGGTCACTTCTGAAAAAGAGATTTTTAATCTCAGAAAGTTTTACCTGGTTAAATAAAGGAAATAATAATAACAGTTTCAATTTCATTGGATTAGTTTCTATACACGGTTTCATCGGACGCACGTGCGATGACGTGATACGCGTCTGGTCGGAACTTTACTTCCGGTTTCAGTTTTTTTTAATGGTTTAACTAGCTGCTAAACTGAACTCTTGAACAAATACCTCGTCGAAAAATATCAAATGTTTTGGTTTCGTAGGTAATCTACGTGTTGTTTATTTTGCTAGTTATATATATTCTTAGTGGAGTTTACCGGAAGTTACGTGAGGACCACGAAAGTCGCTTGTTTATGTTGTTACTGCTGAAACCATCTATAGACCTCTATCACAGCTCACCGAGCATAGGCTACCCAGTTGCACGCACACTTGTTCAAGACCAAATTTAAATAAACAACACATTTGTACATCTTTTAGGTTTATACACCAGAAAATTTCTCTTTTCATTGCTTTTCTAAATTAATGTACGGATGGCACAAGTTACTTAGCTAACAAACAATGAATCAAGGTTACACACATCTTTGCCACAAAACACATTTTATAAAGGTGGGCCAAAGTCGAGAGTAAGAAAAAATAAACATTAAAGTCACAAAATATTTCGTCCACAAATGATTCGTCACATTTTACCTAAATGAACATTGATTTAACGTCATTTTGCATGTTCAGATGCATACTTCGCAAGGGAAGTGTGAGGGCTGCAAACTGAATTAACTTATTGAATTTGATGACTGATTTCACAGACGTCCTGTTTTCAGTGCTTTAATTTAGTTTTTTCGTTTATATTTTTTAACTTGAAATTATTTGAAGCAATATGTGCCTTTATATGTGTTTCCTACATTAAAATATATTAGAAATGTCTCTTCGTTTCCCATGTAAAGGGTGCAAATGTATTTTCCCCTCATGGACGGTAAACCACGCCCACTATAAAAAGCGTCATCGCGTATCATCTAGCGTCACGTGATATAAATAGATAACATTAGTAGAAGTTGTAGTTTACTGTGCGGTTGGTAAATGCTGGTTGTTCTGATACAGTATCAAACGCGGAAGACCACTTACTTCCAGTTAAACCAGTTAAGACCAGCCAACCAGTTTTACAGGTAACATTACAGTCGCTGTATAAAGCAGCGTTACATGTCAATAAATGAGATGAATCACAAGTTTGACAACTTACTGTAACACATTCTCTAAAAATAATATTGGGACTAGTTCGAAGTAAACATAAAACAAATCCTCTGGTTTGATAATCTGTCTAATTACAGTAAAGTGTGACCATGGCCTTTTCAAACCGAAGGCTGCATCATCCAGAGGTCGCATTTGAAGGCTGCATACGTCATAAAGACTGTCTATTTTCAGAATATTAATAATAATGAAGTTGACTAATATTATAAATTAATAGTAAATTGTTTTAATATGCTTATTAATTGCGAATGTAATGGTCAGTTAACTGAAATAAATTAAACTTGATGACAGCAGCCGGTATATTGGAGGATGCAGCCTTCCGTTTGAGAAACCACTGCCGAAATGCCACTTTTTAGGTCCACAGCATTTCCCATTAATCGTCACTAGAGGTCAGTGTGCAGTTGAAAAATACATTTCCTGCAGTTACTGTAGGCCAGTGGTTCTCAATCCTGGTCCTGGTGGCCCACTGCTCTGCACATTTTGTATGTCTCCCTTGTTTAACACAGCTGATTCAAATCATCAGCTCATTAGCAGAGATCTCATTGTCTGTCAGATAAGAGAGACATACAAAATGTGCAGAGCAGTGGGCCTCCAGGACCAGGATTGAGAACCACTGCTGTAGGCTATGCTATATCAGATCTGTTCTCAGATCAAAACAGTGACATTGATATCAGCAAAACCTGCAAATATAGACATAATGAATTCTATGTATACAGAATGTAATAAAAAGTTGCGTCCCTTGCTTTTTTACTTAATAGGACAAAATTGTAAGCCTACAAATAGGTTGCATTACAAAATGGTATATTGCAAACACAACAAACTTTTGTTTCCAGTTAATATTTATTAACAACAGGCTTTAAAAAATATAGCTACCACTCAACAATAACATTTTATTCAATCCTTAAAAGTAGGAAAGGCTTTTAAAACCGCTGACACACAGCCTAGCCCTAGGTTTCTGGTGATGGATCTATAATAAAATAAAAACATGAAGTTTTATAATTGTTTAGCAACTGCAGCTGTAAGGATGAATGTAACGGCTCTGATCTCCGTATAAGGGCTTTTCAGAGGTACACTGCCTTTGTAATCACTGCTCAAATGAAAAAGAGGAGCTGGCTCAGACACCAGATTTGAACACAACCCTTCTCATCCAAAAAAGGAGGTGAAAAAACTTTGCAGTCCGACAAATGCACTGCGACCAGGAAGGCAGATATCATATGATTTTAATGGAGTGCAACAAACAGGAACTTTCTTATAATAATGACTTTATATTGAAAGTATATTTTCAGAATTTTTTGGGAGACTTGACAGGTTCCGCTCTAAAACTTAAAATACCTTTATTCTTTTCCTAAAAAAGGTGCTTCATGTTGTACAGTAACATCTACACTTTAATACATTCTTTTTACAGGTTAAGGTTGTTTTATTGTGACCCTCAACGATTTTAAATGTATACTAGCAATATAAGATTACATACTATACATAATGTACATTATTTTATATATCAATCTCAAATAAAAGATATGCCTTGATAAATACCTGACACATACTTTATTTCAAAGCAACTCTGATTGCGCTGGGGATATATCTGTTACATAATTAAACATATCTGTCAAACAAAAGTACATTTTAATGTACAATTGTGGAAAAGAAACCACTTTTTTTTGGTTCCCATACCCACACTGATTAAATACAATGTGCTGGAAACCACTGGAAAGTTCTCATGTAACTTTTGGCTCTTTCTCCCACAGCTTAGAGCAATTATCATTCTGAAACTCCTCCAGACATTTCAGGTAAAATTAACCTTGGTGGTCCACAGTTTGTCATGTTCCCATTGTTAAATCCACACTAACCGTACCTATATATTTAAGCTGTAATGGTAAGATGGTGTTTGTTGGTGTATAAATACTGTACAGCTGTAATTATTTTCTTTGCCGCTGGCTCCTAAAATGTGCAAAGAGGGTGAAAAATCGCATTTAATTCCTCACATCCTGCTAAATGATACACGAGGACCAATGTTTGTGCACATGTATTCTTCTTATATAGTGTAGGAGTGCACAGACATTTTTCCTATTTCAAAGAGGTGTACGACAGAAAAAAATGAGAATTGCTGGTTAATGGCTAAAGGTTGAGCACAATTCATCATTGCTGATTGCTGGAAGCCTTCCATAGATCTACAGTTCATTATGAAAATATTTTTGTAGGTGCACTTTCAAAAGAAAGTATAAATTTGTACTCTAAATGAACTCACAGCAGGCCCGCTTAACCCACATCAGCACCTTGTCTATGCCATAAATCATCATTTGACCTACTCTTTAAAGAAATGGGCGTTCAGCGAACTAAAGGTTTTACCAAAGCCTGCACATTATATTTAAGCTTTTCATTGTGCATTATGTGCTTACATAGAAGAGTACACAAAAGCCAAAAGAAAACTCAAAATGACCACAGGTAAACACACAACACACAAGAGACTGTGTCCTCTTTTCATCCTCCGTTTCAAGATACAAACACCATTCGGTATTTGAGACCTTTATCACGATGAGCAAATGTCAACAGTATTTCTCAGCTTCTTGTTACATACATTTTTAGACAAACTTCTGTGGTCAGTTTGCCATTCAGCTCTTTAAAAAAATTTGAGTCAGGTAAAAGTTATGTCTTCGAGGAGCAGAGTGAGTCTCTCCACAAGAGTTTGTGAAGGTGTCATCCCATCAACTCAAGTTTTCTCATAGCAGTGCAGGCAAATATTTCACAGCTCAGATAAAACATCAGAGTATGAAAAATAGACATCTTACATACTGTACAATTCAGCTGATTTAAAAAAGATATCGCATTCACATCTTGATTTAGTGTAAACTTATTTTAAATTTAAAATGAATTAATCTCCTGCGGTTTTCATTCCAGCACATCAAAGAAAAACGTTGTGGGGAAAACTAGGGGAACTTTGGTTGCTGTAAAAACCATAGCTGTCTGATCTGACAGGGGGCGCTATTGGACAGCGCATACTGTATGTACTAAGTTTAAAGAGGACACTAGTTGTCAATTAACAGCATCCTTTGGCAATCTTGAGTTTTTTTGGCCTGAGGCTTTGATAGCCCCTGGCAGTCTGAGGGACTGGGACCACTGGCCCTACTATCCAGAGCAATCAGATTTCATCTATTTAATTTAATTTTTCATCTATTTAGGGGACATGTGGTATGTGAAGTTCTAGCTCAAAATACCATATAGATAATTTATTATAACATGTTAAAATTGCCATTTTGTAGGTGTAAGCAAAATGTGCTGTTTTTGGGTGTGTCCTTTAAAATGCAAATGAGCTGATATCTGCACTAAATGGCAGTGCTGTGGTTGGATAGTACAGATTAAGGGGTGATATTTTCCCCTTCTAACATCATAAGGGGAGCCAAATTTCAATTACCTATTTTTTCACAAGCTTGCAAAGAATGGTTTACCAAAACTAAGTTACTGGGTTGATCTTTTTCACGTTTTCTAGGTTGATACAAGCACTGGGGATCCAATTATTGAACTTAAACATGAAAAAAGTCAGATTATTATGATATGTCCCCTTTAACAAAATGTTTTACTGTACAATAAATAGATATGACCCCATCTGCTAAAGTCTCATGATCTAATTCTGAAATTAGGATCATTAAAGTTTGATTTCACATTGATTTTCATGGTTGACATGATCTTACTCAGTCAATATTAAAGATATCATGATTATAGGTTCACAGAATGTTTTTTACATTATATGATAAGTTTATAAAAAACAAGAAAAAAATATTTTCTTATTTTATAGTGTAGTGACAGTAAATCATATGCTCATTGCTTACTTTTGCCACTTACACTTTTATGAGGGTTTAACTTCATTACCGGGTTTATTTTAAAAATTATTGCATAAAAAGTACTGACTCTACAAAAAATAATTATTAGATTGGAAACTTTATAAGGATTGACAATTTTTGTTTTATTGAAATGTACAACATTAATATTTTCCAGCTTTATATTAAAGGAATGTTTTTTTAACTGCCCTAATATTTGCAAAAACCTAAATCCTAATTATGACCCAAGCATCATGTCTAGGCTGTTACTGTTGATTCATTTATTATATTTCACTTAGGCCTGGTTATAAGTTATTCATAAAGCACCAAGAAGCATTATCAGCAATAAATGTGACTAAAATTCGGAAGTGGCCTAAGTCATTAAATGTACCTCAAATACACATCACATGCAATACCACAGCATTGCTTTTGATTTACTACCTAGTTATCAGTACTAGTTTTTGTTAGTCTTTTAAAATACAGTTTAATAATTAATAATAGAACAGTAAAACATGACTGTATTAATCTACTGTAATACTCTAACTATTAATGGCTGATACTTACATACTGACCATGAAGGTCTTTTTTAAAATTGATAAGCTGTCAAATAAACATAACATTCAAGTATAAACATCAGTTTGAACAAAATCCAGAGACCCGGGACTGCATGCCATGGTGGAGCCGTCAAAATGAACTTGATATTCCCAATACTTTATACACATATAAACTTCATGTTCGGTGTAAAAAAATCCCACCATCACCCTACATATTCTGGGACAGCTCAATAGTTAAAGCCTCACCAATAATTTTAGTCAAGTTTAGATTGTTGATAACTATAGGAGGAATGACAGATAGCTTGAACTTGGCCAACAAACTTTGTTAGCTTTGCTGTGACCATATAAGGACCCTTGCTGAAAGCTGAGGAATAGACAGAGCCTGTGCAGCCCACATTGCCCTATAAAATCCACCTAAAGAAAAACAAAACTTTTCCAATAAACATTTATCAAACAAAACTGGATAGTCTTAACTCTGCTGGTGGCCACTTGAAGATATCATCATGCAAACATCTAATTTAACAGTTGCTTACAATGCACATAAACTCACTGTTAGGAATTATTGTTCTGTGGTATTATATAACTGCATCATTAACTAAAGACTAAACTTAGCATAGACCACTCTTGTATCCAGCTGTGGTAACCACACAGATGTTAACTCAAATGTATCCTAAACAAATCAAACGATATCTAGAACAAAACTTTTAACATCACAATCGACTAAACAGCTGACTAAAAAACTGTTCAAAAAACTTTGGTAAGATTACAGTATATGCATCTTTAACTTTGATACTTGTTTGGTAGAAGGAAAAAGTAATTAAAAGTCAAAACAAGAAGAAGAAAAAAGTATTTTCATTATTATCTTGTTTAGCCAACGACAAAGTTAAGGACATTATTTTGTTTTGGACAGTGATCATCACCGTTGTATTACAGTCTCACCTCAAACACCTGAAGAAGATGTTGCGGTTCTTGCGTGCTCTGGCGCAGTCTGAATCCCCATGGCGCGCCACCGCGCAGTATTACGCACACATAATCCCCAGTTCCCATCCTCCTGCAGCTATCCTCCAGACTGCGAAACATCAACTTTCTTCTGCTTGATATCTACGGCTGCCTTTGGTGGGTGTAAAGCCACAACAGTTGGAGTCCAGCCCTCTTTTGTCGTCATTTTTCTGAGACTTTCCCGCTGCGCTCTTGTTTAAGCTGAAAATTAACGGGTCTCTTGATACATGCAATGGATGCGCTTTTATCAATAATCATAAATATTAGTGATTTATAATTAATACGATCTCTCTGGAAAGTTATAGATTTAATATTGTGGTTTACACTTATGCGATTTATAAATGTTTATAAAAAAAAGTTTGGACATGGCTAATGCGCAAAACATACTGAAAATAATGATTTTGTTTTAATATAAGTGAATGTCCAAATTTTTTCCACAGAAAAAGTAGTTGAATAATAAAAACAATTCAGTTTGTACTAAACTCAAGCAAGCTTTTAATGGGCAAAGGTATAGATGTATAAGGAATGAAACCACCAGGCAGGGACCAAATGTAATGAAATGTTATGAAATGTTTTTAGAAAGAAACTGGATATAAAAAGCGAATCATAGAAGGAATAGTCTACTCATTTTCAATATTAAAATATGTTATTACCTTAACTAAGAATTGTTGATACATCCCTCTATCATCTGTGTGCGTGCACGTAAGCGCTGGAGCGCGCTGCGACGCTTCGATAGCATTTAGCTTAGCCCCATTCATTCAATGGTACCATTTAGAGATAAAGTTAGAAGTGACCAAACACATCAACGTTTTTCCTATTTAAGACGAGTAGTTATACGAGCAAGTTTGGTGGTACAAAATAAAACGTAGCGCTTTTCTAAGCGGATTTAAAAGAGGAACTATATTTTATGGCGTAATAGCACTTTTGGGAGTACTTCGACTCGGCGCAGTAACACCCTCCCTCTCCCATTATGATAGTGAGAAGGGGAGCGGACTTTTCAGGCGAGTCGAAGTACTCCCAAAAGTGCTATTACGCCATACAATGTAGTTCCTCTTTTAAATCCGCTTAGAAAAGCGCTACGTTTTATTTTCTACCACCAAACTTGCTCGTATAACTACTCGTCTTAAATAGGAAAAACGTTGATGTGTTTGGTCACTTCTAACTTTATCTCTAAATGGTACAATTGAATGAATGGAGCTAAGCTAAATGCTATCGAAGCGTCGCAGCGCGCTCCGGCGCTTACGTGCACGCACACAGATGATAGAGGGATGTATCAACAATTCTTAGTTAAGGTAATAACATATTTTAATATTGAAAATGAGTAGACTATTCCTTTATATCTTACAGCTTGTTTGGAATATATTTGACCAAATATGCATATAAATATATGGAAAGTAACATCTTTGGACTTTATTTAAATACATTATTAAATATTAAAAATGTATATGTGTTGCATATCTGTGCTTGCCTTGGAGTGTAAAGTAAAGTTCAACTTCGAGAAGACTAAATGATGTTTTTAAAAAAACACACACAGATAACCCATTCCCTGATGCGCTGTATTTTGCCATTTCGGCTAAACATTTTTGTATTCCTCCAGGAGTTAAGACATTATTTGGCTTGGATATGATGATGAAATAGACACCATATTCAACATACAAGAACAGAAAATAATTTTTTTGACATATAATTTTTAATTTGTGTAGGATTTGGGTATTTTTGTTGGCTCAATAGACTGCATTCGCTGCTTTTCGTTTACCACCGTCGCTTTTTATTTATTCAGTAAGTTCTCATCACGAATCAACTTTATATGTATTTCAGATTAAGTTGCTGTTCTCTTTAAGGCCAGAATGAACAGAATGGCGCTGTTTTTTATTAACTTGCAGTCACATTACATTACATCAATAATCATGACAACATACAAAATGGAACATATATTAAACAAAACAAAAAAAATAATAAAAAACATAGAACATACACAAAATATAAATAATAAAAGAAAAGAAGAATGGCGTTTGATACGCACATATGCGTCCCTGCTGACGTGTAGTGGTTCCCAGCGTCACGCGCATGCGCAGAGGCTGCAGCCGTGTGACGCAGACACCCGGCGCTGTGCTGGAGTTTGACGTGGCACTCTCGGCACGCAATTCAACATCAGCAGTACGGAACGAGCGGCTCATCATTTTCTTTACAGTAAGTCTGTATTATTATTATCATCACTATGTATTAGTAACAGTAACACATGACAGATTTACAGAACTAAATACCCTAATATTGACTTTATTCTCGACGCGTTAATCATTATATTTTTGAGAAATTGAAAGTTGACGTTATGTGACAGATTCCGTCTGTAACAGAAAATGTTACTTTGTATCAATCGATTGACACTGGACGCGTGCCCTTATCCGTGTGTCGACCCTTGTGTATTGTTTGCATTTGCTGGATATCTTTCTGGATGGACTTTATTCTGTAATGTCAGCTGTTGTGCATTGAAACATTACAGGTCTCCGTCATAACGGTATTTGACGTGGCAGTACAGGGCAGTGGCTGTTTGATAATCACTGTATATCCTGTACATCCACACGGAGAACATCGCTGTATAATTGAAGCATCTTAGTTATAATACATTAAATGTTGTGTTGTGCATAACAAAACATATTGCATGATCTTACACCTTGAACAGCGTTACCAAAGGCCTTTCCTGACGAAAATATGATGCCTCAGATTTTACAAGCCACTCTTTATAAACGAACTAAATATATATTAATTTGCTAAAACAATTGAGGTTTTTAAGTTTCTCGTTCTTTCTTTCTTCCTTTTTTTCTTTTTTTTGAAGGTTGAATGCAATAATGAAACCAGAATTGCATTTTCTTTTTTGTTTGCATTCTTGGCAGACTGCATTGTCATAAACATATCTTATCTATTAATAGTTTAGTGACAAAGTTCCTGATCACACGTATAGGGTTGAGCCATATGAGGTAAACTTTACAGAAAACCTCAAGCATTGTTATACACTATTTCTTGCTTTCATTCAGTCAGCTGTAACCATTTTGGGGTAAATATGCAACAGGTGGTTTAACATGGTAACCAAACTGCAAAAACATTTTTTTCAAACATGTTATGTTTTGCAAACAAGTCGCAAGCATTATCTAGGGTCTAACGTATTGAATTTTGACAGTTACAGGTCACCTTTTTTGTTCTGATTGGAATGAAAAAATCATAACGGCACGATGAGTCAGCAGGGTTATGTTGCTACCCCTCCATACTCCCAGGCCCAGGCTGGAATGGGGGGATACTCTACTGGTTTTGGAAACCCTCCACCTCAGTCCCATTATGGGGCCTATGGATCTCAACCACAGGCGTATTCTGCACCTCCTACAGGTAAATTGCTTTTTACTGGTCACTGTTTCACAGGTCTGATCCTGTCTTTATGATACAGAAGTACCATTGAGATGAGAACTTTTTTTAGTATTTCTATTCTTCATATAAAGAAAATAAAAGGTCTCTCTGTAGTGTCTGGTTTGTTTTATTACACTTATACAATGTAAAAGTAATGTTGTTTTCCAGGCGTGCTGAAACAACCTCCCTCTTCTCCTTCTGGAATGCCTCCACCACCAGCATCCAATCATTATGGAGCTAGCATTCAGCAGAATGGAAGGTAAATCCTACTTCGGCTTAAAGGATTAGTCAATTTTCTTAAAAAAAAATCCAGATATTTTACTTACCCACATGTCATCCAAAATGTTGATGTCTTTCTTTGTTCAGTCGAGAAGAAATTATGTTTTTTGAGGAAAACATTCCAGGATTTTTTTCATTTTAATGGACTTTAATGGACCCCAACACTTAACACTTAACTCAAACAGTTTTTTTCAACAGAGTTTCAAAGGACTCAAAACGATCCCAAACGAGGCATAAGGGTCTAGCGAAAACGATTGTCATTTTTGGCAAGAAAAATAAAAAAATATGCACTTTTAAACCAAAACTTCTCGTCTATCTCCGGTCATGTGACACGCCAGCGCGACCTCATGCAATACTTCATCACGTCAAGAGGTGACGGATGATGTATGCAAAACTACGCCCCAGTGTTTACAAGTGTGGAGAAAGAGGACGTTCCGACGTTGTTGTATGTGGATTGATACTAATGAATATCTTTGTGTCAGTTTATTGTTTAAAATGGTCCGCAAATGTGCGTTTCATATATGTACCTTTCCACGGCATTACGCAATTACGTGAGCGGAGATAGACAAGAAGTTGTGGTTTAAAAGTGCATATTTTTTTATTTTTCTTATCAAAAATGACGATCGCTTCGCTAGATAAGACCCTTATGCCTCGTTTGGGATCGTTTAGAGTCCTTTGAAACTGCAAGTTTAAACTGCTTTAAATCTGATACGTGTTGGTGTCCATTAAAGTCCATTAAAATGAGAAAAATCCTGAAATGTTTTCCTCAAAAAACATAATTTCTTCTCGACTGAACAAAGAAAGACATCAACATTTTGCATGACATGGTGGTGAGTAAATTATCTGGATTTTTTTTAAGAAAATGGACTAATTCTTTAATAAAACATTATTGATAAGCAAAATGCATAGATGTTGATATTTTCAACACCCTCATTTCTCCCCATCAGCTTTTCACCTCCTCCTGCTGCATCAGCCCCTTCCATGTCTCCTTATGGGCAGGCTCCTCACAATGTTTATCACAGCATGGCGCAAGGCCCACCTCCAAATCAACAGTTGACCAATCAAATGAGTGCTATGACACATGCCCCTCCTCCAACTCAACAGATGACTAATCAGATGAGTTCTATGGCACAGGGCCCACCTCCAACTCAACAGATGACCAATCAAATGAGTGCTATGAACATTGCAGGATACGGTAAGATTGAAAAATTTTCTTCTCTATAATTTATCAATATGCTTTAAAAAGAGTTCAACTAAGCCTGTCTGTGTCCAACATGCTCTTTAGGACAAAGACCTATGCACGTCCCCCAGTCCCCCTCCAGCTCAGCAGCACCACTACAATTTCAAACATCTCCACCACCAGCAATGGGACATCCTCCACTGTCTCCACCAGGACAACAGCAAGCAGCAATGGGATCACCTCCAATGGGATCTCCACCAATGGGAATGGCTGGCCCACCTGGTCCAGGTGTCTCTCTGGGTGGAGGTGGCCACCAACAACCACTTGGACCCCAAAGCTATCCACAGCAACCAGGTAATTTTGGGAGGATTTTGCTGGGGCAAACTTGTTTAAGTAATCTTTAAAACTATTATTATTTAGTTTGATGAGCTTGTAGTGTAAAACAACACACAACAAGTTTTTAAGTGGCATACAGTATTTTGTGAAAATCAAATAGACATTGTATGCATGTATGCGTGCAGGCCCATATGGTGGACAAATGGCGGGACCACAGATGGCAGGCCCACAGACAGGTGCTTTCCCAGCAGGCTTTCATGGAGGTCCATCCCAAATGGCAGGCCCTCCTCAGAAAAAGCTGGACCCTGACTCTATTCCAAGCACGGTAATAGCAGAAAAAATGTTGTAATTTAATGAAAACTTGTTATTTGTGCACATTGCAAGATGCATTTACTTTTTTGTTTGCAGACTCAAGTGATTCAAGATGACCAGGCTAAGAGAGGAGGTCAGGTGTATGCCACAAACATCAGAGGGCAGGTGCCCCCACTGGTCACCACTAATTTTACGGTACAGGATCAAGGGAAGCATGAGAACCGACTTTGCATTCCACACTTTAGTCCGGCTATCGTGAGATATGTGTGATAGTGTAAACTGTCTATTTTCTTTCATTTTTTTAGGGAATGCCAGCCCAAGGTTCATGCGGTGCACAACATATTCCTTACCCTGCACGGCTGATCTCGCAAAGCAGTGCAAAGTGCCTTTGGCAGCCATAATCAAACCATTTGCCACTGTGCCCAAAAATGAGGTATGCAACATTTTCTCTGCAGTCTTATTTTTTGGTGTTTCACCTCATTTTTAGTTTATGTGATGCATCATATTTATGTTAATATACCAGATATTTACCAGATATACCATGTCATCCAAAATGTTGATGTTTTTCTTTGTTCAGTCAAGAAGAAATTATGTTTTTTGGGGAAAACATTCCAGGATTTTTCTCATTTTAAATGATTTTAATGGGCCCCAACACTTATTAGTTTTAATCCAGTTTAAAATTGCAGTTTCAAAGGGTTCTTAACAATCTCAAATGAGGCCTAATCTAGCGAAATGACTTTTTTGGCAAAAAATATGGCATATAAAAATATGCACTTTTAGGTCGTGCTGGCGCGTCAGAAGTTGTGGTTTAAAAATGCATTTTTTTCTTGCCAAAAACGAGAATCGTTTCGCTAGATAAGACCCTTATGCCTTGTTTGGGATCATTTAGAGTCCTTTGAAACTGCAATTTTAAACTGCATTAAAACTGTTAAGTGTTGGGGTCCATTAAAGTCCATTAAAATAAAAAAAATCCTGGAATGTTTTCCCTCAAAAAACATATTTTTTTCTCGACTGAACAAAGAAAGACATCAACATTTTGGATGACATGGTGGTGAGTAAATTATCTGGATTTTTTTTAAAGAAAATGGACTAATTATTTAAACAACTTGCAATACAATATTGCAGCAATTGGGTGCAAGTACTGTATGCAATGTAATACAACAACATTAGTGATTCATCCTAAAAAATATTTAGTATACCTTTACATAAAAAGTTCTATGTGTTGGGAAAGCAGTTATAGTTTAATGTAGTAATTCAAGGCTTAAAGAACTTATGTAAATCTAGTTTGAGTGATTAAAGGGACACTCCACTTTTTTTGAATATATGCTCATTTCCAGCTCCCCTAGAGTTAAACTTGATTTTTACCCTTTTGGAATCCATTCAGCCGATCTCCGGGTCTGGTGGTACCACTTTTAGCATCGCTTAGCATAATCCATTGAATCCGATTAGACCATTAGCATCATGCTCAAAAATAGCATGCGCAATGATATTCACAGTGCCCGAAATAGTCCCCTGCTATTGAAAGTAACCAAGGGGACTATTTTCAGGCGCTGCTTAATATCACTACGCCTGCTGCAACCATGTTATATCAGCAAAGTTCTTGATTATTACACCAGAATGAGAGTATAGTTCCTAGCCATATCTGCCTAGAAAATCACAACTTTTAATTTTCCGTCTGTCTTAGTACATAATGTAACTACAGAAGAGTCAAGTTTTAAATAGGAAAAATATTGAAACTCTTTAGTTATTTCTCACGCAATGCTAATGGTCTAATCAGATTCAATGGATTGTGCTAAGCTATGCTTAAAGTGCTAGCGCCAGACCCAGAGGTCAGCTGAGTGGATTCCAAGATGGTAGGAATCAGATGTTTAACTCTAGGGGAGCTGGGGAATGGGCCTATTTTCAAAAAAAGTGGAATGTCCCTTTAAGAGATAAGCCAACAATTAATGTAAAGTCAGTCACAAACATTCATGCCTTATCTCCTTTTGTGTATGCTGTCAGAATGGAAAATGGTTAAAAATGGCCCCTAGGCTAGCTGTCACTCGGGCGGTACCCTTTGTACACATTTGCATGTAATTAGAGTTCATATTAGTACCTATAAGTTACATATTGGTAACAAACAGTTCATATGAGTACCTTAAAGGTACATATTGGTAGCAAATGTATACGTATCTGTACCTAATTTGTAAATATTAGGATCTTTTTTAAGGGTGCTGCCTCAGTGACAGCTTGGGACTATTTTTTGACAATGTTTTCTGACACCACCATCAGAGTAAATGATGAAATGTGTGTTATTTCTGTGTGAACCGTCTCTTTAAGAAAACACAGGTTTCCACTGTTGTCTATTACTTTTCTTTGAGACTGTTTTTGAAAAATGATTTCATGTGTTTTATGTCCTCACAGTTTATTATTTTGCTAGCGTAATAGCGGCTTTGAAGCCTTCTAGATTTGTTTAACTCAGGCTGGAATCTTTTATTTGTCTTCTTACTCAACACCATTAAGCTTCAGGGCCTTATTAGGAAATGTTAGTGTTAGTATTCTTGTGAGAGACTCATCGGTATAAGTTCAGTCTCCAAGGAACATGTCAGATATTTTGTAGAAAAAAATCTGTCCATTTTTAAAGACAAAGTATCTTGTTTTCAGATTTCATATTACAGAATCTATGAGCCGATGTCTGATCTTTTGCTTACATTCATTTAAACGTGTTGTGCATTATCACACACCTATTAAAGGGTCAGATTTAACGATCAGTATGATGTGTTTGTTTGACTCCAGTCACTGAATATGTATGTAATGTACACAAATAACTTGAATTCTTTATGACCTGCTTATACTCTAGACACCTCTGTATGTTGTAAATCATGGTGAGGCTGGACCCATCCGCTGCAATCGATGTAAGGCTTACATGTGCCCTTACATGCAGTTTATTGATGGAGGACGACGATACCAGTGTGCCTTCTGCAGCTGTGTTAATGAAGGTTGGTACTGAAGACCACTGGGACTATATATTTATACATCGATGGTATATATAATATAATGGTTTGTTATTGAAGGGCTTTTGTTGTTTGTTTGTCAGTTATAATGAAGACATGTGCATTTAACTTAAATTTATTAAAACATGCTGGTATGAGAAAACAGTAATGCTATTAAAGATATTAACAATACACAATAAGAGTGTTTTTAGAAAAAGAAAAAAACTTGAAAGAATAACTTCTTTGACCAAAGCAAAAACTGCAAAACATTATTTATTCTGTAAAAATATGGTAATTATTTGCATTAAAAGCTATACATATATTTTCACATCTTAGTTCCAGTGCAGTATTTCCAGCATCTGGACCATATGGGGAGAAGAATGGATCTATATGAGAGACCAGAACTTTCTTTGGGCTCTTATGAGTTTATTGCCACAATGGATTACTGCAAGGTAACTATACTGTGGTTTTCAAATTGGGGGATGGGCCCCCCTTGGGGGGCATGAGATGGTGCCAAGGGGCCCCGGTTTTATGAAATTTTTTAAACATACCTTCATAAATTATATTTGTTTTGTTTAATTCTAAGTATAAGATTGTTTATTGTCATGAATTTTCTTGGGGGGGGGGTGCGAAGGGATACACCCTACACAGGGGGGGGGGGGGGCATGACAAAAAGTTTGTTAAACAAACAGAATAAACAAACAAAGTAGAGTTATACACATCTAGTCTTAAACCGAAACAGGAGGTTGATTTATATTTTATTTGGCTCGCATATTTTTCCGATATTGAATTATGGGTGTATGTTTGTAAGAGTGTGGTTTTATTATATTAGCAATGTTTATTATTAATAGCGGATATGTTATTATGTAAATCCAAATGTTTCCACATGGAATGTAATGGATAGATAGCGTGTAGGTCTATATTATTAAGGACTTGAATTTGGCCTGTCTAAACAAGGTCAGAATGCCTTATCAAGCATGTGAGGAAAATGTCTCTCTTGGCAGTCAAATCACATCTTATTTATTCAGGAATACACAAGGAATACATAACTTTGGGAATAACACATGATATCTTCAACATAAAGACTACTCACTTTTAAACTTTAAACCTTTAATATTTTTCAACGTAACATTTTTACTAAAAGTGAACTTGCTTACATTCTCACAGGTCAAATAGTTAAGATCTGTTCATTTATTTCAGTTATCAGATTAAAGAGATTGCTGGCACATTTTTGGCTGAAGTCAGATCTCAGCCTGACACCATAACCCCGATCTGAGCTCTCCCATTTCTCTTTATTTTATTAATATGCAGTTTATTCATATTTAGAAATACAAAACTTTGCATTGATATTTCTGTCACATAGTTTTTGATTTTTTGATGTATTTCTCTTGCTATTTCTCTTTATATGAAAATGACTTTAAATAATATTTCTCATGGTGAGGTGTTTTACATAATTGTCTTTAATGTTAATTGTATACAGTACAGACTATGTTCTTCAGTGGATGATAGTTTGGTTTTTTTAAGGTTTAACAAAATGCATTAGATCATTATCATCAGGAAATGCAGTTGAAAGGCCAAAGAAGCCTGAACTGAAACATAAAGCACAAAAGCATTACTGATAATACAAAATCATGAGCAACTGAACAGTGAGAAACAACACACATTGAATTTGAAGTATGAACCGTCATGTATAATTTTGTGATGGTCTTTTCTTTCTTTTAAGAACAATAAGCCTCCTAATCCTCCTGCCTACATCTTCATGATCGATGTCTCCTACACCAACATCAAAAGTGGACTCGTCAAACTAATATGTCAAGAGTTGAAGACATTGCTTGACCGACTTCCCAAGTAAGTAAAGTTAGTCACTAGCTACGTTTTCATTACCCTTTAAATAGCGCAAATTGACATTGCGGAAAAAATATGGCCAATTTCCCAAAAAGTTTTTACACTCGCATGAGGTGGTTTTTAGGCAATTAGAAAAAAGTGTATTTCTCAAACCTGCAAAGGAACCAATTTATTAGCATTTTCAGGTCACCTGATGCAATAAGTCACTTAATTATTATTTGAAGATGACGCAGTACATACTAAAACCTCACAGAAACACCTCAGTACGTGCCTGCTCAAGTATAAGAGGGTTTCCTTGCAATAATGTTTGGATAACGCTCCTGCACCTCTTTTGATTTAAAGTAATGTACTATTACCTCCAAGAAACACCTATACGTACATTGCCGCTCCTAGGTTTAAGGGGCTTTCCTTGGCATTAATGTTTGGATAATACTCTTACGTTTCCTTCGGTTAAAAAAATGCCTAGTTAGTGCGGTGGATGTGATGTTAGTAAAACCTACCAACATCAGTCAACGTGATGTTTGAAATGAATTATCGCAAGAGGAAAAACTTGATTCGCACAAATCTGCAATAGAAACTGTACATTTTTGTAGCTCGGTTGGGAGAGAATTTTATTAGCAATGCAAAGGTTGTGGGTTTGATTTACAGGGAACACACATACTGATAAAATGTATACTTTAAAGGTGCAGTGTGTAAATTTTAGTGGCATCTAGTGGTGAGGTTGCGAACTGCAACCAACAGCTAAGTCCACTGGTCATCTATCGCTTTTGAAACACAGAAAAGCTACAGTAGCCGCCATCGGACAAACATGTCATCTTTGGAGACAACGTAGTAAAAAAGTTTGTCCATTAAGGGCTTCTGTATGAACATGGTGGCACAAAATGGCGGCTTCCATGTAAGGGGACCCCCCGTGTATGTAGATAAAAACGTCTCATTCTAAGGTAATAAACGCATAACGGTTCATTATGAAAGGTCTTTATACACCCCTGATAATATAGTTTTATATGTTATTTTGCATTTCTGTCAAGAGATCCTTCTAAAAATCACACACTGCACCTTTAAATACACTATAGTTGCTTTGAAAAAAAGCCAAATGCATAAAAGTAAAAAGTGAAGTAGTTATGAGTGAAGTTATATTTATGATTATTTTTACCCTTCATCTCAGGGTGTTGCCTGCTTCAGGTGTTTTGTTCAAAGGGTCTGTAAACTTAAATCCCTGTGTATTCCGTCGGCTCTTCTCAGGTTCAACACGCATTTATCTCAGCTACTATCAGACTGGAATGTCTGAAATGAACCTGAATCCTCTGCCAAGTATGGTAACAGGAGAGCAAGAGAATAAATTATGAAAAAATCCAATATTTTATCATTTGAAAATGCCTCTAGGAGTCAAGAATATAGTGGGGGTTGAGAAAGAAAGGGTTCAGCATCTCTGGTCATGCAACGTATCCAAGAATTTAAATATTCCTTAGTGCACATGGCTCCAATTATTCTGTTTGTTTGGATGTCTGCCACCTGAAAGGTGAGCTTTCGATTCACCTCTGGAGAACGTGTCCATTTCAGATTTTTCACCCTCCTAAACTTTTTACCTCTTCTCCACTATAGCTCCTAAGGGTATGTCTCCTTATTTATTTGGAAGCTGACCTCACTCTCCAAACAGCTCGGTAGTGCACTCCAAATAAGCCTGCGGTATTATATCTGATTTCTCTTCTCTGTTCCTGGCTTTACTCAGTTAATGAAAACCACATTGGACCAGAGCTGATAGGTCCTGTTAGAGTAGAAATGGTTTGACTCCAGGCTTGGCATAAACGGACATGGTGATTCACACCATCACCATGCTTTACAGTCCCGTGAATAAGCCAGAAAAAGCTACAAACCACAGATACAGCCGTCAATATGCTTTTATTTATTGCTCAGCATAGATGAACTGCAGCTATGAGCTGCTACTGTACATGGTACTCTGGAATAAGTGTATTTGTTTCTACAGAGAGGATGGAGCAGATAGTTCGGCCATCAAAGTGGGCTTTGTCACCTATAACAAAATTCTGCACTTCTACAATGTGAAGAGCGCTCTGGCCCAGCCACAGATGATGGTGGTCTCAGACGTAGCCGAAATGTTTGTACCACTTCTCGATGGATTCCTCGTCAACTTCCAGGAATCCCGGGCAGTTATCAACAAGTAGGTTCATTAATGACCTTTGCATAAAGATACTTTTCTTTATTACTTCAACCTAGATTTTCATTTAGCTGGTTGGTATTGTATTAAATAAAGTCCTGTATCGTTTCCTCATAGTCTTCTAGATCAAATCCCGGATATGTTTGCCGATACCAGTGAGAGTGAGACTGTTTTTGCACCTGTCATTCAAGCTGGGGTGGATGCACTAAAGGTAAATACAAATCTGAAAGGCTGAATTATTTACCAAATACTGTCATCGTCGACATGGCATTTGCGTCAGTCCATCTGCTCGTTCCTTTTTCCGAGGGTGCTTGCTTATTTAGCCCCATGCTACAAAGTTGAACAAAAGTTTGTTTTAATACAGCATGTCACCAACAATCTTTGTTTGATAAACATGCGGTTGTTTCGAAGTGACTCATTTCTTTTCATGTTTTTAATGACCAAATGTGCCCCCGACCTTAAAGAGACAGTTCACCCAAAATTTAATTCTGTTAGCATTTACTCATTCTCGTGTCATTTTAAATGTGCATCAAAATCTGTTTTATATTAAAGGAATATTACATTTTCTTAAAAGAAAAATCCAGATAATTTACTCACCACCATGTCATCCAAAATGTTGATGTCTTTCTTTGTTCAGTCGAGAAGAAATTATGTTTTTTGAGGAAAACATTGGAGGATTTTTCTCATTTTGGTGGACTTTGGTAGAGCCCAACATTTGATACTTGACTCAACACTTAACAGTTTTTTTTAGCTGAGTTTCAAATGACTATAAACGATCCCGAACGAGGCATAAGGGTCTTATCTAGCAAAACGATTGTCATCTTTGACGAGAAAAATAAAAAATATGCTCTTTTAAACCACAACTTTTCGTCTGGGTCCGGTCCAGCGCAACCTAACGTAAATGCGTAGTGACGTAGGGATGGTCACGTGTTACATATATAAAACGCACATTTGGGGACCATTGTAAACAATAAACTGACACAAAGACATTAATTAGTATCAGTTGACATACAACAATGTAGGAACGGTGCTCTTTCAAGACGCTTGTAAACACTGGGGTGGAGTTTCGCGTTCGTCCTCTGTGACCTCTTGACGTCATGATGTATTGTGTGGGGTCACGCTGACGCATCAAGACTGGATCTAGACGAGAAAATGTGATTTAAAGTGAATATTTTTTATTTTTCTTGTCAAAAATGACAATCATTTCGCTAGATAAGACCCTTATGCCTTGTTTGGGATCGTTTATGGTCATTTGAACTCCGTTGAAAAAACTGTTAAGTGTTGAGTTAAGTATTAAATGTTGGGCTCTATTAAAGTCCATTAAAATGAGAAAAATCCTGCAATGTTTTCCTCAAAAAATATAATTTCTTCTGGACTGAACAAAGAAAGACATCAACATTTTGGATGACATGGTGGTGAGTAAATTATCTGTGTTTTTCTTTTAAGAAAATGGAATATTCCTTTAAGTCATCATGTTTGGAATGACATGAGGGTGAATGAAAAAATATTTTGGGTGAACTGTTACTTTAAAGTTCAGTCTATGTGGTGGATGATTGTAAAAATGTAAGTCTTTTCATGGATAAATGGGGTTTTACATAGCACATCAAAATCTGTGGAGTTATACGGTTTTGCTGATTTTTTTTTTTTTTTTGAAGATTCAATGGAGTTGCAACGTTTAGTCACAAGCTCTTTTCAAAACTTTTCATTGGTAAAATATTTGCAAACCCATAGACACACATAAAGGTGACCAATATTAATGATTTATTTAAAAAAAAATGAAACAAAATTAGGACAGAATATGCATATATGCAAGGTTTCCTCCCGATAGCAACGTTTTTAAGCTTTAATGCCCTACATTTCATTTCTGTTTATGTGGTCAGGCGGCTGAATGCAGTGGGAAACTTTTCATCTTCCACTCCTCCATGCCGACAGCCGAAGCTCCTGGAAAACTCAAGAACAGAGATGACAGAAAACTAGTTGGCACGGAAAAGGAGAAGGTGAACATTCCTTTCTTTTATAAAATCTCAAGTATTTGCACTAAACAATGTAACCTGGCAGGACTACAATAAAAAAGCTTAACATATACAGTACTGTATAACATTATGAATAAAATTATTTTAATTTACTTGGTTTTATGAAACAACAGAGGACATTTGTAATGCATAGCCTACAGCTTTTATGTTTATGTAAGTGTGATTAATCATTATTTGTTGTGTGTTGTCAGATTCTGTTTCAGCCCCAGCGTGGAGTTTATGAGCAACTGACTAAAGATTGTGTAGCACAGGGCTGTTGTGTCGACCTCTTTATATTTCCCAATCAGTACGTGGATATGGCCACCATGGGTGATGTGCCAACACATACTGGAGGCTCGGTCTACAAATACAGCAACTTCCAGGTACATGCAAGGGGATTTCGGTTTTAGTAGGTTTAAATGTCACATGTCAGTAGTGTGTTACTGCCCTCTTGTGCTCAAGCATTGTTTTTGTTTTTTAGGTGGAGGTTGACGGTCAGCATTTTCTCAGTGATCTCAAGAGAGATGTTGAGAAATCTATTGGATTTGATGCCATCATGCGTGTCCGTACAGGCACAGGTAATACATTTCTTGATTTTTTAACCTTTACCATGCTAGGGACTTTTTAACATCCGGGGATATCGTTGTAAAACTATATAAATTGTATTCACGAAGTTATAAACTTATTACATGTCATCAAGTTGAATTTGTATTAAATATATATTTTGATATATGATCGCTTAAGCTATATTAACCCATTAGTGTCAAAATGAAAATGTAATGTTTAAATCAATATACTCTGACACTCTTAGATCTTAAAGCCAAATCAAGTTTTTAAATGAAGTGTCTCTAGTTTTAATATTAAATCAAAAGCATTATTTTAACTTAAACTGCTATAACTGCTATATTTAAGTATTGTATATTAAAAAACTCTAAAAATAAAAATGTTTTACGCCAAAAATGCTAAACAAAATAAAGCCACAAGTCTCAACTAATTTTTATCCAAATTTCGAGTTAAAATTACAAAAGGTTTTCTAACACTTTTAGTAGATTTACCAACAATGGCCACTAAGTGTCACTGGTGTGCTGCATAAAAATATTAAGTTACCTGGTTGTATTAAGATTTGAAAAGTTCTTTTAAGAGTTAATTCAAGTTAATTAGTTGACCTTATTTATATATTCAACTAATTTTTTTAGTAAAATCAGCAAAATTTTTTAAGGTAACTTACTTTTATTAAGTTAAACTAGCATTGAACCAGTTTTTACAGTTTCTTATCACTGCAATATTATTTGTGAAAAAATTAGGGCTGTCAAAAGATTAATCGCATACAAAATAAAAGTTTGTGTTTGCAAAATATATTTGTGTGTAATTATTATGTAGGCCTATATTATAAACACACACATACATGTATAAATTTAAGAAAAATGTTGTTTATGTATAATAATTTATATATATATATATATATATATATATATATATATATATATATATATATATATATATATATATATATATATATATATATATATATATATATATATATATATATATATATATATACAAAATAATTACACACAGTGCACACAAACTTTTATTTTGTATGTGATTAATTGCGATTAATTTTTTGACAGCCCTAGAAATAATGTTTTAAAAATATGAAAACTTTATTCTTAGAGTTTACAACAAATTAACCACAATTCAAAAAAGTATTACATATAAATAAACAAATCATAATAAATATATCTAAACATTTAAATTGTATTAAACAAATATGCTATGACTCATATGCACCTGCACTTCATAACATCAGCACAACCTTTACATTTGCTCTTCTCATTCAAGGCTTCAGGGCCACAGATTTCTTTGGTGCTCTCTACATGAACAACACCACAGATGTGGAAATGGCCGCAGTGGATTGTGACAAGGCCGTGACGGTTGAGTTTAAGCACGACGACACACTCAGCGAGGAATCTGGGGCTGTTATACAGGTAGGTGTACATATGAGCTTTTAGAGATCTTCGAATGAATGTCAAACAGTTACTGACCCGAAGAACCGTCTCGTTTTACAGTGTGCTTTGCTGTACACCACCGTCGGCGGACAGAGACGCCTGCGAATCCACA
The DNA here is from genome assembly GCF_027580225.2 of Misgurnus anguillicaudatus. Taxonomy (NCBI): domain Eukaryota; kingdom Metazoa; phylum Chordata; class Actinopteri; order Cypriniformes; family Cobitidae; genus Misgurnus; species Misgurnus anguillicaudatus. The sequence goes on along the minus strand of NC_073357.2, from coordinate 52,118,899 downwards.
ATCTTAATCTGAACTGCAGCTCGCAGCTGTCTGAACTTTACAAAAGCTGCGAAACAGATGCCCTCATCAACTTCTTTGCCAAGTCAGGTGACTGCACTTTGTGACTTCTTGAGATCTTAAAAAGACAAATCTGTTAAAAACCATCTGATATATCGAAATTGAGCAAATATAGCAAAATTGCAAAATGGCAGGGGTTTGCAATAACTGAATGATTTTAATACTTCTATACTAAGTATAGTAAAAGTTTTAGGACAATGCAGATAGCAGAGAGACTTGGTCTGATGTGTTCATTTATAGCTCAGTGGTAGAGCATTCGCAGTGCAAAAGGTCATGGGTTCGAACCCAGGAAATACATATACTGATAAAAATGTGTGCCTTGTAATGTACTGTAAATCGTTTTGGATAAAAGCGTTCAAGTGTTGGTGTCTTAATATTCTAATATAAGCAAGCATTACATTTTCACAAGCGAGCACTCAGAAACGGCCTGCAAGGTGGTGAATTTCACTTTGCAGATTATATTCAGCTCAGATTTATTTGGTCGTGTTTATGCCATCACCTGATTTGCATAGTTAATGTAGTAAATCAGGTGCTAAAACATTGCAGACAGCACATGGACTTCACAAAACTGTGAATGGTGCAATTGATTCATTATAAGCATGCACTCACTTTTTATGATGCACTTTATAAATTTGACTGTGTTGTTTATTTTTAGCATATCGGGCCATGCTTAACCAGCCACTGAAGACAGTGAGAGAAATCCTGGTTAACCAGACAGGTCATATGCTGGCCTGCTATAGAAAAAACTGTGCCAGTCCTTCAGCAGCCAGCCAGGTTTGTCACAATCTTCACATCCCTGTTTTCTACTGAGAACTTTAATCTGGTTTTTGTCATTTCTGTGGATTTAGTTTAGTTTCATTTATTTAGGACAGTGCACATTAATAAACATTTCTGTAAATGTGCCAGTGTTAGCCAACAGGCTATTTTTCAACTGTAGTCCATTGGCAAGATGTTATATTATGCACATGGTAGGTGAAAAAAGAACATAGGAACACTGTGCCGTACACGGTACACCCCCTCCCTTGCACGTGAGGCTGCATAAACGTCATTGTAACTTTGAAGCAATAAATCTTCAAAATATACGGTCATGCAGCACATTGTTGTAAAGCTTAGACTTTCGGGATTCCATTAAGCGCACACACAAAGCATAATATGATTTTTAGCAGTCAAAAAACTGTAATCTAGTTGTTAGTTACCTGAACCGGGCGGCGCCGATTTAGGATATTTACTTACCTTCAAAATCTTCCTTTTATCCGCTTCGGTGAAATTGTCCAAAACAAATTGTTCATAAATCCCCAAAAGTCCAAGGAAATGGAATATCCAAGCCTTTTAATCCAAAGCGATTTGTTCTTGACGTTTCTGACCGAATTACGATATAAATTAGTTCACTAATGGACATTCGTTTGAATCTCACTTTTCATTCACGATTTATAATTAATATATTCGGATGTCACGTTCATTGTGCAACGTCTGAGGAACAAATACGCCCCCTTGTGGAATTTCAGCCGTTCCATAAGGGGCTACATCACACAGCAATTGATATACATACTGCCATAACACTGGCTTCATTAAACATAAAATCATAAAACCTATAACATATAACCATAGAGTCATACTACTGTTGGGAAATTAATAAAATTACCATCTATCTGCAATACATATACCATAGGTTACATAACAGCTGAAATATAAATACAGGCATATATGCTCACATTTTTGTATACTCAATAGCCAGTCCTTAAGATGGTAATCGAATGTTTATAGATTTAAGTTTATAGTTTACAGGTATATATGGATCGTAACACAATGCTGATCTAGGTCTGTCGGTAACATGGATGTTGAATGAGTATCACAGACAGTACAGCAGTGCTATCTGCAAATAAACTTTTTTTATTTTTTTAAGATTTGTCATATTAATATTAAAATGTGATTTTGGATCAGTATTGTGTTTTGACCCATATGTGACCCTGTACCATAATACCAGTAATAAGGGTAAATTTTTTGAAATTAAGGTTTATACATCATCTGAAAGCTGAATAAATACGCTTTGATGTATGGTTTGTTAGGATAGGACAATATTTGCCGATATACAACTATTTAAAATTCTGAGGGTGCAAAAACATAAAATTATAGAGAAAATTGCCTTTAAAGTTGTCCAAATAAAGTCCTTAGAAACACATATTACTTATATATAAATTTTTTATTTAAATTTACCAAATATCTTGATGTAACATCATCTTTACTTAATATCCTAATGATTTTTGGCATCAAAAATCGACAATGTATCATTGGCTATTGCAACAAATGAAGAGTTTGGTTTCAAAACGCGATAAATGCCATTTAGACAAAATCAGTATTATATCAGGTCAGTATTAAAAATTTAATTCTTCATTTTATGCAAAATCTGATTTCTGTCAAGTTATTCTGTCATCTTTTCTCCCTTTTTTCCCAAACTGCGACAAACGCCAGTCCTCCTTCTCTGCAGAATGCAATTAATCCGCTTAACCAATCACAGAGCACCATTCCACGCATTGTAAACAATAATGCTTTGAATACACAGGGAATCCTAGTTTTCCTCATCTACTTTGTACTTCGTGATCAACAAACAAACAAAAACAAAATAGTAATTTTGATGGCATTGATAAACCTGTGATGATTTTCTGTGGCGGGGAAGAAATGTAAGCCATTAAAATCGAATAATTTACGTGAGAGGCACTCGGGCGAAGGGAAAATGCCGGCTGTTGCTTGTTCTCACATGACAGCATCAAGCTTCTGTCATACTAACACATTGACCCCAGGAGATCTTATAAAAAACGTTCCATTATTTTACTCGAAGTCAACGAAAATCGAGCAGGACCAAAACATTTTATAGCTGATTGCTGTCAAAAAAGTTTAGCGACGACGTCCCAAGGATGATAGCAGCAATGACAGTGAGCTTAATATGACAAAGTAAGTGTTTTGATTAATGCTATTAATGTTTATTTTTTTAATCAGTGTATACCACTAGTTAACTAAATGAATATAACATGGCAAAGAATGCACATTTATATATTAATTCAATAGATTTATAGCATTTAAAAAAAAATCAGTTGGATTTATTGCATTTTGTGGAAAAAATTGTTTTTATAATAAATATTTGAAAATCAAATTATGGATTTGAATATTTAATTTTATTAAAACCTAAAGATGCTATGTGAAAGTATGTAACAGAAAATAGTGGTTTTCATCTTGTCACTTTCTTGGTGTAGAAAACACATTTTTACCCAAATTAGTCAAAATGGATTTATTGCGTTTTGGAGCCAAACTCTTCAAATATATATGTGCGACTTCTGACTGGTTTTGTGCTCCAGGGTCACATATACTGTGTGTAAATGTCTTTACGTTCATCTTATAAGTAGTGTATAACCTGCTGCTTTTTTATTTTTCTCCTGTAGCTAATCTTGCCTGATGCAATGAAGGTGTTTCCTGTCTACATGAACAGTTTGTTAAAGACTCCATCTCTAGTAAGCAGCACCGAGCTCCCCACAGACGACAGGGCCTTTCACAGCCTCATGGTTATGGGTATGGGAGTCGAGGAGACTCAGATCCTGCTGTACCCTCGACTCATCCCACTGGTGCGTTACACACGACATGCACTTTATTTGATCAATAACGTAAAACCCTGAACGCTGCAGTTTACACTTCATATCTTCTCTGGCTGTATCAGCACAATATGGATGTGAGCAGTGAGTCTGTACCAGAAGCTGTACGCTGTTCGGAGGAGCGCCTCAGTGAGACAGGAGCGTTCCTGCTGGAGAACGGCCTCTATATGTTCCTCTGGTTGGGGCAGGCCTGTCCACTCGACCTGATCCAGAATCTCTTTAATGTGCCCTCTCTCGCCCATCTCAACACAGAAGGGGTATGAACACACACACTTTTGTCTTTTAAACTTAGAAAAATTGATTTTAATCAGTGTATGGCCATATGGTTGATACAATTTGAGATGTTGATCATTTAATGGTGTAATGTGGGACTTTTAGAAAGATCTTAGAAAGACAGAAATGCAATATAATATACATAACTATATTATCAGTGGTGTATAAAGACCTTACAAAATAAACTGTATTGTTTTTATTAACTTAGAATGAGCCATTTTCATCTACATAAACAGCGGGTCCCCTTACACGGAAGTCGCCATTTTGCACCATCATGTTTCTACAGTGGCCCTAGAAGGACAAACTATTATATAGAGTGCATTTTGTCACTATACGTTGTCTTAAACTATGACAACTATGGCGACTAACGTAGCTTCACTATGCGTTTCATTAAGGAGGGGTGAGTTGTGTACTGAGCAGCTGGTTGCAATTCACAGTCTCACCACTAGATGCCGCTAAAAGTCCCACATTGCACCTTTAAGCACCTTTAACTTTTTTTTAAATAAAAAAAATTATATAGTCAAGTTATGAAAATACATATAAGATTCTGCACTAATTTAGATATTTGGGTCATAAAATTTAAGCAGGTTTGTGGGATTGATCATTAACTACAAATTTCATTGAAAGACAGATAAAAAATGGTACAAAAGCTGTCACTGGGGCAGTAGAGCTGCCTAACAATTTGCAGAATAAAAGTTTTTGTTTACATATTAAATGTGTGTGTAATGTGTATAATAATTATGTATATATAAATGCACACACATGCATGTATATATTTAAGAAATATATGTGTATAAACATTTGTATATTTACATATACTTTATGGGGCGGTTTCCCAGACAGGGATTAGCTTAAGCCAGGACTAGACCTGATTTTAATTGGGAAATATAACTAGTTTTAACAAACATGCCTTACTAAAAACATTACTTATGTGCATTTTGAGGCAAAACAAAAGACACTGGTGTATTTTAAGGTACCTCAGTGCAAGTTGTTTTGAGTTTGGACAGCTCTTACATTTATTTTAGTCTAGGACTAGTCTAATCCCTGTCCGGGAAACCACCCCATTATCATATATTAATATAAATATTTATTATATAATATATTTTTACTTAAAAATATACATACATCTGTTTTTATTTATATATAACTAATATATGTTGATTTACTGTGTATAATAATTATGTTAACAAAAACTTTTTTTCTGCAAATGAAAAGTTGTGACAAATCATTAGGCAGCCCTAGGTAGTACCCTTTGAAAAGGTTCTTATATGCACCATTAAGGTACATATATGTATACATTTGGTACCAATATGTACCTTTGACGTATTAATATTCACTTTTTTAAAAGGTTACCGCCCAATTGACAGTTTTTTGCATTTTTCTATAAGTGTAGGATGCTCTTAGGAACTGTCAAAAAATTAACAGATGTGCAAAATAATGTATTTTTTTTGTAGTAAAGACGTTTCTATTAAATTAAAGTAAAAATATTTATTCTATTCACTACTGGTCTCTCAGACTTCTGGACCACAGTGCTATGCTATATCTATAAATGCTTTTTTTAACAAAAATGGTTTTCGCACAGAAAGTTTATTGCATACTTTAAGCATGTTTGGCTCAAAACAACAAGAGTTTTCCTCTTCGCACCGTTGATCTCAGTCCTCATGGTGTTTTAATCAAGCAAGCAACTGTTTCTTTAGTTCCTTTGTAAACATCAGATTCCCGGTGATGACTTCCGATGTGTAATTGTCTTACAGCAGACATCATTACCTGTGCTGGATAATCCTCATTCCAGGAAGCTTCATTCCATCATCTCCATCATTTCACAGCAGAGGGCCAAATCCATGAAGGTACAACTCACTCAAACTTTTATATTCTCTCTTTTCTCAATGTATTATTTTTTTAAAGTTACTAATGGGTCTATTGCATATTTTACACTGTTTGCAATGTAGCACTGTATTGATATTATTTTCTGTAATTAATTAAAATCAGTTATTAAGCAAGTGAACATGTAAAGTCAGTGTTTAAAACGGCCATACCCGGCATTTTGCCATATCCCGATTTGCAGCAGTTTGCTTATAATAATAATAATTTATCATTTTTGACCCTGGACCACAAAACTAGTCATGAGGGTCATTTTTTGAAAGCTGAATAAATAAGCTTTTCATTGATGTATGGTTTGTTAGGATAGGGCAATATTTTGCCGAGATACAAAATCTGGAATCTGAGGGTGCAAAAAATCCAAATACTGAAAAAAAATCTTTAGCAACACATATTACTAATGTACATTTTATATTGAAAAAATATCCTTGAAAAAAGATGTCACCGGCCGCCACTGACTAATTATCTTTTTGCTTTACGAGAAGGCTGACACACACATATATATATATATATATATATATATATATATATATATATATATATATATATA